>NW_027139761.1:2463188-3078985 GCF_035084215.1 Heptranchias perlo | reverse complement strand
TGATCCTTGCGGCAGCCCACTGGTTACATGTCAAGGTAATTAATATATCTCAAAAAGACTCATGGTCCAAATACCAACGCCTGTGGAACATCACTGTAGACTTCCTTCCAGTCTGTGAAACAATGATTCACCACTGTTCTCCACATTGTCTGGCAGCAAATTTTGTATCCATGCTCCCATGGACTTCAATTTTACTAACAGTTCCATTAGGTGGTACTTTACCAAACGCCTTTTAAATGTCCATGTACACAACATCGAGTGCAGTACCCTCATCAACCCTCTCCGTTATTTCTTTGAAGAACTCAATCAAATTAGACAGACATGATTTTACTTTTAACAAATCTATATTGACTGTCATTTATTAACCCACGTTCTTCCAAGTGAGAATTAATTTTGTCCCGGATTCTGGCCTCTAGAAGTTTCCCACCACCGACGTTAGGCTGACTGGCCTGTAATTGCCGGGTTTATCCCTCTCCCAAAATTTTGAACATGTCTGTAACACTTGCAATCCTCCAGTCCTCAGACACCACTCCCATATCCAATGAGGATTGGAAGATTGTGGTCAGAGCCTTCGATATCTACACCCTTACTTCCCTCAGTAATCTCGGAGGCGAGCCATCTGGACCAAAAGACTTTTTTACTTTGAGCACTGCCAATCTTTACCTATTTTTATCATCACCAATATCACCACTACCTCCTCCTTTACTGTACAATGGCAGAATCCTCTTCTCTGGTGAAGACGGATGTAAAGTATTCATTTAGTGCCTCAGCCATGCCCTCTGCCTCCACAAGAAGATCTCCTTTTTTGTCCCAAATCGACCCCACCCTTCCTCTGACTCCCCCTTTACTATTTATATGTTTATAAAAGACTTTTGGATTCCCTTTTATGTTAACCACCAATCTATTCTCATAATCTCTCTTTGCACCTCTTATTCCCTTTTTTAGATCTCCTCTGTACTTTCTTTGTTCAGCCTGGTTCACTACTGTATTATGAACCTTAAATTTGTCATAAGCCTCCTCTTTCTGTTTCATTTTAATCTCTATCTCTTTAGTCATCCAGGGAGCTCTAGCTTTGGATGCCCTTCCTTTCTCCCCCGTGGGAATCTGTCTGCTCTGTACCTGAACCAACTCCTCCTTCAAGGCCTCCCATTGTTCAATTACTGTTTTGTTGCCAATTTTTGATTCCAATTCACCTGGACAAGATCCCTTTTTAACTCACTGGAATTAGCCCTCCTCCAGTTACGTCGTTTCACATTTGTTTGTTCCTTTTCCTTTTCCGTAACTATTCTAAACTTAATGAGATTATGATCACTGCTGCCCCATTGAAACATGCTCCACCTGCCCCACTTCATTCTCCACACCGAGCCCACTGCTGTACTCACATTCACTCTCTCACATTCGCTCTCTCACATTCACTCTCTCACATTCACCCTCTCACATTCACCCTCTCACATTCACTCTCTCACATTCACCCTCTCGCATTCACTCTCTCACCCTTTCACTCATGGTTTAGTACCACTGAAAGATGATGCAATGGGTTTGGATTTCAGCACAGGGAGGAGGGAGAGTGTGTGGGACGGGAATTTATAGCTTTGGTGGAACAAGAGATGAAAGAATATTCCATAGCAACTGGATTAGCCTGTTCTGAATTTCCATCCTGTACTTTCAGTGATGACTTTTGTAAATTAATTTTTACAGGGTATTGGAAGGGGAGGATGTGCAGACGGGAAACTCAAACCAAAGATCACGTCAAGATCTGACAGAGTCACTCGATTCATCAGGACCTGAATATCATCGGCCTTTGAATGTGGAAGGAGAAATGTTTGTCTGTTCTATCTCTGGGAGAAGATTTCAAACATTAGTGTGAGTGGAAAAGCACCGAGACACACACACCCGAGTGAGAGTGTTCCAGTGCACTGACTGTGGAAAGAGCTTTAAACAGTTACACAGCCTGAAAAAACACCGCACCATTCAGAGCGGGGAGAAACCATACACGTGTTCTGTGTGTGGACGAGGCTTCAACTGATCGTCCAACCTGGAGAGACACAAGGACACCCGGACCACGGAGAAACCGTGGAAATGTGGGGACTGTGGGAAGGGATTCAATTACCCGTCAGAGCTGGAAACTCATTGACGCAGTCACACTGGGGAGAGGCAGTTCATCTGCTCCGTGTGTGGGAAGGGATTCACTCTGACATACAGCCTCCTGATACACCAGGGCACTCAAACTGGGGAGAGGCGGTTCTCCTGCTCCGTGTGTGAGAAGAGATTCACTCGGTCATCCAACCTGCTGAGACACCAGCGAGTTCATTCCGATAATAGACCTTTCAAATGTTCTGACTGTGAGAAGAGGTTTAAAAGCAAATGTAATCTGCTGAAACACCAACGCACTCACACTGGGGAGAGGCCGTTCATCTGCTCCATGTGTGGGAAGGGATTCATTATTTCATCTGAACTGCTAATGCACCAGCTAGTTCACTCTGGGGAGAGACCTTTGAAATGTTCTGACTGTGAGAAGAGCTTTAAAAGCAGAAACGAACTGTGGGGACACCAACGCACTCACACTGTGGAGAGATTGTTCACCTGTTCCGTGTGTAAGTAGAGATTCACTCGGTCATCCCACCTTCTGTCACACCAGCTAGTTCACTCTGGGGAAAGACCTTTTAAATGTTCTGACAGTGAGAAGGGCTTTAAAAGCACAAACGATCTGCTGAAACACCAACACACTCACACTGGGGAGAGACTGTTCAGCTGCTCCCTGTGTGGGAAGGGTTTCACTAATTCATCCCACCTTCTGAGATGGGTTGCACCCAAGCAGAACCGGGACCAATATCCTCGTGGGGGCTTTTGCTAGTTCTGTTGGTGACGGTTTAAGCTATATCGCAGAGGAATGGGTAGCAAAGGGCAGGTCAAGATAGGACAAATTCAGACCAGGAAACGGGAAGTGGAAAAGCAGTTAGTTACGTAGTTAGCGACTCAGAAAGGCAAAAGAAGCAAAGGTTGAATAGTGTTCAGCACAGGAATTTGACGGGGTTAAAGGGCATATACTTCAATGCAAGGAGTATTACAAACAAAGCAGATGGGGTGATATAAATAGTGTACAAAATTATGAGGGGCACAAATAGAGTAGACAGGAAGTACCTGTTTCCCCTAGCGGAGAGTTCAAGAACTGGAGGACATAGATTTAAACTGATTGGCGGAAAAATTAGAGGGGACATGAGGAAAATCTTTTTTACCCAGAGGGTGGTGGGTGTATGGAATTCACTGCCCGAATTGGTGGTACAGGCAGGGACCCTCAACTCATTTTAAAAGTACCTGGACCTGCACCTAAAGTGCTGTAAGCTGCAGGTCTACGGACTGGGTGCTGGAAGGTGGGATTAGAATGGGCACCTCGTTGTTCTTCGAGCCGGCGCGGACACGATGGGCCGAATGGCCCTCTTCTGTGCTGTATTTATTCTATGTTTCTATGGTTCTATGAGCTGAGGGCACAGATAGACACATGGCGGCATGATATCATTGCTTTAATGGAAACCTGGCTTAAAGAGGGGGATAATTGGCAGCTCAATATTGGATTGTTTCGCAGGCTATTGAGTTTTCAGGCAGGATAGAGTGGGTGATAAAATGGATGGTGGTAGCATTATTGGTTAAAGAGTCAATTACAGTTGTGAGGAGGGATGATATGCTAAATGGATCATCAATTGAGGCCATATGGGTTGATTTAAGAAATAAAAAAGGGGCTGTCACACTACTAGGCGTGTACTATCGACCCCCGAATAGCAAAAGACAGATAGAAGAACAGATATGTCGGCAAAAACAAGAGGGCAATAATAGTCGGGGACTTCAACTATCCTAACATCAACTGGGATTCAAACAGCGTGAGGGGCACAGAGGGCGCAAAATTCTTGATCGGTGTCCAGGAGAACTTTTTTAGCCAGTACGTGACAAGCCCAACAAGAGTGGATGCAATTCTAGATTTAGTCTAGATGGGAAATGAAGATGGACAAGTGGGTGAAGTGACAGTGGGTGACTATATTGGGGATAGTGACCATAATTCAGGTAGTTTTAGCATTATTATGGAAAACGACAAAGTTAAATCAGGAGTAAACGTTTTAAATTTGGGGAAGGCAAATTTTACAGCTCTAAGAGGTGATTTGGCAGAAGTGGACTGGACACAACTACTTGAGGAGAAATCAGTGGCAAGCCAGTGGGAGGCACTAAAAAGTGAAATTCTATGGGTGCAATGCAGACACGTCCCCTCAATGAAAAGGGTGACACTGCCAAATTTAGAGCCCCCTGGTTGTCTCGAAGTATACAGGGCAAGATAAAGCAGAAAAAGAAAGCATATGACTGTCACAGAAAACGAAATACTGCAGAAAGCCGAGGGGAGTATGGAAAGTACAGGGATGACGTAAAAAAGGAAATAAGGAAAGCAAAGGGAGGGCATGAAAAAATATGAGCTGGTAAGATTAAAGAAAACCCAAAGATGTTTTATCAGTACATTAAGAACAAGAGGATAGTGAAGGAAAAGGTGGGACCTATCAGGGATGATAAGGGTAACTTGTGTGTAGAAGCAGAGGATGTGGGTAGGGTTTTAAATGAATATTTTGTCTCCGTATTCACAAAGCAAAGGGATGATCTGGACGTAGTAGTTGAAGAGGAGAGTTGTGAAATATTGGATAAGGTAAACATAACGAGAGAGGAAGTACCAGATGGACTGGAATACTTGAAAGTTGATAAGTCACCAGGGCCGGATGGATTGTTTCCTAGGCTATTGAAGGAAGCCAGGGAGGAAATAGCGGATGCTCTGAGGATCATTTTCCAATCCTCACTAGATACAGGGGAGGTACCGGAGGACTGGAAGACTGCAAACGTAGTACCATGGTTTAAAAAGGATACGAGGGAAAGGCTGAACAATTATTGGCCGGTCAGTCTTACCTCGGTGGTGGGCAAACTATTCGAATCAATACTGAGAGATGGGATAAACTGTCACTTGGAAAGGCATGGTTTAATCAGGGATAGTCAGCATGGATTTGTTCAGGGAAGGTTATGCCTTACAAATCTGATTAAATTCTTTGAGAAAGTGACAATGAGGATTGATGATGGTCGTGCTGTTGGATGTTGTCTACATGGATTGTAGTAAGGCATTTGACAAGGTCCCACGTGGCAGACTGGTCAGAAAGGTAAAAGCCCATTGGATACAGGGAAATGTGGTGAATTAGATCCAAAATTGGCTCAGTAACAGGAAACAAAGCTTATAATTCGATGGATGTCTTTGCGAATGGAAGTCCATTTCCAGTGGTGTGCCGCAGGGCACAGTGTTGGGTCCCTTGCTGTTTGTGGTATACATTAATGATTTGGACTTGAATGTAGGGGGCATGATTAGCAAATTGCAGACGACACACAAATTGACCGTGTAGCTGATAGTGAAGAGGATAGCTGCAGACTCCAAGAAGATATGAATGGGTTAGTGGAATGGGCGGAAAAGTGGCAAATGCAGTTCAACCCGGAGAAGTGTGAGATAATGCACTTAGGGAGGGCAAACAGTAAAAGGGAATACGCAGCAAACGGGAATATATTGAGAGGGGGAGAGGAAGTGAGATACCATGGAGTGCATGTGCACAGGTCCCTGAATGCTGCAGTACAGGTAGATAAGGTTGTGAAGAAGGCATAATGAATGCTCTCCGTTATCAGCCAAGGTATAGAATACATAAGCAGGGATGTAATGATGGAATTGTATAAAATGCTGGTAAGGCCACAGCTGGAATATTGTGAGAAGTTCTGGTCACCACATTACAGGAAGGATGTAATTGCTCTGGAGAGAGTGCAGGGAAGATTTAGAAGAATGTTGCCAGGGTTTGTAAATTGCAGCTATGAGGAGAGATTGGATAGGCTGGGGTTGTTTTTCTTGGAGCAAAGGAGGCTGAGGGGAGACTTGATTGAGTTTTACAAAATGATGAGGGGACTGGATTGAGTCGACAGGAAGTATCTGTTTCCCCTAGTGGAGAGGTCAAGAACTAGAGGACATAGATTTAAGATGATTGGCAGAAGGATTAGAGGGGACATGAGGAAAAACTTTTTTACCCAGAGGGTGGTGGGTGTTTGGAATTCCCTGCCTGAATTGGTGGTAGAGGCAGGGACCCTCAACTCTTTTAAAAAGTACCTGTACCTGCACCGAAAGTGCTGTAAGCTGCAGGGCTATGGACCAGGTGCTGGAAGGTGGGATTAGAATGGGCAACTGGTTGTTCTTCGAGCCGACGCGGACACGATGGGCCGAATGGCCCCCTTCTGTGCTGTATCTTTTCCATGGTTCTCTGGTTACCCTATATCCAGTAATACCAGGTTTTGGCTGTTGTCAGAAATAGTCCCTTCGTGGTCGTCAATTGTAGGATTTAAACCACTATTTTCAGGATTATAATCTAATCCAATCTTAGGACTGGTTCCTGACAACAGCAAGATCACCACTGGTACTGGTATTGTGGTTGAAGGCAAAACAGATTTATTAAGCACATCACAATTAGTACAAAAAAGGTGATACTTAAAAAAGAGAAAAAGTCACAGTCTGTTCCTTGAAACCTCGGAAGTATCCCTCCAAGTGACGACGGTGCGGTCTCTCTCTCTCTCTCTCTCTCGCTGTGATCTGTTGACTGAAGAGTTCTCTTCTTCCTTGCCAGAATCTTGTGCGCCTTCCTCAGATTTTGAGGTCTCTTCTTATCCCCATTTTCAGTCAATGTGGCAGTTCACTATCACATCCACATCTCTCAGCCTCACCATTATTCATGTCTCTCAACCTTCAGAAGTTACATTCCAAGCATAACTCCCGGTACCATCCGTGTCTTGTTGTTACAGACTTAACAGTACCTTATCTTAGAGTTTACATTGCCAGCCTTCACAGAACCGTTTGTATAAACAGACTTCTATTCACTAGCTTGTGGAGGCTCGAGATAGAGAGGCCTAAGCCTGCGTGACTCCTTGATTTAATTAACCTTCAGTCCCTTTATCTACATGTCTTTTAGACATTATGCTATTCCAGCACATCCTCCCTTAGTGCCTCTGATTTCCCCACAGTCTGTTACTTCCCACTTTAATGTTGTCAGCATCCTATTAGTTTTAACTGCAAACTTGACTATAATAACCATCATGCATCCTTCTCGGCCCACCAGCACTTTCTTATTGAATACACGTTACATGGTTCATACTATATTAATACACAGTACAGTTTACATTAAAAGAGACACAGATTCATGGTACATTTCATTCTACTTCTCCTATTGATTATAATTATACTAAATTATATCTGTTAATGGGTTAATCCTTACACATTGTTCTTGCTCTTCCTGACTCGAAACACCATTGTACAGGAGCCTTCTGTTCCGTTCCGAGGAGCCCTGAACCATAAAAGGGAGCGGCTGGGACACATTTCTTACACGCCTCAAGATTAACCCGCACGGCGACTTTGCTGTCAGGGAAGAGAGACGAGAAAGACCAAAGTGCCGTTTGCCCCTCTCAGTGTGGCCCTGAAGGACTGTGTCCAGGCTGAAGTTCTGTTCCCACCGGACGATCCTCCCCCCAGATTGTCCTTTCTGAGCTCCAGTCAGGTGATGCTAAACACTCAGGTGGGAAAGACCAAAATCTACAAGGTTTTTGAAACTAAGCTGATTTATTTAACATGTATCCAGAAAATTAAACTCCAGCCCAGTTATAGGGGTTATTAACATCAGCAGAAACAAACCCCAACTGTCAGAATGAACATGGTTCAGTCCTGGATGTGATTAACAGCAGAATCCAACCCCTGCAGTCATATGTGAACTCGCTGGTGTCTCAGCACGTGTGATGACTGAGTGAATCCCTTCCCACACATGGAGCAGGTGAACAGTCTCTCCCCAATGGGCATGTGTTGATGTGTCAGCAGTTCATTTCTGCTTTTAAAGCTCTTCTCACAGTCAGTGAATTAAAAGGTCACTCAATAGTGTGAACAAGTTGATGTCTCAGAAGGTGGGATGAATTAGTGAATCCCTTCCCACACACAGAGCAGATGAACAGTCTCTCCCCAGTGTGAGTGTGTTGGTGTTTCAGGAGATCATTTGTGCTTTTAAAGCCCTTCTCACAGTCAGAACATTTAAAAAGTCTCTCCCCAGGGTGAGTACGTTGGTGTGTCAGCAGATTCTTTTTGCTTTGAAACCTCATCTCACATTCAGAACATTTAAAAGGTCTCTTATCAGTGTGAACTCGCTGGTGTCTCAGCAGGGTGTATGAACGATTAAATCTCTTCTTACACACAGAGCAGGAGAATGGCCTCTCCCCAGTGTGAGTGCGTTGGTGTGTCAGCAGATTAATTTTGCTTTTAAACCTCTTCTCACAGACGGAACATTTAAAAGGTGTCTCATCTGAGTGAAGTCGCTGGTGTATCAGCAGGTTGGATGATTGAGTGAATCTCTTCCCACACACGGAGCAGGAGAACGGCCTCTCCCCAGTGTGAACTCGCTGGTGTCTCAACAGGTGGGATGACCGAGTAAATCTCTTCTTACACACGGAGCAGGAGAACGGCCTCTCCCCAGTGTGAGTGCGTTTGTGCGTCAGCAGATTAATTTTGCTTTTAAACCTCTTCTCACAGTCAGGACATTTAAAAGGTCTCTCATCGGAGTGAAGTCGCTGGTGTATCAGCAGGTTGGATGACTGAGTGAATCTCTTCCCACACACAGAGCAAGAGAATGGCCTCTCCCCAGTGTGAACTCGTTGGTGTATCAGCAGGGTGGAGGACTGAGTGAATCTCTTCCCACACACAGAGCAGGAGAACGGCCTCTCCTCAGTGTGAACTCGCTGGTGTGCCATCAGGTGGGATGAACGAGTAAATCTCTTCTTACACAAGGAACAGGAGAACGGCCTCTCCCCAGTGTGAGCGCTTTGATGTCTCAGCAGATTAATTTTGCTTTTAAAACTCCTCTCACAGTCAGAACATTTAAAAGGTCTCTCATCAGTGTGAACTCGCTGGTGTCTCAGCAGGTTGGATGACTGAGTGAATCTCTTCTTACACACGGAGCAGGTGAATGGCCTCTCCCCAGTGTGACTGTGTCGATGAGTTTCCAGCTCTGACGGGTAATTGAATCCCTTCCCACAGTCCCCACATTTCCACGGTTTCTCCGTGGTCCGGGTGTCCTTGTGTCTCTCCAGGTTGGACGATCAGTCGAAGCCTCGTCCACACACAGAACACGTGTACGGTTTCTCCCAGCTTTGAATGGTGTGATGTCTTTTCAGGCTTTGGAACTGGTTAAAGCTCTTTCCACAGTCAGTGCACTGGAACACTCTCACTCGGTGCTTTTCCACTCACACTGATGCTTGAAATCTTCTCCCACAGACAGAACAGAGGCCGTTGATATTCAGGTCCTGATGAATCGAGTGACTGTCAGATTTGACGTGATCTTTGGTTTGAGTATCCCTCTGCAAATCCTCCCCTTCTCATACCCTGTAAAAGGTTATAAAAGTTATCACGGTAAGTCGAGGATACAAATTCAGAACAGACAATTCTAGTTTCTATGGAACATTCTTTCCTCTCTTTTTCCCACAAAGATGTAAATCCCCGTCCCACACACTGTGGTGAAATTCAAACCCATCGCATCACCTTTCAGTGTCCCAAAACCATGAGCAAAAGGGTGAGAGAGCGTGAGAGAGTGAATGTGACAGTGGGTGAATGTGGGAATGTGAGAGTGAGCGTGAGAGAGTGAATGTGAGAGGGTGAATGTGAGAGGGTGAATGTGAGAGGGTGAATGTGAGAGAGTGAATGTGAGAGAGTGAATGTGAGAGAGCGAATGTGAGAGAGCGAATGTGAGTACAGCAGTGGGCTCGGTGTGGAGAATGAAGTGGGGCAGGTGGAGCATGTTTCAGTGGGGCAGCAGTGATCATAATCTCATTTGGTTTAGAATAGTTACGGAAAAGGACAAGGAACAAACAAATGGGAAAATACTTAATTGGAGGAAGGATAATTCCAGTGAGTTAAAAAGGGATCTTGTCCAGGTGGATTGGAATCAAAAATTGGCAACAAAACAGTAATTGAACAATGGGAGGCCTTCAAGGAGGAGTTGGTTCAGGTACAGAGCAGACAGATCCCCACGAGGAGGAATGGAACGGCGTCCAAAGCTCGAGATCCCTGGATGCAGAGATCACCATTTCTCCTTCATTTACAGACGCTCCCTGACCGATCACCATTTCTCCTTCATTTACAGACGCTCCCTGAGAATTCCCAGTTTACACCGCGCATGCGCGGGGCCGCGGCCTTTTGTTGAGAGTTGGTCCGGAGCGAAACGGGAGAAACCGGAAACCGGCGGGTAGTGAGGGGGGATAATGTTCACTGTTTTATATTCGGGTCTGGGGCCGCACTCGGGGTTTGTGAAGCCTGAGCCTGGGCCTGAGCCCGGACCCGGGCCCCGGGGTTTATTGATCCTCTTGCTCCGATCCTCTCACCTGCACCGAACGCGCTCCTCCCGCAGCCTCCACTGACCGCGCATGCTCAGGACACACTGCCCGATAATGAGTCATACTGCGCCTGCGCACTGTGCTCCACTGATTCAGATAGGGCACAATCTGTACCGCGCTGCATGCTGGGTGATGCAGCCGCCATTGATGGTCTTAATATCTGGCCGAAAAGGAAATCGATTGGAAGCAGGGAGAGCGCGTTTGGACCAAGGATTAGAAAATAAACTGAAACCCCAGCCCTTCGTGCCATTTTAACCGGCACAAACACACAGCGTTGACGCGCCCACCCTCACCCCTCTTTGGTGAACTCCAGAAAATATTTTTTTTGGTAACTTTTATCAATTTGTTTTATTAAATATTGCAACTGACGGGTTCAATTAAGGTTTATTTTCCAACTGCACCTCAGGACCGCCAGTCTCACCATTAACCCCGTCCTGGTGGTAAATTTATAGGAATTTCCAATAACTAGTGGGGTGCCGCAGGGATCAGTGCTGGGGCCTCAACTATTTCCAATATGTATCAATGACTTGGATGAAGGAACAAAGTGTCTTGTGGCCAAATTTGCTGATGATACAAAGATAGGTGGAAAAGCAAGTTGCGATGAGGACACAAAGTGTCTGCGAAGGGCTGCTGACAGGTTAAGCGAATGGGCAAAAATTTTGCAGATGGAATATAATGTGGGAAAATGTGAATTCATCCACTTTGGGAGGAAAAAATAAAAAAGCAAAATATTATTTGAATGGAGAAATACTCCAAAATGTTGCGGTACAGAGGGATCTGGTGGTCCTCTTGCATGAAACACAAAAAGTCAACATATAGGTGCAACAGGTAATCCGGAAGGCAAACAGAATATTGGCGTTTATTTCGAGGGGGTTGGAGTATAAAAGCAGGGAAGTCATGCTACAACTGTACAGGGTGCTGCTGAGACCACATCTGGAGTACTGCGTACAGTTCTGGTGACCTTATTTAAGGAAGGGTATACTTGCATTTGAGGCAGTTCAGAGAAGGTTCACTCGGTTGATTCCGGGTATGGAAGGGTTGTCTTATGAGGAAAGATTGAACAGGCTGGTTCTATACTCAGTGGAGTTTTGAAGAAGGAGAGGAGATCTTATTGAAACATACAAGATTCTGATGGGACTCGATAGGGTAGATGCTGAGAGGATGTTACCCCTCATGAGGGAATCTAAAACTAGGGCACATAGTCTCAGAATAAGGTGTCGCCCGTTTAAGACAGAAATTTCTTCTCCCAGAGGGCCGTGAATCTTTGGAATTCTTTACCCAATGAACTGTGGAGGCTGAGTCATTGAATACATTCAAGGCTAAGTTAGACAAATTTTTGATCAGCAAGGGAGTTAAAGGATATGGGGAACGGGCGGGAAAGTGAAGTTGAGGTAAAAATCAGATCAGCCATGATCTCATTGAAAGGCTGAGCAGGCTCGAGGGGCCGAATGACGTATTCCTGCTTCTATCTCGAAGGTCTTATGGTAAATTGACTGGAGGGATGAGCGGACAGTTGGTCCTCCAACCAATCGGAGTGTGTGAGGGGCTGGTGTTGCGGCACCGAATGGGCGGGTCTAAGCCCAGATATCCGTCATTGTCTGAAGCATCATTTTTAAAAATTAATTTATCTTAAGCTCCAGGAGAAAACTTGACCTTTCTGTTGTGGCTTGAAACAGATGAAACCAGATGAGGTGGAGCAAACATTTCAACATTTGTTAGAAAAACACATTAATTAAGAACAGCCATCATGGATTATTTTCGATAACTCAAGTCCATTGATAAAGGGAATGTTGTGTAGATGGATTGTGAAAAGGTGTTTGATAAGATGCCGGACAAGAGGCTTGTTGATAAAAATAAGACTCACGGTATTAAAATGAATGAGGAAGTGTGGGTAGGAAGTTGTGTGAAGGGCAGAAAACAGAGAGTAGTTGTTAATGGATGTTCTTCAGACAGGACAGATATAAACAGTGGTGTCCCCCAGGGTCAGTGTTGGGAACATTGCTCTTCTCAATATAGAGAATGATCTGAGCTTGGGTATGTGGGACACAAGGTGAAAATCTCTAGATGACGCCAAAATTGGCAGTGTGGGGAACTGTGAAGAGGAGTCAGTGACTTCATTGTGACGTTCACAGGTTCGGAAACAGGCAGGTGAAGTTTAATGGAGAGAAATGTGACGTGATACATTTTGAGAGGAAGAAAAATGAGATGAAATGTAAACTAAATGGTCACAGTTTTAAAGTAGAGGAGCAGAGAGAATTAGGGATGGAAGGTTCTAACTAATGCATTGTCTTATTAATTAACAAGTCTGAGAGTCAGCAACTTTAATACCTTATTAAGAAATATATGAGCAAATTCTCTTCCATCTACCGTACCAGAGTAAACATGTAAGTCCCCCTGTACACGAGATGATCCCGCTGGATGGAACCTCAGGCACCCTGAGCTTGATCTCCAGTGTCTCCAGTCCCGACTGCCCCTTACATCAGTGTCCCGTCACTTTTATACACTGTAGTGACCCATCCCTGTCACTGGAGCTGGAACTTCGATAGTCTGCAGTTTACAAGAACACATTGCTTGGTTCCCAGCAGTTATTTTTCTTCAGAAGCGTCCCCATGACCCCTGAACTACCCTGCTTACTGTTAATTAGAATCATGGAATCAAAGGAATTTACGGCACAGAAAGAGGCCATCGTGTCTGTGCCAGCCGAAAAAGAGCTATCCAGCTGAATCCAACTTTCCAGCTCTTGGTCTGTCGCCTTATAGTTTACAGCACTTCAAATACATACCCACGTACTCTTTAAATGCGATGAGGGTGTCCGCCTCTACCATCCTTTCAGGCAGTGAGTTGCAGACCCCACAACCCTTGGGCGAAAGAATTTCTCCTCAGCTCCCCACTAATCCTCCTACCAATCACTTTAAATCTATGCCCCTGCTTATTATCCTCTCTGTGAAGGGAAATGGGTCCTTCCAATCCACACTAGGCCCCTCATAGTTTTGTACAACTCAATTAAATCTGCATTCAGCCTCTTCTGTTCCAAAGAAAACATCCCCAGCCTATCCAATCTTTCCTCTTGGCTAAAATTCTACAGTCCAGGCAACATCCTTGCAAATCTTTCTTGCCTTGTATAAAATGTCTGCTATTTGAAAGTCGTGACATTGATCAAAGTCCGCGTTCCTTTTTCTTGCCATTTCTGTCAAGATTTGGAAAAGATCTGTTACCTGACACTTTAAATGTTGCCGACCTTTAACTGTAGCTCACAGTGTCTGAACAGTCCCTGTTATCATTGGACTTTTATGTATCTTCTTATGCTCCATCTCCTTAACAACACAAGCTGATCACAGCAATGTTTTCTTCAAATGGAATCCCAGTGTGAAAAATGCACAATTTCAGAGCGAAGCAACATGTGCAAGATTGGTGGGAGATGCGACTGGAGATAACTGGCCTGGGGCAGTGTGAACATCTCTTGAGCATTAAGATATTCAGTATCCGAAGAAGCAGGGAGATGAGGTCGTTGTGTCTATTTATCCAGGTATCTGCAAAATCCATCGTCTCTCAATACCCAACACCATTCTTCCCCTCTCCTCATTTCCAGTTGAGGTTTATTTCTCGTTAAGTCTCTGTATTTACTTTGAACATCTACTTCAACGGCATGTGGAGGTGCAGAGGAAGCTGGAGATAAAGTAGTGACAGAAATAGAAGGAGATGGCTCGTGATGGCAGAATCTTGTGTGTGTCAGTTGCTTCATGTGAGACATGACAGCCCTGCGTTGCCTTGTAAATTTCCGAGGAGTTTCACTGATTCGGTGCGTGCGTTTTGGAAATGGAAACAGTTCCACCAGCAGCTTGTGGTAATATTTCCCCTCACTGTCCATTTCATGTACCTGCCGACCCGCACTTGGTGCTTTCGTTGTCAGAAAAAGGCTTTCATGTTCTAACAGTAAATTCCATTTTGTGCGAGCAACTTGTCTGGGCGAAAGTGACGTGAGTTTCAAAGGGACAAGTCGGAAAGGCAACGTTGGTCTGCTTGCTTTAATGAAAATTGCAGCGGATTCGCTGGTGGTTTAGTGCTGAGGACTCGGTGCTCTCACCGCCGCGGCACCATGTTTGATTCCCGATCAGGGAACTTGACTTTCCTGGTGTTGTTCAAAATAGCACCAACCAAATTCCCCCGACTGAGCACAAAGCTCGGTCCTGATCAACATGAGCAATTTCACCGCTCCTGCCTGAACAGCCAGCAGCCCATCATTCTTCAATTTTACAACCCATAAGAGCGATACACAATGCACTTTCTTGCCTTCTGTAAAATGCCTCCTGTTCGAAAGTCGTGCCGCTCATCAAAGTGTGCATGAAGTTTTCTTGCCATTTCTGTCATGATTTGGAAAATATCTGCTGCCTGACACTTTAAAGGTTGCCAATCTTTAACTGTAGCTCACAGTGTTCGAACAGTCACTGTTATCATTAGCCTTTGATGTATCTTTTTGCTTTCCATTTCCTGAACAACACCAGCTGATCACAGCATCGCTTTCTTCAAGTTGAATCCCAGTGTGAAAAAATGAATAATTTCAAAGCTAAGCAACGTGTGCAAGATTGGAAGAAGAGTTCGAGAGGAGATAATTGGCTTGGATCAGTGATCTCTTGAGCATTCAGACATTCATTATCTGAAAGAAGCACGGAGATGATATTTTGGTCTAGATTTATCAGTGTGGAAAAGAAGCAGGGAGTTGAGATCCTTTTGTCCATTCATCCTGCAACAGACAAAATCCTTCGCCTCTCAATGCCCAGCATCTTTCTTTCCAACTCCTTGCTCTGCAGGGAAGTCTTGGTTTCATTAATTCTCCGTGTTTGCAGCAAACATCTAATTCACCTGGCAGATCTGGCCGTGTCTTCGAGTCAAACGTCATCGCATCGTGTTGACATCATGTTAGCAACTCAAGATAAGCTGTTTTATGTTGATGGAATGCATTCGAGCCAGTTTTCTGGATCAATATGTTGAGGAACCAACAAGGGAACAGGCTATTTTAGAACTAGTATTGTGTAATGAGACAGGATTAATTAGTAATCTTATAGTAAATGATCCTCTGGCGAAGAATGATCATAATATGATAGAATTTAATATTGAGTTTGAGAGTGATGTCGTTAAGTCCGATACTAGGGTCTTAAAATTTAAACAAAACGAATAACGTTGTTATGAGAGGTGAGTTGGCTTAGGAGTTTGGGACATTAGATTAAAAATATGATGGTAGTTAAGCAATGGCGAACATTTAAAGAAATAATTCATTATTCCTCAACAAAATTACATTCGTTTGAGGATTAAAAACTCCACCGGAAAAGTGGCCCAACCTTGGTTAACTGGAGAAATTAATGATAGAATTCGGTTAAAAGAGGCTTACAATGTTGCCAAAATGAGTAGTAAGCCTGAGGATTAGGAGGGTTTTGGAAATCAGCAAAGGATGACCAAGAAATTGCTAAAATGGGAGAAAATAGAATGAGGGTAAACCAGCAAGAAATATAAAAATGGATTGTTAGAGCTTCTACAAGTATGTATAAAGGAAGTGATTAGCGAAAGTAAACATGGGTCCCTTGGAGGCAGAGACTGGAGAATTTATAATGGAGAATAAGGAATGGCAGAGATGTAAACAAGTATCTGGTATCTGTCGTCACAGGAGATGACACAAAAATCATACCGGAACTATTGGGGAACCAAGGTTCTAATGAGAGTGCGGAACCTAAAGCAATTAATATTAGTAATGAAAAAGTACAAATTAATGGGACTAAAAGCTGACAAATTCATTGGCCCTGATGGCCGACATCCTAGGGTTTTAAAAGAGTTGGCTGCAGAGAAAGTTGGTTTTATCTTCCAGAGTTCCCATGATTCTAGAAAGGTCCCCATGGATTGGAAGGTACCAAATGTAACCCCGCTAGTCAAGAAAGGAGGGAGAGAGAAAACAGGGAACTACAGGTCATTTAGCCTGAAAATAGTAGTAGGGAAATTGCGAGAATTTATTACTAGGGACTTGGTAAGAGGGCACTTAGAAAATCATAATATGGTTAGGCACATGCAACACGGTTTTATGAAAGGGAAATTGTGTATGACAACTCTATTAGAGGTTTTGAGGGTGTAGATAGCAGGTACTTTAGTTCTGTCTTCACAGAGGAGGACACAAATAACCTCCCGGAAATGTTAGGGTACCAAAGGTCTAGTGAGAGGGAGAAAATGAAGGAAATCAGTATTAGTAAAAAAAAATAGTGCTTGGGAAATTAATGGGGCTGAAAGCTGACAAATCCCCAGGGCCTGATAATCTACATCCCAGAGTACTAAAGGAAGTGGCCTTGGAAATAATGGATGCTTTGGTGGTCATCTTCCAAAATTCGATAGACTCTGGAACAGTTCCTCCAGATTGGAGGGTGGTAAATGTAACCCCACTATTTAAAAAAGGAGGGAGAGAAAAAAACAGGAAACTACCGACCAGTTAGCCTAACATCAGTAGTGGGGAAAATGCTGGAGTCCATTATAAAGGATGTGATAACAGAACACTTGGAAGGCATTAACGGGATTGGACAGAGTCAGCATGGGTTTATGAAAGGGTTTGGGGATTTGTTGACGTACAGAAAACAGAAAGTCGGAATAAATAGGTCATTTTCGGGTTGGCAGGTTGTAACTAGTGGGGTGCCGTGAATATCAATGCTTGGGCCTCAGCTATTTACAATCTATATGAATGACTTAGATGAGGGGACCGAGTGTAATGTATCCAAGTTTGCTGACGATACCAAACTAGGTGGGAAAGTAAGCTGTGAGGAGGACGCAAAGAGGATGCAAAGTGATACAGACAGGTTAAGCGAGTGGGCTAGAAGTTGGCAAATGAAGTATAAAGTGGGGAAATGTGAGGTTATTGACTTTGGTAGGAAGAATAGAAAAGCAGAATACATTTTAAAAGGTGAGAGATTAAGAAATGTTTGTATTCAGAGGGATTTGTGTGTGCTTGGACACGGATCACAGAAAGTTAACATGCAGATGCAGCAAGCAATTCGGAAAGCAAATGGTATGTTGGCTTTTATTGTGAGGTGGTTGGAGTACAAAGATAAGGAAGCCTTGCTGTAATTATCTAGGGCTTTGGTGGGACCGCATCTGGAGTACTGTGTACAGTTTTGATCTCCTTACCTGCGGAACGATACACTTGCCTGAGCGTGGGTGTAACAAAGGTTCACTAGATTGATTCCTGGGATGACAAGGTCGTCCTGTGAGGAGAGATTGAGTAGAATGGGCCGATATTCTCTGCAGTTTGCAATAATGAGATGATCCAATTGAAACATGTTAAATTCTTAGAGGGCTTGACAGGTTAAATCCTTGGAAGCTGTTTCCCCTCGCTGGAGAGTCTAGAACTAATGGTTATAATCTCAAGATAAGGGGCCGGCCATTTCGGACAGAGATGAGGAACAATTTCTTCACTGAGAGGGTTGTGAACCATTGGAATTCTCTACCCCAGAGGGCTGTGGATGCTGAGCCATTGGATAGATTCAAAACAGTGACAGATAGATTTTTGGACACGAAGTAACTCAAGGGAGATGGGGATAGGCCGGGGAAGGAGAGTTGAGGTCGAAGCTCAGCGATGACGTTATCAAATGGCGGAGCAGGCTCGAGGGACTGGATGGCCAACTCTTGCTCCTTTCGCTGATGTTGGTCCGCTGGAAAAGCAGAACTTGCCAGCTGTTTTAAAATTTTTAGCCTGAACAGGGATTTGAACCCTGGATTCTGAGATCACCACCTGTTTTAAAAGTCTGATGCTCTACCGACTGAGCTATCCAGGCGCCCCGCTAAACTAGTTTCCATCATAGAGATTCATGGTGGGACTCTGAATTATCCCTGGCGAAGCCGAATTCGGGGGAATATCCCTTCGATAGAATTTTCAGCAACGTGTTGAGGAGAATCCTTGTTTCTGTTGAACATGATGTGAGAAACATGGACAGTGAACTCGTGATTTTGCAATTCTTCTTGTTTGTATAAAATGTCTTGTCATTCGTTAGCACCAATTAAAAAAAACACTTCACAAAATGGCTCAAAAGCTAAACTTGTTCCACACGGGAGCTGGAAAACGCCTCTCGACATTTCAGCCGATCAACAATTGAAAGCTGAATAATTTCACCCGATACACCGTGACACCAGGCAGCAGATTTGCCTCCCGAATATTCCCCACACGACACTTCAAACCGATGAATACCTGCTTCACGGAAAGAAGAATTGTGTTTTTGGTTCTTTAGATTTAAAGATGTCGTGCCAGCCGCTTTACCATTTCAGCTGTCGCCAATTGCCCACTCTCCCTCCAATAAACAAATAAACTCTCACCTGCTATTGCAAGACGGGAGGCCAGAGGAGCCTCAGTGCCCACATGGGGACATGAAGAAGTCGATGTGTTATGGAACCGGTTTTACCTTGAACTCCAGTCAAAATGTTGAGAAGGTTCAACTACTTTCGATGGCGCTGGAGTTCACAACCGCAGCATTTCTCGAGCGTATAATTATTGTAGAAATAACGCGCGCTGACCGATTGCACCACTGGAGCCGCGCACGGTCTGTGTCACCAGAACTCGCATCAAACAGCTTCATCCTCGGTCTCTCAATTATCGCTTCGTGATCTTTCCCACACAGAAGCCTCCAACCAAGAGGCGAATCGTTAAACATCCGCAGCAACATTTAAAAGCCGTGGCAACTGAAACAAAACCCCAGACGATAAGAACTTTTAATTATATTATTATTATTAACTTAAGGACAATTATTTTGATGCTACTTTGTGGATTTGGGGAAATTGGGAGCTGAAACTAAGAAACTCTCTCCGGGCGGTCGTTGATTGAAGAGATGGGCGTTATTTCATTTGGAAACCGAGGCTCGGAACTTTCTGATGCAGAAGTTTGACAGAAGATTGTGGTTCGTGGCAGTTGACGGGGAGATCCGGAGGAGAGGGAGAAAAGTCAAAGTCACAGCTGTGACAGCTCAAGTGCTCTGCTTATCTGTAATATTTAGAAAATAATGTAAAATACAGGACAAACCAGTTCGGTGTGGTTATTACTAAAAGTCCCGGGTTCAAAGACGGATTTGTGAAGAGGGAACGGATTTAAACGCCAGACCGAAATCATTCCCCCTGAATCTGAAGCGTCTTGCGGAAAACGGCAGTGCGAACTGTTATGTTCGTGTCATGACTTGAAAGACCCTCCAATTACCGACAGTGTCTTTGAACGAGTTGTGCAGCCAAACCGCGATAGAAGCCGCTTTGCATTCGTCAAACGTGTAGGTGACGATATTGGGGTGGATAAGGGTCGATTTCAATTATTTGAAATCTCACCACGTGACCCGAAGATTGACGGCAGAATCGAGTTTTTCCTGTAAGTCCTGAATTGAAGGGAAAGGCGCAACAAGCAGGTCGGAGAAATGAAGAGCAGAAAATGTGGATGAAACTTGCACGAGTGAAAATCCCTGTATGTTGGAAGACTCAATCCCCAGTGGGGGAGAGGATTGGGATTTCAAGCTGTTTCACAGCTCACACACACACCATTGGCTCATTTAATCACCTTCAACAACTCGATGACATCATCACTTAATCTTCTATACACAAGGAAATACAAACCTTGTCTGTGCAACCTGTCCCGCATAACTTAACTATTTTAGCCCCGGTATCATTCTGGTGTATCTGCGCTGCACCCCCTCCAAGGCCAATACATCCTCCCTGAGGTGTGGTGCTCAGAACTGAATGCAGTACCTTAAACGTGGTCTCAGCAGAGTTTATATAACTGGAACATAACTTACACCCCTTTGAATTCCAACTCCCTGAAGATAAAGGCCAACATTCCATTCGCTTTTGGGTTATTTTTTGTAAATGTCCCCTGACTTTTAGTGATTTCTGCACTTGGACCCGAAAACATCTTTCCTCCTACACAGTTCCTAGCTTCGAACCAGTTGGAAAATATTCTAACCTATCTGGCTTCGGTCCAAAGTTCATACTTCCCCATATTGAAAGATTGAACAGACTGGGGCTCTTTTCCATAGGAAAGAGAAGGCTGAGGGGTGACCTGATATGGGACTGCAAGATTATGCAAAGGTTTCATAGGTCAGATGCAGAACAGGTGTTTGAACTTTTGGTGGTGAGGATTCAAAAACTTGGGGCCATAAATAAAAGATAGTCACTAAATAATCCAATATGGCATTCAAGAGAACCATATATACCCAGAGACTCGTTAGAATGTGCAACTCGCTACATCAAGAAGTAGTTAAGACGAATAGCATGGATGCGTTTACGGGGAAGCTAGATAAACACATGGAGGAGAAAGGAATATAAGGGTTTGCTCATAAGGTTAGATGAAGAGGGGTTGGAGGAGGTTCGTCTGCAGCATAGACATCGGCAGAGTCGAGTTGGGCCGAATTGTCCGTTTCTGAGATGTACATTCTATGTAATTCTATGTAAGCTCCATCTGCCACAGTTTCACCAACTCACTTAATCTATCAATTTCCCTTATAACTTTATGCTCCGACCTGCACCACTCACTGTGCCTCCTAACTTGGTGCCGTCGACAAACTTGGATATACGGCACTCATTCATTCATCTACGTCATTTATGCATATAGTAAAAAGCTGATGCCCCGGGTCAGATCCCTGGGGGACACCACTAATCACATCCTGTCAATTTGAGCACAGATCCATTATCCCTGCTCTCTGTCTCCTACCTCCCAACCAACTCCCTACCCATGTCAATGGGTTGTTTTAATTTCCATGTGCTCCCATTTGTGTTAACAGTCTCTTATCTGGCACCTTATCGAATGCCTCTGGAAGTCAATACACATAAACACCCATAGACACTCCATTATCTACCACGTTATTATATCTTCAAAAAGTTCAACTAGTTTCGTTGGACTTGACTTCGTCTTTACAAATCCATGCTGGCTCTCTCTGATCAATTCCTGTGTATCCAAGTGCTCAGTCATTCTTTCCCTAGTAACAGATACTGGTAACTTCCCCACAACAGACGCCAGAATAATAGGTCTGTAATTTTCTATTTTATCTCTCCTCCCCTTCCTAAATAATGGAGTGACATTGCTAATTTTTCAATCCATGGAACAATTCCTGATTCAAGAGAGTTTTGAACGATCATGACTGAAGCATGTACAATTTCCTCACCTACTCCTTTTAATTCCTTGGGATGGTAACCATCAGGTCCTGGAGATTTGTTTATCTTTAGTCCAATTACTTTCTCCATTACCATTATTTTACTTGCACTGAATCCCCTTAATTTAATTTCAGTTTTCCTCGTGTCTCTGGGATATTATCCTCATCCTTTTCTGTGAGTATTTCGCAAGTCTGCCATTTCCTGAATTTCAATTACAATATCGCCCCCATCCGTCTTTCAAGGGCCCACATTACTCTAAGTCACCCTTGTTTCTCTTTTTACACTGTAAATGCCGTGAGAGTTGTCCGTATTGTCCTTCACAAGTTTTTCTCGTTTTCCCTTTTTGCACCTCTTAAGATTTTTTTTAAAATTTCAGCACCACGATAAACAACACTTCGCTGTGAAATTTGCTTCATTAGTTCTTCAGTGTCAGAGCGAGAATTGTCTGATCCTCTAAATTATTTAATGTAACAAACAAACACAAGCAAACATATCCATCCGTGTATCAACGCACTGATGGACACACACAGATAAACACAGACTGAAACGCAGGCAGTATCGGGATTCACAGGGAAACGGGCAAGCGAAAGAGACAAAGATGGAACAGTCTGAACCCCCAACAAAATGTGACGTGTGGCTGATAGATATTAATGAGAGGAGGTGAAAACCACAGCCAGGAATTTGCTCCGTGGCTTAGTTGGTTAAAGCGCTTGTCAAATAAACAGGAGATTCTGGGTTCAACTTTCAGCGGCGCCTTTATGTAATTTATGATGTTGAGTGAATCTGACATGCGAAAACAGACAGTGTGGTGTTTGTCCTTGTTTGGAGAGCCAACACAGAATTGATCAAAATGTTTCTTCAAAAATGCCCTTTCAATTTTCAGATCGACCTCTCATGGAATGTGACCGTCGCACGTCAATGGAAGGACACGTTCTTGTCTCTGGGCTGGTTGAGGTCGGGGTATAATTCTCGATTCGAGAGTCGAAGCCCGAATTTAACCCGGGAATTTTGATCTTGACCTGCGGTTCAAACTTTTGCAAAGAGGGGAAAGAAGTCCCCAGATCACTCCACTTGAATCTCAAGCACCTTCGGAAGAAGTTCAGTTCAAACAATCAGGACTTCAAAGGCACCTCAATGACCTGCACTTTCATTGAACGAGCTTTGCATTCGACCTTGAAACCGCTCTGGGCTTTCATCTCACTGAAGCAGAGTGTGTCCGCTTTGTATCTGTGAGCATGTCGGTGACGAGGTTCGCTTTGATATTGGTCGCTTTCAAATTTTAAAATTTCACCAAGCATCGGGGAAAAGAAACCGAGAATCGAATTGTCCCTGCAAGTGATGAATTGAAGGGATTGGTGCTCCAAGCAGATCTGGAAAATGCACAGTGCAATCGCTCAGGAGTTCCAAATCCACCCTCTCGCCACTGGGCGATCATATTAACTGAGCTTTACCCTGGCCCAGTGTCACCGCGCTGAAATTGAGTATTTATCCGGCACGTTTCTCTTAACTTCATAGTTGCTGATTTAAGAGTGAAGACCGGCTCGTTGGATTTTCACTCCTGCAAGCTTCAATCATTCATTTTGGACTGACAGGAGACAAATGTTATATTGGTCACTGCAACCTCAAAGGTTAGCTGAGTGAATTATTGGTTCAGTCGGTAAATTCTTCATCTGTCTCGTGGTGCTATTGTTTGACGCGAAGGTTTGATGGTTTGAGCCCTAATTTTATTTTCCCTAAGGATTCATCACCTCAAAGCTCCAGGGTATCAATGTGTGTTTTGTCTGCAAGAAAATGTACCGTGATGATTGCCGGCTGAGCAGGGCTGATATTCCACCATTTACCCTGCGGTCGGAGAGCAGGCACATCAATCATATAAAGGAATGGAACATTGGCTTCACGGAAATCACAATTCATAACCCATTTATTTTAAGCGGGTTTATTTTAAATGAGTTAACGCCTGCCTTAAATGGTCGACTCAGGACTGTCAGACAAAGAGGTTAAATCTTCAGAGAATAATTATCACAGTCATTTTTAGACTGGATGCCGCACGGCCACTTTGCTATCAGTGAACAGAGACAAGAAAGACCAAAGTGCTGTTTGCCCCTCTCAGTGTGGCCCTGAAGGACTGTGTCCAGGTTGAAGTTCTGTTCCCACCGGACGATCCTGCCCCCAGATTGTCCTTTCTGAGCTCCAGTCAGGTGATGCACAACACTCAGGTGGGAAAGACCAAAATCTACAACAAGATGTTTAAAACAAAGCTGATTTATTCAACAGATATCCAGAAAATTAAACTCCAGCCCAGTTATAGGGGTTATTAACATCAGAAGAAACAAACCCTAAATGTCAGAATGAAAATGGTTCAGTTCTGGATGGGATTAACAGCAGAATCCAACTCCTGCAGACACTTTTGAACTCCCTGGTGTCTCAGCACGTGTGATGACTGAGTGAATCCCTTCCCACACACGGAATCATGGAATCATAGAAAATTACAGAACAGAAGGAAGCCATTCGGCCTATCGTGTCTGTGCCGGCCGAAAAAGAGCTATCCAACTGAATCCTACTTTCCAACACTTGGTCCATAGCCCTGTAGATTACGGCACATCAAATGCACATCCAAGTACTTTTTAAATGAGTTGAGGTTTTCTGCCTCGACCACCCTTTCAGACAGTGAGTTCCAAACCCCTAACAACCTGTCCGCTTTTGTGTTTCCTGTTACTTTTTCACTTCTATCCGGAAGTCTATAAACAACTCCCACCAAAGTCTTGTATTCTATTCTGTTACTCATTTCTACGCAAAGCCTTTCTAATGCGTGCTCACCTTTACTGATATCTCTTCTTTCTTATGCAGTAATAGTATCCCTCATCAATATCGCTACTCCACCACCTTTTCCAATGTCCCTATCCTTTCCAAACGGCTTATAACTTGAAATATTTATCTCAGTCATGCCCAGTTTGTCGTCAGATCTCAGTGATGAGCACTACGTCATGCACTATAAGCTTAATTTACGCTTCTAATTCACTTGTTTTATTTCTTATGCTACGTACATTAGTGTATAGAACATTTAATTGGGCATTGGAACTTGTCCGACCTTTATGCCCTGATGTTGTGTTTAACATCCTTGGTAAATAAGGTTGGTGAGCTGCAGACACAAGTGGTAACATGGGATTATGTTACAGTGTCAATAATGGAGACCTGGCTCAAACAAGCGGAGGAGTGGCCACTTCGATATTCCAGGCTACAACGTATTCAGGAAAGGCAGGGGAAAAAAGGAGGGGGGGGGCGGGGCTAGAGGGGAGAAGGCACTATTGATCAAAAATACTGTGACAGCGGTAGAAAGGGTTGACATGCTTAAGGGTTCAAAGGCAGAATCTATTTGTTTAGAATTAAGGAACAATTGAGGAGCTATTACGCTGCTGGATGCATTCTACAGGGGGACCAAATAGTGGGAAGGAGATAGAGGAGCAAATTGGCAGGTAAATTGGAGAAAGATGCAATAATTTTAGAGTAGTGATAAAAGGGAACTTCATTCATCAGAATATAGACTGCGAAATAGCAGTGTAAAAGTCAAAGAGGGTGAGCAATTCCTGAAATGTGTACAAGAGAAATTTCTTAATCCGTATGTTTTCAGCCCAACGAGGAAGGAAGCAGTGTTGGATTTATTTAGGGGAAAGAAGTGGGGCAAGTGGAGCATGATTCTCTGGGGGAGCATTTGCAGCAGGTTTAGTGTAGTTATGGAAAATGCAAGGAAAAATCAAGTATGAAAATACTCAACTGGGAAGAGCGAATTGCAGCGAGTTGAAAAGGGATCGGGTCCAGGTGGATTGGAATCAAAAATTGGCAGGTAAAACAGTAAATGAGCAATGGGAGGCTTTGAGTGAGGAGATAGTTCGGGTGCAGACTGGACACATTCTTACTCGGGGAAAGGTTGGGCATGGAAATCTGGAGCTCCCAGGATGACAACAGAGTATTTGAGACAACATTTTGTACATTCTGAATACCAATGTCCGGACAGGTGTGCCCGCGGTTATCAACCACAACCTCGTCACCTCCACGCTGACAGATAAAAAGCGGCCACATTCTGCTTCAGTGAGATGAAATCCGAGAGCGGTTTCAAGGTCAATTGCAATTGCGAGCAGAATGCATTCAGAGGACGTGAGATCATTGAGATACCTCCAAACACCCTGCCAGTTTGAACAGCAGCTTAAGATCAAAAGTCTGGGGGGGGGGGGGGGAAATGAGGGCTCGTCCGGGATCTCTCACATATTTTAAACAACAAACCCGAAGCGAGAATCATACCCCTAGACCAACGAGCCCGCTGAAAAAAAAAGCAACAAGTAGTGGTTTCTGAGTATCAGCGGCCACTTTCTCCAAATCTCCCTTGAAGTACCGTAAACAAAAATGTGTCCGTACATTAGTGAAGAATCATAAAGCCAATTTCTTCACTGTTGTGTTTTGTTTAGGGCTCCTGACGCTGATAAAGATGATTGGGGACAGTTGATGAGTTATGGGTGTGAGGGCGCAGAAACTCCGGTGTGAGGGCGCAGAAACTCCGGTGTGAGGGCGCAGAAACTCCGGTGTGAGGGCGCAGAAACTCCGGTGTGAGGGTGCAGAAACTCCGGTGTGAGGGCGCAAATACTCCGGTGTGAGGGTGCAAATACTCCGGTGTGAGGGTGCAGATGCTCCGATTTAATGGTGCAGATACTCCGGTGTAATGGTGCAGATATTCCGGTGTAATGGTGCAAATACTCGGATTTAAGGGTGCAGATACTCGGATGCAGGGATTTGTTGCCGCGACTGAAATGCGGCTGAGAACTGTTGTTATTATCCAAGGCAGCGCTGCAGGATCCTTTCATGATCTCTCACAAATCAACTGAAACCCATCGGAATGTGAATACAATTTTGCGTTTCCAAAATAAAAGGGAGTGACATTCATTGTGGACACAGTCTGGCGTCACTCACTGCAGAAATATCCATGTCAGAGTGAAGCGGCTCTCCTGCAACCTTCGGACCTTGTCTTTCAAGAAGAATTCAGATTTCCGCGAAGCCAATCACAGGTCAAATGGTGGAAGATCGGCCGTGCTCAGCTGGCCATCGAAAGCGGGCATTTGTTTTGCAGCCAAAACAAACATCAGAATCAGGAAATGCGAGACCATGAAGATAAAAGTTTCCCCATCGTCCCTGGGTGGGATCGAACCACCAACCTTTCGGTTAACAGCCGAACGCGCGAACCGATTGCGCCACAGAGACAACACACGTTTGTGTTGAACTACTGATTCAACGAACTAAAAATTCAGGTTGCAGCGATCAAAATAAATTCGCTCCACTATCAGTTTACTTTTCCAAAATGAACTGTGTGGACTTTGCACGAGTGAAAATCTGTGCTCTATTATTCCTGAACATTAAACTCACCTTGTCATTAAACACCTGTATGTTGGAAGACTCCGTCCCCTCGTGGTCGAGAGGATTGATTTATCGAGCTGTGATTCGCCATTCTCTATTCCAGTAATATTCAGGTTTGCTGAAAATGAGATGAGATGAAATGAGCAGGTCCGACGAGCAGGTCTGTGACACGACTCGGTGTTTACAAAGATGTCTCTTGCACTTACAGTGAAGCGGACGGCACTTTTCACTCTTAAACCACGAACCATGATGTTCAGAAAAAGTGTGGCCGAGACATACTCGATTTCAGCGCGGTGACACTGGGTCAGAGTAAAGTTCAGTTCATGCGATTGCCGAGTGGCGAGAAGGTGGATTTGGAACTCCTGTGCGGCTGCACCGCGAGTTGTCCAGATCTGCTTGGAGCGATATTCACTTCAATTCATCACTGACAGGGACAATTTGATTCCAAGTTTCTTTTTCTCTGGTGCTTGGTGAGATTTCAAAAGTTGTAAACGACCCATACCGACCCCAAACTCGTCACTTCCACTCTGACAGATGGAACGCGGTCACACTCTTCACTTCAGTGAGATGAAAGCCGGGAGCGATATCACGGTCGAATGCAATGGCGAAGAAAACTCATTCCAAGATATTGCAGGTCATTGAGGTGCCTTTAAATTCCTGATTGTTTGAACTGAACTTCTTCCCAAAGCGTTTGAGATTCACGTGGAGCGATTTGGGGACTTATTTTCCATCTTTGCAAAAGTTTCAACCGCAGGTCAAAATCAAAAGACGAGGGCGGAATGAGACGCCTTCCTGAAATTTGAGAACCAGGGAAGCAGACTTTAGAGCAAGGTTCTGTTTATTGAGAAAAAGCAGATACAATATTCATCCCGGAACGATCCAGAATCTGATCAGCTCGAAAAGTAACGGTTACCCCGTGATTTGAACACGCAGCCTTCTGGTGACGCAATAAGTCATGAAGATTGAAGCAGTCAGTTGAAAAGTGGGAATTGATAGATTCAGTGAGTGGGCAAAACTGCGGCAAATATAGTTCAATGGGGGGTGAGCGAGATCATCCAATTGAAATCTAAGAAAGATAAATCAGATTGTTTTCTATATGGTGAGAAACTGGGAACTGTGGAGGAGCAGAGAGATTTAGGGGTCCAAGTACAGAAAGCGCTACCAACTAGCGGACAGGTACAGAAATTAATTAAAATGTCTAATGGACCGTCAGTACGGCCGGTTAACTCATTTGCTTAGAGTGTGTTGTAACGCCTTAATCACGGATTCGATTCTTGTAATTTACTTTATTTATTTCGTCTTTTTGTAACTTTTAAAATCGAAGCTTTACAAAAAAATATATCAAGACAGATTCGAGGGGACAGTTTTTTGAATAACATCCATTCTCACTTTGCCCCTGGAACGGAGAAACGCGTCTTTCTTTTTATTCGGGTTTTTTTTGGCAACTGACCCTGTGGTGCAATGGCTCGTGTGTTGGACTTCTACTTGTTTTGTTTGATAAGCCATTCAAAGGTTGTGGATTCGAGTTGCAACGGCGTTGGATTTTAGTTCGGGAGCTGGGAAGTGAAATTTTGCAGCAAAACCGCAACAGGATCATTAATGTCCGTCAGGGATGTGAAACTGCCCCCGACACTTCATCTTACACAAGTGGCTCCAGTCACACCCGAATTCATGATTCTTAAACCATTCTGAGCTGGATTGGCGAAACACTCTCAAGAAGGAGACTCATCGCCTGCTCAGACCGAAAGCCAATCTGCTGGACTTCCGGCTCTGTCAGACTGCATGTTCCTTCAGACAGGTTTCGAACTGGACACATGCATCCTGCTGCCGTGGCAGCATTGGTGCTTCAGGGGTAGAATTCTTGCTTGCAGTAATTTTGTTCCTGTAAAACTAGCTCCTGAAGTGTAGGATGGAAAGTATCCTGGCTGAGCGGCCTCTGGCGCTGGTTTAAAGCTCCAGTTAAATCCCACGATTTGAAGATGGATCAAAATCATAGTTTGTGTCTGCAAAACTACAGCCTCCCTCCTGTAAACAAGTAATACTAAACATCTCATCTGCTCTTGCAACCGAGTAGTCCGGAGGAACCACATGGCAATTCAGATAATTAAATGAATTTTGGAACACATCAATTGTACCTTCAACTCCGGTCGAAATGTTCCCAAGGAAAAGGATTGTTTGATCTTGCTGAGATTCGAATTAAAAACCCCGGCATTTCCTGAGCCTGTAACTAATATAAGGACTGATTGCGCCGCTGGAGCCCGGTCACTCTGATCACCTGTCCCACTCTGCTGGAAAGAATCTGAAGGTGAGATGTCCTCACCTGTGGAAACGTGTCCTGTCCCCGTGATGAAACTAATATCTGCACTTTCACTTTCAGCTACTTTCACATCCTCTGCTCCATCGCACTACAATCGGGATTTCTGTGAACAAGTCAAAATGGATATTTGCAGAAATTCTGTCAGTGGTAAAATTAGAATCGAGAAACGCACCAAACATTGAAACCAGCGATTTAAACCACGAGCTCACACTTCCACAAAACAAGGCCTGTCTTTAAAGGTCTGTTCAATGATCAAATAAATTAATTGAAGCCATTTGACCGCATTTGCCTCGTGCTGGGGTTGTTCGCCTGAGAGCAGAGAAGGTTCAGAGGAGTGCTGGGTCCCCAACTCTTTACAATCTATATTAACGATTTGGAGGAGGGGACCGAGTGCAACATATCAAAATTTGCAGATGATACAAATATGGGAGGGAAAGTAGAGAGTGAGGAGGACATAAAAAACCTGCAAGGGGATATAGACAGGCTGGGTGAGTGGGCGGAGATTTGGCAGATGCAATATAATATTGGAAAATGTGAGGTTATGCACTTTGGCAGGAAAAATCAGAGAGCAAGTTATTTTCTTAATGGCGAGAGACTGGAAAGTACTGCAGTACAAAGGGATCTGGGGGTCCTAGTGCAAGAAAATCAAAAAGTTGGTATGCAGGTGCAGCAGGTGATCAAGAAAGCCAACGGAATGTTGGCTTTTATTGCTAGGGGGATAGAATATAAAAACAAGGAGGTATTGCTGCAGTTATATAAGGTATTGGTGAGACCGCACCTGGAATACTGCATACAGTTTTGGTCTCCATACTTAAGAAAATACATACTTGCTCTCGAGGCAGTACAAAGAAGGTTCACTCGGTTAATCCCGGGGATGAGGGGGCGGACATATGAGGAGAGGTTGAGTAGATTGGGACTCTACTCATTGGAGTTCAGAAGAATGAGAGGCGATCTTATTGAAACATATAAGATTGTGAAGGGTCTTGATCGGGTGGATGCAGTAAGGATGTTCCCAAAGATGGGTGAAACTAGAACTAGGGGGCATAATCTTAGAATAAGGGGCTGCTCTTTCAAAACTGAGATGAGGAGAAACTTCTTCACTCAGAGGGTAGTAGGTCTGTGGAATTTGCTGACCCAGGAAGCTGTGGAAGCTACATCATTAGATAAATTTAAAACAGCAATAGACAGTTTCCTAGAAGTAAAGGGAATTAGGGGTTATGGGCAGCGGGCAGGAAATTGGACATGAAGCTGAGTTCGGATCGGTCAATGCCCTGTGGGTGGCGGAGAGGGCCCAGGGGCTATGTGGCCGGGTCCTGCTCCGACTTCTTGTGTTCTTTAGATTTGTGGTTGGGATCAGATCAGCCATGATCTTATTGAATGGCGGAGCAGGCTCGAGGGGCCGATTGGCCTACTCCTGCTCCAATTTCTTATGTTCTTATGTTCTTATTTGATAGAAGTGTTCAAAATCATGAAGAGTTCAGATAAAGTAAACAAAGAGAAGCTGTTTTAATTGGCGGAATGGTCGGGAACCAGAGGACACAGATTTGAGGTGATTGCAAAAGAACGAAAGGCGATATGAGGAAAAACTTAATTACGCAGCGAATAGTTCTGATCTGGAATGCGCTGCTTGAAAGGGTGGTGGAAGCAGATTCAATCGTGACTTAAAAAAGGAATTTCAAGGGGAAAAATACAGAGCACCGGGAAAGGGCCGGGGAATGGGACTAATTGGATTGCTCTTATGAAAAGCCGCCACAGGCTCGATGAGCCGAATTGCCTCCTTCTGTGCTGTAACCATTCTATGATTCGATGGACAGAAGCGGTCTGAATGAATGGGCGATCGGTTGTGGGGAACAGGGAAATTTTTGACTGGTTGTCCGGTTGTGTTACTGACGGCTCCTTGTTCTCGGATTATGGTTTTCATTTTGGCCGTTTCACTGTTTGATATGTGAGAGGTCCCCAGTTCAAATCCCAGAACCCTCCTGTTTCACGATTTCCAGTGAGGATTCACTCATTTCTTTCTCACATCTTTTCAGCGTTGCAGAAAGCAGGATTGATTTAATCCTCGAGCATGTTTGAGGTCCAGAGGCCAGAATGCAGCCGGTTTATCGACGCAACACACACGGAGAGAGTAAAATGCCTCACGGCGGTGTGCAGATTGAAACTGAAGGTGAATTTATCCCAATTCAGGCGATCTCAGAGGTGCAGAATAAAAATGCGCCTTAATTGGTCGGGAAAACGAACCCTGTTCCCTCGCGTGGTAAGTGCAAATTCTACCAGTGAAACGGCAACGTTTGCATTGCATCGGGCTCTCTGTGTCCAGTTGGAAAACTGTTTAAAACAACATGTAATTTCACAAATCTCCTCTGAGTACCTTGCGCATTCTGATTTACAGCCCTGCATTACTAGCACTCGCTGCTTGTGATGGCCGAGTCTTTAAGCCGTTACATCTGAAACTCGACAGGGTCTTTCGGTGATTCATTGGAATCCTGCTCGCGGCGCTATTGTTTACAGTTTTGTTCAATGCTCAAATAAATATGAACTGGAGATACAGGACCGCATTTCTTTCTCTCGGACAGATCCTCCACCGCGGCAGAGCCTTTTTGATTGGGAGCCCAGTGGTCTCTTGCAAAACTTCAAGGTGCTTGAAGGAAACTTCACAATAATCCACAACTGGAATATTGTGTCCAATTCTGAGCATCGCACTTTAGGAAGGATGTGAAGGCCTTAGAGGTGGCGCAGAAAAGATTTACTGGAATGGTTTCAGGGATGAGGGACTTCAGTTACGTGGATAGACTGGAGAAGCTGGGGTTGTTCTCCTTTGGGCAGGAAGGTTGAGAGGAGATTTGATAGAAGTGTTCAAAATCATGACGGGTTCAGATAAAGTAAATAAAGAGAAACTGCTCCCGTTGGCGGAAGGCTCGAGAACCAGAGGACACAGATTTACGGTGGTTGACAAAAGAACCAAAGGCGACATGAGGAAAAACGTTTTAAATCAGCGAGTAGTTATAATCTGGAATGCATCTCCTGAAAGGGTGCTGGAAGCAGATTTAATCGTGACTTTCGAAAAGGAATTTGATTAATATTTGAAGGAAAAATATTTGCGCGTCCACAGGGAAAGAACGGGGGAATGGGACTAACTGGATTGCTCTTAAAGAGAGCCGGGGCAGGCTCAATGGGCCGAATGGCCTTTTTCTGTGCAGTAACGATTCTATGAGTGTATGATTCCATCTCTCTCAAGCTTCATTTCAAATTCTGCTAACTTGATATTCAGGCTTTTTTTTCTTTACTTTTATCTCTCGATCTCTCCCTGTCTCTGTCGCTCTCTGTTTTCCCCTGATGGACTTCTCAAGCTTCCTTGAACGGCCAAAGCTCATCGAACCTGCGACACCAGCAGAGAACGGTAAAGATCGAAAGACTGAGGCGGGAGGAAAAGTAAAGGACCAACCCAGATGATGAATTCGTAGCCAATGTCCACATATTGATGTCGCTTCGGCCTCATAGTGAAATCATCAGTACTTTTAGCCCAGTATAAAAACAAAGTCTTGTATTTACAAAGCGCTTTTCACGACATCAAGACCTCCCAAAGCGCTTTACAGCCAATGAAGTATTTTTGAAGTGTAGTCACTGTTATACTTGTGGTACTATGGATAATCTGCGGATGCCGAGACAGACAACAATGTAGCTTTCGAGCAATTAATTCTGCAAAGTCTCACTTGATATTACAACTCGCACATTCGAAACGAATGTGGTAAAGAGATGCTAATATTGTTGATATGAAATAGTTAATGTACGTCTTCACATTGCCGTACATCGGAATAGAAAAAGTGATAGGATGGACAGAATGGTGGCCGATCGGCTGTGGGTGGCACAGAATTCTGCATTGGTTGCACCCCTCTGTTATCAGTGGCTCGTTGGTCTTGGGGTATGATTCTCGCTTTGGGGATTTGCTGATTGTTATGTGAGAGATCCCGGACGAGCCCTGCGATGTTACCATTTTTCGTTCAAAATCACTAATTGGCTTCTCACGTCTTGTCAGCGGTGTTGTCGGCAGGATTGTCTTAATTCCAGTGCATGGAGGACAGAATGCAGAGGTTCTGTCGACGACAACACACATGGAGAAAGGAAAATGTCTCAAGATGGTGTTCAGATTGAAGCTGAACGGAAACGTCTCCCAATTCACGTGACCTGATGAATGGAGAATGAAAATGCTCCTCCAAGGGGTGGTGATCGAACCCGGGCCTCCCGCGTAGAAAGCAAGAAGTTTATCACTGAAATAACAATTCCCACACAGCAGCCGGCGGCACGTGTGCAGTTGGAAACCTGTCTGAAATAACATACAGTCTCAGAGTTCTCCTGTGATAACTTTCCTCATTCTGATCTGCAGCCGTGTCGGATTTGTCGCTTGCAGCTGCGATGACCCCATGATGAAGGTGTTAGACTTGCAATGTGATTTTCCAACCCAGCTTCGACGCAACACACGTGGAGAAAGGAAAATGTCTCAAAATAGTGCGCAGATTGAAGCTGAGCGCGATTGTCGCACAATTCACGCTATCTTGTGAATGGAGAATGAAAATAATCCTGAATTCAAACCCCGGTTTCCCACGTGATAAACGAGAATTCTATCACTGAGACAGCAAAGTCAGCAGATTAACAAGCTCAAAGTTTCCAGTTGGAAACCTGTCTGAGAGAACCAAGTTTTCACAGATCTCGTGTGATAACCCTACGTATTCTGATTTACAGCCGTGCATCACAAATGCTTGCAGCTGCGATGGCCGAGTGGTTAAGGCGTTGGACTTGAAATCCAATGGGGTTTCCCTGCATAGTTTCGAATCCTGTTCGCAGCGCTAGTTTTTAAAGTTTCTTCAATAATCAAAGACATCTGAAATGGAACGAACGGACCTTGTTCGCTCCCTCAGAGAGGTGCTCCATCGCCAACGACGCTTTTAACTCGGAGCCCAATGATCTCTTGCAAAATTGCAAGACACGTGAAGGAATCTCTCCCAAGCTCCATCCTAAATTCTGTTCGTTCGCAGAACTTCACATTTATCCTGTTTGTTTCCATACTTTAATCTCTCCCTGTCTCTGTTTCTTGACTCTCTGTGTTTTCTCCTGATGGACTTCTCAGGCTTCCTTGAACGGCCTTCGATGAAAGAACCTGCAACACCGACAGAGAAGGGTAAAAATGGAAAGACTGCGACGGGAGGAGAAGCAAAGGTGCAACCCAGCTCATTAATTTCGTAGCTAATGTCCACACATTTATGTCTCTTCGCCCTCACAGTGCAAAATCAGCAATTTGAGTACAGTGCACATTTGGTAGAGTGTAAATATGCGGATGTTGAGACCGACAATCGAACCGTTGCCGTGGTGATGAAAGCGCCGAATGCTAAACACTGGACCACAAGGAAACGCTGAAAATTCTTTGCTGCCAACAAGCAGATCAACGCGGCCTTTCCCACTTGCCCCTTTGTAATTCAGGTCATTTTCCTGCCAGACAAGTTGCTCGCACAAAATTGCATTTTCTGTTCAAACTACTATCGCGACAGAAGGTGATGTTCAGGCAATGACAGCACCAAGTGCAACTAGGCATGTACATGAAATGGAAAGTGAGGTAAAATACTCCCACAAGCTGCTGATGGACATGTTTCCATTTCCAAAATTCACGCTCCCAATCAATGCAGCTCCTGGGATAACTGCAAGGCCACGCAGGTCCATCGTGAATCTTTTGAAGCAACTGGCAGTTTAAAGTGGCATCTCCTGCTGCTTCTGTGGGGAGTGAGGGAGAGACACTGTCGGTACCTGCGTAGTAAATATACTGGGGCTGTAAGATATTCTATATTATTCATATTTGACGACAAGAATATCCGCAGTCAAAAGCTGAAAAGAAGGGAGAGATAAGAGGCCTGAGAATAAACACAGAGCTGAATGAATCACGGAAGAGTGAAAGAAAAATAAATGTAATCATTTCCACTTTGTCTCGTGCGCAATCTTGGGAGCTCCCTGATGGACTGGTGGTTAAAATTCAGTGCTCCCACCGCCGCGTGGTTCGATCCCCGGTCAGGAAATCAAGTTTAGCAAGAGTTATGAACTTAATAAATTAATTACTTGAAGATAATTAAACACTGTTCATAGCTGAATGACTGTTTTAATCGTCATTAATCAACCGATAACTTTCTATTTCAGAATGAAGGAGATACTGACGTGGTTAACGAGAGACAGTCAAAATTTTAATAAGATTTTTGTGCTTTGATGTGATGAAATTTCTTCATTTTATAGACTGCATCTTAAGAGTGGGATTAAACACTCAGTGCAGTCGTTGTTCAATTTAAAATTAACTGGCAATTGTCGCCGTTTATCACAGGAACGCCGTAACTGGTTCTCCGATCAAGATGAAAGTAATGCAACGAGGAACATCTGATACAACACGAAAGGCATCGGGCTATGACAAAAATCCCCACCGTTTTGCTTTTCCAAAATAAACGGTGTGAAATGTATTCTCTGAACATAGGAACAGTCTGGTCTCGCTCACTACAGAAATCTCCATGTCACAGCGAACCAGCTCTCCTGCAGCTGGTGCGGCCTCCCTTCGGGCCTTTCGGGGGCTTGTCTGTCAAGGAGAATTGTAATTACCGTGAAGCCAATGTCCCATTCCTTTATATGATTCATGTGCCTGATTCCCGACCGCAGGGTAAATGGTGGAATATCAGCCCTGCTCAGCTAGCAATGATTCCGGTACATTTTCTGGATTCCAAAACATGCGTTGAAACTCTGGAACTTTGAGGCGATGAATCCTGAGGATAAAATAAAATAAGGGCTCGAACCATCAAACTTTCACGCTAACGCATAACACCACCGAGAACAGGTGAAGGGATCACCTGCTAAACCAATAATTCACTGGGCTAAACTTTGAGATTGCAGCGACCAATATAACAACGGTATGCAGTCAGTCCAAAATGAATGATTGAAGCTTGTTGGAGTGAAAATCCAACAAGCCGGTCTTCACTCTTAAACCAGCAACTATAAAGAAAAACACGCCGCACAAATACTCGATTTCAGTGCGGTGACACTGGGCCAGAGTAAAGTTCAGTTAATATGATTAGCGAGTGGTTGGAGGGTGGATTTGGAACTCCTGACCGATTGCACCACGCATTTTCCAGATCTGCTTTGAGCACCAATCCCTCCACTTCATCACTTAGAGGGACAATTCGATTCTCTGTTTCTTTTCCCTGACGATTGATGAAATTTTACAAATTGGAAGCGATCATTATCAAAGCTAAACACGCGACCGACATGATCACAGATGCAAAGCGGCCACACTCTGCTTCAGTGAGATGAAAGTTAAGAGCGATTTCACGGTCGAATGCAATGGCTAACAAAATTCATTGAACGAAAGTTCAGGTCGTTGAGATGCCTTTAAAGTCCTGATTGTTTCCATTGAACTTCTTCCAAAAGCGTTTGACATTCACGTGGGACGATTTGGGGACGTTATTTCCTTTTATGAAAAAGTTTCAACTGCAGTTCAAGATCAAAATTCCTGGGACCACAGTTGTTCACAAATTGTCTGTGCCGGGACCACTGCTGTTCACAATTTATCGGTGCTGGGACCATTTTTGTTCACAATTTATCGGTGCTGGGACCACTGTTGTTCACAATTTATCGGTGCTGGGACCATTTTTGTTCACAATTTATCGGTGCTGGGACCACTGTTGTTCACAATTTATCGGCGCTGGGACCACTGTTCTTCCCAATTTACCAGTAGTGCGACCACTGTTGTTCACAATTTATCAGTGGTGTGACCACTGTTGTTCACAATTTATCGGTGCTGGTACCACGGTTGTTCACAATTTATCGGTGCTGGTACCACGGTTGTTCACAATTTATCGGTGCTGGGACCACTGTTGTTCACAATTTATCGGTGCTGGGACCATTTTTGTTCACAATTTATCGGTGCTGGTACCACGGTTGTTCACAATTTATCGGTGCTGGTACCACGGTTGTTCACAATTTATCGGTGCGGGGACCACTGTTGTTCAAAATTTACATTCATGATTTGGACACGGGAATCGGAAGTACAATTTCAAGATTTAGGGACAACTAATTGCGAGCTGTCGTTAATACAAAGGAAAAATCCGAAAAATAAAGGAAGACATTAGTAAATTTACAGAATGGGCGTGTAAATGGCAAATCAATTACAATATTTATTGTACACTCCCTTGCCTTTTTGCCCCCCCCCCACTAAATGCATTACCTCATACTTCTTCAGATTGAATTGCATTTGCCACTTTTCTATCCACCTGTCCGCTCTATGGATATCTTCCTGCAGTCTACAGCTTTCCTCCTCACTATCAACCACGAGAACAATTTTTGTATCATCTGCAAATTTCTTCATCATGCCCCCTACATTTAAGTCTAAATCAATGATCTGTACCACGAAAAGCAGGGACCTGGTAGGAAGCCGCATGGAACCCCACTCGAAACAGCCTTCCAGTCACAAAAGCACCCGTCGACCACAACCGCTTGCTTCCTGCGACTCAGCCAATTTTGGATTCAACTTGCCAATGTCCCTTGGATCCAATGGGCTTTTACATTTTTGACCAGCCTGCCATGTAGGACTTTGTCAAAAGCCTCGCTAAAATCCATGTAGACTACATCAATCGCGATACCCTCATCGATCCTCCTTGATACCTCCTCAAATAATTTAATTCAAACGACCATCACTTAACAAATCCACCCTGACTGTCCTTGATTAATCCGTACCTTTCTAAATGACGATTCATACTTTCCCTCTGAATTGTGCTCAATAATTTACCCACCATCGAGTTTAGGCTGACTGGCCTGTATTTACTCGATCGATCCCTTTCTCCCTTTTCAAACAATGGTACAACATTAGCAATCCTCCAATCCTCCAGCACGACAACTTTTGCCAGGGTGGATTAGAAAATGATGGTCAGAGCCTCCGCTATTTCCTTCCTTGTTTCTGTTAACGTCCTGGGATGTATTTCACCTGGGCCTGGAGATTCAGGTGGAGAGATTTGAGGACTTATTTTTCCTCTTTGCAAACGTTTGTGCCGCAGGTCAAGATCACAAGTCTCAGCCCAAATTAGGACGACTTCCGGCTTTGAACGTCAAATTGTAAATTGTACCCCGACACCGACGAACCCAGAACGTGTTCTTAAATTACCGTGTCACGGACACGTTCTTTGAAAGGTCTGTCTGTTCGATGAAAGGGCGGTTTTGAGCAGTCATTCTGATTTCCGTTTCCTCCTGAAACCTGAATCAAGGCAAATCCCATTGCGTAATTTTGTCGCTGAATTCCACAAATTTGGTGTAAATAATAGATTAAGCAAGGCACTGCTGGGAGTTGAACCCAGAATCTCCTGTTTACAAGACAGCTGCTTTAACCAACTAAGCCACAGCGCCCATTGATGAAAGCGTGGTCTCACCTCCTCTCACTAATATCTGTCAGCGACACTTCAATGTTGGGGGTTCAGGCCGTTTTATCTTTGTCCATTTCGCTTGTCCGTTTACCTGTGCATTCCGTTATTGACAGCATTTCTCGCTGTGTTTATCTTTGTGTATCCATCAGTGCGTTGATACACAGATGATTATGTGTGATTGTATTTGTTACATTAAATCAATTCGGGGTTCAGGCAATTCTCGCTCTGACATTGGAGAACTATTGAGCCGAACTTTACAGCGAAGTGTTGTTTATTGTGGTTCTGAAACTAAAAAAATCCGAAGAGGACGAAAAAGGGAAAAGGAGAAAAACTTGTGAGGGAAAATGAGGACAACTCTCAAGGTTTTCACAAGTATATTAAGAGAAAGAAGGGAGGCTTGGAGTAATGTGGGCCGCTTAATGACAGATGGAGGTGAAATTGTAATTGAAAATCAGGAAATGGCAGAGTTGCTAAATTTTTACTTTGCATCGATCGTCACAGAAATGGATGAGGCTAATACAGCAGAGACACGAGGAAAACTGTTAATAAATCAAGGAGATTCTTATCAGTAAAATAATGGCAATGAAGAAAATAATTAGGCTGAAGATAGACAAATCTCCAGGACCTGATGGTGACCATCCCAGGGATTAAAAGGAACAGGTGAGGAAATTGTACATGCTCTAGTCATGATCGATCAAAACTCTCTTGAGTTAGGAATTGTTATTTAATGAAGAGCATCTTGATTGGAGCCTTCTGTTTGAGAAAGATCTCGTGATAATTGAGAGAACGAAAATGAAGCTGTTTGGCAGGAGCGCTGATGCTGTCGGTTGTTCGCTGCTCTCGTGTTGCACAATTGTTAAGCGTGCGTTCCTTATTTATAGCAGTATGGGCTCCAGAAATGACCAGGTTGTGAGTTCGAGCGTCTTCTAAAACAATCAAACCTTTTACTCCGAACATTTTGAATGGAGTTCAAGGTACAACTGGTATGTTCCATAACGCATCTACTTCTTAGTGTTCCCATGTGGGCTCTTGGGTTCCTCTGGTCTACCGTCTTGCAATAGGAGGTGCCAGTTTACTTGTTCATTGGGTGAGAGGGGGCTTTTAGCGGCAGCTCATATGGCAAAGGGGCCGGTACGAGATCTTTAAATCTAAAGAACCAAACAAACAATTCTTCTTTTCGTTAAGCCGAAATTCATCGGTTGGAAGTTTTATATGGGGAAAATTTGGAAGGGAAATATTCTGCCTGGTGTCACTGTGTAACGGGTGAAATTATTCAGCTTACAGATGTTAATACGCTGAAAGGTCGAGAGGCCTTTTCCAACTCCCGTGTGGGACAAGTTCAGCTTTTGAGCCACTGGGTAAAGTGTTATTTTAATTGGTGCAAACGAATGACAAGACATTTGGCACAAACAAGAAGAATTGTAAACTCACGAGTTCACTGTCCATGTTTCTTACATCATGTTCAACAGGAACAAGGATTCTCCTCAACATGTTACTGAGAATTTTATCCCATGAATATGTACGATGGGAGCTTATGTAGTATCGAGCCTGGGTAGCTCAGTCGGTAGAGTATCAGATTTTGAAAGTAGGCAGTGAGCTGAAGGTCCAGCGTTTAACTCCCTGTCCAGGCTCCAAATTTCGGAACAGCTGGCAAGTTGTGTCTTTGCAGCGGGACCTGCGATGTGTTGTCAAACTTCGATAGTATCTTGTTTCCCATGGATGGGCAGTAATGCGCTCTCTGAGGCGGTTCACGATCAGGATTTCAACTTTCACAAAATAATTTACCGTATTAGTTCACTGTATTAATTTCTCAAAACTCATTAAGCTCTGTAAAAAAGACGAATACTTGTTCAAATTGCCATTAATGAACCAGTAACTTTCTGTTTCCGGCTGAAAGAAATGCTAACTTTTTTATGCGCTCATTCACCAGGCGGAATTTAGGGAGTTCAGAGGGGAAGTGAAAAAGGAAATGAGAGGCACAGAGAAATATGACTATAGACTGACGTCCAACTTAAAAGTGAATCCAAAAGTCTTCTGCAGGCATGTAAACATTAAACTGGTAATAAGGGGAGGGGCGAGGCCGATTAGGCCCGATCAAGGAGATCTACTCATGGAGGCAGAGGGGATGGCCGAGGTACCAAATGAGTACTTTGCATCTGTCTTTACCAAGAAGATACTGCCAGAGTCTCAGCAAAGGAAGTTATAGTTGAGATACTAGATGGTCTAAAAATTGATAAAGAAGAGGCACTTGAACGGTTGGCTGTACTTAAAGTAGATAAGCCACGCGGTCCGGATGGGATGCATGCGAATTTGCTGAGGGAAGTAAGGGTGGAAATTGCGGAGGTACTGGCCATAATCTACCAACATCCTTAGATATATGGGTGGTGCCAGAGGACTGGAGAATTGCAGAGGTTACACTCTTGTTCAAAAAAGTGTGAACAGATAAACCCAGCAGTTTAACCTCAGTGGTGGGAAACTTTTAGAAACAATAATCGTGGACAGAATTAACAGTGACTTGGACGAGGGTGGTTTGATTAGGGAAAGCCAGCACGGATTTATTAAAGGCAAATCGTGCTTAACTAACCTGTAAGAGTTTTTTGATGAGGTAACAGGGAGGATAGATGAGGACAATTCAGTTAATGTGGTGTATATGGACTTTCAAAAGGTGTTTGATTAAGTGCCGCATGGTCGGCTTATCATCAAGATTGCGGCCCATGGAATAAAGGGGGCAGTAACAACATGAATGCAGAATTGACTAAGGGCAGGAAACAGAGATTACTGGTGAACGGTTGTTTTTTGAACTGGCGAGAGGTGTACAGTGGCGTTCCCCAGGGATCAGTGCTGGGACCACTGCTTTTCTTGATATATATTAATGACTTGGACTCGAGTGCACAGAGCACAATTTCAAAATTTGCAGATGGAACAAACCTTGGAAGGGTCGTAAACAGTGGTAAGGATAGCGATGGACTTCAAAGGATATAGATAGGCTGGTGGCATGGGCGGAGACGTGACAGATGAAATTTAACGCAGAAAAATGCGAAGTGATACATTTCGTTTGGAAGAACGAGGAGAGGCAATATAAACTCCAGGGCACAAATGTAAAAAAGGTACAGGAACAAAGAAGGATTTATGTGTACAAATCGTTGAATGTGGCAGGGCAAGTTGAGAAAGCGGTTAAAAAGCAAAAGGGATCCTGGGCTTTATAAAGAGATGTATAGAGGACAAGAGTACAAAAGTTTAGAAGTCAGGATGAAACTTTATAACACACTGGTTCGAACACAACTGAAATTTTGTGTGGGGTTCTGGACACCGCACTTCAGGAAAGATGTGAAGGCCTTCGAGGGGGTGCAGAAAAAAAATACTATCATAATTCCAGGGATAAGGGACTTTAGTTACGTGGATAGACTGGAGAATCTGAGGTTGTTCTCCTTGGAACAGAGACGGTGTTGTAGAGATTTAATGGAGGTGTTCAAAATCATGAAGGGTCGGGACAGAGGAGATTGAGAGAAACTGTTCGCATGGGCGGAAAGGTCAAGCACCAGAGGACAGAGATTTAAGGTGATTGGCAAAACAACCAAAGGTGACATGAGGAAAAACTTTTCTACACAGCGAGTGGTTCGGATCTGGAATGCACTGCCCGAGGGTGTGATAGAGGCCGATTCAATCATGGCCATCAAAGGGGAGCTGGATAAGTACTTGAAAGGGAAAAAATGCAGTGCTTCGGGGAAATGGTTCTAGCTGGATTGCTCTTGCGGAGAGCTAGCACGGACTCGATGGCCGAATGATCTCTTTCCGTGCTGTAAACTTTCCGTGATTCAACTCTATGTGTAGGAGGCAATACAAAGGGAACAGAGCGTGCCACAAATCGACACAACTCTGAGTATCCTCCCGAGCAATGTCGTTTCAGAGCAACTAATTCTGAAACGTCTGACTTGATAACTCAAGTCGTACACTCGAAACCAATTTGGTAAAGGGAGACTAATATTGGTGATTGGAAATAGTTGGTGCACAACTTGATATTGCTGTGCACCCGAATAGAAAACGAGATTGGATGGACAGAAGTGGTCTGAAAGGATGGTCGATCGGCTGTGGGACGCAACGAACTTTTTCACTAGCTGCACAGCTAAATTAATAGCGGCTCGTTGGTCTAGGGGTATGATTCTCGCTTAGGGAGTTTCATTTAGTAATATGCGAGAGGTCCCGGGTTCTCCTTTTAGTGAGAAGTCACCAGTTGGCTTCTCACATCTTTTCAGTTTTGCTGTTGGGAGAACTGAATTTTATCCAGAGGATGTTTGAGCTCCAGTGGACTGAATGTCGAAGTTTCGTCGGCGCAACACACATGAAGCTAATAAAATGTCTCAAGATGATGAGGAGATTGAAACTGAATTTTAATTTTTCCCAATTCAGGCGGATATTAGATGACGGGATAGAAAGCCACATATCCAAGTTTGCCGATGACACCAAGATGGGCAGCATTGTAAGCAGTGCAGATGAAAGCATAAAATTACAGAGAGGCATTAATATAATATAATAGGTCTGGCCCAAAAGTTAAAATTCTAAATTGGGGAAAGGCCAATTTTGATGGTATTAGACAGGAACTTTCAGAAGTTGATTGGGAGAGTCTGTTGGCATGCAAAGGGACGTCTGGTAAGTGGGAGGCTTTCAAAAGCGTGTTAACCAGGGTTCAGGGTAAGCACATTCCATATAAAGTGAAGGGCAAGGCTGGTAGAAGTAGTGAACCTTGGATGACTCGGGAGATTGAGGCACTAGTCAAAAAGAAGAAGGAGGCATATGACATGCATAGGCAGCTGGGATCAAATGGATCCCTTGAAGAGTATAGAGATTGCCGGAGTAGAGTTAAGAGAGAAATCAGGAGGGCAAAAAGGGGATGTGAGATTGCTTTGGCAGATCAGGCAAAGGTGAATCCAAAGAGCTTCTACAAATACATAAAGGGCAAAAGGGTAACTAGGGAGAGAGTAGGGCCTCTTAAGGATCAACAAGGTCATCTAAGTGCGGAACCACAAGAGATGGGTGAGATCCTGAATGAATATTTCACATCGGTATTTACAGTTGAGAAAGGCATGGATGTTAGGGAACTTGGGGAAATAAATAGTGATGTCTTGAGGAGTGTACATATTACAGAGAGGGAGTTGCTGGAAGTCTTAACGCGCATCAAGGTAGATAAATCTCCGGGACCTGATGAAATGTATCCCAGGACGTTATGGGAGGTTAGGGAGGAAATTGCGGGTCCCCTAGCAGAGATATTTGAATCATCCACCGCTACAGGTGAGGTGCCTGAAGATTGGAGGGTAGCAAATGTTGTGCCTTTGTTTAAGAAGGGCGGCAGGGAAAAGCCTGGGAACTACAGACCAGTGAGCCTGACATCTGTAGTGGGTAAGTTGTTAGAGGGTATTCTGAGGGACAGGATCTACAGGCATTTGGAGAGGCAGCGACTAATTAGGAACAGTCAGCATGGTTTTGTGAGAGGAAAATCATGTCTCACGAATTTGATTGAGTTTTTTGAAGGGGTAACCAAGAAGATAGATGAGGGCTGTGCAGTAGACGTGGTCTACATGGACTTTAGCAAAGCATTTGACAAGGTACCGCATGGTAGGTTGTTACATAAGGTTAAATCTCATGGGATCCAAGGTGAGGTAGCCAATTGGATACAAAATTGGCTTGACGACAGAAGACAGAGGGTGGTTGTCGAGGGTTGTTTTTCAAACTGGATGCCTGTGTCCAGCGGTGTGCCTCAGGGATCGGTGCTGGGTCCGCTGTTATTTGTTATTTATATTAATGATTTGGATGAGAATTTAGGAGGCATGGTTAGTAAGTTTGCAGATGACACCAAGATTGGTGGTATTGTGGACAGTGAAGAAGGTTATCGAGGATTGCAACGGGATCTTGATAAATTGGGCCAGTGGGCCGATGAATGGCAGATGGAGTTTAATTTAGATAAATGTGAGGTGATGCATTTTGGTAGATCGAATCGGGCCAGGACCTACTCCGTTAATGGTAGGGCGTTGGGGGGAGTTATAGAACAAAGAGATCTGGGAGTACAGATTCATAGCTCCTTGAAAGTGGAGTCACAGGTGGATAGGGTGGTGAAGAAGGCATTCAGCATGCATGGTTTCATTGGTCAGAACATTGAATGCAGGAGTTGGGATGTCTTGTTGAAGTTGTACAGGGCATTGGTGAGGCCACACTTGGAGTACTGTGTACAGTTCTGGTCACCCTATTATAGAAAGGATATTATTAAACTAGAAAGAGTGCAGAAAAGATTTACTCGGATGCTACCGGGACTTGATGGTTTGACTTACAGGGAGAGGTTAGACAGACTGGGACTTTTTTCCCTGGAGAGTAGGAGGTTAAGGGGTGATCTTATAGAAGTCTATAAAATAATGAGGGGCATAGATAAGGTCGATAGTCAAAATCTTTTCCCAAAGGTAGGGGAGTCTATAACGAGGGGGCACAGATTTAAGGTGAGAGAGGAGAGATACAAAAGGATCCAGAGGGGCAATTTTTTCACTCAAAGGGTGGTGAGTGTCTGGAACGAGCTGCCAGAGGCAGTAGTAGAGGCGGGTACAATTTTGTCTTTTAAAAAGCATTTGGACAGTTACATGGGTAAGATGGGTATCGAGGGATATGGGCCAAGTGCAGGCAATTGGGACTAGCTTAGTGGTATAAACTGGGCGACATGGACATGTTGGGCCGAAGGGCCTGTTTCCATGTTGTAACTTCTATGATTCTATGATTCTATGAGTATTCGAACTCACTCAACTTGCGCCTTGTAGATGGTTGAACGGCTTTAGGGAATTCGAAGGTGAGTCACTTGGCGCAGAATATCCAGCCTCTGTGGCTGGTCCAGTTATGTTTCTGGTTAATGGTGACCACCAGTATGTTGATGGTGGGGGATTCGGCGGTGTTAATACCGAATCCCCACAGAAGAGATTTACTGTAAAGATTCCAGGGATGAGGGGCATAAGTTTCATGGAAAGATTGGAGAAGCTGGGGTTGTTCTGCTTGGAACAGAGACGGTTACGAGGAGATTTAATGGAGGTATTCAAAATCATGAAGGATCGAGACAGATTAGATAGAGAGAAACTGTTCCTATCAAAAACCAAAGAACATAGATTTAAGGTGTTTGGCAAAAGAACCAAAGGTGACATGAGGAAAACCTTTTCTGCACAGCGAGTGTTTAGGATCTGGAATACACTGCCCGAGGGGGTGGTGGAGGCAGATTCAATCATGGTCTTCAATAAGGAACTGGATAAGTATTTGAAACGAAAGAAAATACAGGGCTTCACGGAAAGGGTGGGGGAGTGGGTCTGTCTGGATTGCACTGGCAGATTGTCGGCACGGACTCGATGTGCCGAATGGCCTCTTTTCGTGCTGTGACCTTTCTTTGATTCTATTCTATGTGTCGGGGGCGATGCAAAGCGACCGGAGCGTGACGTAAATCGACCTGCTCATGTCCATTCCCTGATAATAAATCCTAGTGTGATGTAAAGAAGAAATTCATAATTATGTTACATATCTTTTATATTATACTGACTATAAGAGGTACTCGGTTCACCAGGGCGCCATTGTGTACATTGGTTGATACTTCACCGAGATCACACCTTACAGTCCCAACACCTCCGTCTAAGAAACAGTTGGGTGGCAATCCAGACTTTGCTGAATTTTACAAACAGGTGTAAACCAGCAATGCGGAAAAACACTTCTTATTAAAGAAGGGTTTTTGGTGTGGCGGCCAAAATGAAAAACTCGACAAATTCTGGCAGCAGTAAGATTCGAACCCAAATAATTCAGAGATGGAAGCTGGCATCTTCGACAGTAAAGTTGCTCAAACACATGACAAACCTTTTAGTTCTGATTACAAAGGTCATGCAGCTGGAACGTTTCCTCTGGTTCTTTCTCCACAGGTGCTGCCTGACCTGTTCAGCGTTTTCAGCATTTTCTGTTTTCATTTTCGTGATTTCACAATGGCTGTTTTCCTGAAAACACTCAATTTTACCCAAGGACGCAGCTCACACTTCACTTTCCTCACGCGCTTAAAGTCTGTCGTTTCCGAACAAAATTCCCCTCTTCGCCGAGCTTTCAAAGGACCTTTCGCTCACGGCCAACCTCCTGTAATCGACACCTTTTCACCATTGCCGCTCTTTTCATTTCTCCTCATTCCTTTTGAATCAGATATTTTCACAGACCTATTAAGATCAAGCGGAACATTTCCGACCTGACTGCACCGCCCAGATTGCCAAAAGTGCACCTTTCAGCCGTCATTCGTAGCAATGTCGTGCCGCCCGTCTCTCCCGCACATCAACTGCTCGGGGAAAAGGTCCAACGACCATGAAAACAAATCCCAGTTCTTCAGTTAACATCCCCCGTGTCACAAGATACCCCATGGAAATTCCACGGAAAATATGCCGCTGTCCTTCGGAATGCCAGACCTGCTTTCTTTGTGCTTGTCTCTGGAACAGTCACGCAGGTGGAAATGTTTCAAGGCACAAATGAACGGGACATGTGCCCCCGAGGAACAGCGGTCGATATCGAGCAAACATAAAGGCGTAAGAATGTTAAGGTGAATGTTAGAGTAGCAAGGCCGCAGTAAAGTCTCAATGAAATGGACCATTATTGTGGAAGGAAGAAAAAGCTGGAAGAAGCGGCGGGTCTGAATTTTGGATCATCCAGCAGAGACACATGAGGGAATAAAAACTGGATACAGATAAAGGTGCTGGAGGCAGAAAGAAAAAGAACGAAATAAGAAGAATGAAAAGAGAGTGACTTAATTGAGAGCGAAGAGACATTAATGTGTAGACATTGGCTGCAGCAGCTGGGTTGCCCATTTACTTTTCCTCCTGTCTCAATCTTTCTTTAACCTTCTCTGCTGGTGTTGCAGGATCGATCAGCCAACGCCGTTCAAGGAAGCCTGAGAAGTCCATCAGGGGACAACACAAGAGACAGAGACAGGGAGAGATAGAGAAATACATGCAAAGAAAATAAGGATTATCAGTTGAATCATACAATCATAAAATGGTTACAGCATAGGAGGCTATTCGGTCCATCGAGCCCGCGCTGGCTCATTGTTAGACCGATCCAGTTAGTCCCATTCCCCCGCCACTTCCCGGTAGCCCTGCATTTATTTCCCTTCAAGTATTTATCCAATTCCTTTTTGAAAGTCACGATTGAATCTGCTTCCACCACCCTTTCAGGCAGCGCATTCCAGATTATAAATACTCACTGGGTAAAAAAAGTGTTTCCTCATGTCGCCTTTGGTTCTTTTGCCAATCACCTTAAATCTGTGTTCTCTGGTTCTCGATCCTTCTGTCAATGGGAACAGTTTCTCTTTATTTACTTTATCGAAACCCTTCATGATTTTGAACACTTCTATCAAATCTCCTCTTAACCTTCTCTGCTCGAAGGAGAACAGCCCCAGCACGGGGTAAATGCGGTCAATTAGCTTTAATTCATATATTTGTGCATTAAACAGCTCTTTAAACATTACTGTGACATTATGGTAGCGCGGCCACGCGGTCTGAGGTGTTACATTTAATTTGTATGGAGGCGTGGGTTTGAATCCCAATGCTCTGAGAATTTCTGCCAATGTTTGTTTTGACCTGTTCACAGAAAACCCGAATGTAGTGCGATGGAGCAGAGGATGTGAAAGAAGCTGAAAGTGAAAGTGCAGATATTATTTTCATCACGGGGACAGGACACGTTCCCACAGGTGAGGGCCTCTCACCTTAATATTCCTTCCAGCAGAGTGGGACGGGTGATCAAAGTGACCGGGCTCTTGCGGCGCGATCAGTCAGTGGGCGGTCCTTATATGACAGTCCAGGGTCGGGAAATGGCGAGGTTGTTAGTTGACTCTCATCGAGATCAACCAATCCTTTTCTTTGTGAACATTTCGAACGGAGTAGAATGTGCAATTGGTGTGTTACAAAATGCATCTAGTTATTTGTTCAGCCATGTGGTTCCTCCGGCCTACGCTGTTGCAAAAACAGATGAGATGTTTAGTTTTATTAGTTTACAGGAAGGAGGCTGCGGAATTGGAGCCACAAACCATGATTTTGATCCATCTACAAATTATGGGATTTAACTGGAGCTTTAAACCAGCGTGTTAGACCGCTCAGTCACGATACTTGAATTCTTGCGATTTTCAGGTTGTTTCCCTTCTTTGATGAACATTCGTGATCCTGTTGTGGTTTTGCTGCAAAGTTCTAATTCCCACCACCAAAATTGAGCCCTCAACTTCAACGGTAGTCAAATTGGAACCCACAACTTTGGAGCTGGTGATTTGAAGTCCAACGTGCTACCCATTGCGCCACAAATCGGCTGTCGATTATGTGATTTCACATTACCCATTTGCTGCTTATGACTTTTTGCTGCGGTGGAGCAAGTGGTTCGAAAGCTCAGTGGGGATTCACAGCAGCTCCTGAGAAATCTACACAGCGACGGTTTCTCCAATGCCGAGTGATCTGTTTGTCTGTCTGTCTCTCTCTATTCGTCTTGCTCTCTCTCGCTTTCATTCTTGAGCTCTTACTCTCCCCGTTTATTTCAAGAAGGCTGGAATACAAAGGGGTGGAAGCTATGTTACAGCTGCACAGAGCTCTGGTGAGACATCATCTGGAGGACATCATTCAGTTCTGGGCACTCCACCTCAGGAAGGATGTGTTAACCTGGAGGCTCGAGGGGCTGAATGGCCGATTCCTGTTCCTGTGCTCCAATAAATGAAAACATAATTCAAGTATAGAGACCCTAATGTATAAGGGTATCCGTTCACCACGACTCTCTGCCTCCCATTCCTGAGCCAATTAGGTGCCCACGTTACCACAGGTCCTTTAATTCCACGTGCTTCTAGTTTTCGCATAAGTCTGTTACATGTTAATTTCTAAAATGCTCCTGAATATAGCTGTAACCCCGTAATTTTATACTTAAGCAATAAGAATACGGATGTTCCGACCGAGCGATAGATTGGGTTCATTCCCATTACCCGGAGGTGACGGGACTGAGGAGGTGAAATCCCATCTGGGTTTATATTTTCCGAAAACGGAGACGGAAAATAGCAAAGCTCATCCCGTCGAAATCCAACAATTGGACTGAAGATCCGACAGTCTTTTCCATCCCCGGTTTCCAGACCTGGCCGTTCAAGGAAGCCTGATAAGAGAGAGAAGAAACGTAGACAGCGATAGAGAGATGCATGCAAAGAAATAAAATAGTATAAATCTCTAAATTCTGTGATTGAGCAGAATTTAAGGTACAGTTTTTTTGAAATTCTGTCTCAAGTCGTGAAATCTTAAAGGTGAACATTGGGCTGGATTATCCCTTAACCTCTGAGAGAAGTAAACACTGCCTGGTAATTACAGCTCTTATTTATTTGACTGTTTCACAATCGTCGTGTAAGCTGGTTTCGAACCCCCAGTGAATTTCACGACCATGCTTAATCTTTAAGTTAACACAAAGGCATCGCGCGGCTGTGGAGTCGATTGCGCAGGGTAATCACAGGAACTCTGCCAGAGTGCATGTTCTGGACATGTATCCAAAGCTACACGTGCTGCCTGCAGCCGTGTGTCCATTGGTGGTTCAGTGGTGGAACCCTCGCCTGCTGGTGGGAAACCAGAGGTTTGGTTCCAGGCCAATGCAGCATCCTTTACCTTTTTTGTTCTGTACCCATGAGATTGTCTGAATTGGGATAAATTCATGTGCCGGCTTCAATCTACAACTTCTTGAAAGAAGATCTTCATTTCGTCTAATTGTGTTGCATGGACAAACACTTTGCTTTCTTTCCTCTGGTGCTCAAACATGCTCTGCTGGAGATAAGTCAAAACTGCCTTCCACACCGCTGAAAAGATGTAAGAAGCCAATTGGTGATTTTTGACTAAAAATGGGGACATAACAGGGCTCATTCGGAATTTTGAACGATTCGAACTTCCTGAGCGACATTCAGACCCAAAGACCAACAAGCAACAGAGCCGTGCAGCCGCTGTAAAATTTCGCTGCCATGCAGCCGTTCCGCCATCCTTTCAGAAGGCTCTGTCCATACAATCCCGCTTTCTTCTACGATGCACGATGTAGAGCAATATCAGGTTCCACACTGATCATTTCATATCAACAATATTTCTCGCTTATTATCAAATTTGCTTTGAATGTAAGGCTTGCATTATCAAGTAACACTTTGCAGAATGAATTGCTCTGAAACAACATAATCGTCTGTCTCGACATCGTCATAGTTTACATTCTACCATAAGTATAATTTACTCAAATTGCTGCTTTCAATCACTATGAGAGTAACATAAATGTACATATGCAGTGCGTGTACGTATGAGTATTGGTGGCTCTGGGATAGAATTCTGGCCTCTGTCACGGATTCGATTCGCGGACAATGCATAAACGTTTCATGTTTTGCACCATATTAGGAAGATGAGTAGGCCATTTAGCCCCTCGAGCCCGTTCCGCAATTCAGTGAGATCATGGCTGATCTGTGACCTAATTCCATATAACCGACTTCGCTCCGTATCCCTTAATACCACTGGTTAACGAAAAAATCTATGTCTCAGGTTTAAAATTAACAATTAAGCTAACACTGTCGGTTGCAGAAGAGAGTTCCAAACTTCTACCCCCCTTTGCTTGTCGAAGTGTTAACTAATTTCACTCCTGAAATTCCTGACTCCAATTTTTAGGCCAGGTTCCCGAGTCCTAGACATCCGAACGAGCGGGAAGAGTTTCTCTCCATCAACACCAACAGTTCCCCGTAATATCTTGAAAACTTCAATCAAATCAGCCCTTATTCTACTAAATTCCAGGGAATACAACCCTAGTTTGTGTAATCTCCCCTCGTAATTTAACCCTTGGATTCCAGGTATCAATCGAGCAAAATTACACTGCACTACCTCCACGGCCAAAATATCCTTCCTCAGTTGCGGTGCCCAGAATTGAACATAGTACCCCAGGTGTGGTCTAACCAGAGCTTTGTATAGCTGTAGCATAATGTCTATCACCTTGTATTCTGGTCCTTTAGATATAAACGCTAGTTTTCCATTAGCCTTTTTGATTATTTTCTGTACCTGTCCATGACATTTTAATGATCTATGTATATGGACCGCTAAGTCCCTTTGGAACTCCACGGGTTCGAGCATTTCACCAGTTAGAACGTATTCTGATCAATGCTCTATAGGTCCAAGTTGGATGACCTCTCACTTACCTAAATTGAAATCCATTTGCCACAGTTTTGCCCATTCATTTATTATATTAAATACTCTCTGTAATGTTCTGCTTCCATCTACTTTGCTTTCAGTGCTGCCCATTTTGGCGTCATCTGCACTTGTCGCTCTCGATCCCGTCATCTTGTATCAATGAGACCGACTGCACTGGGGTAAATTCACATTCAGCTCCAATCTCCTCATCATATTGAGACATTTTTTTTTTCACCTGTGTTGTGCCTTGGAAATTTCCGCACTCTGTCCTCTGGAGCTCAAACATTCTCTGGATATAATTCAATTCCACCAACAGCAAAACTGAAAAGATATCGGAAGCGAATTGGTGACTTTTCACTAAAAGCACAGAAACATGAGGGGTCATGCGGGATTTGAAGCTGAGATCGCGCGCATATCACATAACACAACCCTCCAAGCGAAAATCATACCCCTGGACCAACAAACCACTGATGCTGAAGTCGTGGAGTCAGTTGAAAGGTGCGCTGCCTCCCACAGCCGATCGGCCATCCTTTCAGACCTCTTCTGTCCATCCAATCTCGTTTTCTGTTCCGGTGCACAGCAATATCAAGTTGTACATTAACTACTTCCAGTCACCAATATTAGTCTCCCTTTAACAAATTGGTTTCGACTGTACGACTTGAATTATGAAGTAAGACGTTTCAGAATTAGTTGCTCTGAAACTACATTTCTTGGGAGGAGACTGAGAGGTGCAGATAAACAGCAAAACCTTGGAGTGCATGTCCACAGATCCCAGAAGGCAGCAGAACAGCTAGATACGGTGGTTAAGAAGCCATAAAGAATATTCTCCTTTATTAGCCGAGGCATAGAATATAAGAGCAGGGGAGGTTCTGGTAGAAATTTATAAAACAATAGTTAGGCCACAGCAAGAATACTGCATACAGTTGTGGTCACCACATTACAGGAAAGATGTGATTGCACGAGAAAGGGTACAAAGGAGATTTAAGACAATGTTGCCAGAACTGGAGAATTTTAGCTATGAGATTAGATTGGATAAGCTGGGGTTGTTTGCTTTGGAACTGAGGAGGCTGTTGGGAGATTTAATTGAGGTGTTTAACATTATGACGGGCCTCGATCGAGTGTATAGTAAGGACCTATTTCCCTTCGTAGGGAGGTCAATAATCAGGATACATCAATCTTAGGTAATCGGTAGAATGATTAGAGGGGAGTGAATTTTTTTTTCCATCCAGAGGGTGGTGGGTGTGGGGGTCGGAAAATCACTGCCAGAAAGGGTGGGAGAGGCGGAAACCCTCATCGCATTGAAAAATAAAAACTTCAATATGCACGTGAAGATCCGTAACCGACAAGATTAGGGACTAAACGCTGGAAAGTGAGATGAGGCTCGGTACCGATTTTTCGGCCGGCACAGGCACGATGTGCAGAATGGCTTCCTTCTTTGGCATAACTTTCTCGGATTCTATGATATAATTGCCGTCTGTCTCGGCATCGCGATAATATACACTCGACCAGAAGTATACTTTAATCAAATTGATGCTTTGTTTCACTGTGAGAGTGAAGAGACATAAGTGTGTAGACATTAGCTGCAGCAGCTGAGTTGCACCTTTACTTTTCCAACCGTCTCAGTGCCTTTTTTTTACCTTTCTCTGCTGGTGTTGCAGGTGAGATCAGCCTTCGCCGTTCAAGGAAGCCTGAGAAGCCCGTCGGGCACAACAGAGAGAGAAGAAACAGAGACAGGGAAAGATAGAGAGATGCATGCAAAGAAAATAAAGAGTATAAATGTCAGGTTTTGCAAACGACCAGAATTTAAGTTACAGATTGGGAGAGATTCCTTCTCGGGTCTTGAAATCTTGCAAGAGAAGATTGGACGCTCAATTAAAAGTATCTCTGATGCTGGGAGAGAGGTAAATGCGGTCAATTAACTCCAATTAATCTATTTGAGCATTGAAGAGATCTTTAAACAGTTGGGGGTTGCGAGCAGAATTCAAACCTCGGCAGGAAAACCCAAATGGGGTTTTGAGACCAACGCTTGAACCACTCGGCCATCGCAGCTGTGAACGGCATGTTCGTTTAGACAGCATTCCATATAGGAGCATGTCACTTCTACAAAAACAAGCATTGGTGGTTCAGGGGTAGAATTCTCGCCTGCCACGCGGGAGACCCGGGTTCGATTCCCGGCCAATGCAAGATCGTTTTGCATTCTGCACCAATGAGGAACTTCGGAACAGGATTGTGGTATTTGGTCCGTCGAGCCTGTTCCGCAACTCAATACGATCATGGCTGAGTTGTGACCGAAATCCCTGCATCCGCCTTACTCCCATATCTCGAAATATCTTTGGTTCACAAAAATCGATAAATCACGGGTTTGAAATTAACAATTGAGCTCGCATCAACTGCTGTTTATGGAAGAGAGTTCCAAACTTCTCCAACACTTTGCTTGCAGAAGTATTTCCTAACTTCACTCCTGAAAGTCTGACTCTAATGTTTAGCCTATGTCCCCAAGTCCCAGACACCCCAACGAGCGGAAATAGTTTCTATCCATCTACCACATCAGTTCCTCTTAATATCTTGAACATTTCGATCACATCAACCCTTAATCTACTAAATTGAAGGGAATACAACTATAGTTTGTGTAATCTCTCCTCGTAATTTATCGCTTGGAGTCCAGTTATCTTTCTAGTAAATCACACTGCACTCCCTCCAAGGCCAATATATCCTTCCTAAGGTGCGGTGCCCAAAACTGAACACAGTACTCCAGGTGTGGTCCAACCAGAGCTTTGTGTAGCTGTAGCATAATGTCTATTCTCATCCTCTAAACATATAGGCCACCATTCCATTAGCCTTTTGGATTATATTCTGTTCTTGTCCATGACATGTTATTGATCTATGGACATGGACACCTAAGTTCCTTTGGAACTGCACAGTTTCGAATTTTTCACCTTTTATAAAGTATTCTGATCTATCCTTTTGAGGTCCAAAGTGGATGACCTCACACTTGCCTAAATTGAAATCCATTTGCCACAGTTTTGCCCATTCATTCATTATATTAATGTCTCTCTGGAATTTACCAGAATGATACACGGACTTCAAGGGTTAAGTTACGAAGAGAGATTACACAAATTGGGGTTGCATTCTCCAGAGTTTCGAAGGTTAAGGGGTGATCTGATCGAAGTTTATAAGATATTAAGGGGAACAGATAGGGTGGATAGAGAGAAACTATTTCCGCTGGTTGGGGATTTTGGAAGTAGGGGGCAATGTCTAAAAATTAGAGCCAGACCTTTCAGGAGCGAGATTAGAAAACATTTCTACACACAAAGGGTTGTAGAAGTTTGGAACTCTCTTCCGCAAATGGCAATTGATACTCGCTCAATTTATAAATTTAAATCTGAGATAGATAGCTTTTTGGCAACCAAAGGTATTAAGGGATATGGGCCAAAAGCAGGTATATGGAGTTAGATCACAGATCAGCCATGATCTTATCAAATGGCGGAGCAGGCACGAGGGGCTGAATGGTCTACTCCTGTTCCTGTGTTCCTCTTCCTATATAATCTGCACTGCTTATAACGCTGCCCATTTTGGTGTCATCGGCAAACTTCCATATGTCGCTCCCTGACCCGTCATCTAATATCAATGAGACCACCTGAATAGGGGGAGATTCACATTCAGCATCAATCTCTGCATCATCTTGAGACATTTTATTTACTTCACATGTGTTGCACTTTGGAAACTTCAGCACTCTGTCCTCTGGAGCTCAAACATGCTCTTTAATCCTACCAACAGGAACACTGAAACGATGTCAGAAGCCAATTGGTGAATTTTACACTCAACGTCGCGGAACAGCAAGAGCTTATTGGGGATTTTACTCCGGGACTCTCAGATATTATTCAATCAAAGCCCCCGAAACAAGAATCATACATCTAGACCAACCAGACGCTGTTACTTACATCATGCAGCCAGTTTAAAGTTTCGCTGTCTCCCATAGCCGATCGGCTACCCTTTCAGACCTCTTCTGTCCATCCAATCTCGTTTTCTATTCCGGTATACAGCAATATCAAGTTGTACACTAACTATTTCCAGTCACCAATACTAGTTTCCCTTTACTAAATTGGTTTCGTCTCTACGACTTATATTATCAAGCAAGACATTTCAGAATTATTTGCTGGGAAACTACATTGCTTTGGAGGATACTGAGAGGTGTCGATAAAAAGAGGGACCTTGGAGTGCATGTCCACAGATCCCTGAAGGTAAGAGGAGAGGTAGTTAAGGTGGTTAAAACGGTATAAAGGATACTTTGCTTTATTAGCCGAGGCATAGAATGTAAGAGCAGGGAGGTTATTCTAGAACTGAATAAAACACTAGTTCGGCGACAGCTGGAGTATTGCGTACAGTTTTGGTCACCACATTACAGGAAAGATGGGACGACACGAGAAATGGTACAGAGATTTACGACGGTGTTGCGAAGAATGGAGAATTTTGGCTATGAGGATAGGTTGGATAGTCTGAGGTTGTTTTCTCTGGAACCGATGAGGCTGAGGGGAGATTTAATTGAGGTGTATAAAGTTATCACGGGCCTCGATAGAGTGGATAGGAAGGACCTGATTCACGTAGCAGAGAGTTCAATAAAAAGGGTCATAGATTTAAGGTAATTGGTAGAAGGATTAGAGTGGAGCAGAGGGGAATTTTTTTCCACCCAGCGGGTGGTGGGGGTCTGGAACTCACTGCCTGAGAGGGTGGGAGAAGCAGAAACCCTCATCGGGTTTCAAAAGCACTTCAATATGCACTTGAAGAGCCGTAACCGACAAGACTACGGACTAAACGCTGGTAAGTCGGGTGATGCTGGATATCTCTTTTCCGACCGGTACAAACATGATGGGCCGAATGGCCTCCGCTAACGTAAATTTTAATGATTCTATGATTCTATGATATAATTGCCGTCTGTCTCGGCATGGTGATAATATACACTCTCCCATAAGTATACTTTAATCAAATTGGTGCTTTGTTTCACTGTGAGAGCGAAGATACATTAGACATCGACTGCAGCAGCTGGGTTGCACCTTTACTTTTCCTACCGTCTCAATCTTTCATTGTTGCAGGTTCGATCAGCCAACGCCGTTCACGGAAGCCTGAGAAGTCCATCAGAGGACAACACAAGAGACAGAGACAGGGAGAGATAGAGAAATGCATGCAAAGAAAATAAAGAGCATAAACAGAATCATAGAATCATAAAATGGTGACAGCAGAGAAGGAGGCCATTCGTCCCATCGAGCTCGTGCCGGCTCGTTGTTAAAGCAGTCAAGATAGTCCCATTCCCCCGCTCCTTCCCGTTAGCCCTGAATTTATTTCCCTTCAAGTATTTATCCAATTCCTTTTTGAAAGCCACCTTTCAATCAGCGCATTCCAGATTACAACTACTCGCTGGGTAAAGACGTGTTTCCTTACGTCGCCTTTGGTTCTTTTGCCAATCACCTTAAATCTGTGTCCTCTGGTTCTCGACCCTTCCGCCAATGGGAACAGTTTCTCTTTATTTATTTATTCCAACCCTTCATGATTTTGAACACTTCGATCAAATCTCCTCTTAACGTTCTCTGATCTAAGAACAACCCCAGCACCGGGTAAATGCGGTCAATTAGCTTCAATTCATTTATTGGAGCATTAAACAGCTCTTTAAACATTACTGTGACATTATGGTAGCGCGGCCTCGCGGTCGTAGGTGTTAAATTTAATTTCTATAGAGGCGTGGGTTTGAATCCCACTGCTGTTAGAATTTCTGCCAAAGTTTATTTTGATCTGTTCACAGAAAACCCGATTGTCGTGCGATGGAGCAGAGGATGTGAAAGAAGCTGAAAGTGAACGTGCAGATATTATTTTCATCAGGGGAGCAGGACACGTTTCCACAGGTAAGGGCCTCTCACCTTAAGATTCTTTGCAGCAGAGTAGGAGAGGTGATCAAAGTGACCGGGCTCCAGCAGCGCAATCAGTCAGTGCGCGGTCCTTATATGACCGGACAAGGTCTGGAAATGGCGAGGTTGTTCGTCGAGTCTCACCTCGATCAACGAATCCTTTTCCTTGTGAACATTTCGAACGGAGCTGAAGGTATAATTACGGTGTTCCAAAAAGCATCAATTATTTGTATCGCCACGTGGTTCCTCTTGTTGTAATATCAGATGAGATATTCAGTGTTATTAGTTTACAGGAGGGAGGCTGCGGTATTGGAGCCGCAAACTATGATTTTGATCCATCTACAAATTATGGGATTTAGCTTGAGCTTTCACCCTGCGCGTTAGACCGCTCAGTCACGATACTTTCCATATTGCGATCTTCAGGAGCTACTTTCACAGGAATAGAATTACTGCAAGCAAGAATTCTACCCCTCAAGCACCAATGCTCGCACGGCAGCAGGATGAATGTGTCCAGTTGGAAACCTGACTGAAGGAACATGCAGTCTGACAGAGCCGGAAGTCCAGCAGATTGACTTTTGTGGTGAGCAGATGATGTGCCTCCTTCTTGAGAGTGTTTCGCCAATCCAGCTCAGAGTGGATTAAGCATTATAAATTCGGGTGGGACTGGAGCCACTTGTATCAGATGAAGTGTAGGGGGTTATTTCCCTTCCTTGACGAGCATTAATGATCCTGTTGCGGTTTTGCTGCAAAATTTCACTTCCCAGCGCCGAAATCACCGAACCCTGAACTAAAATTCAACGATGGTGAGATTCGGACACACAACCTTTGCAGTGATTAGAAGAAGTCCCACGTGCTACCCATGGCACCACAAATCGGCTATCGATTAGGTTATTTCACGTTACCCATATGCTGCTTTGGAACTTTTGCTGCGGTGCAGTAAGTGGTTCAAAAGCTCAGTGGGGATTCACAGCGCTCCTGAGAAATCGACACAGGGACGGTTTGTGCAATGCATAGTCCTCTCTCTCGCTCCCATTTGCTCACTCTCGCTTTCTCTCTTGAGCTCTCACTCTCCCCGTTTATCTCAAGAGGGCTGGAAAACAAGGGGTGGATGTTATGTTACAGCTGCACAGAACTCTGGCAAGACCCCAACTGGAGGATTGCATTCAGTTCCGGGCACCCACCTCAGGAAGGATGTATTAACCTGGACGCTCGAGGGGCTGGATGGTCTACTCATGTTCCTAAGTTCCAATGAATGGAACAATAATTCAAGTATCGAGACCCTAATATATCAGGATGAGTGAGTGAAGAATGTTTTCTGTTTGAAGTACTGATTTCATTAATTGAATACTCCCAGTGTCCTACCTCATTGCAGCCCAGTCCGGACAAACTGCTCGCACAGAGTGGCATTTTCTGTGAGAACACGAAAGACTTGTTCAGGCCATGACAGTACCGAGTGCGGGTAGGCCTGCGCGTGAAATGGAAAAGTGAGGTGAAATACTCCAACAAGCAGCGGATGTCTCTGTTTCCATTTCCAAAATGCACGCACGCACGGGCCCATGATCCCCACTCACACTCTCCTTCCAATCTCACACACCTTTGCTTTGGTTTGAAATCGTGTATGTTTTCACAATGGGATTTAATTTGAAGAAAGCAGTGCTGTAACAACCCGGGGATATTGAAGAGATGCAGTACAAGAAGATACATAAAAGGCAAATGATAACAATGACTGTTCTCACACTGTGAGCTACAGTTAAAGGCTGACAACATTTAAAATCTCATGCAGCAGGTCCGGGTCCAAATCTTTCACGTGGCATCTCCTTCTGTTTCTGTCACTCCTTTTCCTCCACGGAGAGTGGATTTGGAATTCCTGTGCGGCTGCATTGCGCATTTTCCAGATCTGCTTCGAGCGCAATTCGCTTCAGTTCATGAATTGCAGATATTAGTTTGATCAAGGGGAGAGGACACCTTTTCACAGGCAAGGGCTGTTCATCCTATTGTTTTTCTAGCAGAGTAGGGCAAATCATCAAAGTAACCGGATTGGGTGAACTGTCCGTACAGGTGCCTGGTGGGCTCGTGGTTATGATTCGGCGTTCACACCTATATCATTAATTACATGAAACCAAATAAACTCGACGAAAAGAGGAATATTTCTGTAAACACCATTAACCAACCTATAACATTCTGTTGCAGACTGAAAGAGACGCCAACGTGGTTAACGAGTGACAGTCACAAGTTTAATAATGATTTGTTTTGTATGTGAAACGCTTTTCAGACTGCATTTTAGGAGACTGGTTGTACAGCATGCTGGAGTAAAACATGCCACAATGTCGTGATCGCGGGTTTGATTCCTGTATGGGCTGATAAGGGCCTTTGTTTTGGGTTTTCGTAATTTTAAAATCCAAGCTTTACAATCAGATCCACAGACAAATTCACGGGACAATTTTATTGAATAACATCCATTGCAACTTTACCCCTGGGCCGGAGAAACACGTCTTTCTTTTTCTTTTTCTTTCTCCGGTTTGCAGAGAAACATTCAACTCGCGGCCTGTTCCCATTAATGATCATCAGCAACAACAGAAAGACAGAGCGGGTCTGACCGCCCCGAGATGTGGAAAAGGGATCAGTTTAGAACAAATGCATCAAATCAAATGGTCACCCGGCACAGAGAGGAAAAACCAAGAGGAAAAGGCAGAAGGTAGCAGAGAAATAAAAACCAAATGCAGACGATATAAATATTTCCCATCGTTGATGTCTCTCTGTTCCATCCCCAATCCTTCAGTGGCGGGGATAAAATTTCACTGCAAATAAATGCGAGAATCGACCCAAAGAAGAAGAAACTAAATAACCAAAAACTGCCAAACACTGGGTTACACCAAAGACCTTTAAGTTTTCAGTCTAATGCAACCGCGACTGAGCTGTTGGGACACCAAAGCAAATGCAATTTTTCGCCATTGTCTTGCAAGAAAATATCACCCCAGCGACGCCTTGCTGTTTATTACTGCACTTCATATATAAACATCACACTCATATATACACACTCACAGTTCATATATAAACATCGCACTCATACATACACACCCACAGTTCATAGATAAACACCACACTCATATATACATACCCACAGTTCAAGATATAAACACCGCACTCATGCACATAACAACAGTTCATATATAAACATCGAACTTATATATACACACTCACAGTTCATATATAAACATCACACTCATATATGCACACCCACAGTTCATATATAAATATCACACTCATATATACACACCCACAGTTCATAGATAAACATCGCACTCATATATGCACACCCACAGTTCATATGTCAATACTGCACTCATATATACACATCCACTGTTCGGATATAAACATCTCACTCATACACACTCACACACAGTTCATATTTAAACATCGCACACCTATATATACACCGACAGTTCATATATAAACATCGCACCCACATATACAAATCCACAGTCCATATATCAACATCGCACTCATAGAAACATACCCACATTTCATATATAAACATCGCACGCATATATAAACACCCACAGTTCATATATAAACATTGCATTCATACACACTCACCCACAGCTCATATATAAATATCGCATTCATTGATAGTCACCCACAGCTTATATATAAAAATCGCATTTTTTTTATTCGTGCATGCGATGTGGGCGTCGCTGGCGAGGCCAGCATTTATTGCCCATGCCTAATTGGCCTTCCAGAACTGCTGCAGTCCGTGCGGTGAAGCTTCTCCCATAGTGCGGTTAGGAAGGGAGTTCCAGGATTTTGACCCAGCGACGATGAAGGAACGGCGATATATTTCCAAGTCGGGATGGTGTGTGACTTGGCGGGGAACGTGCAGGTGGTGTTGTTCCCATGTGCCTGCTGCCCTTGTCCTTCTCGGTGGTAGAGGTCGCGGGTTTGGGAGGTGCTGTCGAAGAAGCCTTGGCGAGTTGCTGCACTGCATCCTGTGGATGGTAAACACTGCAGCCACGGTGCGCCGGTGGTGAAGGGAGTGAATGTTTACGGTGGTGGATGGGGTGCCAATCAAGCGGGCTGCTTTGTCCTGGATGGTGTCGAGCTTCTTATGTGTTGTTGGAGCTGCACTCATCCAGGCGAGTGGAGAGTATTCCATCACACTCCTGACTTGTAACTTGTGGATGGTAGAAAGGCTTTGGGGGGTCAGGATGTGAGTAACTCGCCGCAGAATATCTGACCTGCTCTTGCAGCCACAGTATTGATATGGCTGGTACAGTTAAGTTTCTGGTCAATGGTGAGACCCAGGATGTTGATGGTGGGGGATTCGGCGATGGTAATGCCTTTGAATGTCCAGGGGAGGTGGTTAGACTGTCTCTTATAGGAGATGGTCATTGCCTGGCCCTTGGCTGGCGCCAATGTTACTTGCCACTTATGAGCCCAAGCCTGGATGTTGTCCAGGTCTTGCTACATGCCGGATCAGACTGCTTCGTTATTTGAGGGGTTGCGAATGGAACTGAACACTTTGCAATCATCAGCGAACATCCCCATTTCTGACCTTATGATGGAGGGAAGGTCATTGATGAAGCAGCTGAAGATGGTTGGGCCTAGGACACTGCCCTGAGGAACTCCTGCAGCAATGTCCTGGGGCTGAGATGTTTGGACTCCAACAACCATTATTATCTTCCTTTTTGCTAAGTATGACTCCAGCCACTGGAGAGTTTTCCCCCTGATTCCCATTGACTTCAATTTTACTGGAGCTCCTTGGTGCCACACTCGCTCAAATGCTGCCTTGTTGTCAGGGGCATTCACTCTCACCTCAACTCTGGAATTCAGCTCTTTTGTCCATGTTTGGACCAAGGCTGTAATGAGGTCTGGAGCCGAGTAGCCCTGGCGGAAACCAAACAGAGCATCGGTGAGCAGGTTATTGGTGAGTAAGTGCCGCTTGATAGCACTGTCGACGACACGTTCCATCACTTTGTTGATGATTGAGAGTAGACTGATGGGGCGGTAATTGGCCGGATTGGATTTGTCCTGCTTTTTGTGGACAGCACATACCTGGGCAATTTTCCTCGTTGTCGGGTAGATGCCAGTGTTGTAGCTGTACTGGAACAGTTTGGCGAGAGGCGCAGCTCGTTCTGGAGCACAAGTCTTCAGCACTACAGCCGGGATGTTGTCGGTGCCCATAGCCTTTGCTGTATCCAGTGCACTCAGCCGTTTCTTGATATCAAGTGGAGTGATTCGAATTGGCTGAAGACTGGCTTCTGTGATGGTGGAGATATCGGGAGGAAGCTGAGATGGATCATCCACTTGGCACTTCTTCCTGAAGATGGTTGCAAACGCTTCAGCCTTGTCTTTTGCACTCACGTGCTGGATTCTGCCCTCATTGAGGATGGGGATGTTTACACAGCCTCCTCCTCCCGTTAGTTGTTAAATTGTCCACCACCATTCACGACTGGATGTGGCAGGACTGCAGAGCTTTGATCTGATCCGTTGGTTGTGGATTCGCTTAGCTCTGTCGATGGCATGTTGCTTCCGCTGTTTAGCTTTCATGTAGTCCTGAATTGTAGCTTCATCAGGTTGGCACCTAATTTTTAGATACGCCTGATGCTGTTCCTGGCATGCTCTTCTGCACTCCACATTGAACCAGGGTTGATCCCCTGGCTTGTTTATTAATGGAAGAGTGAGGAATATGCCGGGCCAAGATATTACAGATTATGCTGGAATACAATTCTGCTGCTGCTGATGGCCCACAGCACCTCATGGATGCCCAGCTTTGAGCTGCTAGACCTGTTCTGAATCTATCCCATTTAGCACGCTGATAGTGCCACACAACACGTTGGATTGTATCCTCAGTGCGAAGACGGGACTTCGTCTCCACGAGGACGGTGCGGTGGTCACTCCTACCAATACTGTCATGGACAGATGCATTTGCGACAGGTAGATTGGTGACGACGAGGTCAAGTAACTTTTTCCCTCGTGTTGGTTCTCTCACCATCTGCCGCAGTTCCAGTCTGGCAGCTGTGTCCTTCGGGCCTCGGCCAGCTCAGTCAGCAGTGATACGACCGAGCCACTCTTGGTGATGGACATTGAAGTCCTCCATCTAGAGTACATCCTGTGCCCTTGCTACCCTCAGTGCTTCCCCCAAGTGTTGTTCAACATGGAGGAGGATTGATACATCAGCTGAGGGAGGGCGGTTGGTGGTAATCTGCAGGAGCTTTTCTTGCACTTGTTTGACCTGATGCCATGAGATTTCCTGGGGTCCAGAGTCAATGTTGAGGACTCCCAGGGCCACTCCCTCCTGACTGTATATCACTGCACCGCCACCTCTGGTCGGTCTGTCCTGCCGGTGGGACAGGACATGCAAAGGGATGGTGATGGAAGAATCTTGGACGTTGGCTGAAAGGTATGATTCTGTAAGTATGGCTATGTCAGGCTGTTGCTTGACTGGTCAGTGGGACAGCTCTCCCAATTTTGGCACAAGTCCCCAGATGTTAGTGAGGAGGACTTTGCAGGGTCGACTGGGCTTGGTTTGCCTTTGTCGTGTCCGGTGCCTCGTGGTCCGATGCCGGGTGGTCCGTCCGGTTTTATTCTTATTATGACTTTTATTAGCGAGATTTTACAACTGAGTGGCTTGCTAGGCCTTTTCAGAGGGCAATTAAGAATCAACCACATTGCTGTGGCTCATTTATACTCACTCACAGTTCACAAAAAAACATCGCACTCATATTTTTACACCCACAGTTCACATATAAACATCGCTCTCATATATAAACTCATTCGGTTTAGAAAGCAACAGCGCGCTCATACACCCACACCCAGTTTATAGTAGCAGATCGGTACCGATCGCCGATAGAGCTCCCAGATTCCGAGAGGCCGAAGCAGCAGCGACCGAACAAATTCTGGATCTCATCCTTAACACAGACCGGTCGATCCACCTGTAAAATTACATCGCACTTGGATATCAGGGAGGGTAATGGTTTCTGAGAATGTATCAGGGAGCCTAATGGCTTCTTAGTGGCGATCCATCGGGGCAAGGGGATCTCAGAGAGGGGAAGGGACTGTCAGAGGGTATCAGAGAGTGTAAGGGGATCTCAGAGCGTGGAAGGGATAGTCAGATGTCATCAGAAAGTGTCAGGGGGCTCAGAGAAGGGAAGGGACTGTCAGAGGGCATCGGAGAGTACATTAAGAACTGAGAGAGGGGAAGGACTGCCGAGTCTGAGAGAGTGTAAGGGGGCTCAGGGCAGATCTGTGTAAGGGGCACTCAGTGGGGATGAGAGAAGGTAAAGAACGCTGACAAGGTTCAAAGATGATCATGGACTCTCTGAGGTCAGAGACAGAGTGTATCAGAGAAGTTAAGGAGCTCAGCGAGAATCAAAGAGGGTAAGGGGGCTCAGGAGGTATCAGAGAGGCGAATGGATCCAGAGATATCATCTTCTAAATATTACAATTTCGAACATTCAACATTTTTGATAACAGCAATAAATGAAGCCGATTGAACCGATAATCTGCCGTGTCCCATCTGGAGGGAATGAGAAGGTAGAATCGGGAGGGACTGGATATTTGGAAACGCTCAAGGTTTCATTTCACACAGCTCAGTGTTGTGTCTGTTTTTTAACTGGATTTCATGAACTCGAGAAAAGAGGTTGCAATTTGAAAATTTTATTACCCATTGTGAAAAATAGAACACAAATCGCCCAACGTGGGGCTCGAACCCACGACCCTGAGATTAAGAGTCTCATGCTCTACCGACTGAGCTAGCCGGGCTGGTTGCTAAAATTTTTCCCATTCTATTATTGTAGAGAGACAGCTGTTGGCTTTGCTGCAGGGGTTCAGTTCGTTCTGCAATCTCAGGGTTTCTCCTTCTGTGCACCTGATTTTCATTCTGGAGTCAGTTTGATGTCTTTTGCACGTCATTCAGCACCACGCTGAGCTGAAAAGGAACATCGGAACAGGAGAGGGCCATTCAGCCCCTCTTCCTGCTGTGCCATTCAATTCGATCATGATGTGATCTGCAACTCAACTCTCCTTCCCCGCCTTGGACACAAATCCCTTGGAACCCAAACCGAGAAATGATCTATCAATATCAGTCTTGAAAATTTGAATTGAGCCACAATCCACATCATTTTGGCCGAGAGAGTTCCAGCTTTCGGCCGTATTTTGTTTGCTAAAGTAATTCCTGATTTCTTGCCTGATTGGTCTGTCTCCAATTTCAAGATTAAAACCCCTCATTATGGATTCCGCCAACATAGAGAGAGATGACACAAAGATAGACAGAATTATAAGCAGTGCAGATGGAAGTATGAGATCACAGAGAGATATTACTAGATAAAGTGAATGGGCAAAACTGCGGCAAATGGATTTCAACGTAAGCAAGTTTGAGGCCGTCCACTTTGGACCTCAAAAAGATAGATCAGAAAACATATTAATGGATGTTACTCCAAAAAATTTACCTCATGACATTTTGTGTGGATTCGCTTGTTTCTCAAGTCTGCCAAACTTTTAAAAGTGACCAAAATATTGCAATAGGAACCTTATGGCCCGTACGGGTATCGAACCCGCGACCTTGGCGTTATTAGCACCACGCTCTAACCAACTGAGCTAACCGGCCATGTATACAGCTTAGCATTATGGGCTTACCCGCGTGCTGGGTAGTTTGTGTTTATTTTTACACCAGCTGACAGGGTTTTACAACGAATATTGAATAAACCACATCCCTTAAACATTGTTACTTGTTTCTGTATATACTGTCGAGGATGTAGATCAAAATTAACAAACAAAGAGCACTTTAATGTAACAAATTAAATTCCGATCAATATTATTTTACGAACAATCAACAGCCCATCCATAAAACACTGCCCCGCTATCAAACCTGTGGGAAGGACCCTGAGCTACTGTGAAAATGATATCACCGCAACGTGATTCGATCACGCTGCGTTTTGACGTTGAGTCAGATGTCTGTCTGTCTATCTGTCTGTCCGTTTATCCGTCTGATTGGGTCTCGGCCTTATTCTCAGGCCAGGCTTTTTGTTTGCTGGCTGCAGGCCTCGCTCCCCGACTGACTGAACAACGACCGAATCAATGACTGTGACTGACTGTCTGCCCATTTATGGCCACATTTCTGAGTTCCTGCCTTCGCTCTGTGTCGCAGGCCTGTCTCTGTCCCTTAGGATCACAACACACCCACAAGCTTCACGACTGAACGCAGGTTTGGTCAGTCTGTCCTCGCAGGACCTTCGGAAGCGAATGATTTTGAACTGAATTATTTCTTCCTGAGTGACTTGTGAAGTTTTGTTCAGTGATATGTTTGCGAAAGAGAACGAAGGAAATAGTTAGTGTGCAATTCGACATTTCTCTACATCGGAATAGAAAACGTGTTTGGATGGATGGAAGAGGTCTGAAAGGATGGCCGATCGGCTGTGGGTGGCAGCGAATTCTGCAGTGGCTGCAGTGGTTCATTACCGGTAATGAAAATGAGGTAATATACTACCACAAGCTGCCGGTGAAAATCATTCAATTTCCCAAACTTGACCCACCGAATCAAATGAAGCTGCTGGGAAAGCTACAAGACAACGCCGGTCTAGCGGGCATCGTTTGAAGCAACTGGCAGTTTAAAGTAGCATCTGCAGCCATGCAAGTACTGCCATGTGCCGCTGCGATCGCCGAGTGGTTGATGCGTTAAATTCAATATCAAATGGAGTTTTCCTTCGCAGGTTTGATTTCTGCTCGCTGAATTATTGTTTAAAGATCCGTTCAATGCTCAAATGAATGAACTGGATCTAATTCACTTCATTTATCTCTCTCAGAGCATGAGAGCTACTCGAGCGTGGCCGGCGCTTTCAATTGGGTGCCCAATGTACTCTTACAAAATTCAAATACACAAGAAAGAATCTTGCTCAATCTGCAACTAAAATTCTGCTACTTTGCAGAACCACCCATTTATAAGCGACTTTATTTACATGAATCTCTCTATCTCTCCTTGTCTCTATGTTGTCCCCCGATGGACTTCTCAGGCTTCCTGGAACGGTAAAGGCTGATCTAACCTGCAACACCAGCAGGGAAAGGTAAAGTAAAAAAAGACTGAGACGGTCGGAAAAGTAAAGGTGCAACCCAGCTGATAAATTCGTAGCTAATGTCTCCACATTTTTGTCTCTTCGCCCTCACAGTGAAAGAAACCAGCAATGTGAGTAAAATATACTTCTGGTAGCTTGTATACTCTGACGATGCCGAGACAGATGCCAATGCAGCTTCAGATTAACTAATTCTGAAAAGTATTATTTGAAAAAACAAGTCGTACATTGTAAACGAATTTAGTAAAGAGAGGCTAATATTGGTGACTGGAAATAGGTAGTCTACAACTTGATATTGATGCAAATAGGAATAGAAAACGAGATTGGGTGGACAGAAGCGGTTGGAAAGGATAGCCGATCGGCTGAAGACTATGGTGAAATTTTAGACCGGATGCAGGGCTTTCTAGCAAGCGGTTCGTTGGTCTCGGGGTATGATTCTCGCTTTGGGCGTTTTTCTAATGAAATATGCGAGAGGTCCCGGGTTCCAATCCCGCACGAGCCCTGTTATCTCATTGCTTTTTAGTGAAAAGTCACCAATTGGATTCTGACATCTTTGCAGTTGTTCGAATTGAATGGCCCTGTTATCTCATTGCTTTTTAGTGAAAAGTCACCAATTGGATTCTGACATCTTTGCAGTTGTTCGAATTGAATGATATTTGAGCTCCAGAGGACAAAGTTAAGAAGTTTCCAAGGCGCAACACACACGGAGCAAATAAAATGTCTCCAGATGATGTGGAGATTGAAGCTGAATGTGAATTTACCCCAATTTAGGCGGTCTCATTGATATTAGATGACGGGATCGGGAACCACATATTCAAGTTTGCCGATGACACAAAGATAGACAGAATTATAAGCAGTGTGGATGGAAGAATGAGATTGCAGAGAGATATTACTAGATTAAGTGAATGGGCAAAACTGCGGCAAATGGATTTCAATGTAAGCAAGTTTGAGGCTGTCCACTTTGGACCTCAAAATGATAGATCAGAAAACATATTAATGGATGTTACTCCAAAAAATTTACCTCATGACATTTTGTGTGGATTCGCTTGTTTGGAAAGTCTGCTGAACTTTTAAAAGTTACCAAAATATTGCAATAGGAACCTTATGGTCCGTACGGGAATCGAACCCGCGACATTGGCGTTATTATCACCAAGCTCTAACCAACTGAGCTAACCAGCCATGTATACATTTTAGCTTTATGGGCTTACCCACGTGTTGGGCAGTTTGTGTTTATTTTTACACCGGCTGACAGGGTTTTTGGACGAATGTTGATGACACCACATCCCTTGAACATTGTTACTTGTTTCTGTACACATTGTCGAGGATGTAGATCAAAATTAACAAACAAAGAGCACTTTAATGTAACAAATTAAATTCCGATCAATATTATTTTACCAACAATGAACAGCCCATCCATAAAACACTGCCCCGCTATAAAACCTGTGGGCAGGACACTGAGCTACTGTGAAAATGATATCACCGCAACGTGATTCGATCACGCTGCGTTTTGACGTTGAGTCAGATGTCTGTCTGTCTATCTGTCTGTCTGTTTATCCGTCTGATTGGGTCTCTGCCTTATTCTCAGGCCAGGCTTTTTGTTTGCTGGCTGCAGGCCTCGCTCCCCGACTGACTGAACAACTACCGGGCCGTGTGTCAGAATCAATGATTGTGACTGACTGTCTGCCCATTTATGGCCACATTTCTGAGTTCCTGCCTTCGCTCTGTGTCGCAGGCCTGTCTCTGTCCCTTAGGATCACAACACACCCACAAGCTTCACGACTGAACGCAGGTTTGGTCAGTCTGTCCTCGCAGGTCCTTCGGAAGCTAATGATTTTGATCTGAATTATTTTTCCTGAGTGACTTGTGAAGATTGGTTCAGTGATTTGTTTGCGAAAGAGAACGGAGGAAATAGTTAGTGTGCAACTCGACATTTCTCTACATCGGAATAGAAAACGTGATTGGATGGATAGAAGAGGTCTGAAAGGATGGCCGATCGGCCGTGGGTGGCACCGAATTCTGCAGTGGCTGCAGTGGTTCATGACCGGGAATGAAAATGATGTAATATACTACCACAAGCTGCCGGTGCAAATCGTTCCATTTCCCAAACTTGACCCACCGAATCAAATGAAGCTCCTGGGAAAGCTACAAGACAACGCCGGTCTATCGGGCATCGTTTGAAGCAACTGGCAGTGTAAAGTAGCATCTACAGCCATGCAAGTACTGCCATGTGCCGCTGCGATCGCCGAGTGGTTGAAGCGTTAAATTCAAGATCAAATGGAGTTTTCCTTCGCAGGTTTGATTTCTGCTCGCTGAATTATTGTTTAAAGATCCGTTCATTGCTCAAATGAATGAACTGGATCTAACTCACTTCATTTATCTCTCTCAGAGCATGAGAGATACTAGAGCGTGGCCGGCGCTTTTAATTCGGTGCCCAATGTACTCTTGCAAAATTCAAATACACAAGAAAGAATCTTGCCCAATCTGCAACTAAAATTCTGCTACTTTGCAGAACCACCCATTTATAAGCGACTTTATTTCGATGAATCTCTCTATCTCTCCTTGTCCTTGTCTCGATGTTGTCCCCTGATGGACTTCTCAGGCTTCCTGGAACGGTAAAGGCTGATCGAACCTGCAACACCAGCAGGGAAAGGTAAAGGAAAAAAAGACTGAGACGGTCGGAAAAGTAAAGGTGCAACCCAGCTGATAAATTCGTAGCTAATGTCTCCACATTTTTGTCTCTTCGCCCTCACAGAGAAAGAAAACAGCAATGTGAGTAAAATATACTGATGGTAGCTTGTATACTCTGACGATGCCGAGACAGATGCCAATGTAGCTTCAGATTAACTAATTCTGAAAAGTATTATTTGAAAAAAACAAGTCGTACATTGTAAACGAATTTAGTAAAGAGAGGCTAATATTGGTGACTGGAAATAGGTAGTGTACAACTTGATATTGCTCTATATAGGAATAGAAAACGAGATTGGGTGGACAGAAGCGGTTGGAAAGGATAGCCGATCGGCTGAAGACGATGGTGAAATTTTAGACAGGCGCGAAGGCTTTCTCTCAAGCGGCTCGTTGATTTCGGGTTGTGATGCTCGCTTTGGGCGTTTTTCTCATGGAATATGCGAGAGGTCCCGGGTTCAAATCCCGGACGAGCCCTGTTATCTCACTGGTTTTTAGTGAAAAGTCACCAATTGGATTCTGACATCTTTGCAGTTGTTCGAATTGAATTATATTTGAGCTCCAGAGGACAAAGTGCAGAAGTTTCCAAGGCGCAACACACACGGAGTAAATAAAATGTCTCAAGATGATGTGGAGATTGAAGCTGAATGTGAATTTACCCCAATTTAGGCGGTCTCATTGATATTAGATGACGGGATCGAGAACCACATATCCAAGTTTGCCGATGACACAAAGATAGACAGAATTCTTAGCAGTTTGGATGGAAGAATGAGATTACAGAGAGATATCACTAGATGAAGTGAATGGGCAAAACTGCGGCAAATGGATTTCAACGTAAGCAAGTTTGAGGCCGTCCACTTTGGACCTCAAAAAGATAGATCAGAAAACATATTAATGAATGTTACTCCAAAAAATTGACCACATGACATTTTGTGTGGATTCGCTTGTTTCTCAAGTCTGCCAAACTTTTAAAAGTTACCAAAATATTGCAATAGGAACCTTATGGCCCGTACGGGGATCGAACCCGCGACCTTGGCGTTATTAGCACCACGCTCTCACCAACTGAGTTAACCGGCCGTGTATACATCTTAGCTTTATGGGCTTACCCGCGTGTTGGGCAGTTTGTGTTTATTTTTACACCATCTGACAGGGTTTTACAACGAATATTGAATAAATCACATCCCTTAAACATTGTTACTTGTTTCTGTATGTACTGTCGAGGATGTAGATCAAAATTAACAAACAAAGAGCACTTTAATGTAACAAATTAAATTCCGATCAATATTATTTTACCAACAATGAACAGCCCATCCATAAAACACTGCCTCGCTATAAAACCTGTGGGCAGGACCCTGAGCTGCTGTGAAAATGATATCACCCCAACGTGATTCGATCATGCTGCGTTTTGACGTTGAGTCAAATGTCTGTCTGTCTATCTGTCTGTCTGTTTATCCGTCTGATTGGGTCTCTGCCTTATTCTCAGGCCAGGCTTCTTGTTTGCTGGCTGCAGGCCTCGCTCCCCGACTGACTGAACAACTACCAGGCTGTGTGTCGGAATCAATGACTGTGACTGACTGTCTGCCCATTTATGGCCCTGAATGGCCACATTTCTGAGTTCCTGCCTTCGCTTTGTGTCGCAGGCCTGTTTCTGTCCCTTAGGATGACAACACACCCACAAGCATCACGACTGAACGCAGGTTTGGTCAGTCTGTCCTCGCAGGTCCTTCGGAAGCTAATGATGTTGAACTGATTTATTTTTCCTGGGTGACTTGTAAAGTTTTGTTCAGTGATATGTTTGCGAAAGAGAACGGAGGTCATAGTTAGTGTGCAACTCGACATTTCTCTTCATCGGATTAGAAAACGTGATTGGATGGATCGAAGAGATCTTAAAGGATAACCGATCGGCTGCGGCTGGTATTTAATTGTGCAGTGGCTGCAGTGGTTTATTACCGGTGGTTTGTTTCCGGTGGCTTGTTCGCTTTAGCGTATGATTATCGCTTTGGACTATTTGACGATTGATTCTGAGCGAGGTCCAGTTTTTCAATGTTGTTTGAAGCTCAAATAAATATGAACCAGATTTAACCAACCGCATTTCTCTCCTTCAAACAGATATTTCAGCAGACGAGTGTCCAATAGTCTCTTACAAGACATTTGAAGGAATCTCTCCCGAGCTCCATGTTAAATTCTTGCTCGTTCGCAGAACTTGATATTTGTTTCTATACTTTAATCTGTCTCTTGACTCTCTGTGTTTTCACCTCATGGACTTCTCAGGCTTTATTAAACGGCCAAGGATGATCGAAGCTGCAGAGAAGTGTAAAGATAGGAAGGCGGAGACGGTAGGAGAAGCAAAGGTGCAACCCAGCTGATGAATTCAGAACTAATGTCCACTAATGTCTCTTCGCCCTCACAGTGAAAAAAATCAGCAATTTGAGTACAGTATACTTTTGGTAGAGCGTATAATCGGCAGATGTTGAGACAGACACCAATCGAACTGTTGTCGTGGCGATGAAAGCGCCCAATGCTAAACACTAGATCACAAGGTAACGCTGAACATTCTTTGCTGTGAACAAGCTGACCAACGCGGCCTTTCCCACTTGTCATTTTCGGGCCAGGCAAGCTGCTCGCACAAAACAGCATTTTCTATTCGAACTACGATCGGGACAAAAGGTGATGTTCAGGCAATGACAGCACCAAGTGCAAGTAGCCATATACACGAAATAGAAAGTGAGGTAATATACTACCACAAGCTGCCGGTGAAAATCATTCAATTTCCCTAAATTGACGCACCGAATCAAATGTAGCTCCTGGGAAAGCTGCAAGACAACGCAGGTCTATCGGGCATCGTTTGAAGCAACTGGCAGTTTAAAGTGGCATCTCCTGCTGCTTCTGTGGGGAGTGTGAGAGAGAGAGACACTGTCTGTATCTGCGTACAGTTTGATTTTGTACAGAACTGCAGAGAGAAACAGCAATTATACCGGGGCTGTGAGATATGGTATCTTATTCATATTTAACTACAAGAATATCCGTAATTAAATGCTGAAAGGAATGGAGAGATCAGAGGCCTGAGAATAAACACAGAGCTGAATGAATCACGAAAGAGTGAAAGAGAAATAAATGGCATCAGTTCCACAGTGTCTGGTGCGGAATGTTGAGAACTCACCGGTGGGCTGGTGGTTCGAATTCGGTGTTTTCACCGCCACGTGGTTCGATTCCCAGTCAGGGAATGAACGTCAGACAAGAATTAAGAACCGATTGAATTAACTGCATGAAGCAAATTAATCGCAGTTCGTCGTTGCATCATTGTTTGAATCAGCATTAATCAACAGGTAGCTTTTTATTTCAGACTGAAGGAGATACTGACATGGTCATCAAGAGACAGTCAAAACTTTAATAAGATTTTTGCTCTTTGCATGTGATGAATTTTTAACATTTTACACATTGTAAGTCATAAAGTAATACAAAAAAATTCAGAAGCCTTTAAACCGAGTAAGAGTCGAACCTATAATGTTTTAAATCTATTAGAAGATGCGTTATTTACTGCACCACTGGCTTAGATTTCAGGAAGTCAGCAGCAGCTCACACTCTCACAGCGCTGCAAGATGTCCAGGTCCCGAGTCAGCCTCGGTCATGAGCACGGGACACCACGAGTCTGAGAGCATCAAAAGGCGCTCACTAAACAATTACCAAAGAGAGGTAAGTTTTTTTTCGGCCTCCGACAGCTTTGCTGGTCGAACAGAACACTTCAAATGAGTCATCTCCCTCCAAAACAGGTATACCGTTTTGGATACTGTTGGCGGAGATGGCTCACCAGGGGAAGGTGGCAGTGGCCAGGTTCATGGCACCGTGGCTGGCTCTGCTGCACAGGAGGGCAGGAAAAAGAGTGGCAGAGCTATAGTGATAGGGGACTCGATTGTAAGGGGAATAGACAGGCGTTTCTGCGGACGCAACCGAGACTCCAGGATGGTATGTTGCCTCCCTGGTGCAAGGGTCAAGGATGTATCGGAGCGGCTGCAGGACATTCTGGAGGGGGAGGGTGAACAGCCAGTTGTCGTGGTGCATATAGGCACCAACGATATAGGTAAAAAACAGGATGAGGTCCTGCAAGCTGAATTTAGGGAGTTAGGAGTTAAACTAAAGAGTAGGACCTCAAAGGTAGTAATCTCAGGATTGCTACCAGTGCCACGGGTTAGTCAGAGTAGGAATGACAGGATAGCTAAGATGAATACGTGGCTTGAGAGATGGTGCAAGAGGGAGGGATTCACATTCCTGGGCCATTGGAACCAGTTCTGGGGGAGGTGGGACCAGTACAAATTGGACGGTCTGCATCTGGGCAGGACTGGAACCAATGTCCTAGGGGGAGTGTTTGCTAGTGCTGTTGGGGAGGGTTTAAACTAATGTGGCAGGGGGATGGGAACCGATGCAGGAAGTCAGTGGGAAATAAAGTGGTGACAGAAACAAAAGGCAGTAAGGGAGAGTGTACAGAACATGACCGGACAGATGGTCTGAGAAAGCAGGGCAAAGACCAAGGGAAGAATAGATTAAACTGCATTTATTTCAATGCAAGAAGTCTGATGGGCAAGGCAGATGAACTCAGGGCATGGATGGGTACATGGGACTGGGATGTTATAGCTATTACTGAAACATGGCTAAGGGAGGGGCAGGACTGGCAGCTCAATGTTCCAGGGTACAGATGCTATAGGAAAGATAGAGCAGGAGGTAAGAGAGGAGGGGGAGTTGCGTTCTTGATTAGGGAGAACATCACGGCAGTAGTGAGAGGGGATATATCCGAGGGTTCGCCCACTGAGTCCATATGGGTAGAACTGAAAAATAAGAAGGGAGAGATCACTTTGATAGGATTGTACTACAGACCCCCAAATAGTCAACGGGAAATTGAGGAGCAAATATGTAAGGAGATTACAGACAGCTGCAAGAAAAATAGGGTGGTAATAGTGGGGGACTTTAACTTTCCCAACATTGACTGGGACAGCCATAGCATTAGGGGCTTGGATGGAGAGAAATTTGTTGAGTGTATTCAGGAGGAATTTCTCATTCAGTATGTGGATGGCCCGACTGGAGAGGGGGCAAAACTTGACCTCCTCTTGGGAAATAAGGAAGGGCAGGTGACAGAAGTGTTAGTGAGGGATCACTTTGGGACCAGTGATCATAATTCCATTAGTTTTAAGATAGCTATGGAGAAGGATAGGTCTGGCCCAAAAGTTAAAATTCTAAATTGGGGAAAGGCCAATTTTGATGGTATTAGACAGGAACTTTCAGAAGTTGATTGGGAGAGTCTGTTGGCAGGCAAAGGGACGTCTGGTAAGTGGGAGGCTTTCAAAAGTGTGTTAACCAGGGTTCAGTGTAAGCACATTCCTTATAAAGTGAAGGGCAAGGCTGGTAGAAGTAGGGAACCTTGGATGACTCGGGAGATTGAGGCACTAGTCAAAAATAAGAAGGAGGCATATGACATGCATAGGCAGCTGGGATCAAGTGGATCCCTTGAAGAGTATAGAGATTGCCGGAGTAGAGTTAAGAGAGAAATCAGGAGGGCAAAAAGGGGATATGAGATTGCTTTGGCAGATCAGGCAAAGGTGAATCCAAAGAGCTTCTACAAATACATAAAGGGCAAAAGGGTAACTAGGGAGAGAGTAGGGCCTCTTAAGGATCAACAAGGTCATCTATGTGCGGAACCACAAGAGATGGGTGAGATCCTGAATGAATATTTCACATCGGTATTTACGGTTGAGAAAGGCATGGATGTTAGGGAACTTGGGGAAACAAATAGTGATGTCTTGAGGAGTGTACATATTACAGAGAGGGAGGTGCTGGAAGTCTTACCGCGCATCAAGGTAGATAAATCTCCGGGACCTGATGAAATGTATCCCAGGACGTTATGGGAGGTTAGGGAGGAAATTGCGGGTCCCCTAGCAGAGATATTTGAATCATCCACCGCTACAGGTGAGGTGCCTGAAGATTGGAGGGTAGCAAATGTTGTGCCTTTGTTTAAGAAGGGCGGCAGGGAAAAGCCTGGGAACTACAGACCAGTGAGCCTGACATCTGTAGTGGGTAAGTTGTTAGAGGGTATTCTGAGGGACAGAATCTACAGGCATTTGGAGAGGCAGGGACTAATTAGGAACAGTCAGCATGGTTTTGTGAGAGGAAAATCATGTCTCACGAATTTGATTGAGTTTTTTGAAGGGGTAACCAAGAAGATAGATGAGGGCTGTGCAGTAGACGTGGTCTACATGGACTTCAGCAAAGCATTTGACAAGGTACCGCATGGTAGGTTGTTACATAAGGTTAAATCTCATGGGATCCAAGGTGAGGTAGCCAATTGGATACAAAATTGGCTTGACGACAGAAGACAGAGGGTGGTTGTCGAGGGTTGTTTTTCAAACTGGATGCCTGTGTCCAGCGGTGTGCCTCAGGGATCGGTGCTGGGTCCGCTGTTATTTGTTATTTATATTCATGATTTGGATGAGAATTTAGGAGGCATGGTTAGTAAGTTTGCAGATGACACCAAGATTGGTGGCATTGTGGACAGTGAAGAAGGTTATCTAGGATTGCAACGGGATCTTGATAAATTGGGCCAGTGGGCCGATGAATGGCAGATGGAGTTTAATTTAGATAAATGTGAGGTGATGCATTTTGGTAGATCGAATCGGGCCAGGACCTACTCCGTTAATGGTAGGGCGTTGGGGAGAGTTATAGAACAAAGAGATCTAGGAGTACAGATTCATAGCTCCTTGAAAGTGGAGTCACAGGTGGATAGGGTGGTGAAGAAGGCATTCAGCATGCTTGGTTTCATTGGTCAGAACATTGAATGCAGGAGTTGGGATGTCTTGTTGAAGTTGTACAGGGCATTGGTGAGGCCACACTTGGAGTACTGTGTACAGTTCTGGTCACCCTATTATAGAAAGGATATTATTAAACTAGAAAGAGTGCAGAAAAGATTTACTAGGATGCTACCGGGACTTGATGGTTTGACTTACAGGGAGAGGTTAGACAGACTGGGACTTTATTCCCTGGAGAGTAGGAGGTTCAGGGGTGATCTTTTCGAAGTCTATAAAATAATGAGGGGCATAGATAAGGTCGATAGTCAAAATCTTTTCCCAAAGGTAGGGGAGTCTATAACGAGGGGGCACAGATTTAAGGTGAGAGGGGAGAGATACAAAAGGATCCAGAGGGGCAATTTTTTCACTCAAAGGGTGGTGAGTGTCTGGAACGAGCTGTCAGAGGCAGTAGTAGAGGCGGGTACAATTTTGTCTTTTAAAAAGCATTTGGACAGTTACATGGGGAAGATGGGTATCGAGGGATATGGGCCAAGTGCAGGCAATTGGGACTAGCTTAGTGTTATAAACTGGGCGACATGGACATGTTGGGCCGAAGGGCCTGTTTCCATGTTGTAACTTCTATGATTCTATGATTCTATGATCGTTGGTTCAATTCCGTCTCACAGGAGCGATCAAGCAGCAATTAGCTTAAGGCCACCCTCGGAAGTTTACAGCTTAAAATTTTGGCGCTGTGGAACAGGACGCCTCTTTTCCTTTCTCAAATCTTAAGGCTTTCTGTGTCTGCTCGAACACGGCTGTTTTGCTGGAGCATTTTCCTCTCCTCACCAGAAGGGAGCGCCTTCGAGCTGCAACACGTCAAACCGCACTCACTTTCATGCAAAAAATCTTTTCCCAGTCAGTCAGACAGACAGACTTTCCCTGCTTCCGAAAGCTCGCGGCGACTGTTTCTTTCCGGTAACCTGGTCTGTCTTCCACAGGCTCGGGCTCTTCTCAGCATCATTCATGATTAGTGTGGTTTTCCGTTCTGCTGTTGTTCACTTGCTGATACTTGATACCGTCGATTGTAGCAAAGTAATTAATGTATTCAGGGAGCTGGCCAACCCAAGGCAAGATTTCTCTGCTGGTCGTGGAGGTGCTTGGAGCCGAGTGCGAAGCAGCTGCTGTGAAGGACAATCCGTTCTTATATTTCTTGCTGGTTTACTTAAAAATAAACCTGCCGTGGTCGGATATCGGGTTGATTTTCTGGAAGGATTAAATCAACAGCTCAGAAAAATCAACCAAAGCCAAAGGAACAAAAAAATCTCGGTAATTGTAAAGGATTAAATGCCGGAATTCAGAATCCAACCCACGCCTCCAGGAGAGGTGGAGACCTAAAAGCAACGCCTGAGACCGGCTCGGCTGTCCAAACTCCGAAACTGTGATTTACTGACCCTGATTTGCCCAATGAGGCGCCAAGAAAGTTTCACGTGGTCCGGTTTTCGGTGGATGCTGTTGGAAGGCAAAAGGATCCCGCATTGGTCAGAAATCAAACCTTTCAGGTGGTGAGCGAGAATTCGCCCCCTGAACCACCAATACTTACATCATCAGTAAATGCATGTGTCCTTTTGGAATCTTATATGAAAGAACATGCAGTCGGACAGAGCTCCTGTGATAACCCAACTCAGTCTGACCGAGAGCCATGCAAGAACTGCCATGTGCCGCTGCGATCGCCGAGTGGTTGAAGCAATAAATTAAAGATCAAATGGAGTTTTCCTTCGCAGGTTCGAATTCTGGTGGCTAAATTATTATTGAAAGATCCGTTCAATGCTCAAATGAATGAACTCGATCTGATTGACCTCATTTATCTCTCTCAGACCATGAGAGATACTCCAGTGTAGCTGGCGTTTTTAATTGGGTGCCCAATGTAAGCTTGCAAAATTCAAATACACAAGAAAGAATCTTGCCCAATCTGCAACTAAAATTCTGCTACTTTGCAGAACCACCCATTTATACTCTACTTTATTTACATGTATCTCTCTATCTCTCCCTGTCTCTTGTCTCTTTGTTTTGTCCGCTGATGGAATTCTCAGGCTTCCTGGAACGGTAAAGGCTGATCGAACCTGCAACACCAGCAGCGAAAGGTAAAGGAAAAAAAGACTGAGACGGTCGGAAAAGTAAAGGTGCAACCCAGCTGATCAATTCGTAGCTAATTTCTCCACATTTTTGTCTCTTCGCCCTCACAGTGAAAGAAAACAGCAATGTGAGTGAAATATACTTATGGTAGCTTGTATACTCTGACGATGCCGAGACAGATGCCAATGTAGCTTCAGATTAACTAATTCTGAAAAGTCTTATTTGATAAAACAAGTCGTACATTGTAAACGAATTTAGTAAAGAGAGGCTAATATTGGTGACTGGAAATAGTTAGTATACTACTTGATATTGCTGTACATAGGAATCGAAAACGAGATTGGATGGACAGGAGCGGTTTGAAAGGATGGCCGATCGGCTGAAGAGGGTGGTGAAATTTTAAACTGGCTGCACGGCCTTGCACCCAGTGGCTCGTTGGTCTTGGGGTATGATTCTCGCTTTGGGCGTTTCATTAATTGAATATGCGATAGGTCCCGGGTTCAAATTCCGGACGATTCCTGTTATATCAATGTTTTTAGTGAAAAGTCACCAATTGGATTCTGACATCTTTGCAGTTGTGAGAATTGAATGATAGTTGATGTCCAGATGATAAAGTGCAGAAGTTTCCAAGGCGCAACACACGCGGAGTAAATAAAATGTCTCAAGATGATGTGGAAATTGAAGCTGATTGTGAATTTACCCCAGTTTGGGCGGTCTCATTGATATTCGATGACGGGATCGAGAACCACATATCCAAGTTTGCTAATGACACAAAGATACACAGAATCGGAAGCAGTGTAGATGGAAGAATGAGATTACAGAGAGAGATTACTGGATTAAGTGAATGGGCAAAACTGTGGCAAATGGATTTCAATGGAAGGACGTGTGAGGCCGTCCACTTTGGACCCAAAAAGTTTAGATCAGAATACTTTCGAAATGGTGAATTACTCGAAACTGTTGAGGTTCAAAGGGACTTAGGGGTCTATGTACATCCATCATTAAAATGTCATGGACAGGTACATAAAATTATCAAAAAGGCTAATGGAATGTTGCCCCTTATATCTAGAGGGCTAGAATACAAGGGGATAAAAGTCATGCTGCAGCTATATGAAGCTTCTGGTTAGACCAAACCTGGAGTACTGTGATCAATTCTGGGCACCGCACCTTTGGAAGGATATATCGGCCTTCGAAAGAGTGAAGCATAGATTTACTAGAATGATACCTGGATTCCAAGCGTTAAATTACGAGGAGAGATTATACAAACTAAGGTTGCATTCCCTGGAATTCAGAAGATTAAGGGATGATTTGATCGAAGTTTCAAGATATTAAGGGGAACTGAAGGGGTAGATAGAGATGAACTATTTCTGCTGGTTGGGAGTCAAGGTTTAGGGAACATCACCTAAAAATTAGAGCCAGGACTTTCAGGAGAAAAGTTAAAAAACACTTCTACACGCAAAGGTTGGTAGAAGTATGGAACACAGTTCTGCAAACGGCAGTTGATGCGAGATCAATTGTAAATTTTAAATCTGAGATTGACAGGTTTTTGCTAACAAAAGGTATTAAGAGATATGGGGCTAAGGTGGGTTTTTGGAGTTAGGTCACAGGTCAGCCATTTTTTTGAATATTCATGGGATGTGGGCGTCTCTGGCAAGGCCAGCATTTATTGTCCATCTCCAATTGCCTTTGAGAAGGTGGTGGTGAGTCGCCATCTTGAGCCGCTGCAGTAAGTGCGGTTAAGGTTCTCACACAATGCTCTTAAATTGGGAATTCCAGGATTTTTACCCAGTGACGATGAAGGAACGGCAATATATTTCCAAGTCGGCATGGTGTGTGACTTGGAGAGGAACGTGCAGGCGGTGTTGTTCCCATGTACATGCTGCCCTTGTCCTTCTAGGTGGTAGAGGTCGTGGGTTTGGGAGGCGCCGTTGAAGAAGCCTTGACGAGTTGCTGCAGTGCATCTGGAGGATGGTATACACTGGAGCAGCGGGGCGACGGTGGTGAAGGTAGTGAATGTTTAGTGTGGTGGATGGGGTGCCAATCAAGCGGGCTGCTTTGTCCTGGATGGTATCGAGCTTCTTGAGTGTTGTTGGAGCTGCATCCATCCAGGCAAGTAGAGAGCATTCCATCACACTTCTGACTTGTGCTTTGTTGATGATGGAAAGGCTTTGGGGAGTGAAGAGGTGATTCACTCGCCGCAGAATACCCAGCCTCTAACCTGCTCTTGTAGCCACAGTACTTATATGGCTGGTCCAGTTAAGTTTCTGATCAATTATGACCCCCAGGATGTTGATGTGAGGGATTGTGCGATGGTAATGCCGTTGAAAGTCAAGGGGAGGTGGTTAGAAAGTCTCTTGCCTGGCACTTGTCTGGCACGAATGTTACTTGCCACTTATCAGCCCAAGCCTGCATTTTATCCAAGTCTTGCTGCATGCGTGCACGGACTGCTTCATTATCTGAGGGGTTGCGAATCAAATTAAACATTAGCAGCAGCGAACACCCCGATTTCTGACCTTATGATGGAGGGAAGGTCATTGAAGAAGCAGCTGAAGATGGTTGGGCCTAGGACACTGTCCTGAGGAACTCCTGCAGCAATGTCCTGGGGCTGAGATGATTGGCCTCCAACAACCACCACCGTCTTCCTTTGTGCTAGGTATGACTCCAGACACTGGAGAGTTTTCTCCTTAATTCGCATTGACTTCAATTTTAATAGGGCTTCTTGATGTCACATGCTGCCATGATGTCAAGGGCAGTCACTCTCACCTCACCTCTGGAATTCAGCTCTTTTGTCCATGTTTGGACCAAGGCTGTCATAAGATCTCGAGCCTGTTTGTCCTGTTGGAACCCAAACTGAGCATCGATTGATAGGTTATTGGTGGGTTCGTGCCGCTTGATAGCACTGTCGACGACACCTTCCATCACTTTGCTGTTGATGGAGAGCAGACTGATGGTGCGGCAATTGGCCAGATTCGATTTGTCCTGCTTTTTGTGGACTGAATGGCGGAACAGGCTCGTTGGGCGAAATGGCCGACTCCTGTTCCCGTGTTCCTCATTGGTGCAGAATGCAAAACGATCCTGCATTGGCCAGGTATCAAACCCGGGTCGCATAATCAGCAGGCGAGAATTCAACACCAATACCACCAATCCTCACTTGGCTATTTGCATCATGTGTCCATTTGGAATCCTGTTTGAAAACACATGCAGTCTGGCAGAGGTCCTGTGACAACCCGACGCAGACTGGCCTGCAGCTGTGCAAGAACTGCTGTGTGCATCTGCGATGGCCCAGTGTTTGAAGAGTTAGACTCATACCCCACTGGAATTTTCTTGCACCGGTTTAAATTCTACTCGGTTAGTTACTGTTCAACGATCTGTTCAATGTCCAAATGAATAAACTGGAACTAATTGACCGCATTTACCTTTTTCAAAGCAGGAGAGGCATTCCACCGTGGCGGCCGCCCATTGTTCTCCAGCAAGATTTCAAGACACGAGAAGGAATATCTCCCAATCAGTATCTTGAATTCTGCTAGTTTGCAGAACGTGGCATTTATACTCTTTGTTTATTTGCATGCATCTCTGTATCTGTCACTGACTCTGTCTCTTGTCTCTCGGTTTCGTTCCCTTATAGAATTCTCAGGCTTCCAGGAATGTGAAAGCTGATCAAACCGGCAACACCAGCAGGCTGAGATGTTAGGAATGGTAAAGTTACAACCCAGCTGATGAATTCATAGCCAATGTCTCCACATTTATGGAGCTTCAGAGCAATTCATTCTGCAATGTGTTTCATTATAATACAAGTCGTACATTCAAAACGAATTTGTTGAAGAGAGGATAATATTGTTGACTTGAAATAATTGGTGTTGAATCTGATCTCGCTGTACATCATATATTGTAGAAGAAAGCGAGAATGGCTGTCCATGGTGTTCTGAAAGGATGGCTGATCGGCTGCGTGGCAGCGAAATTTTACAGTGGCTGCACGGCTCTGTTGCCAGTTGGTCTTTGGATCTGATTCTCGCTCAGGGAGTTTCACTGGTTCAAATCCTGGAGCTCTTATCCACTTTCACTTGATTTCCCACGAAAGCCGAAATAAAGTTTCACTCTCTTCGGTCCTCCATAAATCCTGCTCTCGCAGCCTCTCTCACTCCGGGAGCTGGGGAATAACGGAAAACTGGTGGGTTTGTTGTCCCATCTGGAATGCGGTTTTGAACTGGTGTTTTTCGCCGAGACAGCGCTGCAGGAGCCTTTAATGATCACTCACAAATCAGCTGAACACGGTCGGAATGTGCAAACCATATTGCTTTTCCGAAATAAAGGAGTGACGTTCATTGTGAAAACACGGTAGCAGTCTGGTCTCGCTCATTGCAGAGATATCAATATCTGAATGAACCAGCCCTACGGCAACCATTGAGTCCTCCCTTCGGACCTTGTCTGTGAAGAAGAATTCTGAGTTCCGTACAGCCAATCTCGGATTTTTAAATATTTGTCATGTGCCTGCTATCGGACCGTAGGGTCAATGGTGGAATATCAGCCGTGCTCCGCTGGCAATTTTGACCGTGCATTTTCTTGCAGACTAAACACACATTGGAAACCTGGCGCTGTGAGGCAATGCATCCTGAGGTAAAAGTTATCCTGGGCGGGCTTAAACCAGCAACCTTGCAAATAAAAGCCGAACGCGCTAACCGATTACACCACAGAAACACCATGTGCTTTATACTAAACCATTAATTCACCGCGCGAAAGCTTGAGTTTGCAGCGACCAATACAGCAGCTGTCTACAATCGGTTTACTTTTCTAAAATAAAAGGTGTGCAGCTTGCACGAGTGAAGATCTGTGCTGTATTATTTCTGAGCATCAAACCCACTTTGCCCCATAAATACCTGTATGTTTGAAGGCTCAGCTCTTGGTGGTAGAGAGGATTGGTTTTTTGAGCTGTTATTTGACAAGGCTCCATTTCAGTAATATTCCCGTTACCAGAAAATGAGATGAGATGAAACGAGCAGGTCTAACCTGCCGTTCTGTAACACTACACGGCATCTACAAAGTTGCCTCTTTGCACTTACAGTGAAGCGGACGGCAGTTTTCACCCTTAAACCAGCAAGTTAGGTGACACGGTAAATAGTGTGGATTGGAGCAGAAAGCAGCAAAGGGTCATTGATGATTAAATGAGAGGCTAAAACTGTGACAGATGGAGTCCAATGTGGGGAAGTGTGATATAATCCACTGAGAAACTAAGAAAGATCAGAGTATTTCCTAAATGGAGAGAAGTTAGGAACTGTCGAGGAGCGGAGAAATTCAGGGGTCCAACTCCAGAAATCATTGCGTCACCTGAGTTTTTTACTGATCTTCTGGCTGGCAGCTGGTGTTTACGAGAGAATGGTTTCACTTTTGTGCTGCGGGTTCGATTCTCGGTCAAGGAAATAATTTTAACAAACCAATTATGAACATTACGAATTTAATACACGAAAGCGATGATTCTCTGTGAAAGATGAATAATTGTAATCGTCATTAATGAAACGATAAATTTCTGCTGCAGACCGGTGCAAATACTGACATGGTTAACAAGTGACAGCGAAACTTTGTGCTTTGCATGTTACGAAATTTCATCGGTTCTCATTTCCCAGACAGTAATTTAAGAGTCTGTTTAAAATGTTCAGTGTTTATGACACCAGGACTGTGATAGAGCCGTTGTTAAATTGAACAGGAACAAACAATTGGCGGCGCATTTTCACAGGTGAAGCTCAGCCCTGGAGGGCCATCAGGAGTAACTTCCCAAATAACTTTTCCGCCTGGGATCTAACCGGGGACTTTTCGCATGTCAGGCGAACGTGACGACCGCTAAACTAGGGAAACCTTTGCTCAGTTTATAGCACTGTGTCGCTTCTCCTTGAGACAACATCACTTCTGTCCCACACTAAACGCCGCCAATCCTCTTCCGCTTTCCTTCACAAACATCTCAATGATCAAAACTTCACAAGTTACACAGGAAAAAATCTTCAAAATTTCAAAATCATTAAACTCCAGAAGGAACTAAGATGTTAATTCGTGGGATTTAGGTGTCGCTGGCAAGGCCAGCATTTATTGCCCATCCCTAATTGCCCTTGAGAATGTGGTGATGGGCCGCCTCCTTGAACCGCTGCAGTCGGTGCGGTGAAGGTTCTCCCACAGTGCTGTTAGGAAGGGAGTTCCAGGATTTTGACCCAGCGACGATGAAGGAATGACGTCACCATTCCAAGTCGGGATGGTGTGTGACTTGGAAGTGAACGTGCTCTTCCCATGTGCCTGCAGCCGTTGTCCTTCCAGGTGGTAGAGGTCGCAGGCTTGGGAGGTGCTGTCGAAGAAGCCTTGGCGAGTTGGTGCAGTGCATCTTGTGGATGGTACACACTGCAGCAGATTAAAGTTGCGTTCAGTCAAAGTCGGTGTGTGAATGTTGTGTGTGTATTGTCATCCTGAGAGACAGAGACAGGTTCATAAAAAGGAAGACGGTAAGTCAAAGTCATTCATTCTGACACACGGTCCGGTACTTGGTCATTCAGTCGGGGAGTGAGGCCTGCAGCCAGCAATCAGAAAGTCTGAGAATAAGGCAGAGACGCATTCATACGGATATACAGGTAGACAGCCAGATAGACAGGCAGACAGACAGGCAGAGAAGCAGACCGTGTCCTTTGCCTTTTATCCTGATTTGTCAGTAACAATTTTAAACAGCTTCTGGATCCGTCCCTTCCTTTAATACTGTGCAGCAGCAGTGAAAATAACTTTGTGGATTTGAGGGTTGAGCCGAATCGGAGACCGATCCCCAGTCCCCAGGAGAAATTTCCTAATTCCTGGGCACTTTGTGTTAAGCAGAGGTGAGCAGCAAAAAGTGTTAATAATGGGAATAGTGGGACTGAGATTTGCTTAAACAGCCGGCACCCTGTAAAACAGAGCTCCAAGTATCGGTTTAAATAAAGTCCTGAACTGACAGAGGGGAGGGAAGATGAGGATTGAATTAAATCCCAATTCACTGAATCTAAACAAGGTTTAAATAAGTGAATCTTTCAGGAGTTGGATTCCTGAGCCTGTGTGTGAGCTGAAACTGGATCGGTTCCGTTCAGTAAAAGAGACCGACAGGCGGATCCCAGACAGGGCTCAGGCCGGGACCGGGCAGCGGCTGGATGAGAGAGCGGGGCTCCTGCGCTGTTGCTGCGACTGCTTCCGCCTCTGTGAGTCCCTGCGGCGGCCGGTACTGATTTCCCTCTTATGGATCCGGCTCCAAGCTTTCGTTGTGAACCTCGTGGCGCAACGGTAGCACGTTTGATTATAAATCCAAAAAATGCGTGTTCGAATTACGTTGGGGTTGTCGCATTTTCACCACGCTTCAGTGTCACTCTGTTTTATCGCGGGGCAGTCTTTTTGGGATGGTCCATTCACTGTGTGTAAAATAATATTTATCATAGAATGAACACACCACAGAAGGAGGCCATTCGACCCATCAATTCCTTACCTGCCTTTTGTAAGAGCAATCCCATTGGTCCCATTCCCCGTCCCTTTCCCCGTGGCTCTGCATTTTCCCCTTCAAGTATGTATCAAATTCCTTTTTGAAAGCCACGACTGAATCTGCTTCCATCACCTTTTCAGGCAGCGCATTCCAGATCATAGCTACTCGCTGCGTAAATAAGATTTTCCTCATGTCGCCTTTGGTTCTTTTGCCAATCACCTCAAATCTGTGTCCTCTGATTCTCGACACTTCCGCCAATGGGAACAGCTTCTCTTTATTAACTTTATCTGAACTCTTCATGACTTTGAACACTTCTATCAAATCTCCTCTGAACCTTCTCTGCTCCACGGAGAATAACCGCGGCACAGCGTAAATGCGGTCAATTAGCTCCAATTTATTTATTTGGGCATTAAACAAAACGTGACAGACTGGCAAGGCGTTGTGCGAACGGAACTCACTGTTTGAGTATAATAAATCCAATCGCTGCGTGGGCGCTGGGTTCAAATCCTACCACTGATAGAATTTCTGGCAATGTTCATTTTGACCTGTTCGCAGAAATCCCGATTGCAGTGCGATGGAGCAGAGGATGTGAAAGAAGCTGAAAGTGGAAGTGCAGATATTAATTCCATCACAGTGACTGGACACGTTTCCACAGGCTCGGGCCTCTTACCTTAATATTCTTTCCAGCAGAAGGGGACAGGTGATCAGAGTGACCGGGCTCTCGCGGCGCAATCGGTCAGTGCGCGGTCCTGACATGACAGGACAGGATCAGGAAATACCGAGGTTGTTAATTCGAATCTCACCGAGATCAAACAATCATTTTGCTTGTGAACATTTCGACCGGAGTTAAAGGGACAATTGGTGTGTTCCAAAATGCATCCATTCATTTGTATTGCCACGTGGTTCCTCCGGACTACGCTGTTGTATTAGCAGATGAGATGTTCAGTATTACTTGTTTGTCGGAGGGAGGCTGCGGTTTTGGAGACGCAAACTATGATTTTGATCCATCGACAAATCGTGCGATTGAACTGGAGCTTTAAATCAGCGCCTTCGACCGCTCAGCCAGGATACTTTCCATCCGACACTTCTGGAGCTAGTTTTACAGGAATAGAATTACTACAAGCAAGAATTCTACCCCTCAAGCACCAATGCTGCCACGGCAGCAGGATGCATGTGTCCAGTTAGAAACCTGTCTGAAGGAACATACAGTCTGACAGAGCCGGAAGTCCAGCAGATTGACTTTCGGTCTGAGATGATGTTGAGTCTCCATCTTGAGAGTGTTTCGCCAATCCAGCTCAGAGTGGATTTAGAATCATAAATTCTGGTTTGACTGGAGACACTTGTGTAAGATGAAGTGCAGGGAGCAGTTTCCCGTCCTTGACGGACATCAATGATCCTGTTGCGGTTTTGCTGCAAAATATCACTTCCGAGCTCCCGAAACTAAAACCCAACTCTGGTGGGACTCGAACCCACAACCTTTGAATACCTCCTCCAATCATTCAGTCGAAGTCCAACACGCTATCCTTTGCGCCACAGAGTCAGTTATGCAACATGCGGGAGAGCGGGGGTCTTGTGCTGTGGTTGAGGCGGTCAGGCTGCTCCTGCTTCCGCTTCTCACATTCCCAGAGCCGCGGCGGCAGTCTGCACGGATCACCCTCCAATGGATCCCGCTCCAGCCGCTTGTTGTGGGCCTGGTGCAAGAACAGTCGCGTCTGACTCCAAATCAGAAGGCTGCGTGTTTTGAACCAGGTTGAAATCACAGCATTTTCAGTGTGGCTCAGGGTCCTGCCGACTGATTTTAGATCGGGACCGTGTTTCATGGATGGGATGTTCAGTGTTTGTGCAACAATATCAAAATTAAGTTTGATACATTAATGAGCTTTTTTTCTGTTACTTTCTATTTACACCCTCTCCAGTTTTATGTAGAAAGAGTTAACAATGTTTAAAGGATGTGGTGTGCAGTGTTTGTGGAATCAGTGTAATTAAATTGGATACTTTCATCAGTTCCTTCTCTAACCCAGACTCTTATCATTAGATTTGTAGCTTCACCCTGTTTAAAATAGGTTACTCAGTGATATAAATAAATCAGTTACAACCCCGAAACCTCAGTGGGTATATTTGTTCCAATGCTTTGTGATGGTCTCGATTTCCATTGAAATTTTCAATCAGCAAATCCAAACGGGTGTTTTGGGTTTGACAAACTAACTTTTTACTTGCCTGGTTCCTGGAAATGATCCAGTGGGGATTTGCTTACCCGTACAGATATAGAAATAAATACATTCCATCATTTCACAAATGACAGTTGTGTAAATAAATATACCGCGATATCCAACATGGAAAAGCAGCTCTTCATGTTCTTAAACAAATTTCCTCATTTTATTTTATTAATCCACTTACGTTTCAATGTAAAACATATATTCAGATCATCTCTCTAAACTTAAAGAATGGTAAAACAATTGCAGGTTTTACAAACACATAACATGCGATCGTATAAGTAAGATTAAGGCTGACTTTGTGAAACTTGTATTCTAATTGTCTTTCTGATGGTGCGAAAAATATTTCTAGATGTCCGTCCCCAACATAACAGAGAAACTGAGATGAAAACCAAAAGGATTTTTCAAAAACTATTTGGAGCGATTTGATCGGTTCCCCTTCTCCTTTCTGTAATTGTTACCTTTTGATAATTGTTGATCTTGATCCGTTTGCTTCATTTTTTTCAGTCATTTATGGTGAATTTTCTATCCGTTAACGTTCTTAAATATTTGATTTGTTTGTTCCCTACCTCTTTACTTGTGATTTGTCGACCTTCAGGTAAAAATCTGAAACAGAAATGTGTTTATATGCAGGCGTGACTCTGAAGTGTGAGACCGAGAGGTGATGCCGGATGTGTGACCGAGAGAACAACTGCTGGAGGCAGAACTGTCTCCTAACATACCCCGTGTGGCATTGCTCATGGTAGGTCGGATGACAATATTTTATATTGACTGAACGGCTATGTACATAACGCAGAACGGATTTTACTGCTGCTTTAACTCCACAAACTTTAATCACCATAAATGACCAAAGTCTCAGATCAGTAAGAATTGAATTGCTGTTGGTGAGGGGAGTTTGTACATTGGAAGGAGTTTATACATTTACAGCTCCAGGTAAAACCTGCAAACCTCCTTCGCCTGTAGGTGACGTCACTATGAGATGTCCAGCTTTCTTTGCGCTTCTGGACTTCTGAAGTGTGATTGAACCTTCCCAAAAGTTTCCTATAATTAGTGAGGAAGGAAGGTATCAGTGAAAATGTGATATATAAACGTGGATATTTCACTGGGTACCATGGGAACCTGATACACTGCTCTTTCCAGTTATTTGTCCAGCAGGAAACAGAAATCATTCTCTTCAACTGTACTCGCCCGAAGGAAAAGGAAACAAACAAAACTGCTCAGTTTTTTGTTTTAGCTTCTTCTGTTGGTTTACGTTCACTCACCGAGAAAGTGACAGAGAGACTGAGAGACTGGATTGGCTTTTTCACTTTGTAATCGATTATACTTTGTACTTATTGTAAGAGACGGTTCCATCCCAATTGTCATGTGCCTGATATTCTCATTAATACTAAGATGTGTTCAAAATGAGTTTCTGCTAATTTTACAAAAGCTGAACAGCGAAACTGCTCTGAAACGAGTTTCGCTTCGCAAATTTAATGGAGATGGGTTGCTGGTTGCAACTAAATTAGTTTGTAAAATCAGCCCTCTGGAACAGTTTCCTCGAAACGTGTTTCGGAGACATTGTATGAGAGCTCCATCTGTACAATGAAGGAACACTTCCGCACTGCAGTTCTGGAATCCTTTCCTTGTTGACTCCGAAACTAATACAAATATTATTTTGTTGAAGATCATTTTGTTGTTGAACTCACAAATTGGGTAAATATCACATCGGAGGCTTAAGACAATAAAGGACCCGATGAAACAGGCACTTTGAGCAGCGAAGCCACGGAGCCAAATCAAGCTGCAAAATCACCATCTCCTCTCACTGACACCTGTCAGATACTCGCCACTGTGTGTTGGAGTTTGAGGCCGTTTGGTTCATTTCGATTTCGCTTGCACATTTCGCTGTTTTTATCTGTCAAATTGTCGGTTGATTCTGAATGAAAAGTGAAATAAAATACATCAACTCCCATGACTTGGGCCAGTGGCGCAATGGATAACGCGTCTGACTACGGATCAGAAGATTGTAGGTTCGACTCCTACCTGGCTCGGGTTTGTGCAATTTTATCTCTGACACTGGGGAACGAAGAATCAAATTTCCTGATAAGATATTGTTTATGGTGAAGCAGGAAAGAAAACATTCCATCTTGAAAGATTTAGGTTCAATTACAAAAAGAAACTGTGACCACAACGTTTTCCAACAAGCCGCCTTTTAGTTTGATGTCAGACACACGAACATTGCAGCACGAGGTGGAGGCACCGCGCTGATGATCTTCAGGTGTATCCGGGCCGTTCAGACACTTCGTGTGACACAAGAGATTTCCAATCCCCGCTTGCTCCTGAACGCCGAGACGTTCGTTGAAAGCAGCATTCACCGACAGGACCGCTATTCCGCTCCCTTTGCCGGTCTGCAGGAAATCCGATGCTGAAAATACAAAGTAAGACGGAGAGTATCTGGAAAACAGTTAAACTTTCAGTGTTCAGACTTTGGTGAGAACTCTCAACAGGACTTTGGATACATATAAACTGGGTGTGGAGTAGGAGTGCGCTGTTCTTTTATAAACTATGGGTGTGTATATATGAGTGTGATGTTTATATATGAACTGTGGGGAGTATATATAAGTGCGATGTTTTTTCTGAACTGTAGGTGCGTATATATAAGTGCGATGTTTATATATCAACTATAAGTGTGCATATATGAGTGCGATGTTTATATATGAACTGTAGGTGCGTATATATAAGTGCGATGTTTATAGATCAACTATGAGTGTGTATATATGAGTGCGATGTTTATATATGAACTGTGGGGAGTATATATAAGTGCGATGTTTATATATGAACTGTAGGTGCGTATATATAAGTGCGATGTTTATAGATCAACTATGAGTGTGTATATATGAGTGCGATGTTTATATATGAACTGTGGGGAGTGTATATAAGTGCGATGTTTATATATGAACTATGGGTGTATATATATGAGTGCGACATTTTTATATGAACTATGAGTGTATATATATGAGTGCGATATTTATATATTAACGGTGGGTGAGTATATCTGAGTGCGATGTTTATCTATGAACTCTGGGTGTGTATATATGAGTGCGATGTTTATATATGAACTGTGGGGATGTATATATGAGTGCGATGTTTATATATGAACTGTGGGTGTGGAGATATGAGTGTGATGTTCATACATGAAGTGCGGAATGACCGGGAGGGGCAATTCCCCCTGGGGTTATATGTTCTTCCAACATAAGGACACAAAGATCAATTAACAGTGGGGTGGAAATAGCTCAGTTGGGAGGGGGTTTTACTAAAGATCTAAAGATCTCGGGTTTCGGCAGTTTGAGTTATTTAATTTCTGCTTCTTTGAATCCTAGAATGGTTACAGCGCGGAAGGAGGCCATTCGGCCCATCGAGTCCATGCCGGAACTCTGCAAGAGCAATCCAGCTCGTCACACTCCCCCGCAGTTTACCCGTAGCCCTGCATTTTTTCCCTTCAAGTTCTTATCCAATTCCCTTTTGAAAGCCACGATTGAATCTGCCTCCAGCACTCACTCAGGCAGTGAATTCCAGATCTTAACCACTCGCTGTGTAAAAGCGTTTTTCCTCATGTCGACTTTCATTCTTTTGCAATCACCATAAATCTTTGTCCTCTGGTTCTTGACCCTTCCGCCCATGAGAGCAGTTTCTCTCTATCTACTCTGTCCAGATCCTTCGTGATTTTAAATACATCGATTAAATCTCCTCTCAAAGTTCTCTGCTCTAAGGACAACAACCCCAGCTTCTCCAGTCTATCCACGTAACTGAAGTCCTACATCCCTGGAACAATTCTAATAAATGTTTTATTCACCCTCTCTAAGGCCTTCACACCCGTCCCAAAGTGCGGTGCCGAGAACTGGACACAATACTGCAGTTGTGGCCGAACCAGTGTTTTATAAAAGCTCATCGTAACTTCCTTGTTTTTGTTCTCTTTGCCTCAATTTGTAAAGCACAGGATCCCATAAGCTTTTTTTAACCGTTTTCCCAATCTGCCCTGCCACCTTTAAAGATTTGTTCACAAATACCCCCAGATTTCTCGGTTCCTGCAGCTCCTTTAGAATTAAGCCCTTGAGTTGAAGTCGCCTCTCCTCGTTTTTCCTACTAAAATGTATCGCTTCGCTTTTCTCTGCGTTAAATTTGACCTGCCATGTGTTCGCCCATTCCACCAACCTGTCTTTGTCCTATCACTATCCTCTTCACTGTTCATTACACTTCCAAGCTTTGTGTCATCGGCAAATTTTGAAGTTGTGCACTGTACACCAAAGTCCAATTCATTAATATATATCAAGAAAAGCAGTGGTCCGAGTACCGACCCGTGAGGAACACAACTGTACACCTCCCTCCAGTCTGATGAACAACCGTTCACCACTGATCTCTGTTTCCTGTCACTTAGCCAATTTCGTACTGCCACTGCCCCTTTTATTCCATGGGCTTCAACTTTGATGACAAGCCTATTATGCAACACTTTATCAAACGCCTTTTGGTAGTCCAGATATACCATGTCAACCACATTGCTCTCATCGAATCTCTCTTACCTCAACAAAAAACTCAACCAAGTTAGTTAAATACGATTTGCCTTCAACAAATCCGTGCTGCTTTCCTTAATTAACCCACACTTGTCCATTGGCGATTAACTTTGTCTCGGATTATCGTTACTAAAAGTTTCCCCTTCACCGAGGTTAAACTGACTGGCCTGTAGTTCCTGGATTTATCCATAGACACCTTTTTGAACAAGGGTGTAATATTTGCAATTCTCCAGTCCTCTGGCACCACCCCCGTATTGGGTGATTGGAAGATTATGGTCAGTACCTCCACAATTTCCAATCCTAATTCCCTTAGCAAACTAGGATGCATCCCATCCGGACCAGGTGACTGATCTACTTTAAACACAGATGGCCTTCCTAATAGCTCTTCATTATTAATTTATATCCCATCTCGCATCTCAACAACTTCTTTTCCTGCAACTTGGGAGCATCTTCTTCCTTGGTAAAGACAAATGCAACGTACTCATTTTGTACCACAGCCATGCCCTTTGCCTCCATGCGTAGCTCTCCTTTTTGGTCCGTAATCGGTCCCACCCCTCCTCTTGCTACCCGTTTACCGTTCATGTGACAAAAGAAGACTTTTGGATTCCCTTTTATGTTAGCCACCAGTCTATACTGATAATCTCTCCATGCCGCTTTTTTCCCTTTTCACTTCCCATCTGAACTCTCTACATTCAGCCCGGTTCTCACTTGTATTATGAACCTGACATCTGTCCCACTCCTCTTTTTTTCTGTTTCACCTTACTCTCTATCTCTTTCATCATCCAGGGAGCTCTGGCTTTATTTGCCCTACTTCCCCCCCCCCCCCCCCCCCCACGTAGGAATGTACCTAGACTGTACCTGAACCATCACTTCTTTAAAGGCCGCCCATTGTTCGATTACAGTTTTCCATGCCAATCTTTGATTCCAATTTACCTTGGCCAGATGCGTTCTCAACCCATTGAAATTGGCCCTCCTCAATTAACTAATTTTACTCTAGATTGCTCCTTGTTCTTTTCCATAAGCCTGATGGATTCGAAACCTTATGATACTATGATCTCTGTTCCCTAAACGTTCCCCCACTGACATTTGCTCCACTTGGCCCACCTCATTCCCCAGAACCAGATTTGGATCGATTCTTGCGTTTATTTACAGTGAAATTTTATATCCGCCACTGGAGGATTGGGGATAGAATAGAAAGGAATCAAGTTTAGGAAAAGTTCGATCATATTCCTTTAGCTTTTAATTCTCTATTCCCCTCTGCCTTTTTCTCTTGGTTTTGTCTCCCCCGGTTCCAAGTGACCATTTGATTTGTTGTATTTGTCCGAAACTGTTGCCTTTTCCAGATCTCGGTGCGGTCAGATCCGCCCAGTCTGTCCGTTACTGCTTCTGGCCATTAATGGGAACAGGCCCCGAGTTAAACGTTTATCTGCAAACCAGAGGAAGACACATAAAAAGAAAGATCTGTTTTTTCCGCCCCGGGGGCAAAGATGCAATGGGTGTTAACCAGAAAAATTCCCTTGACTCGGAGTGTGGATTCGCTTGTAAATGTTGGATTTTAAGAGTTGCAAAAAACGGAAACGAATCCAGTGAGCTTCTGATGGCCCGTACGGGGATCAAACCCGCGATTAGGAGTGAGCTAACGAGCCTTTCTAATACTCCGTTATTGATTTGAATTATGTTTTGTACCTGTACGCTCGTTGGCAGTGGTTTATGTACATGAACCCTTAAATTTGTCTACTCCTCCACAATTCCTAGCTTCTCGCCATTTCGAAAATACTCTGATCTATCTTTCTCAGGACCAAAGTGAATGACCTCGCACTTTCCCACATTGAACTCTATTTGCCGCAGTTTGCCCCACTCTCTTAATCTATCAACGTCACTTCTCAACTTCCTGCTTCCATCCACATTACTTATTGTGTCACAGGAAAGCTGAGTGTTCAAATCACGCGGGGCGAACAGGTGCTTTTAGAGCTGATCGGATACTGGATGTTTCAGAACGAATGTTTTATTTGCTCATTCTAAATATACAGAACCTTGCTCTAAAGTCTGTCTCCCGAGTTCCCCAGTTAAAGGGAGGTGTCGCTTTCTACCCTCGACTTTTCCATAGAGTCCACAGCACCGACACAGGCCATTCGGACCAACTTGTCAATGCTGGCGTTTATGCACCACACGAGCCTCCTCTCACCCTTCCACATCTAACCCGATCAGCATATCCTTCTAATCCTTTCTCCTTCGTGTGCTTAACTAGTTTCCCTTTCAATGTATCTGTGCTATTTTCCTCAACTACTCTTTGTGCCAGCATGCTCCACATTCCGACCACACCCTGGGTAAAGAAATTTATCCTGAATTCCCCATTGGATTTATTAGTGACTATCTTATACATATGACCACTAGTTTTGGACACCCCCACAAGGCAAGTGGATAGATTTTATCTACGTCTGCCCCATCAAACCCTTTCATTATCTTCATTACTTCTAACAGGTCACACCTCGGCCTTCTCTTTTCTAGAGAAGAGAGCCTTAGCCTGTTCAGCCTTTCCTGGTAAGTATATCCTCTCAGTTCTGGTATCATCCTTGTGAATCTTATTGCATCTTCCCCAATGTCCCTTTATCCTTCTTATAATATGGAGATCAGAACTGTGCCCAGTACTCGAAATGTTGTCTAAACGAGGATCGCTACTAGTTTAATATAACTGCTCTGCTTTTCAATTCTATCCCTCTAGAAATGAACCCCAGTTCTTAGTTTGCTTTCTCATAGCCTTATTAACCTGTGTCGTGACTTTTAATGATTTGTCTATCTGTACCCATAGATCCCTTTGCTCCTCTCCTCCATTTAGACTCTTATTATCCAGCAGTATGTGGCCTACTTATTCTTCCTACCAAAATGCACCCCCTCACACTTAACTATATTGAAATTAATCTGCCATTTACACGCCCATTCTGTAAGTTTACTGATGTCTTCCTGTATTTTTCGCATTTTGCGTTTGTATTAACTACAGCTCCCAATTAGATGTCGTCCGCAAATTTTGAAATTGTACTTCCGATTTCCGTGTCGAAATCATTCATGTACATTTTGAACAACAGTGGTCCCAGCACCGAAAAAATTTGAACAACAATGGTCCCAGTCCAGGTAAATTGTGAACAAAAACGGCCCCAGCACCGATAAACTGTGAATAAAAACCGTCCCATCACCGATAAACTGTGAACAACAGTGGTCCCAGCAGCTATAAATTGTCAACAGCAGTGGTCCCAGCACCGATAAATTATTAACAACAGTGGTCCCAGGGCTTTTGACCTTGAACTGCAGTTGAAACTTTTGCATAAAATGAAAAGAAGTCCCCAAATCGCCCCACCTGAATCTCAAACGCTTTGGGAAGAAGTTCAGTGCAAACAATCAGGAATTTAAAGGCACCTCAGTGACCTGCACTTGCTTTGAATGAGTTTTGTTCGCCATTACATTTGATCGTGAAACTGCTCTCGGCTTTCATCTCACTGAAGCAGAGAATGGCCGCTTTGTATCTGTCAGCGTGTAAGTGACGAGGTTGGGCTGAGCACGAGTCTTATCCAATTTTTGAAATATCACCAAGCGCCGGGGAAAAGAAACTTAGAGTCGAACTGTCCCTGTTAGTAATGAGTTGAAGGGAATATCGATCCAAGCAGATCTGGACAGCGCGCAGTGCAGCCGCACAGGTGTTCCAAATCCACCGTCCAGCCACTCGGCAATCATAAATTTTAACTGAACTTTGCTCTGGCCCAGAGTCACCCGCTGAAATCCAGTCTTTCTAGGGCACATTTTTTTCTCAACATCATAACCACTGGTTTAAAAGAGAAAACTGCCGTCCGTTTCACTGTAAGTGCAAGAGACAACTTTGCAGATATCGCGTAGTGTTAGACACCGGCTCGTTGGACCTGCTCATTTCAACTCATCTCATTTCCAGCAAATCTACGAGAGCAGGTCAGAGGCTGGGTATTCTGCAGCGAGTGACTCACCCCCTGACTCCCCAAAGCCTTTCCACCATCTACAAGGCACAAGTCAGGAGTGTGATGGAATACTCTCCACTTACTTGGATGAGTGCAGCTCCAACAACACTCAAAAAGCTCGACACCATCCAAGATAAAGCAGCCCGCTTGGTTGGCACCCAATCCACCACCCGAAACATTCACTCCCTTCACCACCGGCGCACTGTGGCTGCAGTGTGTACCATCCACAGGATGCACTGCAGCAACTCGCCAAGGCTTCTTCGAATGCACCTCCCAAATCCGAGACCTCTACCACCTCGAAGGACAAGAGCAGCAGGCACATGGGAACAACACCACCTGCACGTTCCCCTCCAAGTCACACACAATCCCGACTTGGAAATATATCGCCGTTCCTTCATCGTCGCTGGGTCAAAATCCTGGAACTCCCTTCCGAACAGCACTGTGGCAGAACCGTCACCACATGGACTGCAGCGGTTCAAGAAGGCGGCTCACCACCACCTTGTCAAGGTCAATTAGGGATGGGCAATAAACGCCAGCCTCGCCAGCGACGCCCACATCCCATGAACGAAAAAAAAAACCTGAACATTACTAAAATAGAGGGTGGTGAATCACAGTTCGAAAAATCAATGCTGTCTGTCACTGGGTGACTGAGTCTTCCAACATAAAGGCATTTAGGGGAAAGTGGAGCTTGAAGTTCAGAAATAAGACAGCACAGATTTTCACTCGTGCAAACTGCACACCCTTTATTTTTGAAAAGTAAACTGATGGTAAGACAGCTGTTACATTGATCGCTGCAAGCTGAAGCTTTCGCTCGGTGAATTAATGGTTCAGTGCGCAAAACGTCGTGTTTCTGTCGCGCAATTGGTTCCTGTTAATTAATAATGGTCGGTGGTTCAATTCCACTCACAGAGGGTGACTGTTACCTTAACATTCGTTGTCTCGCATTCCCGTGTTTCGAAAGTGCTGCTACCAGCTGAGCACGGCGGATATTCCAACATTAAGCCTGCGGTCGGAGAGCAGGCACACGAACAATAAATATAAAATCCGAGATTGGCTTAAAGGTAATCAGAATTCTTCTTGACAGACCAGGTCCGAAGAGGAGACTCACTGTTTGCCGGAGAGCTGTCTCGCTGTGACGTGGATATTTCTGCAGTGATGCGAGATGCAAACTGTTTCCCATTTTTCCGCAATGACTGTCACTCCCCTTACTTTGGAAAAGTAAAATGGTATTCACATTCCGACAGGTTTCAGTTGATTTGTGAGGGATCATTAAAGGATCCTGCAGCGCTGCCTCCATGAACAACAGCAGTTCTAAGCCGCATCTCAGATGCAGCAACAATCCCATCAGTTTTTTGTTGTTCCCCAGCTACCGGAGTGAGTGAGGCCGTGACAGCAGCACCATTCAGGCCACCTGCCCGGCCTTGATCTCTCAAATCACCCGCTGCCGAGGGAAAGCAGCGAATGCAGTCTCAGACCGAGCATTATTGCCCCTCCCTGGGAAAATGGATACCACGGCCCGACCAAACGTCCCCATACCCCGAGCACAAGCAGACGAAACTCCGGGGAGTTTATATATTGATCACTCGACCTTCCAGCAGGATTTAGCGAGAACCAGAGAGTGTGAAACTGCCATTGGGCCTCACTGAGAAAATCGGGGTCAGTAAACTCGAGATGCTGGAGTCAGGATGAGCCAGCGGCTGACGGCGCTGTATTCAGATCGCAGTTTCGCCTGGTGGTGTGGTTTTGAATCCTCAATCTTCACATTCAGTCCTTTTCTTGTACGAAATTCTATCTTGTGCCTGAGGCTGGAGGTAATGTTTCTGCCCAGTTGATTTGTTGCTTCCAGAAAACCAACCCAACATCCGTCCCCGGCAGATTTATTTTTATTTGTTGTAAGAATGTGCAGTGTTTGAGGTCATCAGAACACGGCCCGTGGAATCAGTCCATTGTGGCATTGACCAGTTGTTCCAATACCTTAGCCACGAGCCTCATCTGGCTAAATGGGAATCCAGATGTGGCAATTTACAATTGCGATTATTAAATAAAAATGAATCATGGACACGTCTTTAGGCCTGTGATCTCAATACTCATATTCGCATGTGGACTTTAAACTTTTTGTGTGTTGTTGATAAAATGGTGAAAAGCAGAGTGTATGAATGTTTTGATCGTTGTGAGTGCTTTACTTCCTCGGTTACTGAATGGTGGGAGATGTTTGTTATGAAATATACACAGGTGAAGTACACCTCACTGTCTATTGTGTGTGTGCAAGATGTTTTCTGCTAAAATTCGTTCATGTGACTTAGACAATGCCACCATAGCCACACCTGCGGCTAGTCAGCAATTTCTCTTGGACAACACTGACATAGAGCATGGCCGAGTGCACTGAGTCCGGACATTGATGCTTCAGGACTGTCAGGGTGGGATTCGATTTTCGTCTCCAACAAACTTTCCACAGCAACGGAAAGATTGGCGGATGCTGTTGCATAAACAACACAGTCAAACAAACACACACTGTTTGTATATACTCACTTGAGGTTATACAAGAGTGGGGGGCACTAGTTAATGTACTTTAACTGAGGCGGCACTAGTTGGGGTTGTATGATAGACTGGAGCAGACGTTGCCCTTCTGTATTACTACGGTGGGGAATTTAACAAAGTCTGCACCAGATACCATGCATCACGAGCACGAAACATTTTTTAACCAAGTCCTAAAATACCGCCTTTAAATGAGAACGGGTGACAATTCAACACAGGAAAAACACAACAAACTCATTAAAGTTTAGACTGTCACTTGGTAACCAAGGTGGAAAGCCAACAAAGTGGAACATTGCTCAGGGATGTCCTGTTCACAAAAGGGTGGACAAATCCAATCCGGCAAATTACCACCCCATCAGTCTACACTCAATCATCAGCAAAGTGATGGAAGGTGTCGTCGACAGTGGTATCATGCGGCACTCACTCACCAATAACCTGCTCACCGATGCTCAGTTTGGGTTTCGCCACGATCACTCGGCTCCAGACCTCATTACAGTCTTGGTCCAAACATGGACAAAAGAGCTAAATTCCGGAGGTGAGGTGAGAGTAACTGCCCTTGACATCAAGGCAGCCTTTGACCGATGTGTCTTCAAGAAGCCCTAGGAAATTGGAAGTCAACAGGAATCAGGGGGGAAACTCTCCAGTAGCTGGAATCTTACCTGGCACCAACGAAGATGGTAGTGGTTGTCGGAGGCAAATCATCTCCGCCCCAGGACATCACTGCAGGAGTTCCTCAGGGCAGTGTCCTAGGCCCAACCATCTTCAGCTGCTTTATCAATAGCCTTCCCTCCATCATAAGGTCAGAAATGGGGATGTTCGCTGATGATTGCACAGTGTTCAGTTCCATTCGCCATCCCTCAAATAATGAAGCAGTCCGTGCCCGCATGCAGCAAAACCTGGACAACAATCAGCCTTGGGCTGATGAGTGGCAAGTAACATTCAAGTGCCAGGCCATGACCAACTCTAACAAGAGAGAGTCTAACCAACTCCCCTTGACATTCAACGGCATTATCATCGCTGAATTCCCCGCCATCAACAGCCTGGGGCTCACCATTGACCAGAAATTGAACTGGACCAGCCAGATCAATACTGTGGCGACAAGAGCAGGTCAGAGGCTGGGTATTGTGTGGCGAGTGACTCATCACCTGACTCCCCAAAGTCTTTCTACTATCTACAATGTACAAGTCAGGAGTGTGATGGAATACCCTTCACTTGCCTGGATGAGTGCAGCTCCAGCTTCAATCAAGAAGCTCGACACCATCCAGGACAAAGCAGCCCGCTTGATTGGCACCCCATCCATCACCATAAACATTCACCCCCTCCACCACCAGCGCACCGTGGGTGCAGTGTGTACCATCTACAGGATGCACTGCAGCAATTTGCAAGACTTCTTCGACAAACCCGCGACCTCTATCACCTAGAAAATAAAGGGCATATGGCACATAGGAACAACACCGCCTGCATGTTCCCCTCCAAGTCACACACCATCCTGTCTTGGAAATATATCTCCGTTCCTTCATCGTCGCTGGGTCAAAATCCTGGAACTCCCTACCTTACAGCACTGTGGGAGAACCTTCATCCACACGGACTGCAGCGGTTGAAGGAGGTGGCTCACCACCACCTTCTCAAGCACAATTAGGGATGGCCAATAAATGCTGGCCTTGCCAGCGACGCTCACATCCCAAAGAAATCGTAGAAAGTTTACAGCACGGAAGGATGCCATTCGGCTCCATGCAATCGTAATCCAGCTATTCCCACTCTCCCGTCCTTTTCCTGTCGCCCTGCAATTTTTTTCCCTTCAAGCACTTATCTAGTTTCCTTTGAATCTGCCTTCACCACCCCCTCGGGCAGTGCAATCCAGATCCTAACCATTCGCTGTTTAAAAAAGTTTTTCCTCATGTCAGCTTTGGTTCCTTTGCTAATCACCTGAAATCTATGTCCTCTGATTCTCGACTCTCCTACCATTGGGAACAGTTTCTCTCTATCTGCTCTGTCTAGACCTATCATGATTTTGAATACCTCTATCAAATCCCCCCGCAACCTTCTTTGTTCCAACGAGAACAACCCCAGCTTCTCCAGTCTGTCTAAGTAACTAAAGTCACTCATCCCTGCAATCATTCTAGTATATCTCTCCTGCACCCTCTGTAAGGCCTTCACATCTTTCCTGAACTGCGGTGCACAGAACCGGACACAATAGTCCAGTTGTTGCCGAAACAGTGTTTTATAATGGTTCATCATGACTTCCATAGCTTGTTACTCGATGCCTCTATTTATGAAGTCCAGGATCCAATTTCCTTTTCAACCGCTTTCTCAACCTGTTCTGAAGTCTTCAACGATTTGTGCACATAAACCACCAGATCTCTCTGGGCCTGTACCCATTTTGGAGTTGTACCCTCTAGTTTATATTGCCTCTCCTGGTTCTTCCTACCGAAATGTATCATTTCGCATTTCTTTGCGTTAAATTTCATCTGCCACGTGTCCGCCAATGCCACCGGCCAATCTATAACCTCTTGAAGTCTGTCACCATCCTTCACACTGTTTACTACCCTTCCAAGTTTTGTTTCATCTGCAAATTTTGAAATTGTGCCCTGTACACCCAAGTCCAAGTCATTAATATAAATCAAGAAAAGCAGTGGTCTCAGCATTGACCCCTGGGGAACACCATTGTACACCTCCCTCCAGTCCAAAAAACAACCAATCACCACTACTCTCTGCTTCCTGTCCCTTCTCCAATTCTGTATCCATGTTTCTACTGCCCCCTTTAATCCATGGACCTCAATCTTACTGATAAGCCTATCCTGCGAAACGTTATCAAACACCTTCTGAAAGTCTGTATGCACCGCATCAACTCCGTTGCTTCATCAACCCTCTCTGTTAACTCATCAAAAAACTCTATCAAGTTAGTTAAAGACGATTTGCCTTCAACAAACCCATGCCGGCTTTCCTAATCAAGCCTCAGTCGTCCAAGTGAATGTTAATTCTGTCCCGGATGATCGTTTCTAAAAGTTTCCCCACCATTGAGGTTAAACTGACTGGCATATAGATGCTGGCTTTATCCTTACATCCTTTTTTGAACAAGGATGTAACATTTGCAATTCTCCAGTCCTCTGGCACCTCCCCCGTATTTATAGATGTTTAGAAGATTATAGCCAGCAGCTCTGCTATTTCCACCCTTACTTCCCTCAGCAGCCGACGATGCATCCCATCCGGCCGGTTGACATATCTACTTTAAGTACAGCTGGCCTTCCAAGTACCTCTTCTTTATCAATGTTTAGCCCATCCAGTATCTCAACCATATTTTCCTTTACTGAGACTCTGGCAGCATCTTCTTCCTTGGTAAAGACGAATGAAAAGTATTCATTTAGTATCTCGGCCATCCCCTCTGCCTCCATGAATCGTTCTCTTTTATGGTCCTTAATCAGAGTAGGGCTCCTACTGCCCGTTTAATGTTTACATGCCTGTAGAAGACTTTTGGATTCCCTTTTATATTGGCCGCCAGTCAATTCTCATACTCTCTCTTTGCCCCTCTTATTTCCTTTTTCACTTCCCCTCTGAACTTTCCATATTCAGCCTGGTGAATGAATGAATGAAAAACATGTTGGATTTCCGTCAGTCGGAAACAGAAAGTTATTGGTTGATTAATGGCGATTTGAACAACTGTTCGTCTTTTTACTTAGTTGAATGATTTTTGCGAAATTAATACAGCAAACTATTTTGTAAAAGTTAATTTCCTGAAGGGGAACCGGCCCCGTCTCCCAGCACTGAGAACATTTGTAGACGGCAACTATCTTCCGAGCATTTCCTATAAGTGTTTGCACAGCAGAGTTTCCGTAGTGTAGTGGTTATCACGTTCGCCTCACACGCGAAAAGTTCACGGTTCAAAACCAGGCGGAAACATTTTCAAAACGTTATCCACTAAAAATCAATAAATATGAAAAAACGCAAGAATTCACTCTGTGGTGAAATATGAATAAAATACAAAACCGGTATATTTTCCTTTCTCTGTTCAGTTCGACACACACTCAAACATTACACAGATACCGAAAATGTCTCTCCTTCACTCCAGTTTCCTGCCCTGACTGTGCAGAATTTCCCTCTCAAAGCTCCTCATTGCGACTGGTTTTAGTTGATTTGTGAGAGACCATTAAAGGACCCTCAAGAGCGGCCTCGGTTAATAACTACAGTTCGAAACAGTATTGCAGCCGTGGCAACAAACACATCAGTTTTTCGAAGTTCGATGTTCCCCAGCTCCCGGATTGAGTGCGGCCACGACAGCAACGACATTCAGGCCGCCTGTCCGGCCCCGCTCCCTCCAATCACAGGTTGCTGGCGGAAAGCTGCAAATGCCGCCTCAGACAGCGCAATACTGCCCATCCCTGGGGGACAATATACCACCGAAGCTTTCACCACACATCGCAGGCATCATCTGTCCCGCAGTGTTCTTGCTTCGCTGCAAACACAGAACTGACCAGCTGTTTCAATGTTTATTGTCTGAACAAGGATTTAAACTCTGCACACTCAAATCACTAGCCGCTTATGGAAGTCTGATAGTCCACCGACTGAGCTACCCAGCCTCAATATTAAAAAAGATCCATTATACAGATTTATGGTAGGACTCTGAATTATCCCTCATAGAATCGAACTGGGGTGAACTGTGACGTTCGTGTCATGACTTGAAAAACTCTCCAATTACCGACAGTATCTTTGAACGAGTTGTGTCAGCAAAACCGTGATTGAAGCCGCTTTGCATTTGTCAAACGTGTAGGTGACGATATTGGTATTGATAAAGGTCGATATCAAATATTTGAAATATCACCATACGCCATGACCCGAAAATCGACTGTAAAATCGAGTTTTTCCTGCAAGTCGTGAATTGAAGGGAAAGGCGCACCAATCAGATCAGAGATAATGTATAAAACTTGATATCAACCACCAGGTTTCCCCTTTTTTCGGCGTTTAAAACAATCTGTTTCACAGTTTGTCAAACCCGAAACAGCCTCTGGGATTTGTTGATTGGAATTTCAATGCAAATTGGGACCGTCACTCAGTATCGGAACAAATATACCCGCTGAGGTATCGGGGTTGTTACTGGTTTATTGATATCAGTGAGTCACCGATTTTAAACTAGCTGAGGGTCTAAACCTGAGATAAGAGCCTGGGATGGACAAGAGATTCTTCAATGTATCAAGTTAAATTACACTGATACTTCCAACACTGTACATCACATCCCTTAAACATTGTTACCTGTTACTATATAACACTGGTGAGGGTGGAAACGGGAAATAATGGAAAAAACCTTCATTGTATCCAACTTATTAATATTATTATTATACAAACAATGTGCAGCCTATCCCATAAAAAAACTCAATGCTAAACCAGTCGTCAGTCCCAGAGCCGCTGTGCCCGTGATGTGATTTACATCCGATTCTGACTGACTTAGTATTAGACGCGCTCCCGTCAACAGAAAACGGTTGTGGCCGGATTCATAAGAGAAAAATGAGGACCGACCTCCGCATAAGCTGTCTTCATAATTTAACCATTTTAGCCCCGGTATCATTCTGGTGAATCTGCGCTGCACCCCCTCCAAGGTCAACATTTCCTTCCTGAGATGTGGTGCCCAGAACTGAATGCAATACTTTAAATTGTTTCTCAGCAGGGATTTATATCTGTCACATACTTCCCCCCTTTGAATATCGGCTTCCCTGAAATAAAGGCCAACATCCCATGAGACATTTAAATTAATTTTTCTCCCATTCCACTGGCTTTGAGCGATTTCTGTACTTGGACCCCTGAATATCTCTGCTCCTCCACAGTTCCTAGCTTCTCACCATTTAGAAAATACTCTGATCTATCTTGCTTCGGTCCAAAGTAAATGAGCTCACACTTGCCCATTTTGAAAGTTTGAACAGACTGGGGCTCTTCTGTATAGAAAAGAGAAGACTCGGGGGTGACCTGATCTAGGACTTTAAGATTATGCAAGGGTTTGATAGGTTAGACGGAGATAAGGTGTTTGCACTTGCGGAGGTGAGGACTCCAAATCATTGGAGCCATGAACATCAGGTATTCACTATTTAATTCAATATGGCATTCAAGAGGAACACATTCACCCAGAGAGTCGTTAGAATGTGCAATTCGCTCCCACAAGGGGTAGTTTAGGCGAATATCATGGATTCGTTTACGGCGAAGCTAGATAAACACATGGAGGAGAAAGGAATATAAGGGTTTGCTCATACGGTTAGATGAAGAGGGGATGGCGGAGGCGTGTCTTCAGCATAAACACCGGCATAATCTATTTGGGCCGAATTGCCTTTTTCCGTGATGTACATTCTTTGTAATTCGATGTAACTCCATCTGCCACAATTTTGCCAACTCACTTAATCTTTCAATTTCCCTTTGCAACTTTATGCTTCCATTTACACGACTCACTGCGACACCTGACTTGGTGTCAGCGACAAACGTGGATATACGGCAGTCTATTCCGTCGTCTACGTCATTTATATACCGGGACTCTGTCTCCCACCTTCGAACCAACTCCCTACCCGTTTCAATAGGTTGCTTTAAATTCTACGCACTCCCATTTATGTTAACAGTCTCTTCTGTAGTTCCTTATCGAATCCCTCTGGAATTCAATATTATATAACACCCATAGACACTCCATTATCTACCATGTTAGATAAATCTTCAAAAAGTTCAACTAGCTTTGTTGGACTTGACTTACCCTTTACAAATCCATGCTGGTTCTGTCTGATTACTTCATATTTGTCCAAGTGCTCAGGCATTCTTTCCCCAATAATGGATACTGGTAACTTCCCCACAACAGACGTCAGACTAATGGGTCTATAATTTCCAACTTCATCTCTGCTACCCATCCTAAATAATGGGGTGACATTGACAATGTTTCAATCAAAGGAACAATTCCTGAATCAAGAGAGTTTGAACGATCATGACTAAAACATGTGCCATTTCCTCGCCTATTCCTCTTAGTCCCCTCGGGTGGTAACGATCAGGTCCTGGAGATTTGTCTATCTTTATTCTAATTATTTTCTCCATTGCCATGATTTTACTTACACTGAATCCCCATGATTTATTTACAGTTGTCCTCGTGTCTCTGGTATGTTAGCTTCATTTTGTTCTGTGAAGTAAATATTTCGCAATTCTGCCATTTCCTGATATTCAATTACAATATCACCTCCATCTGTCTTTAAGGGGCTCACATTACTCTTAGTCACCCTTCTTTCTCTTAAAGTACTGGTAAAAACCTTGATTGTTGTCCTCATTTTCCCTCAAAGGTTTTTCTCTTTTCCCTGATTGTTCCTCTTCCGGTTTTTAGTTTCAGCACCGCAATAAATAATACTTTGCTCTAAAGTTCGGCTCAATAGTTCTTTACTGTCAGAGAGAGAATTGTCTGATCCCCGAATTTAGTTGATATAACAAACACAAGCACACATAATCATCGGTGTATCAACGCACTGATGGATACACAAAGATAAACACAGCTCGAAATGTCGGAAGTATCGGGATGCACAGGTGAACGGACAAGCGAAATGGACAAAATAAAACGGTCTGAACCACGAACAGACAATAACGTGTCGTTGATAGATGTTAGTGAGAGGAGGTGTGGGAAGTCTGCAATCAATTGGCGCTGTGGCTTAGTTGGTTAAAGCATCTGTCTTGTAAACAGGCGATCCTGGGTTCAATTCCCAGCAGTGCCTTATACAACATGTTACTTTTACCTAATTTGTGGAATTAAGCGACAAAATAACACTGTGGTGTTTGTACTTGTTCAGGTTTCAGGCGGAAACAGATATCAAGATGACTGCTCAAAAACGCCCTTTCATTATTCAGACAGAACTCTCATAGAATGTGTCTGTAACATGTTCATTTCAGGACACGTTCTTCTTTCCAGTCTCGTTGGGGTCGGGGGATAATTCACGATTTGAAGTTTAAACCCGGAAGTAGTCCTAATTTGGACCGAGATTTGTGATCTTGACCTGCGGTACAAACGTTTGCAAACTGGAAAATGAAAGCCCGAAATCACTCCACCTGAATCCCCGGACCCGAATGAAATATATCCCAGGATGTTAATAGAAGCAAGGAAGGAAATAGCGGAGGCTCTGACCATCGTTTTCCAATCCTCCCTGGTTGCAGGTGTGATGCCGGAGGATTGGAGGACCGCTAAAGATGTACCGTTGTTTAAAAGGGAGAAAGGGGTAGATCGAGTAATTTGTGGCCAGTCAGCCTAACCTCGGTCAGACTGAAGGTATTCCATTAAATCTGCACTGTACTTCCTCCACAGCCAATACTGGGAGGAGGGGACTGTTGGCTGACAAGCCTCAGCTACACCGGGAGAGGGAGACTGACCCACGCTCTCTCTTATTTCTGGGATGTGCTACTTTTGAAAAAAAAGGTGAGTATCTCTGTACTTTTAAACTCGCTGTCTCACTGCACGTGTATTTAAAGTGTATCGTAGGACGGTGTGTGAGTGTCTCTGTACCTTTAAACCCTCTGGCTCTCTACACAGGTATTGACAGTGTATTGTAGGACGATGTGAGTGTCTCTATACCTTTAAATTCTCTGTTTCACTGCACAGCATTGACAGTGGATTGTAGGATGGTGTGAATGGGATGAGGGTCTGTGGGGCGAAGTGTAGCCGATTGGGAGCAGCGCCCGTTTGCGGGCTGAGTATTGCACGCTTGATTTTCTCGCTCCCTTATTTCTTTCTCTCTTTCTTTCTTTCATCGCCTTATATCCTATCCTTTCTTTCACTCTCTTTTCATTTCTATTATTTCATTCTTTTTATTTCTGCCTCCAGCATCTTTGAATGTGTCCTGTCTTTGTTCTCTCATGTTTCTCTGCTGAAAGATCCATAATTCAGACCCGCCGCTTCTTCCAGATTTTTTTCCTTCCACAATCATGGTCTATTTCATTGACACTTTTCTGCGGCCTTGCCTACTCTAACACTCACTTTCACAGTCTTACACCTTTAAGTTTGCACTACATCGACCGCTGTTTCTCGGGGGCACATGTCCCGTTCGCATCAATGTCCATTTGTGCCTTGAAACCAGTCGATACATTTCCATCTGCTCCAGAGACAAGCTCAAAGAAAGCAGGGCTGGCATTCGGAAGGACAGCGCAAACTTTTCCGTGATATTTCCATGGGGTATCTTGTGACACGGGGGATGTTAACTGAAGAACTGGGTTTTGTTTTCATGGTCGTTGGCGCTTTTCCCCGAGCAGTTGATGTGCGGGAGAGACGGGCGGCGCTGCATCGCTGCGAATGACGGCTGAAAGGTGCACTTTTGGCAATCTGGGCGGTGCAGGAAAGTCGGAAATGTTCTGCTTGATCTTAGTAGGTCTGTGGAAATGTCCAATTGTAAAGGAATGAGGAGAAATGAAAAGAGCGGCAATGGAGAAAAGGTGTCGATTACAGGAGGTTGGCCGTGAGCGAAAGGTCCTTTGAAAGCTCGGCGCGGAGGAAATTTTGTTCGGAAACAGCAGACTTTAAGCGCGTGAGGAAAGTGAAGTGTGAGCTGCATCCTTGGGTTAAATTGGGTGTTTTCAGGAAAACAGCCATTGTGAAATCACAAAAATGAAAATAGAAAATGCTGAAAACGCTGAGCAGCTCAGGCAGCACCTGTGGCGAAAGAACCAGAGGAAAGGTTTCAGCTCCATGACCTTTATCATCAGATCTGAATGGCTCACCATATGCGTGAGTAACTGCGCTGTCTCAGGTGCTGGCTTCCATCTTTGAATTATGTGGGTTCGAATCTCACTGCTGCCAGAATTTGTCGACCCTTCCATTTTCGGCGCCTCACCAAAAACCCTTCTTTGACAGGAAGTGCTTTTCCGCATTGCTGGTTGACATCTTTTTGCACAATTCAGCAAAGTCTGGATTGCCACCCAACTGTTTCTTAGACGGAGGTGTTGGGACTGTCAGGGGTGATCTCCGCGAAGTATCAATCAATGTGCACAATGGCACCCTGGTGAACCGAGTACCTCTTATAGTCAGTATAATATAAAAGATATGTACCATAATTATGAATTTCTTCTTTGCATCACACTCGGATTTATTATCAGGGAATGTACATGAACAGGTCGATTTACGTCACGCTCCGGTCGCTTCGCATCGCCTCCCACAAATAGAATAGAATCATAGAAAGGTCACAGCACGAAAAGAGGCCATTCGGCACATCGAGTCCGTGCCGGTTCTCTGCAAGTGCAATCCAGACAGACCCACTCCCCCGTCCAGTCCCTGTCGCCCTGTATTCTCTTTCGTTTCAAATACTTATCCAGTTCTTTATTGAAGACCATGAGTGAATCTGCCTCCACCACCCCCTCGGGCGGTGTATTCCAGATCCCAAACACTCGCTGTGTAGAAAAGTTTTTCCTCATGTCACCTTTGGTTCTTTTGCCGAACACCTTAAATCGATGTTCTCTGGTCCTTGAACCTTCCGCCAATAGGAACAGTTTCTCTCCATCTGCTCTGTCTGGATCCTTCATGATTTTGAATACCTCTATCAAATCTCCTCGTAACCGTCTCTGTTCCAAGCAGAACAACCCCAGCTTCTCCAATCGATCCATGAAACATATGCCCCTCATCCCTGGAATCTTTACAGTAAATCTCTTCTGTGGGGATTCGTTATTAACATCGCCGAATCCCCCACCATCAACATACTGGTGGTCACCATTAACCAGAAATTTAACTGGACCAGCTACATCAATATTGTGGCGACAAGAGCAGGTCAGAGGCTGGATATTCTGTGCCAAGTGACTCACCTTCTAACTCTCTAAAGCCGTTCAACCATCGACAAGGCGCAAGTTGAGTGAGTTGGAATATTCATGTGATGGCCATCGACCTGAAACGTTAACTCTGTTTCCATGTCTCAAGATTCTGCCTGACCTGCTGAGGATATGCACATTTGCAGTTTCAGGTTGGCAACACAGCCAGTATTTTCATTTTGAATAAAGGTAATTTCGCGTATTTCCGTATGCGACGAGGTGGCCGAGAGGTTAAGGCGATGGACTGCTAATCTGCTGTGCACGCGTGGGTTCGAATCCCATCCTCGTCGCTCTGATGTTTAAGTTTTGTTTCTCTCATTCAGTCCACCCAGAAGGTCTGGTCAAAGTCCCATCCTTCTCGAAACGGCAGACGGTGGGTTTTGCATTGTTTGCTGATATCAGCAACAGTTCCTTCCAGGATGGTGTTGAGATTGTAAGGTCGCGAAGTATCAGATTGTACATTGGTGTCATTGTAAAAAGAGTAAATCTTATGGTCAATGTAAGAGAAACTTATGCACCATAATTATGATTTATGTCCGGATCATTCCGTGTCTGTGTCTGTTTAAAAGGGGTTTGCTGTAAGTCCCAGATCATTCTGTGTGCGTTTTACCCGATTTTCTTGATACCCTTTTTCCTTCTGAACTGAAATGACGATCCTCTCTCGAGAAGAAGGTTCACCGCCTGCTTCGGGCAACTGGTAGGAAAAATAACAAAAACTGATGAGACCAAGTTCATTCTGCTGGGCTTCCATTCCAATCTCCGCACTCTATCCCCCATTCAGTCTCACCCCCGCCTGGACATTATAATCTGCGATATTCATAAGGGAATGGAGAAGCCGAATATCACGGTTATAATTTTCTTGGTTGCTCAACAATGAATAGCTTCAATTGCAATGATTCAGAAGGTAATCATAGAATCATAGAATCTTACAGCACAGAAGGAGGCCTTTCGGCCGTCGTGCCAGTGTCGGCGATTTCGAAGACCTGTCCAAATTAGACCCACACCCCAGATTTTTCCCCATAACACTGCAAATTAGTCCTCTTCAATTATGTCCAATTGCCTTTTAAATGATCCTATGGAATCTGCTTCCACCACCCTTTCAGGAAGTGCGTTCCTGATCTTAACAACCCTCTGTGTGAAAAAAATTCTCCTCAATTCCCCTCTAGTTCTTTTGCCAATTATTTTCAATCTGTGATCTCCGGTTCCCGACCCACTTACCAGAGGAAACAGTTTCTCCCTACTTGCTCTTTCAAAACCCCTCATTATTTTGAATACCTCCATTAGGTCTCCCGTTAACCATCTCTGCTGGAAGGAGAACAATCCCAGCTTCTCCTATCTCTCCACACAACTGAAGTCCCTCATCACTGGTGTCATCCAGGTCAACCTGCTCTGAATCCTCTTCACTGCCTTTTCATCCTAAAGTTTGGTGCCCAGATCTGTACAATATACTTCAGCTGAGGACAAACCAATGATTTGTAAGGATTAGCATGACTTCCCTTTTTAATGTATTCAATGTCCCTATTTACAAAGCCAAGTATTCCATTCGCTTTCTTAAACACCTTATCAACTTGCCCTGTTTTCTGAATATGCTCCCCCAGGTCCCTCTGCTCTTGCAACCCCCCATAAATTGTTCCATTTAGATTATACTGTCTCTCCATGTTCTTCTTCCAAAAGTGCATCACTTCACACTGATCGGCGTTAAATCTGTAACGTGACTGCCCATTTCACCAGTCTGTCTTTGTCCTCCTGAAGTCTGCTGCTATCTTCCTCACTATTTACAACGTTACCAAGTTTTGTATCATCCGCAAACTTCGAAATTGTACTCCCTATTGCCACATCCAAGTCATTTATATTTAACAAGAAAAGCAATAATCCTAATACCGACCCCTGGGGGATCCCACTGCATATATCTCTCCAGTCAGAAAGACATCTGTTTACCACTAATCTCGGCCTCCTTTCCTTCAGCCAATTACTTGCCCACGTTTCCACCGACCCTTTAATCCCACGTGCTTCTAGTTTTCGAATAAGTCTTTAATGTGTTCATTTCTAAAATGTGTCCTCAAAAAAAATATATCCCCATAATTTTATTGTTAAACAATGAGAATACAGATATTAAATCGAGTGCGAGATCGGGTTCATTCCCATTACCCGGAGGTGACGGAACCCGAGGAGGGGAAATCCCATCTGGGTTTATTTTTACCGAAAACGGAGACGGAAAATAGCAAATCTCATCCCGTCGAAATCCAACAATTGGACGAAGAACCGACAGCCTTTTCCCATCCCGGGTTTGCAGACCTGTCTGTTGAAGGAATCCTGATAAGTCCATTAGGGATCAACAGCGAAAGTGAAGAAACGCAGACAGAGATAGATAGATACATGCAAAGAAAAATAGTATAAATCTCCAATTCTGTGATTGAGCAGAATTTAGGTGGCAGCTTAAAGGAAATTCGTCGCATGCCGTGAAATCTTAGACGTGTACATTGGGCTGGATTCTTACATTATTTCTGAAAAAAGTAAACACTGCCTGGTAACTACAGCTCTTATTTATTTGACCATTTTACAGTGGCGGTGTGAAGTGATTTCGAATCTCAGTGAATTTCAAGACCATGCTTGACCCACTCGTTTGGTCACCCACAGGTAGCACGCGGTTGTAGACTGCGCAGGCTCATCACAGGAACTCTGCCAGACTGCATGTTCCAGACTTGTATCCAACGCAACACGTGCAGCCTGCAGCCGTGTGTGGATTGGTGGTTGAGTGTAGAACCCTCGCCTGCCGACGGGAAACCAGGGGTTTGGTTCCAGGCCAAAGCAGCTTCCTTTACCTTTTGTATCTGTACCCATGAAATCGCCTGAATTGGGATAAATTAATGTGCCGGCTTCAATCTGTACAACTTCTTGAAAGATTATCTTCATTTCGTCCACGTGTCTTTCGTGGACATACCGTCTGCATTCTGTCCTCTGGTGTTCAAACATGCTCGGCTGGAGATAAGTCAAACCTGCCTTCTGCACTTGCTTCAAAGATGTGAGAAGCCAATTGGTGGTTTTTGACGAAAAATGGGGACGCAAGGGGGCTCATACCGTGATTTGAACCAGTGAAACTCCCTGAGCGAGAATCAGATCCAAAGTCCAACTGGTAACAGAGCCGTGCAGCCACTGTAAAATTTCGCTGCCACGCAGCCGATCCGCCATCCTTTCAGAACACCATGGCCATCCAAACTCGCTTTCATGTACGATATACGATGTAGAGTAATATGAGGTACTGAACTAATTATTTCAGATCAACAATATTTGTCTCTCTTTATCAAATTTGTTTTGAATGTAAGACTTGTATTATCAAGTAACACTTTACAGAATGAATTACTCTGAAACGACATTGTCGTCTGTCTCGGCATCGTCATAGTTTGCACTCCACCATAAGTACACTTTACTCAAATTGCTGATTTCATTCACTATGAGAGTGAAGAGCCATGAATGTGGAAACATTAGCTACGAATTTATCAGCTGGGTTGCACCTTTCCTTTTCCTACTTCCTCAGTCTTTTTTTTCTTTACCCTTCTCTGCTATTGTTGCAGGTTAGATCAGCCATCGCCGTTCAAGGAAGCCTGAGAAGTCCATTGTGGACAATACAGAGAGACAAGAGACGGAGACATGGAGAGATGGAGAGATGCATGCAAAGAAAATAAAGAGTATAAATGTCAGGTTTTGCAAACTAGCAGAATTTATGTTACAGATTGGGAGAGATTCCTTCTTGGGTCTTGAAATCTTGCAAGAGAAGATTGGACACAAGTTAAAATCATAGGCCTCGCTGGAGAATCTCTCGTTCTGGGAGAGAGATAAATGCGGTCAATTAACACCAATTAATCTATTTCAGCACTGAAGTGATCTTCAAACAGTAGCTCTGCGAGCAGAATTCAAACCTGGGCAGGAAAACCTCAATTGAATTTTGAGTCCAACGCTTTAAACACTCGGCCACCGCAGCTGTAAACGGCATGTTCATTCAGATCGGATTCCAAATGGACACATGCTGCTGTTACAAACGCGCGCATTGATGGTGCTTGGGGTCGAATTCTTACCTGTTACGCTGGAGACCTTGGTTCGATTCCCGATACAATGCAGGATCATTCTGCAACAATGAGGAACTGAAGAGCAAAAGTGTACTCTTTCGCCCCTCGAGACTTATGCGCAATTCAGTGAGATCCTGGTTGATATGCAACCTAACTGCATATTATCGCCTTAGCCCCATGTCCCTTAATGCCTTTGGTTAACAAAAATCTATCAATTTCAGTTTTAAAATTAACAATTGAGCTCGCATCAACTGCCGTTTGTGGAAGAGAATTCCAAACTTCGACCTCCCTTTGCTTGCAGAGGTGTTTCCCAACTTCACTCCTGAAAGTCCTGACCCTAATATTTAGGCTGCGTCCCCGAGTCCTGGACACGCTAACGGGCGGAAATCTTTTTTTTTCGATTCACCTCATCAGTTCCCCTGAATATTTTGAAATGTTCGATCAAATCAGCCCTTAATCTACATATTCGAGGCAAACCCTAGTTTGTGTAATCTCTCCGCGTAATTTCAACTTTGGAGTCCAGGTAACATTCTAGTAAATAGACGCTGCACTCCCTTCATAGCCAATATATCCTTCCTAAGGTGCGTTGCCCAGAACTGAATACAATACTTCAGGTGTGGTCTAACCAGGGCTTTGGATAGCTGTATCATAATGCCTATCCCCTTGTATTCTAGTCGTCGAGATATAAAGACCAACATTCCATTAACCTTTTAAATTATTTTTTGTACCTGTCCATGACATTTTAATGATGTGTGTTGATGGACACCGAAGTCTTTTTGGACCTCCACTGTTTCGAGCTTTTCATCATTTAGAAAGTACTCTGATTTATCCTTTTAGGTCCAAAGTGGATGACCTCACACTTGACTAAATTCATATCGATTTGCCACAATTTTGCCCATTCATTTTTTATATTAATGCCTCTCTGGAATTTTATGCTTTCATCTGCACTGCTAACAATGCTGCCCATCTTGGTGTCATCGGCAAACTTGTATATGTGGCTTTCCATCCCGTCATCTAATATCCGCCTAAATTGGGAAAAATCCAAATTCAGTTTCAATCTCCTCATCATCTTGAGACATTTTATGTCCCTAAGCGAGAATCATACCCCTCGACAAACGAGCCGCTGTTAACTTAGGTGTGCAACCAGTGTAAACGTTCGTTGCGTCCCACAGCCGATTGACCATCCTTTCAGACCACTTCGATCCATCCAATCTCGTTTTCTATTCGGGTGGACAGCAATATCAAGTTTTACACGAACTATTTCCAGTCACCAATATTAGTCTCCCTTTACCAAATTGCTTTCGAGTACACGACTTGAGTAATCAAGTAAGACGTTTCAGAATTAGTTGCTCTTAAACGACATTGCTTGTGAGGATACTGAGAGTCGTGTCGATTTATGGCACGCTCTGTTCCCTTTGCATTGCCTCCGACACATAGAATTGAATCATAGAAAGTTTACAGCACGGAAAGAGGTCATTCGGCCCATCGAGTCCGTGCGAGATCTCGACAAGAGCAATCCAGCTGGAACCACTCCCCCGCCTTTCCCCGAAGCCCTGCATTTTTTTTCCTTTCAAGTACGAATCCAGTTCCCCTTTGAAGGCCATGATTGAATCTGCCGCCATCACACCCTCGGGCAGTGCATTCCAGATCCAAACCTCTCGCTGTGTAAAAAAGATTTTCCTCATGTCACCTTTGGTTATTTTGTCAATCACCTTCAATCTATGTCCTCTGGTTCTTGACCCTTTCGCCAATGGGAACAGTTTCTCTCCGTTTCCTCTGTCCAGACCCTGCATGATTTTGAATACCTCGACCAAATCTTTCCAAAACCGTCTCTGTTTCAAGGAGAACAACCCCAGATTATGTTGTCTATCCACGTAACTAAAGTACCTCATTCCTGGAATTATGCTGGGTTTTTTTTTTCTGCACCCCCTCAAAGGCCTTCACATCTTTCCTGAAGTGTGGTGTCCAGAACCGGAGAAAATAATTCAGTTGTGTTCAAACCAGTGTGTTATAAAGTTTCATCCTGACTGCTATACTTTTGTACTCTACACAACTATTTATAAAGCCCAGGATCCCGTATGCTTTTTAACCGCTTTCTCAACCTGCCCTGCCGCATTCAACGATTTGTACACATGAACCACGCTTTTACATTTGTGCCCTGGAGTTCATATTGCCTCTCCTCGTTCTTCCAACCGAAATGTATCACTTCGCATTTTTCTGCGTTAAATTTCATCTGCCACGTCTCCGCCCATGCCACCAGCCTATCTATATCCTTTGAAGTCCATCACTATCCTCATCACTGTTTACGACCCTTCCAAGGTTTGTTTTAGCTGCAAATTTTGAAATTGTGCTCTGTGCACTCAAGTCCAAGTCATTAATATATATCAAGAAAAGCAGTGGTCCCAGTACTAATCCCTGGGGAACACCACTGTACAACTCTCTCCAGTTCGAAAAACAACCGCTCACCAGTAATCTGTTTCCTGCCCTTAGTCAATTCTGCATTCATGTTGTTACTGCCCCCTTTATGCCATGGGCCGCAATCTTGATGATAAGCCTACCATGCGGCACTTCATCAAACACCTTTTGAAAGTCCATATACACGACATTAACTGAATTGCACTCATCTATCCTCTCTGTTTCCTCATCAAAAAACTCTTACAGGTTTGTTAAGCACGATTTGCCTTTAACAAATCCGTGCTTGCTTTCCCTAATCAATCCACCCTCGTCCAAGTGACTGTTAAATCTGTCCACGATTATCCTTTCTAAAAGTTTCCCCACCACTGAGGTTAAACTGACTGGCCTATAATTGCTGGGTTTTTCCGTACAACTTTTTTTGAAAAAGAGTGTAACATTTGCAATTCTCCAGTCCTCTGGCACCACTCACATATCTGAGGATGTTGGTGGATTATGGCCAGGACCTCTGTAATTTCCACCCTTCGTTCCCACAACAATCTAGCATGCATCCCATCCGGACCAGGTGGTTTATCTGTTTTAAGTACAGCCAGCCGTTGAAGTGCCTCTTCTTTATCAGTTTTTAGACAATCCAGTATCTCAATTATAACTTCCTTTGCTGAGACTCTGGCAGCATCTTCTTCCATGGTAAAGATAGATGCAAAGTACTCATTTGGTACCTAGGCCATCCCCTCTGCCTCCATGAGTAGCTCTCCTTTATCGTGCCTAATCGGCCTCACCCCTCCCCTTACAACCGTTTACTGTTTACATGCCAGTCGAAGACTTATGGATTCCCTTTTATATTGGCCATCAGTCTATAGTCATATTTCACTTTGCCTCTCATTTCCTTTTTCACTTCTCCTCTGAACTCCCTAAATTCGGCCTGGTGAATGAGCGCATAAAAAAGTTAGCATTTCTTTCAGCCGGAAACAGAAAGTTACTGGTTGATCAATGGCGATTTGAACAAGGATTCGTCTTTTTCACAGAGTTTAATGAGTTTTGCGAAATTAATACAGTGAACTATTACAGTAAAGTTGAATTCCTGATCGGGATCCGACTCAGACGGCGCATTACTGCCCATCCCTGGGAAACAAGATACTACCGAAACTTTGACAACACATCGCAGGTCCCGCTACAAAGTAACAGCTTGCCAGCTGTTCCGAAATTTGGAGCCTGGACAGGGAGTTAAACGCTGGACCTTCAGCTCACTACCCACTTTAAATGTCTGATACTGTACAGACTGAGCTACCCAGGCTCGATCCTACATAAGCTCCCATCGTACGTATTCATGGGAGATCTCTGAATTATCCCTGCAGCCGTCGAGCAAGGGTGAGGTCCGTTTGATAAAATTCTCAGTAACGTGTTGAGGAGAATCCTTGTTTCTGTTGAACATGATGTAAGAAACATGGACAGTGAACTTGTGAGTTTACAATTCTTCTTGTTTGTGCCAAATGTCTTGTCATTCGTTAGCAACAATTAAAATAACACTTTACCCAGCGACTCAAAAGCTGAACTTGTCCCACACGGGAGCTGGAAAAGGCCTCTCGATCTTTCAGCGTATTAACATCTGTAAGCTGAATAATTTCTCCCGTTACACAGTGACACCAGGCAGCATATTTCCCTTCCAAATTTTCCCCACACGAAACTTCCAACCGATGAATATCGGCTTAAAGAAAAGAAGAATTATTTGTTTGGTTCCTTAGATTTAAAGATCTCGTACCGGCCCCTTTGCCATATGAGCTGCCGCTAAAAGCCCCCTCTCACTCGATGAACAAGTAAACTGGCACCTGCTATTGAAAGACGGTAGGCCAGAGGATCCCAAGTGCCCACATGGGAAAATTAAGAAGTAGATTGTTACCTCCATACGTTTGTCCCACAAGGGCGTATTGTAAAAAGGACTGGTTGTTGACAAGATGCGTTATGGAACATACCAGTTGTACCTTGAACTCCGGTCAAAATGTTCGGAGTAAAAGGTTTGATTGTTTTAGAAGACGCTCGAACTCACAACCTGGTCATTTCAGGAGCACATAGTGCTATAAATAAGTAACGCACGCTTAACAATTATGCAACACGAGAGCAGCGAACAACCGACAGCATCAGCGCTCCTGCCAAACAGCTTCATTTTCGGTCTCTCAATTATCACTTCGAGATCTTTCTCAAACAAAAGCTTCCAATCAAGATGCGCTTCGTTAAATAACAATTCCTAAATCAAGAGAGTTTTGATCGATCATGACTAAATTTCCTCACCTCTTCCGTTTGATCCCTGGGATGGTAACCATCAGGTCCTGGAGATTTGTCTATCTTCAGCCTAATTATTTTCTCCATTGCCATTATTTTACTGATACGAATCCCCTTGATTAATTAACAATTTTCCTCGTGTCTCTGCTATGTTAGCCTCATCCATTTCTGTGACGACCGATGCAAAGTAAAAATTTAGCAACTCTGCCATTTCCTGATTTTCAATTACAATATCACCTCCATCTGTCTTTAAGGGGCACACATTACTCTAAGCCTCCTTTCTTTCTCTTAATATACCCCTAAAAACCTTGAGAGTTTCCTTATTATTCCTCACAAGTTTTTCTCCTTTTCCCTTTTTGCTCCTCTTACGATTTTTTTAGTTTCAGCTCCACAATAAACAACACTTCACTGTAAAGTTCGGCTCAATCGTTTTCCAATGTCAGAGCGAGAATTGTCTGAAGCCCTAGTTTATTTAATGTAACAAATACAATCACACATAATCATCTGTGTATCAACGCACTGATGGATACACAAAGATAAACACAGCGAGAAATACAGTCAATATCGGAATGCACAGGGAAACGGACAAGCGAAACAGACAAAGATAAAACGGCCTGAACCCCCAATAGTGAAGTGTTGCTGATAGATATTAATGAGGAGGTAGGAGCATTGCATCATCAATTGGCGCTGTGGCTTAGATGGTTAAAGCATCTGGCTAATAAACAGAAAATCCTGGTTTCAACTCCCAGCTGTGTCTTGTGTAGCTTGTTATTTTACCTAATTTGTGGAATGAAGCGACAAAATAACACTGTGGTATTTGGATTTGTTCAGGAGGAAACGGATACCAGAATGACTGTTCAAAAACGCCCTTTCATTGGACAGACAGACCTCTCATCGAATGTGTCTGCAACACGTTAATTTAAAGATACGTTCTTGTTTCTGGGCTCGTTGGGGTCACGATTTGAGGTTCAGATCCGGAAGTCGTCCGAATTTGGACCTGGACTTGTGATCTTGACCTGCGCTGCAAACTTTTGCAAAGAGGGAAAGGAAGTCCCCAAATCACTCCACCTGAATCGCCAGGCCCGGATGAAATATATCCCAGGCTGTTGACAGAAGCAAGGAAGGAAATAGCGGAGTCTCTGACCATAATTTTCCAATCCTCCCTGGCTGCAGGTGTGATGCCGGAGGATTGGAGGACTGCTGAAGTTGTACCGTTGTTTAAAAATGGAGAAAGGGATAGATCGAATTATTGCAGGCCAGTCAAACTAACCTCGATATTGAGCACAATTCTGGATGAAAGTATTAATCTTCATCTAGAAAGGCATGGATTAATGAAGGATAGTCAGCATGGATTTGTTCAGGGAAGGTCGTTTGAATTGAATTTTTTGAGGAGGTATCAAGGAAGGTCGATGAGGGTAGTGCGTTTTTTGTAGTCTACATAGATTTTCGCGAGGCTTTTGACAAAGTCCTACATGGCAGATTGGTCAAAAATGTAAAAGCTAATTGGATCCAAGGGAAATTGGCAAGTTGATCCAAAACCGACCGAGTGGCAGGAAGCAAAGGTTAATGGTCGATGGGTGTTTTTGTGACTGCAAGGCTGTCTCGAGTGGGGTTCCACAGGGCTCCTTACTAGGCCGCTGCTTTTCGTAGTACAGATCATTGATTTGGATTTAAATGTACGGGGTATTATTAACAAGTTTGCAGGAGATACAAAAATTGGTCGTGTTGTTGATGCGGAGGAGGGAAGCTGTGGACTGCAGGAAAATATCAGTGGACTGAACAGGTGGATAGAATAGTGGCAAATGCAATTCAATCTGGAGAATGAGGTAATGCATTTAGGGAGGACAAACAAGGCAAGGGAATACACAATAAATATTGAAACTAATTTGCCATTTATACGCCCATTTTGCAAAGTTTACTGATGTCTTCCTGTATTTTTCGCATTTTTCCTTTGTAATAACTATAGCTCCCAATTATGGGCTGTCTATCAATTTTGAAATTGTATTTCCGATTCCTGTGAAAAAATCATTAATGTAAATTGTGAACAACAGTGGTCCCATCACCGATAAATTGTGAACAACAGTGGTCCCAGCACCGATAAATTGTGAACAACAGTTGTCCCAGCACCGATAAATTGAGAACAACAATGGCCCCAGCACCGATAAATTGTGAACAACAGTGATCCCAGCACCGATAAATTGTGAACAACCGTGGTCCCAGCACCGATAAATTGTGAACAACAGTGGTCCCAGCACCGATAAATTGTGAACAACAGTGATCCCAGCACCGATAAATTGTGAACAACCGTGGTCCCAGCACCGATAAATTGTGAACAACAGTGGCCACAGTACCGATAAATTGTGAACAACAGTGGTCCCAGCACCGATAAATTGTGAACAACAGTGGTCCCAGCACCGATAAATTGTGAACAACAGTGGTCCCAGCACCGAAAAATTGTGAATAACAGTGGCCCCATCACCGATTAATTGCGAACAACAACGGTCCCAGCACCGACAAATTGTGAATAACAGTGGTCCCAGCACAGATAAATTGTGAACAACAGTGGCCCCAGCACCGATAAATTGTGAACAACAGTGGCCCCAGCACCGATAAATTGCGAACAACAGTGGTCCCAGGACTTTTGACCTTGAACTGTATTTGAAATTTTGTCATAAAAGGAAATGAAGTCCCCAAATCGCCCCACGTGGCTCTCAAACGCATTGGGGAAGAAGTTCAATGCAAACAATCAGGAATTTAAAAGCAACTCAACAACCTGCACTTTCTTTGAATAAGTTTTGTTAGCCATTATATTCGACCGTGAAATCGCTCTCGGCTTTCATCGAGCTGAAGCAGAGTGTGGCCGCTTTATATCTGCGAGCATGTCGGTGACGTGGTTAGCTTTGATATTGATCGCTTCCAATTTGTAACATTTCACCAAGCGTCAGCCAAAAGAAACCGAGAATCGAATTGTCCCTGTAAGTGATGAATTGAAGGGATTGGTGCTCCAAGCAGATCTGGAAAATGCACAGTGCGGTCGATCAGGAGTTCGAAATCCACCCTCCAGCCACTCACCAATCATATTAACTGAGCTTTACTCTGGTCGAGTGTCACCGCACTGAAATCGAGTATTTCTCCGGCATGTTTTTCTTCACAGTTGCTACTTTAAGAGTGAAGACCGGCTGTTTGGATTTTCACTCCTACAAGCTTCAATCATTCATTTTTCACTGACTGTAGAGAGTTGTTATGTTGGTCGCTGCAAACTCAAAGTTTAGCCCAATTAATTATTGGTTTAGCAGGTGACCTCTTCGCCTGTCCAGTTGGTGCTATCGGTTAGCGCAAAAGTTTGATGGTTCGAGCTCTTACTTGATTTTTCCTCAGGATTCATCGCCTCAAAGTTCCAGGGTTTCAATGTATGTTTTGGAAGCAAGAAAATCACAATTCTCCTTGGCAGACAAGCCCCCGAAAGGCCCGAAGGGAGGCCGCACTAGCTGCAGGAGAGCTGGTTCGCTGTGACATGAAGATTTCTGCAGTGAGCGAGACCAGACTGTTTCTCTGTTCAGAGAATAAATGTCACACCCTTTATTTTGGAATAGCAAAACGGTGGGGATTTTTGTATCAGATGTTGCTCGTTGCGTTCCTTTCATCTTGATTGTAGAACCGGTTCGGGCGTTCCTGTGATAAACGGCGACAATTGCCTATTCATTTTAAATTTAACAACAGCTGCACTGAGCTTTTAATCATACCCTTAAGATAAGTCTATAAAATGATGAAATTTGATCACCTGCAAAGCATAAAAATCTTATTAAAGTTTTGACTGTCTCTCGGTAACCACGTCAACATCTCCTTCAGTATGAAATAGAAAGTTATCGTTTGATTAATGGTGAATAAAACAGTCATTCATCTACCAATAGGGTTTAATTAGTTTCATGTAATTAATTTAATAATTTCCTAACTCTTGCTAAATTTAATTCCCTGACTTGGAATCGAACTCATGCGGCAGTGGGAACACTGAAACACCATCAGTCCATCGGGGAGCGCCCAAGATTGCGCATGGAACACAGCGGAATTGGTAAGATTTACTTTTGTTTCACTCTTCCGTGATTCATTCGGCTCTGTGTTTATTCTCAGGCCTCTTATCTCTCCCTTACTTTTAGCTTCTGACTACGGATATTCTTGTGGTTAAATATGAATAATATAGAATATCTCACAGCCCCGGTATATTTGCTCCTTCTCTGTACAGTTCTGTACAAAATCAAACTGTACGTTTACACAGACGGTGTCTCTCCTTCACCCCCGACAGAAGCAGGAGGAGATGCCACTTTAAACTGCCAGTTGCTTCAAATGATTCATGATGAACCGACGTGGCCTTGCAGTTTTCCCAGGAGCTGCATTCGGTGCGTGAATTTTGGAAATGGAAACATGTCCATCAGCAGCTTGTGGTAGTATTTTACCTCACTTTCCATTTCATGTACATGCCAAGTTGCACTTGGTGCTTTTATTGCCTGAACATCACCTTCTGTCGCAATGGTAGTTTGAACAGAAAATGCCATTTTGTGCGAGCAGCTTGTCCAGCACGGAAATGACCTGAATTACAAAGAGGCAAGTAGGAAAGGCCGCGTTGGGCTGCTTGTTCGCATCAAAGAATTTTCAGCGTTTCCTTGTAGTCTAGTGTTTAGATTCGGTCATCACCATGGCAACGGTTCGATTGGTGTCTGTCTCGACATCCGCATTTAAACACTCTACTATAAGTGCACTGTACTCAAATTGTTGATTTTTCACTGTGAATTCGAAGAGACATAAATGTCTGGACAATACCTACGATTTCATCAGCTGGATTGCACCTTTGCTTCTTCCCCCGTCTCAGTCTTTCCATCTTTACCCTTCTCTGCTGGAGTTGCAGGTTCGATCATCCTTGGCCGTTCAAGAAAGCCTGAGAAGTCCATCAGGGGAAAATTCAGAGAGTCAAGAGACAGAGGCAGGGAGAGATTAAAGTATAGAAACAAATAGTATAAATAGTATAAATATCAAGCTCTGCGAACGAGCAGAGTTTAAGATGGAGCTTGGGAGAGATTATTTCACGTGGCGTGCAACTTTGCAAGAGACCATTGGCTCCGAATTAAAAGCCTTTGCCGCGCTGAGCATTGAACAAATCTTTAAGAAATAGCGCTACGAGCAGGATTCGAACCTGCGCAGGAAAACCCCATTGGATTTCAAGTCCAACGCCTTAACCACTCGGCCATCGCAGCTGCGAGAAAGCTGAACAGCTACTGCTACCAAAAGGGTACGACCAGTGCAGAATTCGGTGCCACACATTGCCGATCGTCCATCCCACCATCCATCCAATCACGTTTGCTATTCCAATGCACAGCAATGTGAAGTTGTACACTAACTATTTCATATCAACAATATTAGCCTCTCTTTACCACATTCGTTTGGAATGTGCGACTTGTATTATCAAGTGAGACTTTTCAGAATTAATTGCTCTAAAGTTACATTGTTGTCTCGCTCGGCATCCGCAGATTATCCACTCTCCCACAAGTATAACAGTGACTGCACTTCAAAAATACTTCATTGGTTGTAAAGCGCTTTGGGACGTCTTGAGGTCGTGAAAAGCGCTTTATAAATACAAGACTTTCTTTCTTTTTATAGTGGAATAAAATTACTGATGTTTTCACTGTGAGTCCGAAGTGACATTAATGTGCAGACATTATCTGCCAATTCATCATCTCGGTTGGATTTTTACTTTTCCTACCCTCTCAGTCTTTCTATCTTCACCCTTCTCTGTTGGTGTCGCAGGTTCGATCAGCTATGGCCGTTCAAGGCTGCCTGAGAAGTCCATCAGGGGGGAAACACAGAGAGACAGAGACAGAGATAGAGAGATAAAAGTACAGACAAAACCTAACATCAAGTTAGCAGCATTTAAGATGGAGATTGGGAGATACAGGATCATAGAATCATCACTGCACAGAAGGAGGCCATTCGGCCCATCGAGCCTGTGCCGGCTCTCTTTAAGAGCAATCCAGATCGTCCCATTCCCCCGTTCTTTCCCCGTGTACCTGCAAATATTGTCCCTTCAAATACTTATCCAATTCCTTTTAGAAAGTTACGATTAAATCTGCTTCCACCACACTTTCAGGCGATGCATTCCTGATTATACCCACTCGCTGGTTTAAAAAGTTTTTTCCCCAAATCGCCTTTGGTTCTTTTGTCAACCACCGTAAATCTGCGTCCTCTGGTTCTCGACCCTTTCGCCAACGGGAGCAGTTTCTCTTTATTTACTTTATCTAAATCCCTCATGATTTTGAACACTTCTATCAAATATCCACTCAACCTTCTCTGCTCTAAGAACAATCCCAACTTCTCCAGTCTGTCCACATAATTGAAGTCCCTCATCCCTGGAACCATTCTAGTAAATCTTTTCTGCATGCTCTCTAAGGCCTTCACATCCTTCCGAAAATGCGGTGCCCAGAATTGGAACAATACTCTGGTTGTGGCCGAACCAGTGTTTTATAAGGTTCAACATAACTTTCTAAATTTTGTACTCTATGCCTCTATTTATAAAGCCCAGGACCACGCTCACAGCCTATCCTGCCACCTTCAAAGATGTGTGCACATATGCCCCTAGGACTCTCTATTCCCGCACCTCATTTAGAATTGTATCATTTAGTTTATATTGCCTCTCCTCAATCTTCCTGCCAAAATATATCACTTCGCACTTCTCTGCATTAAATTTTACCCATGATGTGGAGATGCCGGTGATGGACTGGGGTTGACAATTGTAAACAATTTTACAACACCAAGTTATAGTCCAGCAATTTTATTTGAAATTCACAAGCTTTCGGAGGATTCCTCCTTCCTCAGGTGAATGCTGTGGTCCACGAGGAAGGAGGAAGCCTCCGAAAGCTTGTGAATTTCAAATAAAATTGCTGGAATATAACTTGGTGTTGTAAAATTGTTGACATTTACATTTTATCTGCCATGTGTCCGCCCATTCCACCAGCCCGTCTGTGTACTCTTGAAGACTATTATTATCCTCTTCACTATTTACTACAATTCCTATTTTTGTGTTATCTGAGAATTTTGAAATTGTTCCTGTATGGACAAGTCCAAATCATTAATATATATCAAAAAGCAGTGGTCCATTCCAGACCCATGGAACAGAACACTGTCTACCTTCCTCCAGTCCGAAAAAAATCCGTTCACCACGACTGTCTGTTTCCTGTCATTTATCCAATTTAGTATCCATGCTTTTATTCCACGGGCTTCAATTTTGCTGACAAGCCTATTATGTGGCACTTTACTTCATCGAAAAACTCAATCAAGTTAGTTAAACACGATTTGCCTTCAACAAATTCGTGCTGGCTTTCCTTTATTAATCTACACTTGTCGAACTGGCTGTTATATGTATCCCATATTTATCGTTTCCAAAATCTTCCCTACCACCGAGTTTTAACTGATTGGCCTGTAGTTGCTGGGTTTAACCTTGCACACGTTTTTAAAAAGGGAGTAACATTTGAGATATTCCAGTCGACTGGCACCACCCCCATATCTACGGACAATTGGAGATTATGGCCAGCAACTCTGAAATTTTCACCCTTACTTCCCTCAGAAACCAAGGATGCATCCCATCCGGACCGTGTGACTTGCCCACTTTAAGTACAGCCAGCCTTTCTAGTACCTTTTCTTTATCAATTTTTATCCCATCCAGTATCTCCACGACCTCCTCTTTTACTGACTTTGGTAGCTTCTTCTTCCTTGGTGAAGACAGGTGCAAAGTACTCATTTAATACTTCAGCCTTGCCCTCTGCCTCCGTGCATGCATCTGCATTTTTGGCCCCGAATCTTAATTTGGATTCCGATGTGGTGCAATGTCAAGTTGCACACTAACTATTTCAAGTCAACAATATTATCTACTCTTCATCAAATTCATTTATGGTGCATTTTCTTACAGTGAAAACACACATTGAAATCGGAGATATTGTATCGTCCCTTGGGGGTCATCGAACCACCAAATTTTGTTTTAAGAGCCCAACGCGCTCAATGATGGTGCCAGAGAAAAACATCCCATTGCATGGTTAACAAAATTAATATTTCACCGAGCTAAAGCTTGCGGTTGCAGTGACCAATGAACGTTGTTAAATTAATTAATGGAACTAATAAAAGACTATGAAAGTTGAATAATTGTTGAAACCGATAACTTTATGCTGCAGACTCACGGAAATACTAACATGGATAGTGAAACTTTAGATAAGTTTTTGTGCTTTGTATGCGATGAACTTTCACCGATTCTCACTTTCCAGACTGCATTTTAAGAGTTGGGTTTAAAATGTTGATAGTTTATGACACTTGGAATTTGGTACAGCCGTTGTTAAAGTTAACAGCAAGGAACAAGAATTGTCCCTTCTCGAAGCACAAGTTGACGCTTGGAGGTTTATCCGAAGCAAGTTCTTCAAAACTATGTTTTTATGCGGGAAATGAAATAGAGCTTTTTCACGTAAAAGGCGAACATGATAAGCACTACACTACGGAAACCTCAGCACACGATTTTCGCAGTACCTCAGGGTCCTGCACACTGGTTCAACAGCGGTGCAATGTTTTAGGGGTGGGGTCTTCATTGTTCAGAACATAATTATTACCAGAATTAAATTTGTCGCATTAATGTGCTCCTTATCTGTTAATTTCGATTTACACCCTTGCCAGTTTTATGCAGAAACAAGTAACAATGTTTCAGGGATGTGGTGTGTTCAATGTTGGTGCAATAACCGTATTGCGCAGTGTGAGAAGTAAAACACAGACCGCCCAACGCCTGCCCAAGCCGATGATGGTGAAAATAGCGAATAGTCGTTTAGCTCAGTTGGTTAGAGCGTGGTGTTCATACCGCTGAAGGTCGCGGGCTCGATCCTCGTATGAGCCATCAGTTGTTTATAACATTATTTTGGTAACTTTGAAAATCCAGATTTTACAAACAAGCAAATTCACGCAAAAAGTCAGAAGGAATAGTTTTTGGCGTAGCATTCATTACAATGTTTGATATATCTTTGCCTGTGGGGCGGAGAAACACATCTTTCTTTTCATTCTTCATTTATCCTTCTTTTCTCACTCACCTTTCCGTGTCTCCATCTCTTTCTATCTGTCTCTTTTCTCTCTTTTTCCATCTCTCTATTTCTTTCCATTTCCGGCACCCTTATTCCGGGTATGTTTACTGACAAACATTACAATCTGTGTCACTCAGTATCCGGGTATGTTTACTGACACACATTACAATCTGTGTCACTCAGTATCTGGGTATGTTTACTTACACACATGACAACCTGTGTCACTCAGTATCCGGGTATGTTTACTGAAACACATTACAACCTGTGTCACTCAGTATCCGGGTATGTTTACTTGCATACATTACAATCTGTGTCACTCAGTATCTAACAATGTGAGGCAAAGAGTTTTATTCCCGCTGTGTTATCTCTCTGTCGGTTTGCTGATATACCTTTAACTCGGGGCTTGTTCCCTTTAATGGTCACAAGGAGTAACAAACAGAAAAAGCGTGTCTGGCCGCCCGAGATGTGGAAAAGGCATCAGTTTAGGAATCAAATGTTTCAAATAAAATGTTCACCCGGCACTGAGAGAGGCAAAAAACAGAGAAAAATGCCGAAAGAAATAAAGCTAAATAAAGATTGTATCAATATTTCTCAATCTTGATGCCTCTCTCATCCTTCCCGAAGCCTCCAGCGCCGGTTAAAATTTCATTGTAAGTTAATGCGAGATTCGATCCAAAGAACGAGAGCCAAACAACCAAATTTTGCTGAAATTCGGAATTAAAGCAGGGACTTTCAAATTTTCGCATTCTCAACTAAGCTATTTCGGCTCCATCCCAAGTTGGACTGTGTGGCGTTGCTTTGGAAAAAAAAACATAAATCTGGTGCAATTGCCTCTCCCGCTCATTCCTTACTTCGGGGGAATGGGACCCGACCAGATCCTGGAGCTCAGGTTATGTTAATGTTCTGCTGATGATATCTTAATGTTATCTTGTGTTTGGGCCACTTTGAACCAGGTTCATGGACACATTCTTCCATCATCCCGTCTCCCACATCGCGCCTCTCTCTCATTCATTCTTTCCTCCATTCAATCCATCAGGGAGCGGGAATCAGAGCTCACCCTCAAACCCCCTACACACAAACCGCCGGTCAAAAATTTACACTCTTTATAAACACAAAATGCTAATACACCAGTGGAGACTTCACAGTTATGGACACGGAACGAAATACACCGAAGTGTTTATAAGCACAGAAACTGGACACACCAGGGGAGACCTCACAGTGTTGGACACGGAGTGAAAAACACTTTCGTTTTCATGAAAAGTTACAGAACATGTCATGTTTGTAAAATTCTCCATTCTTTTCCCGGCACTGATGGGCTCTGAAGGGAGAGGTGGGCCCGAAGGCACTCTGATCCGCACTGATCCCGAGCTGCAGGTGAATTGAAATAAAGTTCAATCTGTAGCAGTGAGCGGTTGGAGAGAGATCAAGGTCCAGAATCAAAGAGGACATTTCTGATACTGCCCTTGAATCTAATTTATATCACATACTCCTTGAACTCTCTGCCGGGGGAATTTGGAACTGAGGATCGCTTGTGAAATCAGCCTAAAAATTATCACACAAACCACCCGAAGTTGTGCTCGAAACCACGAGCCTGACAATAGAAAACTCAGCACAGGCCTGGGACTGAGCCTGGCGTTTCCTGCTCTGTGGGGCTCAGTACCACGTCGGGTGAGATCAGGAAACGCACCCCAGACCGGAAACTGTGCTTTTCCTGTTTTGTGTGGAGCAGGTGAACGGCCTCTGCCCAGTGTGACTGCGTCGATGAGTTTCCAGCTCTGATGGGTAATTGAATCCCTTCCCACAGTCCCAACATTTCCACGGTATCTCCGTGGTGCGGGTGTCCTTGTGTCTCTCCAGGTTGGATGATCAGTTGAAGCCTCGTCCACACACAGGACACGTGTATGGTTTCTCCCCGCTGTAAATGGTGCGGTGTTTTTTAAGGCTGTGTAACTGGTAAAAGCTCTTTCCACACTCAGTGCACTGGAACACTCTCACTCGGGTATGTGTGTCTCGGTGTTTTTCCAGTCACACTGATGTTTGAAATCTTCTCCCACAGACAGAAAAGACAAACATTTCTCCTTCCACATTCAAAGGTCGATGATATTCAGGTCCTGATGAATCGAGTGACTCTGTCAGATCTTGACGTGATCTTTGGTTTGAATTTCCCGTCTGCAAATCCTCCCCTTCTAATACCCTGTAAAAGTTTACAAAAGTCATCACTCTAAATAAAGGATCGAAATTTGGAACAGACAATTCTAGTTTCTATGAAACTTTCTATCCTCTCTTTTCTGCCAAAGCCGTCAATCCCCGTCCCACACACTCTCCCTCCTCCCTGTGCTGAAATCCAAACCCATCCCACCATCTCCAATATTTCTTCCCTCCACTCCCAGTTTTGTCCCTCCATCTCCTCTGATTGGGTTCAGTTCTACACCCATTGTGGGCAGAGTGAGAATAAAATAAATGAGGCAATGATTTTCTCTCCTGGTCATTGGGACCCTGAAGCCCCGCCCACGCATTGTTACCGGTCACTGAGATCCCGAAGCCCCGCCCACTCTTTGTTCCTGGTCATTGGGACCCTGTAGCCCCGCCCACTCTTTGTTCCTGAGCCAAGATGGCCGCGCATGCGCCAAGATTCTACCATGACTTCCGCTCGCAAGATGGTGGCCAGTCACACTGCTTTTCGGACGGCTGCTGGTCGGGCCTGTCACCGAGGTGCAAACACTGGGCCTGTGAACTCGTATTTGTGGCCTCAAGATGCCATCAGGTGCTTGTGAACCTTCTCCGCCTACCCACAGGTCCAATTCCTCTCCCGTCTTCTCCCGGCCTCCGACTCGCCTGTTCCTCCTCAGTCCTTCGCCAAAACTCGCACTGCGCATGCTCAAAGCACGGCACGGTCCTGGCACCGCGCACTGTTCTCCTGTCGTCATTGATAGGGAACATTCTGAGGCGCGGGGGATTGTGGGGAAATGCCCCGCCATTGAACGCTGGAATTGGTGAACAGAAAATTAATTATTGTCATCCCATCGAGGTTGGTGCCAGGGAGGCAACAAACATAATAAATAAATAAATTATACAGAAACCCGAGTGCTCAGACCTTCCCCATGGTGCGAAGTAAACTGGCCGCTACTTTTCTGTTTGTAAGTCGTAACTCAGGCCCGACCCGCCCAGTCTGGTTTAATTGCTAAATGTTCTCTAACTCGAATTCAGACCTGTCATTCTCAGGGAAACTGACGAGTTCTCATTTTTTCTGTGCCCGACCTGAGAGCCAGTTAATGGCTTTAATAAGCTGGCAACAATTTTTTCAAAAATGGAAAGAGGAGAAAAATTCCACGAGCGATGCCTCAATTCACAAGGGACAACGAACACTGTGACACCAAATCGAGGGCTACTTACACTGGACACCAAATCCGGGAACAACTTACGCTGAGACACCAAATCCAGGGACTACTTACACTTGGACACCAAATCCAGGAAACACTGATACTGAGACACCAAATCCAAGGACACGGACACAGGGATACCAAATATAGAGACCACTTACACAGAGACACCAAATCCAGGGAACACTTGCACTGAGACGCCAAGTCCAGGGACCACTTACATTCGGACACCAAAAAGAGTGATCAGTTACATAGAGACTCCAAATCCAGCGACCACTTATATGGTGACATCCTTTTTGCACCTTCTCCAGTATCTCTATATCCTTCATATAATATGGAGACCAGAACTGTTCACAGTATTCCAAGTGTAGTCTAATCAATGTTCCATACAAGTTTAACATAGCTTTCCAATTCTATCCCTCTAGAAATGAACCCCAGTGCTTGGTTTGCTTTTTTATGGCATTTTTAACCTGCATCACTAATTTTAGTGATTTGTGTATCTGTGTCCCTAGATCCCTCTACTCCTCTACCCCATATAGACTATTATTGTCCAAGCATTATGAGGCCTCCTTGTTCTTGCTACCAAAATGCTCCACTTCATCCTCATCTTTATTCAAATTAATTTGCCAATTACACCCCCATTCTGCAAGTTTATTAATGCCTTCTTCTATATTCTTGTAGTCTTCATCAGTATCAGCTTTACCCCGCCCCAAACTGGTGTCATCCGTAAATTTTGAAATTGTGCATCCGATTCCCGAGTCCAAATCGTTTATATAAATTGTGAACAGGGGTCCCAGCACCGATCCTTGTGGAACTCCACTTTCCACCTTTTACCAGTCTGAGTCGCGAACCTTAACCCCGACTTTCTGCTTTCGTGCAGTGATCAAGAGAAACCTCTTTACACAGGGAGTTGTGAAACTGTGGAAATCACTTCCAAAGTTCTGTAATGACAAGTGGCCTCATGTTTTTATCCAAGACATCACACAGCCCAGTCATTTACTCCAAATGTTGATGCAATGGTTCAAGCTAAGAGGTGCCAGGTATCGGGAGCAGCAGTAGCAGTAAATAAAATCTAAACGTAAGTAAGTAACAATATGGTTCATCTTCATCTATTTCTAGTTTAATAACTTTTGCTGAATGTGGCCCAGGCCAAGTGCCATGATATCGGATCAGGCTCATCATCCAAAATGAGTTTGACAAGCCTGAGAAAGACAACGTGAAGCGGATTACTCTCATCCACTAACCCAGCAACTTCTTCAAAAAACTGAAGCAAGTTTTTAAGACACGACCTTGTTTTCCGGAAGCCGCGTTGAGTATCTCTAATGGCCCCTTTTCTTTCCCCGTGGTCATAAACAGCATCTCTTAGGATCCCATCAAGCATATTCCCTCTGATCGATGTCACACCGATGGGCCTGTCATTCCCTGGCTCTGATTTGTCCCCTTTAATGAAAATGGGAACGACGTAAGCTATTTTCCAAACTCAGGAGACAATCGCTGACTCTACTGAACTGTTAAAGATACAGAAAAGGGGCTCACAGAGCACCCGTCTAATCTCTTTAAACACCCGTGGGTGAATATCATCTGGACCTGGAGCACAATCTATTTTGAGATTTCGTAATTTATCCAAGATGACATCCCTTTCTATTTTCATATTTATGATGTTATTGTCGACAGCACATCCCACAGCTGGAATCTGAGCATCATCCACAGGAGTGTAGGCTGATGAGAAATAATCATTTAACAGCTCTGCCATAGCCTGGGAATCTGTCCTGAACTGCTTTTCAGTGGACCTAAACTATCTTTAATGGTCTTCTGACTCCTGACGCAGCTGAAAAGGCGTTTGCTTTTATTCCCACAATTCTGCACCATCTTCTTTTCCAATGGTCTCGTAGCTTCTCCAATGGCTGCTTTTGTCTCCATCGATTGTGGGTGATATTTGACACTATCCTCCTGTAAACTGAATTCATCCTGATCTGACCTGAGTTAAATGTGAGACAGTTCGGGGAGTCAGGAATCATTCACCCTGAGACCTAAACTAACAGATAAAACCCCAGACGGTTCCTTCGTAAGGTTTCCTCTGGTTCCTCGGCATATATTTGTCAGGATGCCGAAACCCAGCTTTCTTACAGTCCACTCCTGGAGGTCCCACTCCCTGAGCCTACAACCTTCAGCAGTGTCAGTGGTGGAGTTCACAAATGAACTGAAACCCTTCGGAATGCGAAAACAATTTTGCGTTTCCAAAATAAAAGGACTGACATTTATTGTGGAAACAGTCTGGTGTCGCTCACTGCAGAAACATCCATGTCAGAGTGAAGCGGCTCTCCTGAAATCTTTCGACCTTGTCTGTCAAGAAGAATTCTGATTTCCGTGAAGGCGAAATGGTGGAAGATTGGCCGTGCTCAGCTGGCCATTGAAACCGTGCATTTTTTTGCAGACGAAACATATATTTGAAAACAGGAAATGCGAGACCATGAAACTTAAGGTAAAATTTTCCCTCCCGTCCCTGGGTGGGCTCGAACCACCAACCTTTCAGTTAACAGCCGAACGCCCTTACCGATTGCGCCACAGAGACACGACACGTTTGTTTTTGAGCCATTGATTCAACCAGCTAAAAATTCAGGTTGCCGCGATCAATACAACATCTCTCCACTATCAGTTTACTTTTCCAAAATAAAGGGTGTGAAGCTTGCATGAGTGAAAATCTGTGCTCTATTATTTCTGAACATTAAACTCACCTTGCCATTAAACATTTGTATGTTGGAAGTCTTAGTCGCATCGTGGCAGAGAGGATTGATTTTTCGAGCTGTGATTCTCCATTCTCTGCTCCAGTAATATTCAGGTGTGGTGAAAATGAGAGGAGATGAAACGAGCAGGTCCAACGAGCAGGTTTGTGGCACTACACGGTGTCTACAAAGTTGTCTCTTGTACTTACAGTGCAGCGGACGGCAGTTTTCACCATTAAACCAGTAACTATGATGTTAAGAAAAAATGTGGCTGACAAACATTCGATTTCAGCGCGGTGACACTGGGTCAGAGTAAATTTCAGATAATGCGATTGCCGAGTGGCGAGAGGGTGGATTTGGAACTCCTGTGCGGCTGCACTGCGCATTGTCCAGATCTGCTTGGAGCGATATTCATTCAATTCATCACTGACAGGGACAGTTTGATTCAATGTCTCTTTTTTCTTGTAATTGGTGAGATTTCAAAAGTTGAAACCGACCCCTGCTGACCCCAACCTCGCCACTTACACGCTGACAGATACAATGCGGTCACAGTCTGGTTCATTGAGATGAAATCCGAAAGCGATTTCACAGTCGAATGCAAAGCGAACTAAACTCATTTAAAGAAAGTGCAGGTCACAGAGGTGCCTTTAAAGTCCCGATTGTTCGAAGCAGAACTGGAAAATGCGCAATGCAGCAGCACAGGAATTCCAAATGAACTCTCCGTGGAGGTAAATGAGTGACAGGAGCAGAAGGAGATGCCACGTGAAAGATTTGGACCCAGACCTGCTGCATGAGACTTTAAATGTTGTTCACCTTTAACTGTCGCTCATAGTGTCAGAACTGTCACTGTTATCATTAGCCTTCTTGCACTCCTCAATAGCCACATGTTATCACAGCATCGCTTTCTTCAAATTGAATCGCAGTGTGAAAACTTACACGATTTCAAACCTAAGCAAAGGTGTGCGAGATTGGAAGGAGAGTGCGAGTGGAGATCATGGGCCGGGGGGCAGTGATATCATCACCTGAGCATAAAGATATCCCACATACCAAAGAAGCAGGGAGATGAGATCTTTGTGTCTATTTTCCCGGCATGTGCAAAATCCATCCCTTCTCAATGGCCAGCACTGTTCTTTCCCTCTCTCCCTGCTGTCCAGGTCAGGATGGGATTCATGAATTCCCCTGTGTTTTCATCAAGCATCTAATTCACCTGGCAGCTGGAGGAGTAGAGGAAGCGGGAGGGGAAAAATAGTCAGAAACAGGAGATGCCACGTGAAACGGGCGGAATCTTTTGCGTTCCAGTTGCTTCAAATGATCCACTGCAGCCCTGCCTCGCCTCGTAGCTTTCCCAGGAGCTGCATCGATTTGTGCATTTTGGAAATGGAAACAGAGACATCCGCTGCTTGTGGGAGTATTTCACCTCAATTTTCCATTTCACGCGCAGGCCTACCCGCACTCGGTACTGTCATGGCCTGAACACGTCTTTCGTGTTCACAAAGAAAATGCCACTTTGTGCGAGCAGGTGTTTGGACTGGACTGCACTGAGCTGGGACACTGGGAGCATTCAATGAATGAAATCAGTACTTCAAACAGAAAACATTCTTCACTCACTCATCCTGATACATTAGCGTCTCGATTCTTGAATTATTGTTTCATTCATTGCAAAATAGGAACAGGAATAGGCCATTCAGCCCCTCGAGCCTCCGGGTTAATACATACTTCTTGAGGTGGGGTGCCCAGAACTGAATGCAGTCCGCCAGATGGCGTCTCACCAGAGCTCTGTGCAGCTGAAACATAACTTCCACCTCTTTGCATTCGACCCCTCTTTCGATAAACGGGGAGAGTGAGAGCTCAAGAGAGAAAGCGAGAGAGAGCAAAAGGAAGAGAAAGAGGGAGAGAGAGCACGATGCATTGACAAACTTTTTCAGGAGTTCATTTGAAACCCCATTGAGCTTTCGAACCACTTGCTCGACCGCATCAAAAGTTCATAAGCAGCATATGGGTAATGTGAAATCATATAATTCATAACCGGTTTAGTCGCGCAATGGGTAGCACATCGGACTTTTCGCTCAGAAATTGTGTGTTCGCATCGCACCACCGTTAAATTTTAGTTCGTTGATTTCGCAGCTGGGAAGTGAAATTTAGCAGCGAAACCGGAACAGGATCATTAATATCTGTCAAGGAAGGGAAACAGCCCCCATCCACTTGCTCTTATACAAGTGGCTCCAGTCCCACCCGAATTTATAATGCTTAATCCACTCTGAGCTGGATTGGCGAAACACTCTTAAGAAGGAGGCTCGTCATCTGCTCACCGCGAAAGTCATTCTGCTGGACTTCCAGCTCTTTCAGACGGGATGTTCCTTCAGACAGGTTTCTAACTGGACACATTCATCCTGCTGCGGTGCGAGCATTGGTGCTTGAGGGGTAGAATTCTTGCTTGCAGTAATTCTATTCCTGTAAAAGTAGCACGTGAAGAACGCAAGATGGAAAGTATCGTGGCTGAGTGGTCTAACGCGCTGGTTTAAAGCTCAAGCTAAATCCCATAATTTGTAGATGGATCAAAATCATAGTTTGTAGCTCCAATTCCGAAGCCTCCCTCTGTAAACGAAGAAGACTGAACATCTCATCTGCGATTGCGACAGAGTCGGCTGGAGAAACCACATGGCTGAACAAATAACTAGATGCATTGCGAAACACACCAATTGTAAATAGAAACTTAGAAAATTGGAGCAGGAGTCGGAAATTCGGCCGTTCGAGCCTGCCCCGCCATTCAATACGTACATGGCTGATCCTGGACCTCAATACCATATTCCCGCTCTCTCCCCATACCCCTTGATGCCTTTTGTGACGAGAAATCTATCCAGCTCCTTCTTACATATATTGATTGACTTGGCCTCCACAGTCTTCAGTGGTAGAGAATTCCATAGGTTCACCACCCTCTGAGTGAAGAAATTTCTCCTCATCTCAGTCCGAAATGTTCTCATCTGCTATTGCAACAGCATACGCCGGAGGAACCACACGGCGATGCAAAGAAGGAGATGCATTTTGGAACGCACCAATTGTACCTTCAACTCCGGCCGAAATTTTCACAAGGAAAAGGATTGGTTGGTTTCGGTGGGCCTCGACTAACAACCTCGCCATTTCCCGGCCCTGGACTGTCATATAAGGACCGCGCACTGACTGGTTGCGCCGCTGGAGCCCAGTCACTTTGATCACCTGTCCCACTCTGCTGGAAAGAATCTTAAGGTGAGAGGCCCTTACCTGTGGAAAAGTGTCCAGTCATTGCGATGAAAATAATATCTGAACTTTCACTTTCAGTTTCTTTCACATCCTCTGCTCCATCGCACGACAATCGGGTTTTCTGCGAACAGGCCAAAATGAACATTGGCAGAAATTCTAACAGCAGTGGGATTCAAACCCACGCCTCCGTAGAAATTTGATGGAACACCTGAGACCGCGAGGGCACGCTACCATAATGTCACAGTAATGTTCAAAGAGCTGTTTAATGCTCAAATAAATGAATTGAAGCGAATTGACCGCATTTACCCCGTGCTGGGGTTGTTCTCCTTGGAGCAGAGAACATTGAGAGGAGATTTGATAGAAGTGTTCAAAATAATGTAAAGTTGAGATAAAGTAAATAAATAGAAACTGTTCCCATTGGCGGAAGGGTCGAGAAGCAGAGGACACAGATTTAAGGTGATTGTCAAAAGACCCAAAGGCGACATGGGGAAACACTTCTTTACCAACGAGTAGTTGTAATCTGGAACGCGCAGCCTGAAAGGATGGTGGAAGCAGATCCAATCGTGGCTTTCAAAAAGAAATTTGATAAGTACTTGAAGGGAAAAAATGCAGGGCTGCCGGGAAGGAGCGGGGGAATGGGACTCACTAGATTGCTCTTACAATGAGCCTGCACGGGCTCGATTGGCTGAATAACTTCCTTCTATACTGTAACCATACCTCAAGGGCAATGAGGGATGGGCAATAAATGCTGGCCTCGCCAGCGACGCCCACATCCCATGAACGAACTCAAAAAATAATGACTGTATAATTCTATGTATACAGTTTATTTTCATTGCATGCATTTCCCTATCTCTACCTGTCTCTGTCTCTTGTATTATCCCCTGATGGACTTCTCAGGCTTCCTTGAACGGTGATGGCTGATCTAACCTGCAACACCAGCAGAGGAGGTTAAAGAAAGATTGGGACAGGAGGAAAAGTAAAGGGGCAACCCAGCTGCTGCAGTCAATGCCTACACATTAATGCCTCTTCGCTCTCACAGTGAAACAGAGGCACCAATTTGATTAAAGTATACTTATAGTAGATTGTATATTAACACCATTCCGAGACAGACGGCAATCATATCATGGAATCATAGAAAGTTACCCGACAGAAGGAGGCTATTCGGCCCTTCGTGTCTGAGCTGTCCGAAAAAGAGGTATCGAGCCTCAACCCACTTTCCAGAGTTTGGTCCACAGTCTTATGGGCCAACCCCTCTGCCTCCATGAGTCGATCTCCTTGATGCTCCCAAATCAGAGTCGGGTTCTTACTACCCGTTTAATGTTTACATGCCTGTGGAAGACTTTTGGTTTGCCTTTTATGTTGGCCGCCAGTCTATTCTCATACCCTCTCCTTGACCCTCTTATTTCCCCTTTCAGTTCCCCTCTGAACTTTCCATATTCTGCCTGGTGATTGAATAAAAAAAAAGTTAGGATTTCCGTCAGCCTGAAACAGAAAGTCATTAGTTGATTAATGGCTATTTGAACAACTATTCGTCTTTTTTCAGAGTTTAATGAGTATTGCGAAATTAATACAGTAAACTATTTTGTCGAAGTTAATTCGCTGAACGGGAAAGGGACCCGTCTCCCACACTGAGAGCATTTGCAGACGGCAGCTGTGTTCTGAGGGTTTCCGATAACACCGTGCGCAGTAGAGTTTTTGTAGTGTAGTGGTTATCACGTTCGCCGAACACGCGAAAAGTCCCCGGTTTCAAACCGGGCAGCAACATTTTTGGGCCACCCCCTCTGCCTCCATGAGTCGATCTCCGATATGATCCCGAATCAGCGTCGGGTTCTTCCGACCCGTTTAATGTTTACATGCCTGTGGAAGACTTTGGGATTACCTTTTATGTTGGCCGCCAGTCTATTCTCATACCCTCTCTTTGCCCCTCTTATTTCCCCTTTCAGTTCCCCTCTGAACTTTCTGTATTCTGCCTGGTGATTGAATAAAAAAAAGTTAGGATTTCCGTCAGCCTGAAACAGAAAGTTATTAGTTGATTAATGGCGATTTGAACAACGATTCGTCTTTTTTCAGAGTTTAATGAGTATTGCGAAATTAATACAGTGAACTATTTTGTTGAAGTTAATCCCTTGAACGGGAAAGGGACCCGTTTCCACACTGAGAGCATTTGCAGTCGGCAGCTATCTTCTGAAGTTTTCCGATAGCGAAATGTATAACAGAGTTTCTGTAGTGTAGTGGTTATCACGTTCGCCTAACACGCGAAAGGTCCCCGGTTCGAAACCGGGCAGAAGCATTTTGAAAAAGTTCCCCACTAAAAATCAATACGTCTGAAAAAAAGCAAGAATTCGGTCTGTGGTTAAATGTGAATAAAATACCACACCTCACAGAACCGATATATTTTCCATTCTCTGTATAGTTCAATACACATTCAAACACTACACATATACAGACAGTGTCTCGCCCTCATTCACGTTTCATGCCCCGACTGTGCAGGAAGCCCCTCTCAAAGCTGCACATTGCGATTGTTTTCAGTTGATTTGTGAGAGGTCATTAAAGGATCCTGCAGCGCTGCCACGGTTTATAAATACAGTTATAAACAGCATTGCAGCCGCGGCAACAAACAGATCAGTTTTTCGATGTTCGATGTTCCCCAGTTCCCGCATTGAGTGAGGCCACGACAGCAACAATATTCAGGCCGCCTGTCCGGCCCCGCTCTCTCCAATCACACGTTGCTGCCGGGAAGCTACAATTGCCGCTTCAGGCAGCGCATTACTGCCCATCCCTGGGAAACAAGATAACACCAAAGCTTTGACAACACATCGCAGGCATTGTCTGTCCCGTAGTTGCTGCTCCGCTGCGAAGACAGAACTTGCCAGCTGTTTCAAAATTTACAACCAGAACACTGGATCCTCAGATCACTACCCGTTTTAAAAGTCTGTTACTCTATCTACTGAGCTATGCAGGCTCGCTATTTGTTAACTTCCTATCGTACATATTCATTGCAGGACTCTGAATTATCCATCGTAGATGTCGAAATTGGGTGAGGGTCCCTGTTATAAAATTGTCAGCAACGTGTTGAGGACAATCCTTGTTTCTGTTGAACATGATGTAAGAAACAGGGACAGTGAACTCGTGAGTTTACAGTTCTTCGTGTTTGTGCCAGATAAGAACATAAGAACATAAGACATAGGAGCAGGAGTCGGCCAATCGGCCCCTCGAGCCTGCTCCGCCATTCAAAAAGATCATGGCTGATCTGATCCTAACCTCAAATCTAAATTCATGTCCAATTTCCTGCCCGCTCCCCGTAACCCCGAATTCCCTTTAATTCTAGGAAACTATCTATTTCTGTTTTAAATTTATTTCATGATGCAGCTATTATTTAACAATATCTTGTCATTCGTTAGCAGGAATTAAAATAACACTTCACCCAGTGGCCCAATAGCTGAACTTGTCCCACACGGCAGCTGGAAAAGGCCTCTCGACCTTTCAGCATATTAACATCTGCAAGCTGAATAATTTCACCCGTTACACAGTGACACCAGGGAGAATATTTCCCATCCAGATTTTCCCCACACGAAACTTCCAACTGATGAATATCCGCTAAACGAAAAGAAGAATTGTATGTTTAGTTCTTTGGATTGAAAGTTCTCGTACCCGCCCCTTTGCCATATCAGCTGCCGCTAAAAGCCCCCTCTCCCCCTATAAACAAGTAAACTCACACCTGCTATTGCAAGACGGTAGGCCAGAGGAACCCAAGTGCTCACATGGGAACACTAAGAAGTAGATGCGTTATGGAACATACCAGTTGTACCTTGAACTCAAAATGTTCGATTGTTCCAGATGAGGCTCAAATTCACAACCTGGGCATTTCTGGAGTTCATAAAAGTACCGCACGCTGAGCGCTTTCGCCACAAGAGCAGCGCGCAATCGGTTCTATCAGTGCTCCCGTCAAACAGCTTCATTTTCCGTCTCTGAATTATCGCTTTGTGATCTTTTTCCGATTTCTCCAAGAAGCCTCCAATCAAGATGCGCTTCGATAAGTATCCGCAGTGAACTTTAAAAGCCCTGGAATCTGAAACAAAACCCCAGAAGATAAGAACTTTTATTGATCTTATTATTAACTAAAGGACAACTTTTGATGGTGCTTTAAGGAGGATTTGGATAAAGTGTGTAATGAAACTGAGAAACTCTTTCTCAGCTGTCGTTGACTGAAGAGATGGGTGTTATTTCATTTGAAAATCTAGGCTCGGAACTTTCTGATGGAGAAGTGAGACAGAAGGTTGTGGTTAGTGACAGTTACCGGGGAGATCAAGAGCAGAGGGAGAAAAGTGAAAGTCACAGCTGTGACAGCTCAAGTGCTCCGCTCATCTGTAATATTTTAAAAAGTAATGTACAGTACATGGCAAACCGATTTGGTATCGGTTATAAAAAATACTAAAGGATACAGGTTCAAAGGCGGATTTGTGAAGAGGGAACGGATTTAACCGCCAGACCTAAATCATTCCACATGAATCTGAAGCGTCTTGAGAAAAACGGCAGCGCGAACTGTGATGTTCGTGTCATCACTTCAAAGACCCTCCAATTACCGACAGTATCTTTGAACGAGTTGTGCAGCAAAACCGTGAGTGAAGCCGCTTTGCATTCGTCAAACGGGTAGGTGACGATATTGGCGTTAATAAGGATCGATTTCAATTATTTGAAATCTCACCACACCTCTTGACCCGAAAATCGACGATAAAATCGGGTTTTTCCTGTAGGTCGTGAATTGTAGGCAAAGCCGCATCAAACAAATCAGAGAAATGAAGAGCAGAAAATGTGGATGAAATTTGCACGAGTGAAAATCCCTGTTTTTCGGAAGACTCTGTCCCCAATGGTGGAGAGGATTGATATTTCGAGCTGTTATTCACCAGCCTTAACTTCAGTAATTTCCTGTTTGCTGACAATGAGATTAGACGAAATGAACAGGTCCAACGAGCCGGTCTGTAACACAGGACAATGATTCAGTGCAGCTCGTTACCCAGTCACTGGGCTCCGTTATAGCCGCTCCTGTCAGTCACACACAAAGATAAATAGTAAATCGGAAACAGAAAGAGTTAATATATAACACTTTATATCAATCACCATTTTTTCCCTCTTCCCGGCTTTTAAATCAATCTGTTTCACAGTTTGTCAAACCCAAAACAGCCTCTGGTATTTGCTGATCGAGAATTTCAGTGGAAATTGGGACCGTCACTTATTATCGGAACAATTATACCCGCTGAGGTTTCGGGGTTGCTACTGGTTTATTTATATCAGTGAGTGACTGGTTTTAAACTAGGTGAGGATCCAAGCCTGAGGTAAGAGCCTGGGATGGACAAGAGATTCTACAAAATATCAAGTTAAATTACATTGATTCCACCAACACTGTACATCACATCCCTTAAATATTGTTACATTTTGCTATGTAAAACTGGTGTGGGTGGAAATGGGAAATAACTGAAAAAACCTTCATTGTATCAAACTTATTATTATTATACAAACAATGTACAGCCTATCCCATAAAAAAGACTCAATGTAAAACCAGTCGCCAGTTCCAGAGCTGCTGTGCCGGTTATGTGATTTGCATCCGATTTTGACTGACTTCGTATCAGTCGCGCTCCCGTCAACAGTAAACGGATGGGGCCGGATCCATAAGAGAAAAATGAGGACCGACCTCCGCATAACCTGTCCTCATAATTTAACCATTTTAGCCCCGGTATCATTCTGGTGAATCTGCGCTGCAGCCCCTCCAAGGCCAATATTTCCTTCCTGATGTGTGGTGCCCAGAGCTGAATGCAGTACTTTAAATGGGGTCTCAGCAGATATTTCTATCTGTAACATTCTCCCCCTTTGAATACCAGCTTCCTTGAGATAAAGGCCAACATCCCATGAGACATTTAAATAAATTTTTCGACCATTCCACTGGCTTTTAGCGATTTCTGTACTTGGACCCCTAAATCTCTCTGCTCCTCCACAGTTCCTAGCTTCTCACCTTTCAGAAAATACTCTGATCTATCTTGCTTCAGTCCAAAGTAGATGAACTCACACTTCTCCATATTGAAAGTTTGAACAGACTGGAACTCTTCTGTATAGAAAAGAGAAGGTTGAGGGATGACCTGATATAGGACTTTAAGATTATGCCAGGGTTTGATAGGTTGAACGGAGATAAGGTGTTTGCATTTGTGGAGGTGGGGACTCCAAATCATTGAGGCCATGAATATAAGGTATTCACTATTTAATTCAATATGGCATTCAAGAGGAACACATTCACCCAGAGAGTGGTTAGAATGTTCAATTCGCTCCCACAAGGAGTAGTTTAGGCGAATAGCATGGATTCGTTTACAGCGAAGCGAGAAAAACAAATGGAGGAGAAAGGAATCTAAGGGTTTGCTCATAGGGTTAGATTAAATGGGGTTGGTGGAGGCTTGTTTGCAGCATAAACACCGGCATTGTCTAGTTGGGCCGAATTGCCTGTTTCCGTGATGTACTTTCCATGTAATTCTATGTTGCTCCATCTGCCACAGTTTTGCCAACTCTCTTAATTTATCAATTTCCCTTTGTAACTTTATGCTTCCATCTACACGACTCACTACGACACCTATCTTGGTGTCAGCGACACACGTGGATACACGGCTCTCTATTCCTTCGTCTATGTCATTTATATACCGGGACTCTGTCTCCCACCTTCTAACCAACTCCCTACCAATTTCATTAGGTTGCCTTAAATTCTACGCACTGTCATTGTCGTTAACAGTCTCTTATATGGTACCTTATCGAATACCTCTGGAAGTCAATATCATTTAACAACCATGGACACTCCATTAACTACCACGTTAGTTACATCTTCATAAAGTTCAACTAGTTTTGTTAGACTTGACTTACCCTTTACAAATCCATGCTTGCTCTCTCTGATCAATTCATGTTTATCCAAGTGCTCAATCTTTCTTTCCCTAATAACGGATACTGGCAACTTCCCCACACCGGATGTCAGACGAATGGGTCTATAATTTCCAACATCATCTCTGCTACCCATCCCAAATAATGGAGTGACATTGAAATTGTTTCCATCAAAGGAACAATTCCTGAATCAAGAGAGTTTGAACGATCATGACTAACGCATGTACAATTTCCTCACCTATTCCTCTCAGTCCCCTGGGATGGTAACCATCAGGTCCTGGAGATTTGTCTATCTTTCATCTAATTATTTTCTCCATTGCCATTATTTTACTTATACTGAATCCCCTTGATTTATTTACAGTTTTCCACATATCTCTGATATGTCAGCCTCATTTATTTCTGTGAAGAACGTAGCAAAGTAAATATTTAGCAATTCTACATTTCATGATTTTCAATTACAATATCACCTCCATCTGTCTTTAAGCGGCCCACATTACTCTCAGCCTCCCTTCTTTCACTTAATATACTGGTAAAAATCTTGACTGTTGTCCTCATTTTCCCTAACAGGTTTATCTCCTTTTCCCTGTTTGGACCTCTTACGGTTTTTTATTTTCAGCACCAAAATAAACAATACTTTGCTGTAAAGTGCGTCTCAATAGTTCTTCACTTTCAGAGCGAGAATTGTCGAAACCGGTAATTTATTTAATGTAACAAACATAAGTACACATACTCATCCGTATATCAACGCATTGATGGAGACACAAAGATAAACAAAACGAGATATGTCGGCAGCATCGGGATGCACAGGTGAACGGACAAACCAAACAGACAAAGATGAAACGGTCTGAACCCCAAACAGACAGTGACGTATCGCTGATAGATATTAGTGAGAGGAGGTGGGGCTGAGCGATCATGAATGGGCGCTGTGGCTTAGTTGGTTAAAGCATCTGTCTTGTAAACAGAAGATCCTGGGTTCAACTCCCAGCAGTGCTTTGTGCAACTACTTATTTTTACCTAATTTGTGGAATTAAGCGACAAAATGGCACTTTGGAATTGGTATTTGTTCAGGTTTGAGGAGGAAACTGATATCAGATTGACTCTTCTAAAACGCCCTTTCATTGTACAGTCAGACCTCTCATAGAATGTGTCAGCAACGGGTTAACTTGAAGACACGTTCTCGTTTTTGGACTCGTTGAGGTCAGGGTATAATTCACGATTTGAGGTTCAAACCCGGAAGTCGTCCTAATTTGGACCGAGACTTGTGATCTTGACCTGCGGTGAAAATCTTTTCAAAGAGGAAAATGAATTCCCAGATCACTCCACCTGAATCTCCCGACCCCGATGAAATATATCCCAGGCTGTTAACAGAAGCAAGGAAGGAAATAACGGAGGCTCTGGTCATCATTTTCCAATCCTCCCTGGTCACAGGTGATATGCCGAAGGATTGGAGGACTGCTAAAGTTGTACTGTTGTATAAACAGGGAGAAAAGGATAGATCAAGTAATTACAGGCCAGTCAGCCTAACCTCGGTCAGGCTGAAGGTATTCTATTAAATCTACTCTGCACTTCCTCCACGGCCAATACACGGAGGAGGGGACTCTTGACTGACAAGCCTCAGCTCTATCAGGAGAGGGAGACTGACCCACGCTCTCTCTTGCTTCTGGGATGTACCACTTTTGAAAAAAGAAGGTGAATTTCTCTATATCTTTAAACGCTCTGTCTCACTGCACATGGTTTAAAGTGTATTGTGGGACGCGGTGAGTGTCTCTATACCTGTAAACTCTCTGACTCACTGCACGGATGTTTAATGTGTACTGTAGGATAGTATGTAAGTATCTCTGTATCTTTAAACTCTCTGTCTCTCTGCACAGGTATTGAAAGTATATTTTAGGATGGTGTGTGTGTCTTTATACCTTTAAACTCTCTGTTTCACTGCACAACATTGGCAGTGTATTGTAGGATGGTGTGTGTGTCTTTATGCCTTTAAACTCTCTGTTTCACTGCACAACATTGACAGTGTATTGAAGGACGGTATGAATGGGATGAGGGTCTGTGGGGCGAAGTGTAGCCGATTGGGAGCAGCGCCCGTTTGCGGGGTGAATATTGCACGCTTGATTTTCTTTCTCCCTTCTATCTTTCTTTCTCTCTTTCTTTCTTTCACCTCCCTCTCTCCCATTCTTTCTTTCACTCTCTTTTCATTCCTCTTATTTCGTGCTTTTTCTTTCTGCCCCAGCACCTTTGTCTTTATCCTGTTTTTGTTCTCCATGTGTCTCTGCTGGATGATCCACAATTCAGACCTGCCGCTTCTTCCAGCTTTTCCTTCCTTCTACGATCATGGTCTATTTCATTGAGACTTTCCTGCGGCCTTGCCGAATCTAACATTCACTTTCACATTCTTCCGGCTTTAAGTTTGCTCTCCATCGACCGCTGTTTCTCGGGGGCACATGTCCCGTTCGCATCAATGTTCATTTGTGCCTTGAAACCAGTCGATACATTTCGATCTGCTCCAGAGACAAGCTCTAAGAAAGCAGGGCTGGCATTCGGTAGGACAGCGCATACTTTTCCGTGAAATTTCCATGGGGTATCTTGTGACACGGGGGATGTTAACTGAAGAACTGGGTTTTGTTTTCATGGTCGTTGGCGCTTTTCCCCGAGCAGTTGATGTGCGGGAGAGACGGGCGGCGCTACATAGCTGCGAAAGACGGCTGAAATGTGCATTTTTGGCAATCTGGGCGGTGCAGGAAAGTCGGAAATGTTCCGCTTGATCTTAATAGGTCTGTGGAAATGTCCGATTGAAAAGGAATGAGGAGAAATGAAAAGAGCGGCAATGGTGAAAAAGTGTCGATTACAGAAGGTTGGCCGTGAGCGAAAGGTCCTTTGAAAGCTCGGCGTGGAGGAGATTTAGTTCGGAAACGGCAGACTTTAAGCGCGTGAGGAAAGTAAAGTGCGAGCTTTGTCCTTGGGTCAAATTGGGTGTTTTCAGGAAAACAGCCATTGTTAAATCACAGGAATGAAAACAGAAAATGCTGAAAACGCTGAGCAGGTCAGGCAGCACCTGTGGAGAAAGAACCAGAGGAAACGTTTCAGTTGTATGAGCTTTGGCATCCGATCTGAATGGCTCACCATGTGCGTGAATAACTGCGCTGTTTCAGATGCTGGTTTCCACCTCTGAATTATGAGGGTTCGAATCTTACTGCTGCCAGAATTTGTCGACCCTTCCATTTTCGCCGCCTCACCAAAAACCCTTCTTTGATCGGAAGTGCTTTTCCGCATTGCTGATTGACACCTGTTGGCACAATTCAGCGAAGTCTGGATTGCCACCCAACTGTTTCTTGGACGGAGGTGTTGGGACTGTAAGGTGTCATCTCGGCGAAGTATCAATCAATGTGCACAATGGCGCCCTGGTGAACCGAGTACCTCTTATTGTCAGTATAATACAAAAGATATGTACCATAATTATGAATTTCTTCTTTGCATCACACAAGGATTTATTATCAGGGAATGTACATGAGCAGGTCGATTTACGCCACGCTCCGGTCGTTTCGCATCGCCTCCCACAAATAGAATAGAATCATAGAAAGGTCACAGCACGAAAAGAGGCCATTCGGCACATCGAGTCCGTGCCGGCTCTCTGCAAGTGCAATCCAGACAGACCCACTCCCCCATCCTTTCCCTGTAGCCCTGTATTCTCTTTCGTTTCAAATACTTATCCAGTTCTTTATTGAAGACCATGATTGAATCTGCCTCCACCACCCCCTCGGGCGGTGTATTCCAGATCCTAAACACTCGCTGTGTCGAAAAGTTTTTCCTCATATCACCTTTGGTTCTTTTGCCAAACACCTTAAATCTATGTTCTCTGGTCCTTGAACCTTCCGCCAATTGGAACAGTTTCTCTCTATCTCCTCTGTCTAGATCCTTCATAATTTTGAATACCTCTATCAAATCTCCTCGTAACCGTCTCTGTTCCAAGCAGAACAACCCCAGCTTCTCCAATCTATTCATGAAACTTATACCCCTCATCCCTGGAATCATTACAGTAAATCTCTTCTGTGGGGATTCGTTAGTAACATCGCCGAATCCCCCACCATCAACATACTAGTGGTCATCATTAACCAGAAATTTAACTGGACCAGCAACATAAATATTGTGGCGACAAGAGCAGGTCAGAGGCTGGATATTCTGCGCCAAGTGACTCACCTTCTAACTCCCTAAAGCCGTTCAACCATTTACAAGGCGCAAGTTGAGTGAGTTGGAATACTCATGTGATGGTCGTGGACCTGAAACGTTAACTCTGTTTCTATGTCGAAAGATTCTGCCTGACCTGCTGAGGATATACACATTTACAGTTTTTATTTCAGATTGGCAACATAGCCAGAATTTTAATTTTGAATAAAGGGGGTTTCGCATATTTCTGCATGCGACGAGGTGGCCGAGTGGTTAAGGCGATGGACTGCTAATCCATTGTGCTCTGCGCGCGTGGGTTCGAATCCCATCTTCGTCGTTATTGCGTTTAAGTTTTGTTTCTCCCATTCAGTCCACCCAGAAGGTCTGGTGAAAGTCCCATCCTTCTCGAAACGGCAGACGGAGGGTTTTGCATTGTTTGCTGAAATCAGCAACAGTTCCTTCCAGGAAGGTGTTGAGATTGTGAGATTGTGAGATCGCGAAATATCAGAGTGTACATTGGTGTCATTGTAAAATGAGTAAATCTTATGGTCAACGTAAGAGAAACTTACGTCCCATAATTATGATTTATGTCCGGATCATTTCGTGTCTGTGTCTGTTTAAAAGGGATGTGCTGTAAGTCCCGGATCATTCTGTGTGCGTTTTACGCGATTTTCTTGATACCTTTTTCCTTCTGAACTGAAATGACGATCCTCTCTCGAGAAAAAGGTTCACCGCCTGCTTCGGGCAACTGATCGGAAAAATAACAAAAACTGATGAGACCAAGTTCATTCTGATGGGCTTCCATTCCAATCTCCGCACTCTATCCCCCATTCAGACCCACCCCCGCCTGGACATTATAATCTGCGATATTCATAAGGGAATGGAGAAGCCGAATATCACGGTTATAATTTTCTTGGTTGCTCAACAATGAATAGCTTCAATTGCAATGATTCAGAAGGTAATCATAGAATCATAGAATCTTACATCACAGAAGGAGGCCATTCGGCCGTCGTGCCAGTGTCGGCTTTTTCGAAGACCTGTCCAAATTAGACCCATACCCCAGGTTTTTCCCAATAATCATGCAAATTAGTCCTCTTCAATTATGTCCAATTGCCTTTTGAATGATCCCATGGAATCGGCTTCCACCACCCTTTCAGGAAGTGCGTTCCTGATCTTAACAACCCTCTGTGTGAAAAAAATTCTCCTCAATTCCCCTCTAGTTATTTTCCCAATTATTTTAAATCTATGATCTCTGGTTACCAACCCACATGCCAGAGGAAACAGTTTCTCCCTACTTGCTCTTTCATAACCCCTCATTATTTTGAATACCTCAATTAGGTCTCCCGTTAACCATCTCTGCTGTAAGGAGAACAATCCCAGCTTCTCCAATCTCTCCAAATAACTGAAGTCCCTCATCCCTGGTATCATCCAGGTCAACCTGCTCTGAATCCTCTTCAATCCCTTTTCATCCTAAAGTGTGGTGCCCAGATCTGTACAATATACTCCAGATGAGACCTAAACACTGATTTGTAAGGATTAGTAAGATTTCCATTTTTTGTATTCAATGCCCCTATTTGCAAAGCGAAGCATCCCATATGCTTTCTTAACCGCCTTATCAACTTGCCCTGTTTTCTGAATATGAACCCCCAGGTTCCTCTGCTCTTGCAACCCCCCATAAATTGTTCCATTTAGATTATACTGCCTCTCCATGTTCTTCTTCTGAAAGTGCATCACTTCACACTGATCGGCGTTAAATCTGTCACGTGACCGCCCATTTCACCAGTCTGTCCATGTCCTCCTGAAGTCTGCTATGATCATGCTCACTATTTACGACGTTGCCAAGTTCTGTATCATCCGCAAACTTCGAAATTGTATTCCTTATTCCCACATCCAAGACATTTATATATAACAAGAAAAGCAATAGTCCTAATACCGACCCCTGGGGGATTCCACTGCATATTTCTCCCCAGTCAGAAAAACATCCGTTCACCACTCCTCTCTGCCTCCTATCCCCCAGCCTATTACTTGCCCACGTTACCACCGGCCCTTTAATCCCACGTGCTTCTAGTTTTCGAATAAGTCTGAATTTCTAAAATGTGTCCTGAAAATAACTGTAACCCCGTAATTTTATTGTTAAACAATGAGAATACAGATATTAGGACCGGATGATAGATGGGGTTCATTCCCATTATCCGCAGGTGACGGGACCCGAGCAGGGGAAATCCCATCTCGGTTTATATTTTCCGAAAACGGAGACGGAAAATAGCAAAACTCAACCCGTCGAAATCCAACAATTGGACGAAGAACCGACAGCCTTTTCCCATCCCGGGTTTGCAGACCTGGCTGTTGAAGGAAGCCTGATAAGTCCATTAGGAATCAACAGCGAAAGTGAAGAAACGCAGACAGAGATAGATAGATACATGCAAAGAAAAATAGTATAAATCTCCAATTCTGTGGTTGAGCAGAAATTAGGTGGCAGCTTAAAGGAAATTCGTCGCATGCCGTGAAATCTTAGACGTGCACATCGGGCTGGATTCTTACATCATTTCTGAAAAAAGTAAACTCTGCCTGGTAACTACAGCTCTTATTTATTTGACCATTTTAGAGTGGCGGTGTGAAGTGATTTCGAATCTCAGTGAATTTCAAGACCTTGCTTGACCCACTCGTTTCGTCACCCACAGGAAGCACGCGGTTGTGGACTGCGCAGGCTTATCACAGGAACTCTGCCAGACTGCATGTTCCAGACTTGTATCCAACGCTTCACGTGCAGCCTGCAGCCATGCGTGCATTGGTGGTTGAGTGTAGAACCCTCGCCTGCCGACGGGAAACCAGGGGTTTGGTTCCAGGCCAATGCAGCTTCCTTTACCTTTTGTATCTGTACCCATGAGATCGCCTGAATTGGGATAAATTCATGTGCCGGCTTCAATCTGCACAACTTCTTGAAAGATTATCTTCATTTCGTCTACGTGTCTTTCGTGGACATACCCTCTGCATTCTCTCCTCTGGTGTTCAAACATGCTCGGCTGGAGATAAGTCAAACCTGCCTTCTGCACTTGCTTGAAAGATGTGAGAAGCCAATTGGTGGTTTTTGACGAAAAATGGGGACGCAAGGGGGCTCATACCGGGATTTGAACCAATGAAACTCCCTGAGCGAGAATCAGATTCAAAGTCCAACTGGCAACAGAGCCGTGCAGCCACTGTAAAATTTCGCTGCCACGCAGCCGATCCGCCATCCTTTCAGAACACCATGGCCATCCAAACTCGCTTTTTTGTACGATATACGATGTAGAGCAATATCAGGTTCTAAACAAATTACTTCAAATCAACAATATTCGTCTCTCTTTATCAAATTAGTTTTGAATGTACGACTTGTATTATCAAGTAACACTTTACAGAATGAATTGCTCTGAAACGACATTGTCGTCTGTCTCCCCATCGTCATAGTTTACACTCCACCATAAGTACACTTTACTCAAATTGCTGCTTTCATTCACCATTAGAACGAAGAGCGACGAATGTGGAAACATTAGCTACGAATTTATCAGCTGGGTTGCACCTTTCCTTTTCCTACTTCCTCAGTCTTTTTTTTTCTTTACCCTTCTCTGCTATTGTTGCAGGTTAGATCAGCCATCGCCGTTCAAGGAAGCCTGAGAAGTCCATTGTGGACAACACAGAGAGACAAGAGACGGAGACATGGAGAGATGGAGAGATGCATGCAAAGAAAATAAAGAGTATAAATGTCAGGTTTTGCAAACTAGCAGAATTTATGTTACAGATTGGGAGAGATTCCTTCTTGGGTCTTGAAATCTTGCAAGAGAAGATTGGACACAAGTTAAAATCATAGGCCTCGCTGGAGAATCTCTCATTCTGGGAGAGAGATAAATGCGGTCAATTAACTCCAATTAATCTATTTCAGCACTGAAGGGATCTTTAAACAGTAGCTTTGCGAGCAGAATTCAAACCTGGGCAGGAAAACCTCAATTGAATTTTGAGTCCAACGCTTTAAACACTCGGCCACCGCAGCTGTAAACGGCATGTTCATTCAGATCGGATTCCAAATGGACACATGCTGCTGTTACAAACGCGCGCATTGATGGTGCTTGGGGTCAAATTCTTACTTGTTACGCTGGAGACCTTGGTTCGATTCCCGATACAATACAGGATCATTCTGTAACAATGAGGAACTGAAGAACAAAAGTATACTATTTCGCCCCTCGAGCCTAATGCGCAATTCAGTGAGATCCTGGTTGATATGTAACCTAACTGCATATTATCGCCTGAGCCCCATGTCCCTTAACGCCTTTGGTTAACAAAAATCTATCAATTTCAGTTTTAAAATTAACAATTGAGCTCGCATCAACTGCCGTTTGTGGAAGAGAGTTCCAAACTTCTCCCTCCCTTTGCTTGCAGAGGTGTTTCACAACTTCACTCCTGAAAGTCCTGACACTAATATTTAGGCTATGTTCCCGAGTCCTAGACACGCTAACGGGCGGAAATAGTTTTTGTTCTATTTACCCCATCAGTTCCCTTTAATATTTTGAAATGTTCGATCAAATCAGCACTTAATCCACTGAATTCGAGGCAAACCCGAGTTTATGTAATCTCTCCGCGTAATTTAAACTGTGGAGTCCAGGCAACATTCTAGTAAATCGACGCTGCACTCCCTTCATAGCCAATATATCCTTCCGAAGGTGCGTTGCCCAGAACCGAAGGCAATACTCCAGGTGTGGTCCAACCAGAGCTTTGTATAGCTGTATCATAATGCCTATCCCCTTGTATTCTAGTCCTCTCGATATAAAGACCAACATTCCATTAACCTTTTTGATTATTTTTTGTACCTGTCCTTGACATTTTAATGATGTATCTTCATGGACACCGAAGTCTTTTTGGACCTCCACTGTTTCGAGCTTTTCACCATTTCGAAAGTACTCTGATTTATCCTTTCAGTTCCAAAGTGGATGACCTCACACTTGACGAAATTCATATCGATTTGCCACAATTTTGCACATTCATTTATTATATTAATGCCTCTCTGTAATTTTATGCTTTCATCTGCACTGCTTACAATGCTGCCCATCTTGGTGTCATCGGCAAACTTGGATATGTGGCTTTCGATCCCGTCATCTAATATCCAAATTCAGTTTCAATCTTCTCACCATCTTGAGACATTTTATTTGCTTCATGTGTATTGCGTCGACGAAACTTCGGCATTCAGTCCACTGGAGCTCAAACATTCTCTGGATAAAATTCAGTTCCACCAACAGCAAAACTGAAAAGATGTGAGAAGACAATTGGTGACTTTTCACTAAAACGGAAACACATGAGGGCTCGTCAGAGATTTAAACCCGGGACCTCTCGCATATTACTCAATGAAACTCTCATAAGCGAGAATCAAACCCCTAGACCAACGAGCCGCTGCTACTTCAGTTGTGCAGCCAGTGTAAAAGTTGGTTGCGTCTCACAGCCGATCGCCCATCCTTTCAGACCACTTCGATCCATTCAATCTCGTTTTCTATTCGGGTGGACAGCAATATCAAGTTGTGCACCAACTATTTCCATTCACCAATATTAGTCTCCCTTTACCAAATTGCTTTCGAGTGCACGACTTGAGTTATCAAGTAAGACGTTTCAGAATTAGCTGCTCTTAAACGACATTGCTTGTGAGGATGCTCAGAGTCGTATCGATTTATGGCACGCTCTGTTCCCTTTGCATTGCAACGGACACATAGAATTGAATCATAGAAAGCTTACAGCACGGAAAGAGGCCATTCGGCCCATCGAGTCCGTGCTAGCTCTCTGCAAGAGCAATCCAGCTGGAACCACTCCCCCGCCTTTCCCCGAAGCCCTGCATTTTTTTTCCTTTCAAGTACTTATCCAGTTCCCCTTTGAAGGCCATGATTGAATCTGCCTCCATCACACAGTCGGGCAGTGCATTCGAGATCCGAACCTCTCGCTGTGTAAAAAAGTTTTTCCTCATGTCACCTTTGGTTATTTTGCCAATCACATTAAATCTATGTCCTCTGGTTCTTGACCCTTCCGCCAATGGGAACAGTTTCTCTCCATCTTCTATGTCGAGATCCTTCATGATTTTGAATACCTCTATCAAATCTCGACAAAACCGTCTCTGTTCCAAGGAGAACAACCTCAGATTCTCCGGTCTATCCACGTAAGTAAAGTCCCTTATCCCTGGAATTATGATAGTATTTTTTTCTGCACCCCCTCGAAGGCCTTCACATCTTTCCTGAAGTGCGGTGTCCCGAACCCCACACAAAATTTCAGTTGTGTTCGAACCAGTGTGTTATAAAGTTTCATCCTGACTTCTATACTTTTGTACTTTTGTACTCTATACATCTATTTATAAAGCCCAGGATCCCGTATGCTTTTTAACCGCTTTCTCAACCTGCCCTGCCACATTCAACGATTTGTACACATAAACACCTCTTTGTTCCTCTACCATTTGTGCCCTGGAGTTTATTTTGCCACTCCGGGTTTTTCCGACCGAAATGTGTCACGTCGCATTTTTTTTGCTTTTAATTTCATCTGCCCCGTCTCCGCCCATGCCACCAGCCTGTCCATATCCTTTGAAGTCTATCACTATCCATATCATTGTTTACTACTCTTCCAAGTTTTGTTTCATCTGCAAATTTTGAAATAGTGCTCTGTGCACTCAAGTCCAAGTCATTAATATATATCAAGAAAAGCAGTGGTCCCAGCACTGAACCCTGGGGAACGCCACTGGACACCTCTCCGACACTGTTTCCTGCTGTTCGTCAATTCTGCATTTATGTTGTTACTGCCCCCTTTATTCCATGGGCCGCAATCTTGATGAGAAGCCTACCATGCGGCACTTTAGCAAACACCTTTTGAAAGTCCATATACACCACATCAACTAAATTGCCCTCATCTATTCTCTCTGTTACCTCATCAAAAAACTCTAACAGGTCAGTTAACCACGATTTGCCTTTAACAAATCCGTGCTGCCTTTCCCTAATCAACCCACCCTCGTCCAAGTGGCTGTTAATTCTGTCCCGGGTTATCGTTTCTAAACGTTTCCCCACCACTGAGGTTAAACTGACTGGCCGATAGTTGCTGGGTTTATCCGTACACCCTTTTTTGGACAAGGGTGTAACCTTTGCAATTTTCCAGTCCTCTGGCACCACCCACATATCTAAGGATGTTGGTAGATTATGGTCAGTACCTCTGCCACCCTTACTTCCCTCAGCAACCGAGCATGCATCCCATCCGGACGTGGTGGCTTATCTCCTTTAAGTACAGCCAGCCGTTCAAGTGCCTCTTCTTGTTCAATTTTTAGACCATCCAGTATCTCAACGATAACTTCCTTTGCTGTAAAGACAGATACAAAGTACTCATTTGGTACCTAGGCCATCCCCTCTGCCTCCATGAGTAGACCTCCTTTATCGTGCCGAATCGGCCTCACCCCTCCTCTGACTCCCCGTTTACTGTTTGCATGCCTGTAGAAGTCTTTTGGGTTCCCTTTTATGTTGGCCGTCAGTCTATACTCCTATTTCTCTTTGCCTCTCATTTCCTTTTTCACTTCCCCTCTGAACTCCCTAAATTCGGCCTGGTGAATTGACGCATAAAAAAGCTAGCATTTCTTTCAGCCGGAAACAGAAAGTTACTGGTTGATCAATGGCGATTTGAACAAGTATTCGTCTTTTTTACAGAGTTGAATGAGTTTTGCGAAATTAATACAGTGAACTAATACAGTAAAGTTGAATTCCTGATCGGGAACCGCCTCAGACGGCGCATTACTGTCCATCCCTGGGAAACAAGATACTATCGAAACTTTGAAAACACATCTCAGGTCCCGCTACAAAGTCACAGCTTGCCAGCTGTTCCGAAATTTGGAGCCTGGAAAGGGAGTTAAACGCTGGACCTTCAGCTCACTGCCCACTTTAAAAGTCTGATACTCTACCGACTGAGCTACCCAGGCTCGATACTACATAAGCTCCCATCGTACATATTCATGGGAGATCTCTGAATTATCCCTGCAGCCGTCGAACGAGGGTGAGGTCCGTTTGATAAAATTCTCAGCAACGTGTTGAGGAGAATCCTTGTTTCTGTTGAACAAGATGTAAGAAACATGGACAGTGAACTCGTGAGTTTACAATTCTTCTTGTTTGTGCCAAATGTCTTGTCATTCGTCAGCAGCAATTAAAATAGCACTTTACCCAGCGGCTCAAAAGCTGAACTTGTCCCACACGGGAGTTGGAAAAGGCATCTCGACCTTTCAGCGTATTAACATCTGTAAGCTGAATAATTTCACCCGTTACACGGTGACACCAGGCAGCATATTTCTCGTCCAAATTTTCCCAACACGAAACTTCCAACCGATGAATATCGGCTTAAAGAAAAGAAGAATTGTTTGTTTGGTTCTTTAGATTTAATGATCTCGTCCCGGCCCCTTTACCATATGAGCTGCCGCTAAAAGCCCCCTCTCCCGCTATGAACAACTAAAGTGGCACCTGCTGTTGCAAGACGGTAGGCCAGAGGAACCCAAATGCCCACATGGGAAAACAAAGAAGTCGATTGTTGACCTCCATACTTTTGTCCCACAAGAGCGTATTGTAAAAAGGACTGGTTGTTAACAAGATGCGTTATGGAAGATACCATTTGTACCTTGAACTCCGATCAAAATGTTCGGAGTAAAAGGTTTGATTGTTTTAGAAGACGCTCGAACTCACAACCTGATCATTTCTGGAGCCCATACTGCTATAAATAAGTAACGCACGCTTAACAATTGTGCAACAGGAGAACAGCGAACAACCGACAGCATCAGCGCTCCTGCCAAACAGCTTTATTTTCGGTCTCTCAATTATCACTTCGAGATCTTTCTCAAAAAGAAGCTTCCAATCAAGATGCGCTTCGTTAAATATCAATTCCGAAATCAAGAGAGTTTAGATCAATCATGACTAAAGTATGTACAATTTCTTCACCTGTTCCTTTTTATCCCCTGGGATGGAAACCATCAGGTCCTGGAGATTTGTCTATCTTTCGCCTCCTCTTTTTCTCCATTGCCATCATTTTACTTGTACTGAATCCCCTTGATTTATTAACAGTTTTCATCGTGTCTCTGGTATGTTAGCCTCATCCATTTCTGTGACGACCGATGCAAAGTAAAAATTTGGCAACTCTGCCATTTCCTGATTTTCAATTACAATATCACCTCCATCTGTCTTTAAGCAGCCCACATTACTCTCAGCCGCCGTTCTTTAAGAACATAAGAACATAAGAACATAAGAAATTGGAGCAGGAGTAGGCCAATCGGCCCCTCGAGCCTGCTCCGCCATTCAATAAGATCATGGCTGATCTGATCCCAACCACAAATCTAACGAACACAAGCAGTAGGAGCAGGACCCGGCCACACAGCCCCTGGGCCCTCTCCGCCACCCACAGGGCATTGACCGATCCGAACTCAGCTTCATGTCCAATTTCCTGCCCGCTCCACATAACCCCTACTTCCCTTTACTTCTGGAAAACTGTCTCTTTCTGTTTTAAATTTATCTAATGATGTAGCTTCCACAGCTTACTGGGGCAGTAAATTCCACAGACCTACCACCCTCTGAGTGAAGAAGTTTCTCCTCATCTCAGTTTTGAAAGAGCAGCCCCTTATTCTAAGATTATGTCCCCTAGTTCTAGTTTCACCCATCCTTGGGAACATCCTTACTGCATCCACCCGATCAAGACCCTTCACAATCTTATATGTTTCAATAAGATCGCCTCTCATTCTTCTGAACTCCAATGAGTAGAGTTCCAATCGACTCAACCTCTCCTCATATGTCCGCCCCCTCATCCCCGGGATTAACCCAGTGAACCTTCTTTGTACTGCCTCGAGAGCAAGTATGTCTTTTCTTAAGTATGGAGACCAAAACTGTATGCAGTATTCCAGGTGTGGTCTCACCAATACCCTATATAACTGCAGCAATACCTCCCTGCTTTTACATTCTATCCCCCTAGCAATAAAAGCCAACATTCCGTTGGCTTTCTTGATCACCTGCTGCACCTGCATACCAACTTTTTGATTTTCTTGCACTTGGATCCCCAGATCCCTTTGTACTGCAGTACTTTCCAGTCTCTCACCATTAAGAAAATAACTTGCTCTCTGATTTTTCCTGCCAAAGTGCATAACCTCACATTTTCCAATATTATATTGCATCTGCCAAATCTCCGCCCACTCACCCAGCCTGTCTATATCCCCCTGCATGTTTTTTATGTGCTCCTCACTCTCTACTTTCCCTCCCATCTTTGTATCATCTGCAAATTTTGATATGTTGCACTCGGTCCCCTCCTCCAAATCGTTAATATAGATTGTAAAGAGTTGGGGACCCAGCACCGACCCCTGTGGAACACCACTGGTTACCGGTTGCCAGTCCGAAAATTAACCATTTATCCCAACTCTCTGCTTCCTGTTCGATAACCAATCCTCCACCCATGCCAGAATGTTACCCCAATCCCGTGATTTTTTATCTTAAGTAATAATCTTTTATGTGGCACCTTGTCGAATGCCTTCTGGAAGTCTAAATACACTATGTCCACTGGTTCCCCTTTATCCACCCTGTACGTTATATCCTCAAAGAACTCAAGCAAATTTGTCAGACATGACTTCCCCTTCATAAAGCCATGCTGACTTTGTCCTATTAAATTATGCTTATCTAAATGTTCCGTTACTGTCTCCTTAATAATAGACTCCAAAATTTTACCCACCACAGATGTTAAGCTAACTGGCCTATAATTTCCAGCCTTCTGCCTACTACCCTTTTTAAATAACGGTGTTACATTAGCAGTTTTCCAATCTGCCGGGACCTCTCCTGAGTCCAGGGAAATTTGGAAAACTATCACCAAAGCATCCACAATCCCTACTGCCACTTCCCTCAAGACCCTAGGATGGAAGCCATCAGGTCCAGGGGATTTATCTGCTTTGAGTTCCATTATTTTACTGAGTACCATCTCCTGAGTGATTTTAATCGTATTTAGCTCCCCCCCCCCCCCCCCCCCGTAGAGTCCCCTGTTTGTCCAGTGTTGGGATATTCTTGGTGTCCTCTACTGTAAAGACTGAAACAAAATATTTGTTCACCATTTTTGCCATCTCCATGTTTCCCACCATTAATTTCCCGGTCTCATCCTCTAAGGGACCTACGTTTGCCTTAGCCACCCTTTTTCTTTTTATATAACTATAGAAACTCTTGCTATCTGTTTTTATATTTTTTGCTAATTTCTTTTCATAATCTAACTTCCCTTTCTTAATCAATCCTTTAGTTACTTTTTGCTGTCTTTTGAAGAATTCCCAATCTTCTATCCTCCCACTAAGTTTGGCTACCTTATATGTCCTTGTTTTTAATATACTCGTAAAAACCTTGAGAGTTGTCCTCATTTTCCCTCATAAGTTTTTCTCCTTTTCCCTTTTTGCTCCTCTCACGATTTTTTAGTTTCAGCACCACAATAAACAACACTCCGCTGTAAAGTTCGGCACAATAGTTCTCCAATGTCAGAGCGAGAATTGTCTGAAGCCCTGATTTATTTAATGTCACAAATACAGTCACACATAATCATCCATGTATCAACTCACTGAAGGATACACAAAGATAAACTCAGCGAGAAATGCAGTCAGTGCCGGGATGCACAGGTGAACGGACAAGCGAAATAGACAGAGACAAAACGGCCTGAACCCCCAACAGTGAAGTGTCGCTGGTAGATATTAGTGAGGAGGTGGGGGAAACATGTCATCAATTGGTGCTGTGGCTTACTTGGTTAAAGCATCTGTCTAGTAAACAGGAGATTCTGGGTTCAACTCCCAGCAGCGCCTTGTGCAGCTCATTATTTTACCTAATTTATGGAATAAAGCGACAAAATAACAATGTGGTGTTCGTATTTATTCAGGTTTCAGGAGGAAACGGATAACAGAGTGACTGTTCAAAAACGTCCTTTCATTCCACAGACAGACCTCTCAGAGAATGTGTCTGTAACACGTTAATTTGAGGACACGTTCTTGTTTCTGGGCTCGTTGGCATCGGGGTATAATTCACGATTTGAGGTTCAAAGCCGGAAGTAGTCCGAATTTGGACCAAGACTTGTGATCTTCACCTGCGGGACAAACGTTTGCAAAGAGGAAAAAGAAGTCCTCAAATCGCTCGACCTGAATCTCCAGGCCCAGATGAAATATATCCCAGGTTGTTAACTGAAGCAAGGAAGGAAATAGCGGAGGCTCAAACCATCATTTTCCAATCCACCCTGGCAAAAGGTGTCGTGCAGGAGGATTTGAGGATTGCTCACGTTGTACCATTGTTGAAAAAGGGAGAAAGGGATCGATCGAGTTAATACAGGCCAGTCGGCCTCAACTCGAGCTGAAGTATGAATCGTCATTTAGAAAGGCACGGATTAATCAAGGACAGTCAGCGTGGATTTGTTAAGGGATGGTCGTTTGAATTGAATTATTTGAGGAGGTATCAAGGAGGATCGATGAGGGTATCGCGATTGATGTAGTCAACATGGATTTTAACGAGGCTTTTGAAAAAGTCCTACAGGGCAGATTTGTCAAAAATGTAAAAGCCCATTGGATCCAAAGGACATTGGCAAGTTGAATCCAAAATTGGCTGAGCAGCAGGAAGCAAGCGGTTGTGGTCGACGGGTGCTTTTGTGACTGGAAGGCTGTTTCGAGTGGGCTTCCATGCGGCTTCGTACTAGGTCCCTGCTTTTCATGGAATAGTTCATTGATCCAGACTTAAATGTAGGGGGCATGATGAAGAAATTTGCAGATGATACAAAAATTGTTCCTGTGGTTGAGAGTGAGGAGGAAAGCTGTCGACTGCAGGAAAATATCCATCGAGCAGAAAGGTGGAAAGAAAAGTGGCAAATGCAATTCAATCTGAAGAAGTGTGAGGTAATGCATTTAGTGGGGGGGGGGGCAAAAAGGCAAGGGAGTGTATAATAAATATTGCAATTAATTTGCCATTTACACGCCCATTCTGCAAATTTACTGATGTCTTCCTTTATGATTCGCATTTTTCTTTGTATTAACGACAGCTCGCAATTAGGTGTCCTCCCTAAATTTTGAAATTGTACTTCCGATTCCCGTGTCCAAATCTTGAATATAAATTTTGAACAAAAGTGATCCCAGCACCGATAAATTGTGAACAACAGTGGTCCCACCACTGATAAAGTGTTAATAACAGTGGCCCCATCACTGATATATTGTGAACAACAGATGTGCCAGCATCGATAAATTGTGAACAACCGTGGTCCCAGCACCGATAAATTGTGAACAACTGTCGTCCCAGGAATTTTGATCTTAAACTGCAGTTGAAACTTTTGCACAAAAGAAAATAACGTCCCCAAATCGTCCCACTTGAATCTCAAATGCTTTGGGAAGAAGTTCAATAGAAACAATCAGGACTTTAAAGGCACCTCAACGAACTGAACTTTCATTGAATGAATTGTGTTCGCCATTGCATTCGACCGTGAAATCGCTCTTGACTTTCATCTCATTGAAGCAGAGTATGGCCGCTTTGCATCTGTGAGCATGTCGGTGGCGTGTTTACATTTGATATTGATCGCTTCTAATTTGTAAAATTTCATCAATCGTCAGGAAAAAGAAACCGAGAATCGAATTGTCCCTCTAAGTGATGAACTGAAGGGATTGGTGATCCAAGCAGATCTGGAAAATGCGTGGTGCAATCGGTCAGGAGTTCCAAATCCACCCTCCAGCCACTCGGCAATTATATTGAATGAACTTTACTCTGGCCCAGTGTCGCCGCACTGAAATCGAGTATTTCTCCGGCATGTTTTTCTTCATAGTTGCTGGTTTAAGAGTGAAGACTGGCTGGTTGGATTTTCACTCCTACAAGCTTTAATCATTCATTTTTCACTGACTGTAGACAGTTTTTATATTGGTCGCTGCAATCTCAAAGTTTAGCCCAGTGAATTATTGGTTTAGCAGGTGATCTCTTCACCTGTTCTCGGTGGTGTTATCCGTTAGCGTGAAAGTTTGATGGTTCGAGCCCTTATTTTATTTTTCCTCAGGATTCATCGCCTCAAAGTTCCAGGGTTTCAACGCATGTTTTGGAATCAAGAAAATGTACCGGAATCATTGCCAGCTGAGCAGGGCTGATATTCCACCACTTACCCTGCGGTCGGAAATCAGGCACATGAATCATATAAAGGAATGGAACATTGGCTTCACGGTAATTACAATTCTCCTTGACAGACAAGCCCCCGAAAGGCCCGAAGGGAGGCCGCATTCGCAGTTGGAGAGCTGGTTCGCTGTGACATGGAGATTTCTGTAGTGAGTGAGACCAGACTGTTCCTATGTTCAGAGAATACATTTCACACCCTTTATTTTGGAAAAGCAAAACGGTGGGGATTTTTGTCATAGCCCGATGCCTTTCGTGTTGTATCAGATGTTCCTCGTTGCGTTACTTTCATCTTGATCGGAGAACCAGTTCGGGCGCTCCTGTGATAAACAGCGACAATTGCCAGTTAATGTTAAATTTAACAACGACTCCACTGCGTTTTTAATCCCACTCTTAAGATGCTGTCTATAAAATGAAAAAAAATCATCACATTCAAAGCATAAAAATCTTATTAAAGTTTTGACTGTCTCTCGGTAACCACGTCAACATCGCCATCAGTCTGAAATAGAAAGTTATCGATTGATTCATGGTGATTAAAACAGGGATTCAACTACGAACAGGATTTAATTAACTTCATGTAATTAATTTAATAAGTTCATAACTCTTTTTAAAATTAATTCCCCAACTGGGAATCGAACCTCGCGGCGGTGAGAGTACAGAATTCTCACCACCAGGCCATTGGGGAGCTCCCAAGATTGCGCACGAGAGAAAGTGGAACTGATGACATTTGTTTTTCTTTCGCTCTGTCATAATTCATTCAGCTCTGTATTTATTCTCAGGTCTCTTATCTCTCCTTCTTTTCAGCTTCTGACTGCGGATATTCCTGTGGCTAAATATGAATAATATAGAACATCTCACAGCCCCGGTATATTTGCTGTTTCTCTGTGCAGTTCTGTGCAAAATCAAACTGCACGCAAATACCGACAGTGCCTCTCTCTCACTCCCCACAGAAGCAGCAGGAGATGCCACTTTAAACTGTCAGTTGCTTCAAATGATTCACGATGGACCTGCGTGACCTTGCAGCTTTCCCAGGAGCTGTATTCAGTGCGTGAATTTTGGAAACGGAATCATGTCCATCAGCAGCTTGTGGTCGTATTTTACCTCACTTTCCATTTCATGTACATGCCTACTTGCACTTGATGATGTCATTGCCTGAACATCACTTCTGTCCCGATATTATTTCGAACAGAAAATGCCATTTTGTGCGAGCAGTTTGTCTGGCAGGAAAATGACCTGAATTACAAAGGGCCAAGTCGGAAAGGCCGCGTTGCTCTGCTTGTTCGCAGCAAAGAATTTTCAGCCTTTCCTTGGGGTTTATTGTTTAGGATTCGGCGCTTTCATCACCACGGCAAAGGTTCGATTGTCGGTCTCAACATCCGCATATTATACACTCTACCATAAGTGTACTGTACTCAAATTGCTGATTTTTTCATTGTGAGGGGAAGAAACATAAATGTGTGGACATTCATTACGAATTCATCAGCTGGGTTGCACCTTTTCTTTTCCTACCGTCTCAGTCTTTCCATCTTTACCCTTCTCGGCTGGTGTTGCAGGTTCCATCATTCTTCGCTGTTCACGATGCCTGAGAAGTCCATCAAGAGAAAACAGGCAAAGTCAAGAGACAGAGACAGGGAGAGATGAAAACATAGAATTAAATTGTATAAATGTCAAGTTCTGCGAACGAGCAGAACTTAGAATCGAGCTTGGGAGAGATTCCTTCACGTGTCTTGCAATTTTGCAAGAGATCATTGGGCTCCGAGTTCAAAGCGTCGTTGGCGATGGAGCACCTCTCTGAGGGAGCGAACAAGGTCCGTTCGTTCAAGTTCATATTAATTTGAACACTGAACAAACTTTAAAAAGTAGCGCTGCGAACAGGATTCGAACCTGTGCAGGGAAACCCCATTGGATTTCAAGTCCAACGCCTTAACCACTCGGCCATCGCAGCGGCAAACATCGATCATGCACAGCTATAAATCAGAATGCGTAGGGTTATCACACGAGATCTGTGACACTTTGTTCTCTCAGACAGGTTTCCAACTGGAAACTTATAGCTTGTTAATGTGCTGACTTTGCTGTTTCGGTGATAGAATTCTCATTTATCACGTGAGAAACCGGGGTTCGATTTCCGGTTCGTTTCGGATTATTTTCATTCTCCATTCATAAGATCGCGTGAATTGTGCGACATTCGCCCTCAGCTTCAATCTGCGCACCATTTGAGACATTTTCCATTCTCCACGTGTGTTGCGTCGAAGCTGGTTTGGAAAATCACATTGCAAGTCCAACGCCTTAATCATTGGGTCATCGCAGCTGCAAGCGACAAATCCGACACGGCTGCAGAAGAGAATGCAGAAGGTTATGACAGGAGAACTCTGAGACTGTATGTTCTTTCAGACAGGTTTCGAACTGAGCACAGACCGCCGGCTGCTGTGCGGTCTTTGTTATTTCAGGAATAAAATTCTTGCTTTCTGCGCGGGAGGCCCAGGTTCGATCACCGCCCAATGGAGGAGCATTTTTCATTCTCCATTCATGAGGTCACGTGAATTGGGATACATTTACATTCAGCTTCAATTTGAACACCATCTTGTGATATTTTCCTTTCTCCATGTGTGTTGTCGTCGACAGAACCTCTGCATTCTGTCCTCCATGCACTGGAATTAAGACAATCCTGCCGACTGCACAGCTGACAAGACGTGAGAAGCCAATTAGTGATTTTGAACTAAAAATGGTAACACCGCAGGGCTCGTCCGGGACCTCTCACATAACATACAGCAAATCCCCAAAGCGAGAATCATACCCCAAGACCAACGAGCCACTGATAACAGAGGGGTGCAACCAATGCAGAATTCTGTGCCACCCACAGCCGATCGGCCACCATTCTCTACATCCTATCACTTTTTCTATTCCGATGTACGGCAATGTGAAGACGTACATTAACTATTTCATATCAACAATATTAGCATCTCTTTACCACATTCGTTTCGAATGTGCGAGTTGTAATATCAAGTGAGACTTTGCAGAATTAATTGCTCTAAAGCTACATTGTTGTCTGTCTTGGCATCCGCAGATTATCCACTCTCCCACAAGTATAACAGTGACTACAATTCAAAAATACTTCATTGTCTGTGAAGCGCTTTGGGACGTCTTGAGGTCGTGAAAAGCGCTTTGTAAATACAAGACTTTGTTTTTATACTGGGCTAAAAGTACTGATGATTTCACTATGAGGACGAAGCGACATCAATATGTGGACATTGGCTAAGAATTCATCATCTGGGTTGGTCCTTTACTTTTCCTCCCGTCTCAGTCTTTCGATCTTTACCGTTCTCTGCTGGTGTCGCAGGTTCGATGAGCTTTGGCCGTTCAAGGAAACTTGAGAAGTCCATCAGGGGAAAACAGAGAGTGACAGAGACAGGGAGAGATAGAGAGATAAAAGTAAAGAAAAAAAGCCTGAATATCAAGTTAGCAGAATTTGAAATGAAGCTTGAGAGAGATGGAATCATACACTCATAGAATCGTTGCTGCACAGAAGTAGGCCATTCGGCCCATTGAGCCTTCCCCGGCTCTCTTTAAGAGCAATCCAGTTAGTCCCATTCCCCCGTTCTTTCCCTGTAGACCCGCAAATATTTTTCCTTCAAATACTTATCCAATTCCTTTTAGAGAGTCACGATTAAATCTGCTTCCACCACCCTTTCAGGCGATGCATTCCAGATTATAACTACTCGCTGATTTAAAAGTTTTTCCTTATATCGCCTTTGGTTCTTTTGTCAACCACCGTAAATCTGTGCCCTCTCGTTCTCGACCATTCCGCCAACGGGAGCAGTTTCTCTTTATTTACTTTATCTAAACCCGTCATGATTTTGAACACTTCTATCAAATCTCCTCTCAACCTTCCTGCCCTAAGGAGAATAAGCCCAGCTTCTCCAGTCTACCCACGGAACTGAAGTCCTTCATCCCTGAAACCGTTCCAGTAAATCTTTTCTGCGCCACCCCTAAGGCCTTCACATCCTTCCTAAAGTGCGGTGCCCAGAATTGGACACAATACTCCAGTTGTGGATTATTGTGAAGTTTCCTTCAAGCACCTTGAAGTTTTGCAAGAGACCATTGGGCTCCCAATTAAAAGGCTCTGCCGCGGTGGAGGATCTGTCTGAGAGAAGGAAATGCGGTCCGTTATCTCCAGTTCATATTTATTTGAGCATTGAACAAAACTGTAAAAAATGGCGCCGTGAGCAGGATTCCAATGTTTCACCGAAAGACCCTGTCGAGTTTTAGATGTAACGGCTGAACCACTCGGCCATCACAAGCAGCGAGTGCTAGTAATGCAGGGCTGTAAATCAGAATGTGCAAGGTACTCAGAGGAGATTTGTGAAATTATATGTCGTTTCAAACAGGTTTCCAACTGGACACAGAGAGCCCGATTCCATGCAAACGTTGCTGTTTCACTGGTAGAATTTGCACTTACCACGCGAGGGAACAGGGTTCGTATTCCCGACCAATTAAGGAGCATTTTTATTCTGCACTTCTGAGATCGCCTGAATTGGGATAAATTCACCTTCAGTTTCAATCTGCAAACCGCCGTGAGACATTTCACTTTCTCCATGTGTGTTGCGTCGATAAACCGGCTGCATTCCGACCCCTTGTCCTCAAACATGCTCGAGGATTAAATCAATCCTGCTTTCTGCAACGCTGAAAAGATGTGAGAAAGAAATGAGTGAATCCTCACTGGAAATAGTGAAACAGGAGGGTTCTGGGATTTGAACTGGGGACCTCTCGCATATCAAACAGTGAAACGGCCAAAATGAAAACCATAATCCGAGAACAAGGAGCCGTCAGTAACACAACCGGACAAACAGTCGAAAATTTCCCTGTTACCCACAACCGATCGCCCATTCATTCAGACCGCTTCTGTCCATCGAATCATAGAATGGTTACAGCACAGAAGGAGGCAATTCGGCTCATCGAGCCTGTGGCGGCTTTTTATAAGAGCCATCCAATTAGTCCCATTCCCCGGCCTTTTCCCGGTGCTCTGTATTTTTCCCCTTGAAATTCCTTTTTTAAGTCACGATTCAATTTGATTCCACCACCCTTTCAAGCAGCGCATTCCAGATCAGAACTACTCGCTGCGAAATTAAGTTTTTCCTCATATCGCCTTTTGTTCTTTTGCAATCACCTCAAATCTGTGTCCTCTGGTTCCCGACCATTCCGCCAATTAAAACAGCTTCTCTTTGTTTACTTTATCTAAACTGTTCATGACTTTGAACACTTCTATCAAATCTCCTCTGAACCTTCTCTGCTCTAAGGCGAACAACCCCAGCACGAGGCAAATGCGGTCAATTAGCTTCAATTAATTTATTTGATCATTAAACAGACCTTTAAAGACAGGCCTTGTTTTGTGGAAGTCTGAGCTCGTGGTTTAAATCGCTGGTTTCAATGTTTGGTGCGTTTCTCGATTTTAATTTTACCACTGACAGAATTTCTGCAATTATCCATTTTGACCTGTTCACAGAAATCCCGATTGCAGTGCGATGGAGCAGAGGATGTGAAAGAAGCTGAAAGTGAAAGTGCAGATATTATTTTCATCACAGTGACTGGACACGTTTCCACAGGTAAGGACCTCTCACCTTCAGATTCTTTCCAGCAGAGTGGGACAGGTGATCAGAGTGACCGGGCTCTCGCGGCGCAATCACTCCTTATATTAGTTACAGGCTCAGGAAATGCCGGGGTTTTTAATTCGAATCTCAGCAAGATCAAACAATCCTTTTCCTTGTGAACATTTCGACCGGAGTTGAAGGTACAATTGCTGTGTTCCAAAATTCATTTAATTATCTGAATTGCCATATGGTTCCTCCGGACTACGCGGTTGCAAGAGCAGATGAGATGTTTAGTATTACTTGTTTACAGGAGGGAGGCTGCGGTTTTGTAGAAACAAACTATGATTTTGTTCCATCTTCAAATCGTGGGATTTAACTGGAGCTTTAAACCAGCACCAGAGGCCGCTCAGCCAGGATACTTTCCATCCTACACTTCAGGAGCTCGTTTTACAGGAACAGAATTACTGCAAGCAAGAATTCTACCCCTGAAGCACCAATGCTGCCACAGCAGCAGGATGAATGTGTCCAGTTAGAAACCTGTCTGAAGGAACATGCAGTCTGAGAGAGCCGGAAGTCCAGCAGATTGACTTTCGGTCTGAGCAGGCGATGAGTCTCCTTCTTGAGAGAGTTTCACCAATCCAGCTCAGAGTGGTTTAAGAATCATGAATTCGGATGTGACTGGAGCCACTTGTGTAAGATGAAGTGTCGGGGACAGTTTCACATCCTTGACGGACATTAATGATCCTGTTGCGGTTTTGCTGCAAAATTTCACTTCCCAGCTCCCGAACTAAAATCCAACGCCGTTGCAACTCGAATCCACAACCTTTGAATGGCTTATCAAACAAAACAAGTAGAAGTCCAACACACTCGCCATTGCGCCACAGGGTCAGTTGCCAAAAAAAAACGAATAAAAAGAAAGACTTGTTTCTCCGGTCCAGAGGCAATGTGACAATAGATGTTATTCAAAAAACTGTCCCCTCGAATCTGTCTTTACATATTTTTTTGTAAAGCTTCGATTTTAAAAGTTATAAAAAGCCGAAATAAATAAAGTAAATTATAAGAATTGAATCCGTGATTAAGGCGTTACAACACAGTCTAAGCAACTGAGTTAACCGGCCGTACTGACGGTCCATTAGACATTTTAATTAATTTCTGTACCTGTACGCTAGTTGGTAGCGCTTTCTGTACTTGGACCCCGAAATCTCTCTGCTCCTCCACAGTTCACAATTTCTCACCATTTCGAAAACATTCTGATTTATCTTTATTAGATTTAAAGTGGATGACCTCGCTCTCCCCCACATTGAACTATATTTGCCGCAGTTTTGCCCATTCGCTGAATCTATCAATTCCCACTTTTTAACTTTCTGCTTCCATCTTCATGACTTATTGCGTCACCAGAAGGCTGCGTGTTCAAATCACGGGGTAACCGTTACTTTTCGAGCTGATCGGATTCTGGATCGTTCCGGGATGAATATTTTATTTGCTTTTTCTCAATAAACAGAACCTTGCTCTGAAGTCCGCTTCCCTGGTTCTCAAATTTCAGGAAGGCGTCTCATTCCGCCCTCGACTTTGATCTTGACCTGCGGTTGAAACATTTGCAAAGAGGGAAAAGAAGTCCCCAAATCGCTCCACGTGAATCTCAAACGCTTTGGGAAGAAGCTCAGTGCAAACAATCGGGAATTTAAAGGCACCTCAATGACCTGCACTTTCTTGGAATGAGTTTTGTTCGCCATTGCATTCGACCGTGAAATCGGTCCCGGCTTTCATCTCACTGAAGTGAAGAGTGTGACCGCGTTACATCTGTCAGAGTGGAAGTGACGAGTTTGGGGTCGGTGTGGGTCGTTTACATCTTTTGAAATCTCACCAAACAGCAGAGAAAAAGTAACTTAGAATCAAATTGTCCCTGTCAATGATGAATTGAAGTGAATATCGCTCCAAGCAGATCTGGGCAACTCGCAGTGCAGCCGCACAGGAGTTCCAAATCCACCTTCTCGCCACTCGGCAATCGCTTTCCTCTGGCCCAGTGTCACCGCGCTGAAATCGAATCTTTCTCGGTCACACTTTTTCTTAACATCATAATTACTGGTTTAAGAGTGAAAACTGCCGTCCGCTTCACTGTAATTGCAAGAGACAACTTTGTAAACACCGAGTCGTGTCACAGACCTGCTCGTCTGACCTGCTCATTTCATCTCATCACATTTTTAGCAAACCTGAATATTACTGGAATAGAGAATGGCGAATCACAGCTCGATCAATCAATCCTCTCGACCACGAGGGGACTGAATCCTCCAACATACAGGTGTTTCATGGCAAGGTGAGTTTAATGTTCAGGAATAATAGAGCACAGATTTTCACTCGTGCGAACTTCACACACATCATTTTGGAAAAGTAAACTGACAGTGGAGAGAGGTTTATTGATCGCTGCAACCTGAATTTTTAGCTCGTTGAATCAGTGGTTCAGTAACAAACGTGTGCTGTCTCTGTGGCGCAATCCGTTAGCGCGTTCGGCTGTTAATCGAAAAGTTGGTGTTTCGAGCCCACCCAGGGACGGTGGGGTAACTTTTATCTTCATAGTCTCGCATTTCCTGATTTCTGATGCTTGTTTTGGCTGCAAACCAAAATGCCCGGTTTCGATCGCCAGCTGAGCACGGCCGATCTTCCACCATTTGACCTGTGATTGGCTTCACGGAAATCAGAATTCTTCTTGACAGACAAGGTCCGAAGGTTGCAGGAGAGCCGCTTCACTCTGACATGGATATTTCTGCAGTGAGCGACACCAGACTGTTTCCACAATGAATGTCACTCCCTTTTATTTTGGAAACGCAAAATTGTATTCACATTCCGATGGGTTTCAGTTGATTTGTGAGAGATCATGAAAGGATCCTGCAGCGCTGCCTTGGATAATAACAACAGTTCAAAGCCGCATTACAGTCGCGGCAACAAATCCTTACATCCGAGTATTTGCACCCTTACATCCGAGTATTTGCACCCTCACACCGGAATATCTGCACCCTTACACCGGAGTATCTGCACCTTTAAATCCGAGCATCTGCACCCTCACACCGGAGTATCTGCACGCTCACACCGGAGTATCTGCACCCTCACACCGGTGTATCTGCACCCTCACACCGGAATATCTTCACCCTCACACCGGAGTATCTGTGCCCTTACAACCATTAACTCATCAGCTGTGCCCAATCATCTTTATCAGCGTCAGGAGCCCGAAACAAAACTCAACAGTGAAGAAATTGGCTTTATGATTCTTCACTAATGTACGGACACATTTTTATTTCCGGTACTTCAAGGGAGATTTGGGGAAAGTGGCCACTGATACTCATAAACTAATGCTTATTGCTTTTTTTTCCAAGCGGGATCGTTGATCTGGGGGTGTGATTCTCGCTTCGGGTTTGTTGTTTGAAATATGTGAGAAATCCCGGACGAGCTCTTATTTTTCCCTCCAACTTTTGATCTTGAACTGCTGTTCAAACTGGCAGGGTGTTTGGAGGTATCTCAATAATCTCACGTCCTCTGACTGAATTCGACTTCCAATTGCAATTGACCTTGAAACCGCTCTCGGATTTCATCTCACTGAAGCAGAATGTGGCCGCTTTTTATCTGTCAGCGTGGAGGTGACGAGGTTGTGGTTGATAACCGCGGGCACACCTGTCCGGACATTGGTATTCAGAATGTACAAAATGCTGTCTCAAATACTCTGTTGTCATCCTGGGAGCTCTGGTTTTGCATGCCCAACCTTTCCCCGAGTAATAATGTGTCCAGTCTGCACCCGAACTATCTCCTCACTCAAAGCCTCCCATTGCTCATTTACTGTTTTACCTGCCAATTTTTGATTCCAATCCACCTGGACCCGATCCCTTTCAACTCGCTGAAATTCGCTCTTCTCAGTAGAGTATTTTCATACTTGATTTTCCTTGCATTGTCCATAACTGCACTAAACCTGCTGCACATGCTCCCCCAGAGAATCATGCTACACTTGCCCCACTTCTTTCCGCGAAATAAATCCAACACTGCTTCCTTCCTCGTTGGGCTGAAAACATACGGATTAAGAAATTTCTCTTGTACACATTTCAGGAATTGCTCGCCCTCTTTGACTTTTACACTGCTATATCACCATCTATATTCGGATAAATGAAGTCCCCTTTTATCACTACTCTAAAATTATTGCATCTTTCTGCAATTTGCTGCCAATTTGCTCCTCCATCTCCTTCCCACTATTTGGTCCCCCGATAGAATGCATCCAGCAGCGTAATAGCTCCTCAATTGTTCCTTAATTCTAAACAAATAGATTCTGCCTTTGAACCCGTAAGCATGGCGACCCTTTCTACCGCTGTAACAGTATTTTTGATCAATAGTGCCTGCTCCCCACTAACCCCTCCCCACACTTTTTTGCCTTGCCTTTCCTGAATACGTTGTAGCCAGGAATATTTAAGTGGCCATTCCTCCGCTTGTTTGAGCCAGGCCTCCATTACTGACACTAAAACATAATCCCATGTTACCACTTGTGTCTGCAGCTCACCAACCTTATTTCCCAAGTGTGTTAAACACAACATCAGGGCATAAGGGTAGGACTAGTTATATTGCCCAATTAAATGTTCTATACATTAATGCACGTAGCATAAGAAATAAAACAAGTGAATTAGAAGCGTAAATTCAGCTTATAGTGCATGACGTAGTGCTCATCACTGAGACCTGACTACAAACTGGGCATGACTGGCAGGTAAATATTTCAGGTTATAAGCCGTTTCGAAAGGATAGGGACATTGGAAAAGGCGGTGGAGTAGCGATATTGAGGAGGGATACTATTACTGCATAAGAAAGAAGACATATCAGTAAAGGTGAGCACGCAGTAGAAAGGCTTTGCGTAGAAATTAGTAACAGAATAGAATACAAGACTTTGGTGGGAGTTGTTCATAGACTTCCGGACAGCAGTGGAAAAGTAACAGGATGCACAGAAGCGGACAGGGTGTTAGGGGTCTGGAACTCACTGTTTGAAAGGGTGGTCGAGGCAGAAAAGCTCAACTCATTTAAAAAGTACTTGGATGTGCATTTGAAGTGCCGTAAACTGCAGGGCTATGGACCAAGTGTTGGAAAGTGGGATTAAGTTGGATAACTCTTTTTCGGCCGACATAGACACGATAGGCCGAACGGCTTCCTTCTGTTCTGTAACTGTCTATGCTTCTATGTGTGTGAAGGGATTTGCTCAGTCATCACACGTGCTGAGATACCAGCGAGTTCACAAGTGACTGCAGGGGTCGGCATCTGCTGTCAATCATATCCAGGACTGAACCATGTTCATTCTGACATTTGGGGTTTATTTCTGCTGATGTTAATAACCGCTATAACTGGGCTGGAGTTTAATATTCAGGATATCTGTCAAATAAATCAGCTTTGTTTTCAACACCTTGTTGTAGATTTTGGTTTTTCCCACGTGAGTGTTTAGCAGCACCTGACTGGAGCTCAGAAAGGATAATCTGGGGGGAGGATCGTCCGATGGGAACAGAACTTTAGCCTGGACACAGTCCTTCACGGCCACAGTGAGAGGAGCAAACGGCACTTTGGTCTTTCCCGTCTCTCTTCACTGACAGCAAAGTCACCGTGCGGCGTCCAGTCTAAAAGTGACTGTGGTAATTATTCTATGAAGATTTAACCTGTTTGTGTGACATTCCGGAGTCTACCATTTAAGGCAGGCGTTTACTGATTTAAAATAAACCCGCTTAAAATAAATGGGTTTTGAATTGTGATTTCCGTGAAGCCAATGTTCCATTCCTTTATATGTTTCATGTGCCTGCTTTCCGACCACAGGGTAAGTGGTGGAATATCAGCCCTGCTCAGCCGGCTATGATCACGATACATTTTCTTGCAGACCAAACACACATTGAAACCCTGGAACTTTGAGGCGATGAATCCTTCGGGAAAATGAAATAAGGGTTCGAACCATCAAACTTTCTCGCTAAGTGATAGCACCACCGAAACAGATGAAGAGATCACCTGCTAAACCAATAATTCACTGAGCTAAACTTTAAGATTGCAGCCACCAATAAAACAGCTGTCTATTGTCAGTTTACTTCTCCAAAATGAATGTGTGAAGCTTGCAGGAGTGAAAATCCAACGAGCTGGTCTTCACTCTTAAACCAGCAACTGTGAAGTTAAGAGAAACGTGCCGGAGAAATACTCGATTTCAGCGCGGTAACACAAGGCCAGTGTAAAGGTCAGTTAATATGACCGCTGAGTGGCGAGAGGCTGGATTTGAAATTCCTGAGCGACCGCACTGTGCATTTCCCAGATCTGCTTGTTGCACCAATCCCTTCAATTCTTGAAGGGACAATTCGATTCTTATTTTCTTTTCCCTGAGGCTTGGTGAAATTTTTTAAATTGAAAGAGACCAATATCAAAGCAAACCTCGTCAGTGACATTCTCACAGATACAAAGCGGCCAGACTCTGCTTCAGTGAGATGAAAGGCCAGACCGGTTTCAAGGTCGAATGCAATTGCAAGCAAAGCTCGTTCAGTGAAAGTGGAGGTCATTGACGTGCCTTGAAAGGTAGTGATTGTTTGAACTGAACTTCTTCCGAAAGCGTTTGAGATTCAGGTGGAGTGATATGGGGACTTCTTTTCCCTCTTTGCAAAGTCTGAACCGCAACTAAAGATAAAAATTCTCAGGCTAAATTATGGATTTTTCGGAATATGAACCTCGAATCGAGAATTATACCCCGACCTCAACGAGCCCAGAAACAAGAACGTGTCCTTACATTAAGATGTTACGCTCACATTCTATGAGAGGTCAGTCTGTAAAATAAAAGGGCATTTTGAAGAGATATTCTGAGAAGTTCCATATTGGACCCTGAACAAAGTACAAACACCGCACGATGTTTTTACTGGTCAAATTCACTAAACATAAATTCCACAAAAGCACCACGGGGAGTTGAATCTTGGACCGGAGTTCTTGAACCAACTGAGCCACGGAGCCAATCCACGGGAACGCTTCTCACTTCCTCTCATTAATATCTATGCTACACGTCATATTCTGTTGGGGGTTCAGACTGTTTCATCTTTATCATTTCATCGAAACATAGAAAATAAGAGCAAGATTCGATCATTCGGCCCTTCGGGCCTGCTCCGCCATTCAAAATGATCATGGCTGATGCCTAACTCAATACCCTGTTCCCGCTTTTTCCCCCATATCCCTTGAGCATTAAGAAATATATCTATCTCCTTCTTGAATACATCTAATGACTTGGCCTCCACTGTCTTCTGTGGTAGAGAATTCCACAGGTTCACCAACCTCAGTGAAGAAATTTCTCCTCATCTCGGTTCTAAATGACATAGCCCCTATCTTGTGACTGTGAGCCCTGGTTCTGGACTCCCCAGCCAACGGGAACATCCTCCCTGCATCTAGTCTGTCTCATCCTGTTGGAATTTTATATGTTTCGATGAGATCACCCCTCATTCTTCTAAACTCTAGTGAATATAGGCCTAGTCATACATCATCCTGCCATCCCAGGAATCAGTCTGGTAAACCTTCGTTGCACTCCCTCCATGGCAAGCACATCCTTCCTCAGATATTGAGACCAAAACTGCACACAATACTCCAGATGTGGTCTCACCAAGGCCCTGCACAACTGCAGTAAGACATTGCTGCTCCTGTACTCAAATCCTCTTGCAATGAACGCCATAATACCATTCGCCTTCCTAACTGCTTGCTGCATCTGAATGCTCGCTTTCAGCGACTGGTGTACAATGACACCCTGGTCTCTTTGCACCGCTCCATTTTCCCAATCTATCACCATTCAGATAATAATCTGCATTTCTGTTTTTACAACCAAAGTGGATAACCTCATTTATCCACGTTATACTGCATCTGCCATGTTCTTGCCCACTCACCCAACTTGTCGAAATCACAATGGACCCTCTCTGCATCCTCCTCACAGCTCACATTCCACCCCAGCTTTGTGTCATCTGCAAACTTGGAAATGTTACATTACGTTCCCTCATCCAAATCCTTGATATATATTGTGAATAGCTGGGACCCCAAGCACTGATCCCTGCGGTACCTCACTAGTCACTGCCTGCCACCCGGGAAAAGACCTATTTATTCCTACTCTTTCCTGTCTGTCAACCAATTCTCAATCTATGCCAGTATATTCCCCCAATCCCATGTGCTTTAATTTTGCACACTAACCTCTTGTGTGGGACCTGATCAGAAGCTTTCTGAAAATCCAAGTACACCACATCCACTGGTTAACCCCTATCTATTCTACAAGTTACCTCCTCAAAAAACTCCTGTAGATTTGTTAAGCATAATTTCCCTTTCATAAACCTATGCTGACTTTGTCCAATCCCGTTAATGCCTTCCAAGCGTTCTGTTATCGCACCTTTTAAAATAGACTCGAGCATTTTCCCCACGACTGATGTTAGGCGAACTGGTCTTTAATTCCCTGTTTTTTCTTCCTCGTTTTTTAAATAGTGGGGTTACATTTGCCACCCTCCAATCTGTAGGAACTGTTCGAGTCAGTAGAATTTTGGAAGATGATCACCAATGCATGCACGAGTTCCAGGGCCATTTCGTTTAGTTCTCTAGGATGTAGATTATCAGGCCCTGGGGATTTGTCAGCCTTTAACCCCATTAATTTCCCGAGCACTTTTTCTTTCAAACTAATCCTGGTTTCCTTCAGTTTCTCCCTCAGTAGACCCTTACTTCCCTAACATTTCTGGAAGGTTGTTTGTGTCCTCCTTTGAAGACAGAACCAAAGTATGTGTTTAATTGTTCTCCCATTTCTTTGTTCCGCATTTGACTGTAAGGGACCTACATTTGTCTTCACCAATCTTTTTCTCTTGACATTAATAGAAACTTTTACAGTCAGTTTTTGTGAAGCCGGCTAGTTTACTCTAGTCTACTTTTCCCCCTTAGTCCACCTTTGCTGAATTCTAAACTGCTGCCAATCCTCAGGCCTGCAGCTTTCTCTGGCAATTTTTTATGTCTCCTCTTTGGAACTAATACTAATGGCTAATTTCTTTTGTAAGCCACGGTTGAGCCACCTTTCCTGTTTTATTTTTGTGCCAGACAGGAATTAATAATTGTTATCATTTCTCCACATGTTCATTATATATTAGCTATTGCCTATCCACCGTCATCCCTTTGTCAAGTTCTCCAATCTATCCTAGCCAACTCACTTTCTTAATTTCCTTCATTTAGATTCAGCACCCTAGTTTCGGATTTAACTACTTCACCCTCCATCTTAATGAGGAATTCTATCATGTAATGGTCGCTCTTCCCTAAGGGAGCCCGCACAAGATTGTTAATCAATCCTTTCTCATCGCACAATACCCAATCTAGGATCGCCTTTTCGCTAGTTGGTTCCTCAATGTATGAGTGTACATGATTTATTTCTAGACTCCAGGAATTCCTCCCCCACTTTATTATTGCTAGTTTGGTTCGACCAAGCTGTATGTAAATTTAAGTCTGATTATGGTTTAACCTTTCTTGCCTGTGTCTCTAATTTCCTGTTTAATGCCCTCCCCTACATCTCCACTACTGTTTGGGGCCAATAGACAACCCCAACCAACGTTTTCTGCCCCTTGGTGTTAACTCCATCCATACAGATTCCACATCGTGATTTTCCGAGCCAATATCCTTACTCACTATTGCATTGATTTCCTCCTTTACTAACAACGCTACCCCACCTCCTTTCAATTTTGGCCTGTCCTTTCTAAATATTGAATACCCCTGGCAGTCTCTATAATCGCAACTATATCAGACCCGTTAATATCTATCTGAGCTGTAAATTCATCGACCTTATTGCAAATGATCCGCACATTAACACCTTTAGACTGTTCAAGATTGCTAGTCAGCTTAGTATTATTTTGCACTATGGACCTATTTGTTTATCACCATGTTTTCTCTGCCTGCCACTGTTGCTTCTTCCCGTTCTGTCTTGTTTCTATTATTGCTTCCCCCTCCTCCGTCTTCCTGCTCTGGTTCCCATCCCCCTGCCATTCTAGTTTTAACCTTCCCAACAGCACTCGCAAACAGCCCCCATGAGGACATCGGTCCTGGTCCGGTGTTACCCATCCCATCTTCCGCAGAACCGGTCCCAAAGGCTCAGGAATTTAAATTCCTCCCTCCCTCCTACACCATCCCTGTAGCCACGCAATCATCTCGTCTGTGCTCCTGTTCCTGTAGCCTGAGCGACCAGCAGCCAGTGGTCGTGCAAGGAGAGAGCCCAACATTCTCCCTGCTGGGCAAACTGGTCAATCGATGCCCTCAGGGAAGAGGCAATTCCAGAGATATGGGCCCAGGCCCAACCCACAGGATCAGAGTTAGAGGCAAGGGAACTAGTCATTCCTTCCCGACACCATTTTACGACAAACCCACCACAGCTTTGACCCGGATCTCATTCCGAATTGGGGATGTTGCAATTGTTGGCTGCAGCAAAACAATTCTCAAACCAGACATCAAGTTAACTCACTGCAAAGAGTACAACCCAGCGAGCATTTGGAAGGTAACACGAGACCAGAATCATCAATAACAGGATTTTATTATCCAACAGACATCTACAGTTCCATGGAGCTGCACTCGGAGCCCATACTGCGGCCCTTCTCCATTTTCCATATAGCAACAGTCCCGACCAACAGGGCCACGGAGAGCAGCGCTACCCCAACCGCTAATCCAGGAACACGGAAGGGGGAATCAACAGCAGTATCTGTGGGGAGAAGCCAGGGTTAGATGGGCACCAGTTACTCCATCACGAGACACGGTTGGAGCTCCCTGCTTTACCTTTCTCGTCCTGGTGGATCAGAGCAGCCAATCTCGCCTCATCTTCCAGGAAAAGGATGGGTCCATCAGCGGTCACCAATACCCCAGACTGGTCATCGGCACTTCTTCGCCTCTCTGGGGCGAAGGAGAGGAAGAGACAAGAGTTCATGGTTAATGATTAAATCTTCATCTGTCTGGAAATCCTGAATCAGATGGCCTTATGCAATACACATCAGGGCCCTGGGTACCGGACAGAGTTTGGAGATCGCAGTTCCGGCTATAATTCCATCCGGATTCTCAGAAGGACGTGCCAACTGAGCAGAGTGCGCAATCGCTGCTGCCACAATGGCCAGTCTGGTCTCCTGGTGAAGGAGACACTGTTTGATGCACTACTTTGACCCGAAGTTTTATGAGACACTCAATTGGCCAGGTGTTCGGCCCCGGGACATCCGTTCGGTTCCACCCTGAATTCCAAGTGTCAGAATGATGATAGTAAGCTGCTGGTTTAATGTTCTCCAAGGCCAAGGGTGGACTATTCCGAACCGGATGTGGAACACACTCGTGCCAACAATTGGAGGATTCTGCTCCTCAGGGGTCGGCAAGTCGGGCAGCTCAGCATCCGGGCAAGTAGCAAGGAACCAAAAATACCTCATTCATCCCAGCTCAAGGATCAGAGCATCCCTCACAATTACTGACCTGGTGCAAGATGTGCTCAGACCCGCTGACCTAGATTGCTATTCGAATGGAAACCTGCAAGAATGGAAATGGACAAGTTCCCAGACCCGCCAGATTCGGGACATTAACCCTGTGCCCAGTGTTCGGCCTCTTGCTGAGGGAGCCCCATGTCCAGATGTCCCACACCCAACCCTCCCCATCAGCGTTTAGTTTCTATTCAGATCACAGGTACATACTGGGGCTGCAGGGAGCCGTGCAGTTCTCTCGAGTGGAAGGGTAGCAAACCTCAGCACTGCAGTGGAAATAAACCTGCAAAGAGACAGTGCGGTATGGTCAATCCCACAGCTCCCAGTCAGGAGATCAATGCTTCTACAGCTAACCGACCAACAGGGGCCTGCTCACTTATTAAGCCCAGGGAACAGTGATACCAAGTGACCGGGAAAGAAGCAATGAAGGAAACTCACCTCCCCGGTCAGAGCCCGGCCCGAAACTCGGTCCCAGAAAGCGAAAGTGCTGACTACAAAACGATTATGGTGAGTTGGGAACAGCAAATGGGAAGCAGCGTTTACCGGGATTAGCGGGTTTTGTAGTTATCATCAGCAAAGGGGCACCTGGAACAGAGACAGAGGGGGAGTCACACGGTTATAGGTTGACATGAAACCAATTATACCAGCGTCTGGAACAAAATAGCAACTTCGAAGGAATATTTCCCCAATCACTAACCCGGACTGAAGTAACGATTTCTGTATTAATCCCCGCCCATATCGCCCCCTCCCCAATCCCCACACTGCCTCAAGCCCCCTCACTCGCTCCCTGACCTCTCCACCAGGAGGTCCCATCGGAGCCCCGAATACGGCTCGGGGGTGGGGGTCGCCCAGCAGTCATTGAGCAGCAGCACAAGGGACGGATCGTTCCGGTTCAGAACACGAACCTCCACAAACACGGGGTCCCGGAGCACACTCAGGATCGGGTAGTCACTGGCCACATACCAGCTCCGGTAATCACCATCTGAAAAGAGAAAAATGAAGGGTGGGCACTATTTGGAGAGCCTGAAGTTGGACACTACTGTCAGCGAGCACTCGTTACCTCTCGCTATTCTCAGCTCCAGAAGCAGGATCCCGGCCTCAGTGGCAGGCAGTGGTGGAGAAAGGGTGTAAACTCTGGGCTTCACCTGCAGATCAGACTCCTGGCTTCCCTTGTAACTGCACTGGACATGGAGCCTGCAAGAGAACGGACACGGCTGGAGAATTCAGCTCCTCACTGTCTCTACCCCCTGAATGTGCTCCTATTCTCACCCGAAAGGGGTGTCCCGGGTCACCGATCCCAAAGCGCCATCCAAGATCTCAAACTCACCCAACACATCCGTTTCATACAGGATGTTCACGCCGTCCAGCTACAAGAGACAGAAGACCATCAGTCCCGAACTGAGCCATTGACGGGACTCCCAGCTCGCAATACCTACCCGCTGAGTAGCACCACATTCAGTGACTGCGAACTGAAAGAGCAGTGTCTGCAGAGGCCACGGTCGGACTGCATTCAGCTCCGTCTCCATCCTTCAAATGGACGGTTGTCAGGTTGACAGGAGGCAGCGTCAAATCCTTGGAGATAGCGATGAGGACCTGCCCATCCTTGGTGCAGACTGCAAGAGTCAATGAAAGGCGGTTAGTTGACCCACGGGGAGGGTCAAGGGAACCGTTACAGGGAAGGGGACAAGCCCCATCCATGTTTCAGTTTCTAACCCGTCCCCTTATCTGTCTAATGGAAACCAGTTGACCAATTACAGCTCGTCACGACGCTGCTTGGATTTAAATTGCTCGCATCGCCGATAGAAATTAAATATCAAATTCAAATGGTCAGTGGCAGCAGGGGCCGGGGCTCATTCACTCTGCCCCTCCCTGCCCCAACTACCTGGACAATTACACGTGGCAGAATTCAACCAGTGTGAGTCCCAAGTCACCGAGCAACGGTGGAATGATTTTAACTGCAGCTATTGTGTCAAAGGCCGATTAACTATTTCCCTTTCTGTTTGATTACCAGCCCCCAATCCCACAATCAATTATAGTCTGCGGGATTAGAGACTCTCAATCACACCACCATTTCCACTCTCCGGACTGGAAAGGTTTGAAATTCCAACTGACGTTGTATGACAGGAAGGAGAAAGAGGAAACTGTCCAGGGAAACCCCCTAGTACAGCTAGATTGCGGGTGAACCTGGAAAGTCCTGGCCCAGAACATAAACGGACTGAGAATACACCCACCTGGAAGATTGTCCAGTGAATAGAAACACGGCGGTGCATCCCGGTTCCCCGCATCAAAGCAGCAGCCTCTCTGCACACACTCACTGGCTTCAATTCCCGGAAATCCGCAGTCTTTGCGGTTTTGGGGAGACAGCCAACATTTATCGGCGGGGAAAAGGAGAGAGGGCAGCTGAGCTGAACAGATTACAACAAGTAACAAACCAAGAATCCCCGAACCCTCCATTATAACAAACAAAACCTCCCAGGTAAGTGAGAGTAGAAAGCCGACTCCCTCTTTTTATCGCAGTGCTGTTAACTGGCAGTAATTGTCTGTTCCAATCAGCCTGAGGCACAGTCCGAGGCCCACGGGCTCCAGAACATAAACCAGCATTCGCACGGCTCACACGGAGATGGGCCTGTTTTTAATGGAAGAAAAAAGGTGAGACTGGGTCAAACGACAAAAAAAGAAGAAAAAAAAGGTGAGACTGGGTCCAACGACAGCTCCACAATTCGCCCCCGGACTTTTTGTTTGGTTGCATTGAAATTGTTGCTTTTTTCCCCCTTGACACCTTTATTTCTTCATCACAAAATTAAAAGAAACTGGAACCACATCACATTATTAGTTTCTATTTTGCTTTTTTAGTCACTTTTATTTCTTGGACCCAACGTCACCTTTAATAGTTGATAAAAAATAGGCCCCATCTCAGTGTGACCCGTGGGAATGCGGTTTTTTTAAAATACTAATTAATAAACAGAGTCAAATCAATATGTTATTTTCCAGATACAGTACGGTAGCATTAGTGGTTATGTTACTGAACTTGTAATCCAGCAGGCCTGGACGAATAATCGACGTGTCATAAGTTCAAATTCTGCCACGGCAGCTGGGGAATTTAAATTCAATTAATTAATTAAAATCTGGAATTAAAATACTACTATCAGTAATGCTGGCGATGAAACGACCGGATTGTCATAAATAAAACCCATCTGGTTCACTAATGTCCTTCAGAGAAGGAAACCTGCCGTACTTACCCGGTTGGCCTATGATGTGACTTCAGGCCCACAGCAATGTGGTTGATTCGTAATTGCCCTCTGAAATGGCCTTGCAAGCCATTCAGTTGTAAAAACTCGTTTAGAAAAAGTCATACTCAGAATAAAACTGGACATGAAAAAGGCACCCAAGCCCAGTTGACCCTGCAAAGTCCTCCTCACTAAAATCTGGGGACCAGTGCCAAAATTGGGAGAGCAGTCAAGCAACAGCCTGACATAGCCATACTCACTGAATCATGCCTTTCAGCAGAGGTCCGTGACTCTTCCATCACAATCCCTGAGTATGTGCTGTCCCACTGGCAGGACAGACAAACCAGAGGTGGCGGTGCAGTGATATACAGTCAGGAGGGAATGGCCCTGGCAGTCCTCAACATTGACTCTGGACCAAATGCCAATCTCATGGCATCAGGTCAAACATGAGCAAGGAAACCTCCTGCTGATTACCACCAACCGCCCTCCCTCAGCTGATGAATCAGTCCTCCTCCATGTTGAGCACCACTCGGAGAAAGCGCTGAGGGTAGCAAGGGCCACAGAAGGTACTCTGAGTGGGGGACTTCAATGTCCATCACCAAGAGTGGCTTGGTAGCACGACTACTGGCCGAGTCCTGAAGGACAAAGCTGCCAGACTGGGCCTGCAGCAGATGGTGAGCGAACCAACACGAGGGGAAAAATTTACTTGACCTCGTCCTCACAAATCTACCTGTCGGAAATGCATCTGTACATGACAGTATTGGTGGGAGTGACCACCGCACAGTTCTCGTGGAGACGAACTCCCGTTTTCGCACTGAGGACACCATCCAACCTGTTGTGTGAACAGACCGTGGAAGCTCAAAACTGGGCCTCAGATACCTGTTATCTGGGGCAGATTAAATGGTGGAATATCAGCCGCGCTCAGCTGGCAATGTTTACGGTACATTTTCATGCAAACAGAACACACATTCGAAACCTGGAAATGCGAAACAACGAATGTTAAAGTAAAAACTCCCTGTCATCCCCGGGTGGGCTCAAACCAACATTTTCAGTTAAGAGCCGAACGCGCTTACCAATTGGACCACAGAGACACGACGTTTGGTTTCCTGAACCACTAATTCACCGAGCTAACGTTTCAGCTTGAAACGATCGATGTAACAGCTGTCTTCCCATCAGTTTACTTTTCCAAAATAAAGGGTGTGCAGCTTGCACGATTGAAAATCGGTGCTGTCTTATTTCTGAACATCAAACTCCCCTTGCCCCGAAATGCCTGTATGTTGGAAGACTCAGTCACCCAGTAGTAGAGAGGATTGATTTTTCGCGCTGTGATTCACCATTCTCTATTCCAGTAATGTTTCGGTTTGCAGAAAATGAGATGAGATGAAATGAGCAGGTCCAACGAGCACGTCTGTGATACTACACGGTATCTACAAAGTTGTCTCTTGCACTTACAGTGAAGCGGACGGCAGTTTTCACTCTTAAACCAGTCACTATGATGTTCAGAAAATATGTGGCCGAGAAAGACTTGATTTCAGCGCGGTGACACTGGGCCAGAGTAAAATTGTGATTGTCGAGTGGTGAGAGGGTGGATTTGGAACTCCCGTGAGGCTGCACTGCGCATTGTCCAGATCTGCTTCGAGCGATATTCATTCAATTCATCACTTACAGGGACAGTTTGATTTCAAGTTTCTTTTTTCTGGTGCTTGGTGAGATTTCAAAATTGAAAGCGACCCATACCGACCCCAAACTCGTCACTGACACACTGACAGATACAAGGCGGCCACACTCTTCACTTCAGTGAGATGAAAGCGGAGAGCGATTTCACGGTTGAATGTAATGGCGAAGAAAACTCATTCAATGAAAGTGCAGGTCATTGAGGTGCCTTTAAATTCCTGATTGTTTGCACTGAACTTCTTCCCAAAGCGTTGGAGATTCAGGTCGAGCGATTTGGGGACTTCTCCCTCTTCGCGAAAGTTTCAACCGCAGTTCGAGATCAAAAGTCGAGGGCAGAATGAGACACCTCCCTGAAACCGGGGAACAAAGAAAGCAAACTTTAGAGTAAGGTTCTGTTTGTTGAGAAAAAGAAAATAAAAAAATTATTTTGGAAAGATCCAGAATGCTATCAGCTCAAAAAGCAACTGTTACCCCGGCGGGATTTGAACTTGCAGCCTTCTGGGGGAGCAATAAGTAATGCAGATAGAAGCAGGAAGTTGAAAAGTGTGAATTGATAGATTAAGTGAGTGGCCAAAACTGCGGCAAATGGAGGTCAATGTGTGGGAGAGCGAAGTCATCCATTTAAATCGAAAAAAGATAAATGGTGAGAAGCTGGGAACTGTGGAGGAGCAGAGAGATTTCGGGGTCCGTGCACAGAAACCGCTACCAACCACGAAAGGTACAAAAACGATTGAAAATCGTTAATGGGATGTTAGCAACGGTTCGTTCGTTTGCTTAGAAGTGTCATAATATCCCGATCGCGGTTTGATTCCTGTATGGGCTGAGAAAGGGCTTTGGTTCGTGTTTATATGACTTCTAAAATCCAAGCTTTACAAACAGATCCACAGACTAAGTCACGGGGACAATTTTTGGAATAACACCCATCGTAGCTTTTACCCCTGGGCCGGAGAAACACGTCTTTCTATTTATTTATCTTTCTCCGGTTTGCAGAGAAACGTTTAACTCGCGGCCTGTTCCCGTTAATGATCATCAGCAGCAACAGACAAACAGAGCGGGTCTGACCGCCCCGAGATGTGGAAAAGGCATCGGCTTTGGAGAAGTGAATCAAATCAAATAATCACCCGGCACCGAGAGAGAGAAAACCAAGAGAAAAAGATAGAAGGGAATCGAGAAATTAAAACTAAATCAAGTCGATAGAAATATTTCCCATCCTTGATGTCTCTCTATTCAATCCCCGATCCTTCAGTGGCGGGAATCAAATTTCACTTTAAATAAATGCGAGAATCGACCCAAAGAAGAAGAAACCAAATAATCAAAAACTGCCGAAACCCGGGATTGAATGAACAACCTTTAGATCTTCAGTTTAACGCAATTCCAACTCAGAGATTTTGACCCAACAGCAAATTCAACTTTGCCTCATTGTCCTGCAAGAAAATATCACCGCCGCGACGCCTTGCTCTTCCTGTTCATTACCGCACTTCATATATAAACATCGCACTCACATACACCCAACCACAGTTCATATATAAACACCGCACTCATATATAAAACCCCACAGTTCGTTTATAAACACCGCACTCATACACGCACCCACAGTTCATATATATTGACATAGCAATCAGATATACACACCTGCAGTTCATATATAAATATCGCACTCATATATAAACACCCAGACTTCACATATAAACATCGTTCTCATATATAAACTCCCACAGTTTATAAATCAGCAGCGCACTCATACATCCACACCCAGTTTATAGGAGGAAGTTCGGTACCGACCGCCGATACAGCTCTCAGAGTGGGAAAGGCGGAAGTAGCAGCGAGCGAACAAACTCTGGATCTCATCCTTAAGACAGACCGGTAGATCCACCTGTGAAATTACATCGCATTTTTGTATCAGTGAAGGTAATGGGTTCTTAGTGGCGATCGATCGGGCCAAGGGGATGTCAGAGAGGGGAAGGGACAGTCAGATGGCATCAGAGAGTGTAAGGGGGCTCAGAGAGAGGAAGGGACAGTCAGATGGCATCAGAGCGTGTATTAAGATCTGAGAGAGGGGAAGGACTGCCGAGTATGGGAGAGTGTAAGGGGGCTCAGGACGTATCTGTGTCAGGGGCACTCAGTGGGCATCAGAGCAGGTAAATGGCGCTGACAAGTTTCAAAGAGGATCATGGACTCACTGACGGTATCGGAGAAGGTAAGAGACAGAGCGTATCAGAGAAGATAAGGAGCTCAGGGTGAACCAAAGAGGGTAAGGTGGGCTCAGGAGGTATCAGAGAGGCGAATGGATCCAGAGTTGGCATCTTCTTAATATTACATTTTCTAACCTTCAACATTTTTAATAACGGCAAAAAATTAAGCGGACTGAACCGATAACCTGTCCATGTCCCATGTGGAGGGAACGAGAAGGTAGAATCAGGAGGGAGTGGATAATTGGCAAGGCTCACGGTTTCCTTTCATACAGCTCAGGGTTGTGTCTGGTGATATCACTGGAGAAAAGGGGTTGCACTTTGAAACTTTTATCACTCAGTGTGAAAAATAGAACACAAATCGCCCAAAGTGGGGCTCGAACCCACGACCTTAAGATTAAGAGTCTCATGCGCTACAGACTGAGCGAGCCGGGCCGACGACCAAAATTCTTCCCATCCTATTCAGCAGAGAGACAACTGTTGGCTTTGCTGCAGGAGTTCAGTTCGTTCCACAATCTCAGGGTATCTCCTTCTGAACACCCGTTTTTTTTTCTGGAGTTAGTCTGATGCCGTCACACTCTTCACTTCAGTGAGATGAAAGCGGAGAGCGATTTCAGGGTCGAATGCAATGACGAACAAAACTCATTCAATGAAAGTGCAGGTCATTGAGGGGCCTTTAAAGTCCTGATTGTTTGAACTGAACTTCATCCCAAAGCGTTTAAGATTCACATGGAGCGATTTGGGGACATCTTTTCCCTCTTTGCAAAAGTTTCAACTGCAGGTCAAGATCAAAAGTCGAGGGCAGAATGAGACGCCTTCCTGAAATTTGAGAACTCGGGAAGCAGACTTCAGAGCAAGGTTCTGTTAATTGTGAAAAAGCAGATAAAACATTAATTCCGGAACGATCCAGAATCCTATCAGCTCTAAAATTAACGGTTACCCATGATTTATACACGCAGCCTTCCGGTGGCACAATAAGTAATGTAGCTTAAAAACCGGAAGTTGAAAAGTGGGAATTGATAGATGAAGTGAGTGGGCAAAACTGCGGCAAATAGAGTTCAATGTGGGGGAGAGCGAGGTCATGCACTGTAAATCTGAGAAAGATAAATCAGATTATTTTCTAAAGTGGTGAGAATCTCGGAACTGTGGACGAGTAGAGAGATTTAGAGGGCCATGTCCAGAAACCGCTACCAGCCAGCGTACAGGTAAAAAAATAATTAAATAACCGAATGTGCCGTTAGTAGGGCCGGTTAGCTCATTTGCATCGAGTATACCGTAATGTCATGATCACGGATTCGATTCTTGTAATTTACTTCATTTATTTCGGGTTTTTGTAACTTTTAAAATCGAAGCTTTACAAAAAAAACCACAGACAAATTCACGGGGACAGTTTTTTTTGAATTACATCCATTGCAACTTTGCGCTCGGGTCGGAGAAACAAGTCTTTTTTTGTCTTTCTCCGGTTTGCAGATAAACGTTTAACTCGCGGCCTGTTCCCATTAATGATCATCAGCAGCAACAGACAGACAGAGCGGGTCTGACCGCCCCGAGATGTGGAAAAGGGATCAGTTTAGAACAAATGCATCAAATCAAATATCACCCGGCACGAGAGAGACAAAACCAAGAGAAAAAGGCAGAAGGTAACAGAAATAAAAACTACATAGAGACGATAGAAATATTTCCCATCCTTGATGCCTTTCTATTCCATCCCCAATCCTTCAGTGTCGGGTATCAAATTTTACTAAAAATAAATGCGAGAATCGAAGCAAGGAAGGAGATACTAAACAACCATAAACTGCCGAAACACGGGATTGAACTAAGGACCTTAACACTCTCCCAACTGAGCTATTTCGGATCCACATCCATCGTTTATTTCGTGTTATTGTCGTGGAAGTAAATATAGCCCCAGGAGGAATTGCCCCTCCTGTTCATTCCACAGTTCATATATAAACATTGCACTCATATATACACACCCACAGAGCATACATAAGCATCGCTGTCATACATAAACTCCCAAAGTTTATCAATCAGCAGCGCACTCATAGATCCACACCCAGTTTATAGGAGGAAGATCAGTACCGACTGCCAATAGAGCTCTCAGAGTGGGAGAGGCGGAAGCAACAGCGACCGAACAAATCTGGATCTCATTCTTAACACAGACCGGTAGATCCACCTGTGAAGTTACACTGCACTTTGAAAGCAGGGACGGTAATGTGTTCTGACAAGGCATCGGGGGGTCTAATCGCTTCTTAGTGGCGATCCATTGGGGCAAGGGCATCTCAGAGAGGGGAGCGGGCATTCAGAGGGTATCAGAGAGTATATTCAGATCTCGCAGAGGGGAAGGACTGCCAGAGGGTATCAGAGAGTGTAAGGACGCTCAGGGCGTGTCAGTGGGTGAGGGGCACTCAGCGGGGACCAGAGAGTGTAAAGGGCGCTGATATGGTTCAAAGAGGATCATGGGCTCTCTGAGGATATCACAGAAGATGAGCAGCTCATGGAGAATCAAAGAGGGTAAGGTGGGCTCAGGAGGTATCAGAGAGGCGAATGGATCCAGAATTGGCATCTTCTAAATATTACACTTCCTAACCATCAACATTTTTAATAACAGCAAAAATGAAAACTATTGAAACGGTATCTGTCGTGTCCCATGTGGAGGGAATGAGAAGATAGTACCGGGAGGGGCTGGATATTTGGCAACGCTCACGGTTTCCTTTCACACAGCTCAGTGTTTTGTCTGTTTATATAACTGGATTTCGTGAACTGGAGATAAGAGGTTGCACTTTGAACCTTTCATCACCCACTGTGAAAAATAGAAAACAAAACGCCCAAGCTGTGGTTTAAACCCACGACCCTGAGATGAGGAATTTCGTGCTTTACCGACTGATCGAGCCGGGCCAGCGACAGGGCTCCTTCTCATCCTATTATTGCAGAGAGGCAGGTGGTGACGTTGGTGTTGGGGTTCAGTTTGTCCGACAATCCCAAGGTGGCTGAATCTGAACACCCACTTCTCATTCTCGAGTCAATCTGATGCCTTTTACCAGTCGTCCAGCCCCGCGCTGAGCAGGAGAGGAACATCGGGACAGGAGAAGACCATTCAGCCCCTCGAACCTGCTGTCTCATTCAATTTGATCATGAGATGATCAGTAATTCATGTCTGTTTCCCCGCCTTGGACTCATATCCCTTGGTAATCGAAACGGAAAAAGATCTATCAATATCAGATTTGAAAATTTGATTTGAGCCACAATCCACATCCTTTGGGATGAGAGATTTCCAGCTTTCGGCTGTATTTTGTTTGCTAAAGTGATTCCTGATTTCTTGCATGAAGAGTCCAGCTCCAATTTCATTTTGGATTCGGCAAACAGAGAGAGAGAAAAAGGCCGCCTTAACCGGAGATTGATCCTTTAACGATCTCTCACAAAGCAACTGAAAACTGTCGGAATGTGAATACCATTTCACTTCTCCAAAATAAAGGGAGTGACATTCATTGTGGAAACAGTCTGATGTCGCTCACTGTAGAAATATCCATGTCAGTGTGATTCAGTCTGAAGGAGCTCGCCTGCAACCTTCGAAGCTTCTCTGTCAAGAAGTATTCCGACTTCGTTCAAGCCAATCTCGTTTTTTTGGATATTTTTCAGATGCCTGTTATCCAACCGCAGAATAAATGGTGGAAAATCAGACGCACTAAGCTGGCAATGTTTACGGTACATTTTCTGGCAGATAAGACACACATTCGAACCCAAGAAATGCGAGACAATGAATGTTAAGGTAAAAGGTTGCTCTAGCGTCCCCGGCTGAGTTCGAAGCACCAACTTTTTAGTTGACTGCCAGAACGCGCTAACCAATTGCGCCACAGAGACAGAGTTTGCTATTGCGCAAGGACGAATTCACAGAGCTGAAGCTTCAGGTTGCCGCGCTCAATGTAACAGCTTTCTTCCAATCAGTTTACTTTTTGAAAATAAAGGGTGTGCAGCTTGCACGAGTGAAAATCTGTGCTGTATTATTTCTGAAAATTAAACTTACCTTGCCATTAAACACCTGAATGTTGAAAGACTCAGTCCCCTCGTAGTAGAGAGGATTGATTTCTGAGCTGTGATTCGCCATTCTCTGTTCCAGTAATATTCAGGTTTGCTGAAAATGAGATGAGATTAATTGAGCAGGACAAACCAGCAGGTTTGTGACACTACACGGTGTCTAAAATGTTGTCTCTTGCACTGACAGTGAAGCGGAAGAAAATTTTCACTCTTAAACCAGTAATTATTATGTTACGAAAAAATGTGGCCGAGAAATACTCGATTTCAGCGCGGTGACACGGGCCAGAGTCAAGTTCAGTTAATTCGATTGCCGAATGGCGAGAGGGTCGATTTGGAACTCCTGTGCGGCTGCGCTGCACATTGTCCAGATCTGTTTGGAGCGATATTCACTTCAATTCATCACTTACAGGGACAGTTTGATTCTAAGTTTCTTTTCCCCGGTGCTTGGTGTGATTCCAGAAATAAACGCGACCCGTGCTTAACCCAAACTCGTCACTAACACATTGACCGATACAAGGCGGCCACACTCTCCACTTCCGTGAGATGAAAGCCGACAGCGATTTCTCGTCGATTCCAATGGCGAATAAAAAGTCATTCAATGAAAGTGCAGGTCATTGAGGTGCCTTTAAATTCCTGATTGTTTACACAGAACTTCTTCCCAAAGCGTTTGAGATACACGTGGGGCGATTTGGGGACTTCTTCTCCCTCTTTGCAAAAGTTTCATCCGCAGCACAAGACACAAAGTCGAGGGCAAAATGAAACGATTTGCTCAAATTTGAGAACCAGAGAACCAGAATTTAGAGCAAGGTTCTGTTTATTGAGAAAAAGCCGATGAAACATTCATTCCGGAACGATACAGAATCCTATCAGCTCTAAAGGCAACGGTTACCCCGTGTTTTGAACACGCAGCCTTCTGGTGACGCAGGAAGTAATGCAGATGGTAGCAGGAAATTGAAAAGTGGGAATTGATAGATTAAGTTTGTGGACAAAACTGTGGCAAATAGAGTTCAATGTGGGGGAGACCGAGGTCATACACTTTAAATCTAAGAAAGATAAATCAGAGTATTTTCTAAATGGTGAGAAACTCGGTGCTGTGGAGGAGCAGAGAGATTTAGGGGTCCAAGTACAGAAATCGCTGCAGGTACAAAAATTAATGAAACAGCCTAATGTGCCGTTGGTACGGCCGGTTAACTCGTTTGCGAAGAGTATACTGTAACATAATGATCACGGACTCGATTCTTGTAATTTACTTTATTTATTACCGTTTTTGTAACTTTTGAAATCGAAGCTTTAAAAAGAAAATCCACAGAAAAATTCACGGGGACCGTTTTTGAATTCCATCCGTTGTAACTTTGCCCCTGGGCAGGATAAACACGTCTTTCTTTTTATTTGTCTTTCTCCAATTTGCAGATAAACGTTTGACTCGCGGCCTGTTCCCATTAATGATCATCAGCAGCAACAGACAGACAGAGCGGGTCTGACCGCCCCAAGATGGAGAAAATGGATCAGTTTCGGACAAATCAAATAGTCAACTGGCACCGAGAGAGACAAAACCAAGAGAAAAAGGCAGAAGGTAACAGAGAAATAACAGCCAAATACAAACGATAGAATTACTTCCCATCCTTGATGTTTCTCTATTCAATCCCCAATCCTTCAGTGGCGGGAATTAAATTTCACTGTAAATAAATCCGAGAATCGAAGCAAAGAAACAACCGAAACTCAAGATTGAATCAAGGACAATTCAGATATTCAGTCTAACGCTCTCCCAACTGAGCTATTTCGGCTCTACAGCGCACCCTAACTTTGTGTTATTGTCATGGAAGAAAATATAACGCCGGGAGGAATTGCCCCTTCTGTTCATTCCACAATTCATATTTTAACATCATACTCATAGAGATACACCCACAGTTCATATATAAACATCGCACTCATAGAGATACACCCACAGTTCATATATAAACATCGCTGTCATACGTAAACTACCAAAGTTTATAAATCAACAGCGCACTCATACATCCACACCCAGTTTGTGGGAGGAAGATCGGTACCGTCCGCCGATAGAGCTCTCAGAGGAGGAAGCAGCAGCGACCGATCAAACTCTGGATCTCATCCTTAACACAGAGCGGTAGATCCACCTGTGAAGTTACACCGCACTTTGATAGCAGGGACGGTAATGGGTTCTGAGAAGGCCTCAGGGCGTCTAATCGCTTCTTAGTGGCGATCCATTGGGTCAAGGGCACCTCAGAGAGGGGAAGGGACAGTGATTGGGCATCAGAGCGTGCAAGGAGGCTCAGAGACGGGAGCGGGCAGTCAGAGGGTATCAGAGAGCATATTGAGATCTCACAGAGGGCAAGGACTGCCAAAGGGTATCAGAGAGTGTAATGACTCTCAGGGCGTATCAGTGGGTGAGGACTGCGGGTATCAGAGAGTGTAAAGGGCGCTGACAAGGTTGAAAGAGGATAATGGACTCTCTGAGGGTATCAGAGAAGATAAGGAGATCAGGGAGAATCAAGGAGGTTAAATGGGTATCAGGAGGTATCAGAGAGGCGAATGGATCCAGAGTTGCCATCTTCTAAATATTACACATCCTAACTATCAACATTTTTAATAACAGCAAAAATGAAACCTATTGAAACGGTATCGGGCGTGTCCCGTGTGGAGGGAATGAGAAGATAGTATCAGGAGGGACTGGATATTTGGCAACGCTCACGGTTTCCTTTCACACAGCTCAGTGTTGTGTCTGTTTATATAACTGGATTTCTTGAACTGGAGATGAGGTTACACTTTGAACCTTTCATCACCCACTGTGAAAAATCGAACTCAAAATCCACAATATTTGTTTTAATCCCAATACCCTGAGGTTAGGAATTTCGTGCTTTACCGACTGAGCTCGCCGGGCCAGCGGCAGGGCTCCTTCTCATCCTATTATTGCAGAGAGGCAGGTGGTGACGTTGCTGTCGGGGTTCAGTTTGTTCGACAATCCCAAGGTGGGTTGATCTGAACACCCGATTTTCATTCTGGAGTCAAGTCTGATGCCTCTTACCAGTCGTCCAGCCCCGCACTGAGCCGGAGTGTAACACCGGCAGAGGAGAAGTCCATTCAGCCCCTCGAGCCTGCTGTCCCATTCAATTGGATCATGAGGTGATCAGTAATTCATCTCTGTTTCCCCGCCTTTGACTCACGTCCCTTGGTAACCGAACCAGAAAAAGATCTATCAATATCAGACTTGAAAATTTGATTTGAGCCTCAATCCACATCCTTTGGGATGAGAGAGTTCCAGCTTCCGGCCGTATTTTGTTTGCGAAAGTGATTCCTGATTTCTTGCCTGATTCGTCGAGCTCCAATTTCATTTTGGATTCTGCCAACAGAGAGAGAGAGATAAAAAGGCCGCCTTAACCGGAGATTGATCCTTTGAAGATCTCTCACAAATCAACTGAAACCTGTCGGAATGTGAATGCCATTTTACTTTTCCAAAATAAAGGGAGTGTCATTCATTGTGGAAACAAGAAGTAATCCGAATTCTTTCGAGCCAATTTCGTTTTTTTTGAATATTTTTCAGACAGCAGATTAAATGGTGGAAAATTAGACGCACTCAGCTGGCAATGTTCACGGCATTGATTCATAGAATCATAGAAGTTTACAACATGGAAACAGGCCCTTCGGCCCAACATGTCCATGTCGCCCAGTTTATACCACTCAGCTAGTCCCAATTGCCTGCACTTGGCCCATATCCCTCTATACCCATCTTACCCATGTAACTGTCCAAATGCTTTTTAAGAGACAAAATTGTACCCGCCTCTACGACTGCATCTGGCAGCTCGTTCCAGACACTCACCACCCTTTGAGTGAAAAAATTGCCCCTCTGGATCCTTTTGTATCTCTCCCCTCTCACCTTAAATATATGTCCCCTCGTTATAGACTCCCCTACCTTTGGGAAAAGATTTTGACTATCTACCTTATCTATGCCCCTCATTATTTTATAGACTTCTATAAGATCACCCCTATACCTCCTACTCCCCAGGGAAAAAAGTCTCAGTCCATCCAACCTCTCCTTATAAGTCTAACCATCAAGTCCCTGTAGCATCCTAGTAAATCTTTTCTGCACTCTTTCTAGTTTAATAATATCCTTTCTATAATAGGGTGACCAGAACTGTACACAGTACTCCAAATGTGGCCTTACTAATGTCTTGTACAATTTCAACAAGACATCCCAACTCCTGTATTCAATGTTCTGACCAATGAAACCAAGCATGCTGAATGCCATCTTCACCACCCTATCCACCTGTGACTCCACTTTCAAGGAGCTATGAACCTGTACTCCTAGATCTCTTTGTTATATAACTCTCCCCAAAGCCCTACCATTAACGGAGTAGGTCCTGGCCCGATTCGATCTCCCAAAATGCATCACCTCACATTTATCTAAATTAAACTCCATCTGCCATTCATCGGCCCACTGGCCCAATTTATCAAGATCCTGTTGCAATCCTAGATAACCTTCTTCACTGTCCACAATGCCACCAATCTTGGTGTCATCTGCAAACTTACTAACCGTGCCTCCTAAATTCTCATCCAAATCATCAATATAAATAACAAATAACAGCGGACCCAGCACCGATCCCTGAGGCACACCGCGGGACACAGGCCTCCAGTTTGAAAAACAACCCTCGACAACCACCCTCTGTCTTCTGTCGTCAATCCAATTTTGTATCCAATTGGCTACCTCACCTTGGATCCCGTGAGATTTAACCTTGTGTAACAACCTACCATGCGGTACCTTGTCAAAGGCTTTGCTAAAGTCCATGTAGCCCACGTCTACTGCACAGCCCTCATCTATCTTCTTGGTTACCCCTTCAAAACACTCAATCAAATTCGTGAGACATGATTTTCCACTCACAAAACCATGCTGACTGTTCCTAATCAGTCCCTGCCTCTCCAATTGCCTGTCGATCCTGTCTCTCAGAATACCCTCTAACAACTTACCCACTACAGATGTCAGGCTCACCGTTCTGTAGTTCCCAGGCTTTTCCCTGCCGCCCTTCTTAAACAAAGGCACAACATTTCCTACCCTCCAATCCTCAGGCACCTCACCTGTATATTTTCGTTCAGACAGGACACACATTCGAATGCTGGAAACGCGAGACATTGAATGTTCAGGTGAAAGTTACGACCCAGCGTCCACCGGGTGGAGCTTGAACCAACAACCTTTCCGTTAACAGCCGAACGCGCAAAACAATTGCGCCACAGAAACACAACTTTGTAGTTGCTGAAGGACTAATTCACCGAGCTAAAGCTTCAGCTTGCCGCGATTAATATAATAGCTGTCTGACTATCAGTTTACTTTTCCAAAATAAAGGGTGTGCAGCTTGCATGAGTGAAAATCTGTGCTGTATTATTTCTGAACATGAAGCCAACCTTGCCATTAACCACCGTATGTTGGAAGACTCAGTCCCCTCGTGGTAGAGAGGATTGACCTTTTGAGCTGTGATTCGCCATTCTATATTCCAGTAATATTCAGGTTTGCTGAAAATGAGATGAGATGAAATGAGCAGGTCCAAGGAGCAGCTCTGTGACACGACACGTTGTCGACAAAGTTGTTTCTTGCACTTACAGTGAAGCGGACGGTAGTCTTCACTATTAAACCAGTAACTATGATGTTGAAAAAAAGGTGTTCGAGAAATACTTGATTTCAGCGTGGCGATACTGGGCCGGAGTAAAGTTGTGATTGCCGAGTGGCGAGAGGGTGGATTTGGGACTCCTGTGCGGCTGCGCTGCTCATTGTCCAGATCTGCTTGGAGCGATATTCACTTCAATTCATCACTGACAGGGACAGTTTGATTCGAAGTTTCTTTTCCCTGTTGCTTGGTGAGATTTCAAAAATAAAGACGACCCGTGCTCACCCCAAACTCGTCACTTACACGCTGACAGATACAAGGCGGTCACACTCTTCACTTCAGTGAGATGAAAGCCGAGAGGCGAACAAAACTCATTCAATGAAAGTGCAGGTCATTGAGGTGCCTTTAAAGTCCTGATTGTTTGCACTGAACTTCTTCCCAAAGCGTTTCAGATTCACGTGGAGCGATTTGGCGACTTATTTCCCTCTTTGCAAAAGTTTCAATTGCAAGTCAAGATCAAAAGTCAAGGGCAGAATGAGACGCCTTCCTGAAATTTGGGAACCAGGGAAGCAGACTTTTGAGCAAGGTTCTGTTTATTGAGAAAAAGCAGATGAAACATTCATTCCGGAACGATCCAGAATCCGATCAGCTCGAGAAGTAACGGTTACCCGGTGATTTGAACACGCAGCCTTCTGGTGGCGCAATAAGTCATGTGGATAGAAGCAGGACGTTGAAAAGTGGGAATTAATCGATTAAGTGAGTGGGCAAAACTGCGGCAAATAGAGTTCAATGTGGGGGAGAGCGAGGTCATCCACTTTAAACCTGAGAAAGATAAATCAGAGTATTTTCTAAATGGTGAGAAAAAAGGAACTATGGAGGAGCAGGGAGATTTCGGGGTCCAAGCACAGAAATCGCTACCAACCAGCATACAGGTACAACAATTAATTAAACAGCCGTTCGGACCGCCGGTTAGCTCATTTGCAAAGAGTATGCCGTAATGTCATGATCATGGATTCAATTCTTGTAATTTACTTTATTTATTTCGGGTTTTTGTAACTTTTAAAATGCAAGCTTTACAATCAAGTCCACAGACAAATTCACGGGGACAGTTTTATTGAATAACATCCATTGTAACTTTGCCCCTGGGCCGGAGAAACACGTCTTTCTTTTTATTTGTCTTTCTCCGGTTTGCAGAGAAACGTTTAACTCGCGGCCTGTTCCCATTAATGATCATCAGCAGCAACAGATGGACAGAGCGGGTCTGACCGCCCCGAGATGTGGAAAAGGCATCGGTTTAGGACAAATGCATCAAATGAAATTGTCCCCCGGCACCGAAAGAGAAAAAACAAGAGAAAAAGGGAGAAGGTAACAGAGAAATAAAAACTAAATCAAGACGAAAAAATATTTCCCATCCTTGATGCCTCTCTATTTCATCCCCAATCCTTCAGTGGCGGGTATCAAATTTCACTGCAATGAAATGCGAGAATCGAAGCAAGGAAGAAGAAACTAAATAACCAAAACCTGCCGAAACTCGGGATTGAACCAAGGACCTTTAAGATCTTCAGTCCAACGCTCTCCCAACCGAGCTATTTCGGCCGCTTGTCAAATTATCCCTTTACATCATTGTCTTGGAAGAAAACATAACCCCAGGAGGAATTGCAGCTCCTGTTTATTCCGCAAGTCGCAGAAAAACAACGCACTCATTTGTACACATCCCGAGTTCGTATATAAACATCGCACTCATATATACACACCCACAGTTCATATATAAATATCACACTCATATATATACACCCAGAGTTCATATATAAACATCACACTCATATATACACTCCCACTGTTCATGTATAAATATCACCCTCATATATACACACCCACAGTTCATATATAAACATCACACTCATATACACACACACATTGTTCATATTTAAACATCACACTCATATATACACACACAGTTCATATATAAACATCGCACTCATACATAGACTCCCACAGTTCATATATAAATATTACACTCATATATACACACACAGTTCATATATAAACATCTCACTCATATCTCGACTCCCACAGTTCATATATAAACATCACACTCATATATACACATCCACAGTTCATGTGTAAACATCACACTCATATATACACACACATTGTTCATATCTAAACATCACACTCATATATACACACCCACAGTTCATATTTAAACATCACACTCATATATACACATCCACAGTTCATGTATAAACATCACACTCATATATACACACACATTGTTCATATCTAAACATCACACTCATATATACACACACAGTTCATATATAAACATCGCACTCATATATAGACTCCCACAGTTCATATATAAATATTACACTCATATATACACACACAGTTCATTTATAAACATCGCACTCATATCTCGACTCCCACAGTTCATATATAAGCATCACACTCATATATACACACCCACAGTTCATATATAAACATCGCACTCATATATACACACCCACAGTTCATATTTAAACATCACACTCATATATACACACCCACAGTTCATATATAAACATCACACTCATATATACACACCCACAGTTCATATGTGAACATCACACTCATATATGGACTCCTACACTTTATAAAACAACAGCGCACTCTCACTACACGTCCTGTTTTGTATTTTCAGCGTTAAATTTGCTGAAGTCTGGCAAAGGGGGCGAGATATCGGTCCTGCCGGTGAATGCTACTTCGACGGATGTGTCGGTGTCCAGGGGATTGGAAAGCTCCTGTGCCACACGAAGTGTCTGAAAGGCCCGGATACACATGAAGATCATCAGCGCGGTGTCTACACCTCGTGCTGCAATGTTAGCGAGCCTGACATCAACTTAAAAGGCGGCTTGTTGCAAACACCTTGTGGTCTCAGTTTCTTTTTGCACAGAACTGAACCTCAATCGTTCAAAATGCAATGTTTTCTTTGCTGTTTCACAATAAACAATATCTTATAATAAAGTTTCGCTCATTGGTTCCTCAGTGTCAGAGGGCGAATTGTCCAAAACTCCTCATTTAATTCATTGTTTATTCAGAATCAGCCCACGATTGACACAGAGAGATAAACACACCGAGAGATACAGAGTATCGTTAAACACAGCAAAAGATACAGAGTATCGGTAAACACAGCGAGAGATACAGAGTATCGGTAAACACAGCGAGCGATACAGACTATCGGGAAACACAGCGAGAGATCGAGTATCGGTAAACACAGCGAGAGATACAGAGTATTGGTAAACACAGCGGGAAATACAGAGTATCGGTAAACACAGCGAGAGATACAGTGTATCGGTAAACACAGCGAGAGATACAGTGTATCGGTAAGCACAGCGAAATGGACAAGAAAAATAGAAAAATACAAACTGCCTCAAACGCGAACAGACAGTGAGAGGTAGATATCAGGAAGAGGAGGTGGGGTCGTTGCAGCTTAATTTGTATCATCAATTTGCAAAAGCTGGGCAAATTGCATTTTTCGTCACAAGAGGTCCTCGGTTCGATTCCCATGCAGTGCCTTTTTATTCTATCTGATATTTACCCCATTTCTGAATTAAACAACAATTCCGGAGCCAACAAGGAAAGGACTGCTGAACTGTAACGCGGAAGTGCTCGTTCTTTGTACAGACGGACCTCTCATTGAAGTGGCAAGCACTTTGAGCTTGACAAATCATAGAATCGTTGGAGTTTGGAAGGATGCATTTCGGCCCATCGAGTCTGTGCCGTCTCTTTGGAAGAGCAATCCAGTTAGTCCCATTCCCTCTCTCTTTCCCCGTAGCCCTGCATTTTTTCCCTTCTACTATTTATCCAATTCCCTTTTGAAAGCTACGATTGAATCTGTTTCCGCCATCCTTTCAGGCAGTGCCTTCCAGATCAGAACTTCTCGCTGCTTTTTTTTTTCCTGATGTCGCCTTTGGTTTTTTGCCAATCACCTTAAATCTGTGCTCTCTGGTTCCCGATCCTTCCGCCAATGGGAACAGTTTCTCTCTATTTACTTTATCTAAACGCGTCATGATTTTGAACACTTCCATCAAATCTCCTCTCAAACTTTTCTGTTCTCAGGAGAACAACCCGAGCTTCTCCAGTCTATTCGCGGAACTGAAGTCCCTCATCCCTGGATACATTTCTGCACCTTCTTTTCTGCATTTTTTCTGCACCCTTTCTAAGGCCTTCACATCCTTCCGAAACTGCGGTGCCCCGAATTGGATATAATGCTCAAGTTGTGGCTGAACTAGTGTTTTATAAAGGTTTAACATAACTTCCTTGCTTTTGTGCTCTATGCCTCTATCTATATAGCCCCAGATTCCGTATCCTATTTAACCGCTTTCTCAATCTCTCCTGCCACCTTCAAAGATTTGTGCACAGATACCACCAGGTCGCTTTTCCTGCACCCCTTTAGAATTGTACCATTTAGTTTATTTTGCATCTCCTCGTTCTTCCTTCCAAAATGTATCATTTCGCATTTCTCTGCATTAAATGTTATCTGCTATGTGTCCGTCCATTCCACCAGACTGTCTATGTCATCTAGGAGTCTATTACTGTCCTCCTCACTGTTTACTGCGCTTCTCAGTTTTGTGTTATCTGCAATTTGAAATTGTGCCCTGTACACCCAAGTCCAATTCATTAATATATATCTAAAAAAGCAGCCATCCTCGTACCGACCCCTGGGGAACACCACTGTCTACCTCCCTGCAGTCCAAAAAACAACTGTTTACCACTACACTCTGTTTCCCGTCAGTTAGCCAATTCGCATCCATGGTGCCACTGCCCCTGTTTGTTCCGATGGCTTCAATTTTGCTGACAAGCTGATTACTGGACTATCCCAATGGTCTCCTGGCTCATCTCCCATCTTCCACCCTCCATAAAACTGAGCTCATCCAAAACTCTGCTGCCCGTATCCTAACGCTCAACAAGTCCCGTTCTCCCACCTCCCCTGTGATCACTAACCTACATTGGCTCCCAGTACGGGAAAGCCTCGATTTTAAAATGCTCATCCACGTTTTCAAATCCCTCCATCTCTTCACCTATCCCTATCTCTGCAACCTCCTCCAGCCCTACAATTCTCATCCTTCTTTTCAAATGCCTCTATGGCCTCGCCCCTCCCTGTCTCTGTAAACTCCTCCAGCCCTACAACCCTCCGAGATCTTCGCGCTCCTCCAATTCTTCCTTCTTTTGCATCCCCGATTTTAATTGCTCCACCATTGGCGGCCGTGCCTTCAGCTGCCTCGGCCCTAAGGTCTGGAATTCACTCCCGAAACCTCTCCGCCTCTCTACCTCTCTCTCCTCGTTTAAGACGCTCCTTAAAACCTACCTCTTCAACCAAGCTTTTGTTCATCTGTCCTAATACCGCCTTATGTGGCTCAGTATGAAATTTTGTTTGATAATCTCTCCTGTGAGTCGCCTTGGGTCGTTTCACTACGTTAAAGGACCGAAATAAATGCAAGTTGTTGTACTTGTTGTTGTTCTTGTTGTTGTTGTTTTGTAGCACTTCATCAACCGCATTGCCCTCATCAACTCTCTCTATTACCTCATCAAGAAACTTAATCAAGTCAGTTAAACACGATTGGCCTTTAACAAATCCATGCTGGCTTTCCTTTATTAATCCACACTTGCCCAAGTGACTATTCATTTTGGCCCGGATCATCGTTTATAAAAGCTTCCCCACCACCGAGTTTAATGTTACTGGAGTGTAGTTGTTGGGTTTATCCTTACACTCTTTTTTAACAAGGATCTAACATTTGTAAACATCCAGTCCTCTGGCATCACCCTTGCATCTAAGGCGGATTGGAAGATTATGACCAGGACCTCTGAAATTTCAACCCTTCCACTCCCTCAGCAACTTTGAAAGCATCCCATCCGGACCGGGTGACTTATCAACTTTAAGCATAGCCAGTCTTTCAAGTGTCTCCTCTGTATCAATTTTCACCACATCCAGTGTCTCAACTACCTCCCTTTTTACTGTGACTTTGGCAGCATCTTCTTCCTTGGTAGAGACAGATGCAAAGTACTCTTTCAGTGCCTCAGTCACGCTTTCTGCCTCCATGCGTAGATCTCCTTTTTGGTCCCTAATCGGCCACACCCGTCCTCTTATGAACCTTTCATTATTTAAATGCCTGTGGAAGACTTTTGTATTACCTTTTATGTTAGCCGACAATCTATGTTCATGCTCTCTCTTTGCCCCTCTTATTTACTTTTTCACGGTACTTCCTATATTCAGCCTGGTTCTCACTTGTATTGTCAAACTGATAACTGTCATAAACCCCCTTTATCTGCTTCATTTGACCCCCTATCTCTTTCGTCATCGAGGGAGCTCAGGCTTTAGATGCCCTACCTTCCCCCCTATTGGGAATCTACCTAGTCTGTACCCGAAACATCTCCTCCTTAAAGGCCACCCATTGTTCGATTATATTTTAGCCTGCCAATCTTTGATTCCAATTTACACGGGCCAGGTACGTTCTCAACCCATTAAAATTGGCCCTTCTCCTGATAAGTACTTTACTCGAGATAGCTCCTTCTCCTTTTCCATAACTAATCTAAATCTTATGATACTATGATCACCGTTCCCTAAATATGACACTGACACTTGCTCCACTTGACCCACCTCATTCAGCAAAACCAGATCCACCAATGCCTCCTTCCTCGTATCATTATGTGTTAATATTAACACCTGTGACGTATTTGTATATTCGTTACATTTAATGTAAGATATTTGACCTGCGCATGTGTCCAAAACATGTTTTGAGGATATTGCTCTAGAGGGCTTATTTTACAAACTTCTTTACCGACAACCAGCAACCCATCTCCATTAAAGGTTGCGAAGCGAAGCTGATTTCAGTGCAGTTTTCGGTGTTCAGGATTTGTCCGCAATGTGCAATTCGTAGAAACTCAGTTAAAACACATCAAATATCAATGAGAATGTCAGGCACAGGACAGTTGGGATGGAACCGTCTCTTATAATAATTACAAAGTGCAATAGATTATGAAGTGAAAAAGCCAATCTAATCTCTCAGTCTCTCTCTGTCACTTTCTCGGTGAGTGAACGAAAACCAGCAGAAGAAGCTAAAACAAAGAACTGAGCAGTTTTGTTTGTTTCATTTTCCTTCGAGCGAGTAAAGTTGAAGAGAATGATTTCTGATTTCTGCTGGACAAATAACTGGAATGAGCAGTGTATCTGGTTCCCATTGTACCCAGTGAAACATCCACGTTCATATCTCACATTAACACTGATACCTTCCTTCGTTACGAATTATAGGAAACTTTTGGTAAGGTTCAATCACACTTCAGAAGTCCAGAAGCGCAATGGAAGGTGGACACCTCATGGTGACGTCACCGACAAGCGAGTGATGTTTGCAGGTTGACCTGGAGCTGTAAATGTATAAACTCCTTCCAATGTACAAACTCCCCTCACCAACAGAAATTCAATTCTTACTGATCTGAGACTTTGGTCATTTATGGTGATTATTCTTTGTGGAGTTAAAGCAGCAGTAAAATCCGTTTTGTGTTATGTACATAGCCGTTCATTCAATGTAAAACATTGTCATCCGACCTACCATGAGCAATGCCACAGGGGGTATGTTAGGTTACGGACAGTTCTGCCTCCAGCAGTTGTTCTCTCGGTCACACATCCGGCATCACCTCTCGGCCCCACACTTCAGAGTCAAGCCTGAATATAAACACATTTCTGCTTCAGACTTTTACCTGAAGGCCAACAAATCACAAGTCAAGAAGAAAGGAACAAACAAATCAAATATTTAAGAATGTTAACGGATAGAAAATTCACCATAAATGACTGAGGAAAAAATGAAGCAAACGGATCAAGATGAACAATTAGCAAAATGTAACAAATAAAGAAAGGAGAAGCGGAACCGATCAAATCGCTCCAAATCGGTCTTGACAAATTTTTTTGGTTTTCATCTTAGTTTCTCCGTTAAGTTGGGGACGTGCATCTCGAAATATTTTTCGTACCATCATAAAGACAATTAGAATACAAATTTCACAAAGTAGGCCATAAACTTACTTATACGATCGCGTGTTATGTGTTTGTAAAATCTGCAATTGTTTTACCATTCTTTAAGTTTAGAGAGATGCTCTGAATATATGTTCTACATTGAAACGTAATTGGATTAATACAATAAAATGTGATAGTTTTTTTATGACTATGAAGAGCTGCTTTTCCATGTTGGATATCGCGATATATTTATTTGCGCAACTGTCATTTGTGCAATGATGGAATGTATTTATTTATATATCTGTACGGGTCAGGAAATCTCCACCGGATCATTTCCAGGAACCAGTCAAGTACTTAAATTAGTTTGCCAAACCCAAAACACCCGTTGGGAATTGCTGATTGAAAATTTGAATGGAAATCGAGACCATCACAAAGCATTGGAACAAACATACCCGCTGAGGTTTCGGGGTTACGACTGATTTATTTCTATCACTGAGTAACCGATTTTGAACAGGGTGAAGCTGCAAATCGAATGATCAGGGTCTGGGTTGGAGAAGGAACAGATGAAAGTATCAAATTTAATCACACTGATTCCACAAACACTGCACACCACATCCCTTAAACATTGTTAACTGTTTCTACATAAAACTGGAGAGGGTGTAAATAGAAAGTAACAGATAAAAAGCTCATTAATGCATCAAATTTAATTTTGATATTGTTGCACAAACACTGAACATCCCATCCATAAAACACTGTCCCGATCTAAAATCAGTCGGCAGGACCCTGAGCCACAATGAAAATGCTGTGATTTCAACCTGGTTCAGAACACGCAACTTTCTGATTTGGAGTCAGACGCGACTGTTCTTGCACCAGGCCCACAACAAGCGGCTGGAGCCGGATCCATTGGAGGGCGATCGGTGCAGACCGCTCCCGCGGCTCTCGGAATGTGAGAAACAGAAGCAGGAGCAGCCTGACCGTCTCAACCACAGCACAAGATCCCCGCTCTCCATTTTATTTCTGAATTGATAGTGTGGCGCAATGGACAGCGTGTTGGACTTCTACTTAATGGTTTGAGAGGAGACGTTCAAGGTTTGTGAGTTCGAGTCCCACCAGAGTTCGATTTCATTTCAGGGAGCTGGGTAGTGAAATTTTGCAGCAAATCCGCAACAGGATCATTCATGTCCGTCAAGAACGGGAAACTGCCCCCGACACTTCATCTTACACAAGTGGCTCCAGTCACACCCGAATTTATGATTCTAAATCCACTCTGAGCTGGATTGGCGACACACTCTCAATGAGGAGACTCTTCATCTGCTCAGACCGAAATTCAATCTGCTGGACTTCCGGCTTTGTTGGACTGAATGTTCCTTCAGACAGGTTTCTGACTGGACACATTCATCCTGCTGCCGTGCGAGCATTGGTGCTTGATGGGTACAATTCTTGTTTGCAGTAATTCTATTCCTGTAAAACTAGCTTCTGAAGTTAGGATGGAAAGTATCCTGGCTGAGCGGCCTCTGGCGCTGGTTTAAAGCTCCAGTTAAATCCCACAATTTGGAGATGGATCAAAATCATAGTTTGCGTCTCCAAACCGCAGCCTCCCTCCTGTAAACAAGTAATACCAAACATCTCACTTGCTATTGCAACAGCGTAGACCGGAGGAACCACATGGCAATACAAATAAGTGGATGCATTTTGGAACACACCAATTGTACCTTTAACTCCGGTCGAAATGTTCACAAGCAAAAGGATTGTTTGATCTCGGTGAGACTCGAATTAACATCCTCGTCATTTACTGATCCTATACTGTTATTTCAGGACCGCGCACTAATCGATTGCGCGGCTAGAGCCCGGTCACTCTGATCACCTGTCCCACTCTGCTGGAAAGAATATTCAGGTAAGAGGCCCTTACCTGTGGAAACGTGTCCAGTCACTGTGATGAAACTAATATCTGCACTTTCACTTTCAGCTTCTTTCACATCCTCTGCTCGATCGCAATGCAATCGTGCTTTCTGCGAACAGGTCAAAATGCACATTGCCAGAAATTCTATCAGTGGTAGGATTTGATCCCAGCGATTGGATTTATTGTCTTAAAGCAGTGAATTCCGTTCGCACAACGCCTCACCAGTCTTTCACGTTTTGTTTAATGCCCAAATAAATAAATTGGAGCTAATTTACGCCGTGCTGGGGTTGAGAATGCCTACGTAGTGCCCCTTTAATGAAAATGCCTATATAGTCAGTTTTCAGTCGATAGTAAAATGCCTAAGTGGCAAAGTAGAAGACGTAGTAATATGATTAAGCAAGGGTTAATTAGAATCCTGCCTGCTAAGGGTTGGAACAATGGGCCCCTTCAAGGCTAATAGTGGTGTGAGTAGCTTGTCAGATGTCGAGGTCTGCTTATGCTCATCGGTTAGGGAGTCTGGTGTAGGGGTCTCTGTACAGCTCGGTGATCAATAGAAATAATGAGCTGAGCGAAGCCCTAAACATCCCAAGTTAGTAGATAAGGATGTGGGATGAACAGGAGAAGCATTCCAAGCTTGGAGATGAGGAGACATCCATCTATATCTGTCTCTGTGGTGTGATCAGCCAAGTTTATTATCTGTGATTGGCCTGCAATCATGTAACCCAGCATGGCCAACCTATGCCCGGCTTATGATTGGTGTTGACCCTTGTGTTAACAATGTTCCAACCCCTATTGATCTGTATAAACGTGTGAATTTCTGTATGTGTTTTTGTCTTGCTCTGTCAGAATCGACAAGGCTCTATCAGGAGTCAAAATCGAAGCTGCCGACCAAGTCCTGCTGATAAAGTAGTGTTGAACTTTAAAGGTGTATTCGACTCAGTGTTTGCTGAACCAGACTGAGGGGTGAAAGAATCCAGTCCATCAGGGTTGTTCTCCTTAGAGCAGAGAAGGTTCAGAGGAGATTTGATTGAAGTGTTCAAAGTCATGAATGGTTCAGATAAAGTTAATAAAGAGAAGCTGTTCCCATTGGCGGAAGTGTCGACATGGACCCGATGGGCCGAATGCCCTCCTTCCGTGCTGTCACCATTCTAGGATTCAAAGAAACAGAAACTAAATATCTCAAACTGCCGAAACCCGAGATCTTTAGACCTTTAGTCAAACGCCCTCCCATCTGAGCGATTTCCACCCCACTGTTAATTGATCTTTGTGTCCTTATGTTGGAACAACATAAAACCCCAGGGGGAATTGCCCCTCCCGGTCATTCCGCACTTCATATATGAACATCGCACTCATATATAAACACCCATCGTTCATATATAAACATCGCACTCATATATACTCATGCACAGTTCATATATATATGATGTGGAGATGCCGGTGATGGACTGGGGTTGACAAATATAAAGAATCTTACAACACCAGGTTATAGTCCAACAATTTTGGACTATAGCCTGGTGTTGTAAGATTCTTTACAGTTCATATATAAACATCACACTCATATATACTCACCCACCGTTCATATATAAACATTGCACTCATATATACAAACTCATAGTTCATATATACACATTGCACTCATAGAAGCTCACCCACAGTTCATATATAAACATCGCACTCATCTATACACACCCATAGTTCATATTTTAACATCGCACTCATATCTACACTCTCATAGTTCATATATACACATCGCACTCATATATAATCACCCACAGTTCATATATAAACATCGCACTCATATATACTCACACACAGTTAATACATAAACATCACACTCATATATACTCACCCACAGTTCATAAATAAACATCGCACTCATATGTACACTCCCACAGTTTATAAAAGAACAGCGCACTCCTAATCCACACCCAGTTTATATGTATCCAAAGGCCTGTTTATGGTTCTCACCAAAGTCTGAACACTGAAAGTTTAACTGTTTTCCAGATACTCTCCGTCCTACTTTGTATTTTCAGCATCGGATTTCCCGCAGACCGGCAAAGGGAGCGGAATAGCGGTCCTGTCGGTGAATGCTGCTTTTAACGAACGTCTCGGCGTCCAGGAGCTGGCGGGGATTGGAAAGCTCTTGTGTCACACGAAGTGTCTGAACGGCCCGTGTGCACCTGAAGGTCATCAGCGCGGTGTCCACACCTCGTGCTGCAATGTTCGTGTGTCTGACATCAAACTAAAAGGCGGCTTGTTGGAAAACGTGGTCACAGTTTCTTTTTGTAATTGAACCTAAATCTTTCAAGATGGAATGTTTTCTTTGCTGCTTCACCATAAACAATATCTTGTCACGAAATTTGATTCTTCGTTCCCCAGTGTCAGAGATAAAATTGCATAAACCCGAGCCAGGTCGGAGTCGAACCTACAATCTTCTGATCCGTAGTCAGACGCGTTATCCATTGCGCCACTGGCCCATCGGATGATGAGGAACGTGTTTTATTTCATTTTTCATTCAGAATCAACCGACAGGTTGACACAGAGATCAACACAGCGAAATGGACAAGAGAAATCGAAACGAACCAATCGGCCTCAAACTCCAACACACAGTGGCGAGTATCTGACAGGTATCAGTGAGAGCAAATGGTGATTTTGCAGCTTGATTTGGCTCCGTGGCTTCGCTGCTCAAAGTTCCTGTTTCGTCGGGTCCTTTATTGTCTAAAGCCTCCTCTGTGATATTTACCCAATTTGTGAGTTAAGCAACAAAATAACATTTCACAAAATAATATTTGTATTAGTTTCGGAGTCAACAAGGAAAGGATTCCAGAACTGCAGTGCGGAAGTGCTCCTTCATTGTACAGACGGACCTCTCATACAATGTCTCCGAAACACGTTTCGAGGATACTGTTCCAGAGGGCTGATTTTACAAACTACTTTAGTTCCAACCAGCAACCAATCTCCATTAAAAGTTACGAAGCGAAACTCGTTTCAGAGCAGTTTTCGCTCTTCAGCTTTTGTAAAATTAGTAGAAACTCATTTTGAACACATCTTAGTATTAATGAGAATGTCAGGTGCATGACAATTGGGATGGAACCGTCTCTGACAATAAGTCCGAAGTATAATCGATTACAAAGTGAAACAGCCAATCCAATCTCTCAGTCTCTCTCTCTGTCACTTTCTCGGTGAGTGAACGTAAACCAGCAGAAGAAGCTAAAACAAAGAACTGAGCAGTTTTGTTTGTTTCTTTTTCCTTCGGGCGAGTACAGTTGAAGAGAATGATTTCTGTTTCCTGCTGGACAAATAACTGGAATGAGCAGTGTATCTGGTTCCCATGGCACCCAGTGAATCATACACGTTTATATCTCACATTTACACTGATACCTTCCTTCATTACTAATTATAGGAAACTTTTGGTCAGGTTCAATCACACTTCAGAAGTCCAGAAGCGCAATTAAAGGTGGACACCTCATGGTGACGTCACCGACAGTCGAGTGATGTTTGCAGTTTTACCTGGAGCTGTAAATGTATAAACTCCTTCCAATGTACAAACTCCCCTCACCAACAGCAATTCAATTCTAACTGATCTGAGACTTTGGTCATTTATGGTGATTATACTTTGTGGAGTTAAAGCAGCAGTAAAATCCACTGTCTGTTACGTGCATAGCCGTTCAGTCAATCTTAAACATTGTCATCTGATCTGCCATGAGCAATGCCACAGTGGGTATGTTACGTTACGGACAGTTCTTCCTCCTGCAGTTGTTCTCTCGGTCACACATCCGGCATCACCTCTCGGTCTCACACTTCAGAGTCACGCCTGAATATAAACACATTTCTGTTTCAGACTTTTACCAGAAGGTCAACAAATCACAAGTCAAATGGGGGAACAAATAAATCAAACATTTAAGAACGTTAACAGATCGAAAATTCACCATAAATGACTGAGGAAAAATGAAGCAAACGGATCAAGATGAACAATTAGCAAAATGTAACAAATATAGAAAGGAGAAGCGGAACCGATCAAATCGCTCCAAATAGTTATTGACAAAACTTTTTGGTTTTCATCTTAGTTTCTCCGTTAAGTCGGGGACGGACATCTCGAAATATTTTTCGTAACATCATAAAGACAATTAAAATACAAATTTCACAAAGTAGGCCTTAATCTTACTTATACGATCGCGTGTTATGTGTTTGTAAAATCTGCAATTGTTTTACCATTCTTTAAGTTTGGAGAGATGCTCTGAATATATGTTCTACATTGAAACGTAATTGGATTAATACAATAAAATGTGGAAGTTTTTTTATGACTATGAAGAGCTGTTTTTCTATGTTGGATATCGCGATATATTTATTTACGCAACTGTCATTTGTGGAATGATGGAATGTATTTATTTATATATTTGTACGTGTAAGGAAATCTCCACCGGATCATTTCCAGGAACCAGTCAAGTATTAAATTAGTTTGTCAAACCCAAAACACCCGTTGGGAATTGCTGATTGAAAATTTGAATGGAAATCGAGACCATCACAAAGCATTGGAACAAACATACCCGCTGAGGTTTCGGGGTTACGACTGATTTATTTATATCACTGAGTATCCTATTTTAAACAGGGTGAAGGTACAAATCTAATGATAAGGGTCTGGGTTGGAGAAGGAACAGATGAAAGTATAAAATTTAATCACACTGATTCCACAAACACTCCACGCCACATCACTTAAACATTGTTAACTGGTTCTACATAAAACTGGAGACGGTGTAAATAGAAAATAACAGAACAAAGCTCATTAATGTATCAAATTTAATTTTGATATTGTTGTACAAACACTGAACATCCCATCCATAAAACACTGTCCCGATCTAAAATAAGTCGGCAGGACCATGAGCCACAGTGAAAATGCTGTGATTTCCACCTGGTTCAGAACACGCATCCTTCTGATTTGGAGTCAGACGCGACTGTTCTTGCACCAGGCCCACAACAAGCGGCTGGAGCAGGATCCATTGGAGGGCGATCGGTGCAGACTGCCGCCGCGGCTGCAGGAATGTGAGAGGCGGAAGCAGGAGCAGCCTGACCGCCTCAACCACAGCACAGGGCCCCCGCTCTCGGGCGCATTGACTCTGTGACGCTCTGGACAGCGTGTTGGACTTCTACTTCATGGTGTCGAGGAGATATTCAAAGGTTGTGGGTTCGAGTCCCAATAGAGTTAGATTTTAGTTCAGGGAGCTGGGAAGTGAAATTTTGCAGCAATTCCGCAACAGGATCATTAATGTCCGCCAAGGATGTGAAACTGCCCCCGACACTTCATCTTACACAAGTGGCTCCAGTCACACCCGAATTTATGATTCTAAATCCACTCTGAGCTGGATTGGCGAAACACTCTCTCGGAGGAGGCTCATCTGCTCAGACCGAAAGTCAATCTGCTGGACTTCCGGCTTTGTCAGACTGCATGTTCCTTCAGACAGGTTTCGAACTGGACACATTCATCCTGCTGCCGTGTGAGCATTGGTGCTTGAGGGGTAGAATTCTTGCTTGCAGTAATTCTATTCCTGGAAAACTTGCTCCTGAAGTGTCGGTTGGAAAATTTCCTGGCTGAGCGGTCGAAGGCGCAGATTCAAAGCTCCAGTTGAATCCCACAATTTGTCGATGGATCAAAATGATAGTTTGCGTCTCCAAAACCGCACCCTTCCTCCTGTAAACAAGTAATACTAAACATCTCATCTGCTCGGATGTGACTGGATCCACTTGTGTAAGAAAGAGTGTTGGGGGCAATTTCCCGTCCTTGACGGACATCAATGATCCTGTTGCGGATTTGCTGCAAAATTTCACTTCCCAGCTCCCGATTCTTACAACCCACAACTTTTGAATGTCTTCTTACAACCATTAAGTAGAAGTCCAACAGGCTATCCATTGCGCCACAGAGTCAGTTACGCAATGCGCGGGAGAGCGAGGATCTTGTGCTGTGGTTGAGGCGGTCAGGCTGCTCCTGCTTCCGCCTCTCACATTCCTTGAGCCGCGGCGGAACCACATGGCAACACAATTAAGTAGATGCATTTTGGAACAAACCAATTGTCCGTTCAACTCCGGTCGAAATGTTTGCAAGCAAAAGGATTGTTTTATCTAGCTGAGACTCGAATTAACAACCTCGGTATTTCGCGACCCTGTATGGTCATGTAAGGACCGCGCACTGACCGATTGCGCCGCTGGAGTCCGGTCACTCTGATCACCTGTCCGACTCTGCTGGAAAGAATATTAAGGCCAGAGGCCCTTACCTGTGGAAACGTGTCCAGTCACTGTGATGAAACTAATATCTGCACTTCCACTTTCAGCTTCTTTCACATCCTCTGCTCCATCGCACGACAATCAGGTTTTCTGCAAACAGGTCAAAATGCACATTGTTAGAAATTCGATCAGCAGTCGGGTTTGAACCCAGCGCCCACGCAGCGATTGGATTTATTGTCTGAAAGCAGTGAGCTCCGTTCGCACAACGCCTTACCAATCTTTTATGTTTTGTTTAATGCCCAAATAAATAAATTGCAGCTAATTGACCGCAATTACGCCGTGCTGGGGTTGTTCTCCTGAGAGCAGAGAAGGTTCAGAGGAGCTTTGATAGAAGTGTTCAAAGTCATGAAGGGTTCAGATAAAGTTAATAAAGAGAAGTTGTTCCCATTGTCGGAAGTGACGAGAATCAGTGGACACAGATTTGAGGTGATTGGCAAAAGAACCAAAGGCGACATGAGGAATTTTTTTTTTACGCAGCGAATAGTTATGATCTGGAATGCGCTGCCTGAAAAGGTGGTGGAAGCAGATTCAATCGTGGCTTTCAAAAAGGAATTTGATAAATACTTGAAGGGGAAAATGCAGGGCCACGGGGAAAGGGACGGGGAATGGGACCAAAGGGATTGTTCTTACAAAAGGCAGGTAAGGAATTGATGGGTCGAATGGCCTCCTTCTGTGGTGTGTTCATTCTATGATCAATATTATTTTACATACAGTGAACAGACCATCACAAAAAGACTGCCCCGCGATAAAACACAGTGACACTGAAACGGTGCGAAAATGCGATGACCCGGATGTGATCGGTACATGCATTCTTCAGATGTGGAGTCAGACGTGCAACCGTTGCACCACGAGGTCCATTAGGTGGTGAGATCGGCACCGACCACCACAGCAACAGCGCATGAGCCCCGCTCGCTTATCCAGCTATTACCAGCGGAGAGCTGCCAGTCCCGGCCTGAGCCCTGTTTGGGAGCCACCTGCCATTCTTTCTTTACAAAACGAGACCGATCCAGTTTCAGCTCACTAATCCCACTCCTGACAGATTCACTTATTTAAACCTTGTTTAGATTCAGTGAATTGGGATTTAATTCAATCCTCATCTGCCCGCCGCTCTGTCAGTTCAGGACTTTATTTAAACCGACACTTGGAGCTCTGTTTTCAGGGTGCCGGCTGTTTAAGCTTTTCTCAGTCCCGCCACGAACACTTTTTGCTGCTAACTTCTGCTTAATACAAAGTTCCCAGGAATCAGGGAATTTCTCCTGGGTACTGAGTTCGAGTTAAGGAACAATAGAGGTGCGATTACACTACTTGGTGTATTCTACAGGCCACCAGCTAGTGGGACGGATATGAAGGAGCAAATTTGCAGGGAAATTACAGAGAGCTGCAAAAGCCATAAAGTAGTGATAACAGGGGATTTCAACTATCCTAATATAGACTGGGATAACCAGAAAATAAGGCGCAAAGAAGGGGAAGAATTTTTGAAATGTGTTCAGGATAACATTCTCGACCAGTACGTTTCTGGCCCACTGAGGAAGGAGACATTTCTGGACTTGGTTCAAAGGAATGACGCGGGCAAAGTGGAGCAAGTGTCAGTGGGGGAGCATTTAGGGAGCAGCGATCAGTATCATAAGGATTAGAATAGCTATGGAAATTAACTCTGTCCACTCTAAAGTAAAAATACTCAATTGGAGGAGGGTCAATTTCAGTGGGATGAGAACAGATCTGGCCCCGGTAAATTGGAATTAAAGATTGTCAGGCAAAACTATAATTGGACAGTGGGCGGCTTTTAAAAAGATGATTCGGGCACAGACAAGGTACATTCCAACGAGGTAGAAAGGTCGGGCAACTAAAGCCAGAGCTCCTTGGAGAATAAGAGAGATAGAGAGTAAGATGCAGCGGGAAAAAGTGGCGCATGACAGGTGTCAGGTTGATAACACAAGTGCCAACCAGAGAGAATATATAAAGTTCAGAGGGGAAGTGAAAAATGAAATAAGAGGGGCAAAGAGAGAGCACAAGAATAGCGGAAAACATAAAAGGGAATCAAAAAGCCTTCTACAGACATGTTAACAGTAAACGGGTAGTAAGAGGAGGGGCGGGGACGATTCGGGACCATAAAGGAGATCAACTCATGGAGGCAGTGGGCATGGCCTGAGGTACTAAATGAGTACTTCGCATTGGTCTTTACCAAGGAAGAAGATGCTGCCAGATTCTCGATAAAGGAAGATATAGTTAAGATACTGGATGGGCTAAAAATGTGAAAGAAGAGGTACTAGAACGGCTTGCTGTACTTAAAATAGATAAGTCAACTAGTCTGGATGGGATGCAGCCGAGGATGCTGAGGGAAGTAAAGGGGGAAATTGCAGAGGTGCTCGCAATAATCTTCCAGACATCCTGAGATATGGGGATGGTGACAGAAGACTGGAGAATTGCAAAGTTTACAACCTTGTTCAAAAAATGGTGTAATTTAAACCCAGCAAGTATAGACCAGTCAGTTTAACATCAGTGATGGGGAAAGTTTTGGAAATGATAATCTGGGACAGAATTAACAGTCACTTGGACGACTGTGGATTGATTAGGGAATGCCAGCACTGATTTGTTAAAGGCAAATCGTATTTAACCAGCTTGATAGAGTTGTTTGATGAGGTAACAGAGAGGGTAGATGAGGTCAATGCAGTTGACGTGGTGTACATGGACTTTCAAAAAGCGTTTGATAAAGTGCTTCAATATTTTTGAGAACCGATACTAAATCGGTTTGCCCTGTACTGTACATTACTTTTTAAATATTACAGATAAGCGGAGCACTTGAGCTGTCACAGCTGTGACTTTGACTTTTCTCCCTCTCCTCCAGATCTCCCCGACAACTGCCACTAACCACAATCTTCTGTCAAACTTCTCCATCAGAAAGTTCCGAGCCTCGGTTTTGAAATGAAATAACTCCCATCTCTTCAATCAACGACAGCCCAGAGAGAGTTTCTTAGTTTCAGCTCCCAATTTCCCCAAATCCACAAAGTAGCATCAAAATAATTGTCCTTAAGTTAATAATAATAACAATATCATTAAAAGTTCTGATGGTCTGGGGTTTTGTTTCCGATGCCACTGCTTTTAACGGTCACTGCGGATGTTTAACGAATCGCCTCTTGGTTGGAGGCTTCTGTGTGGGAAAGATCAGGAAGCGACAATTGAGAGACCGAGGATGAAGCTGTTTGATGGGAGCACTGGTGACACAGACCGTGCGCGGCTCCAGTGGCGCAATCGGTCAGCGCGCGTTATTTCTACAATAATTATACGCTCGATTCATGCTGGGGTTGTGAGTTCCAGCGCCGTCGAAGGTAGTTGAAACTTCTCAACATTTTGACTGGAGTTCAAGGTAAAACCGGTTCCATAACGCATCGACTTCTTGATGTCCCCATGTGGGCACTGAGGCTCCTCTGGCCGACCGTCTTGCAATCGCAGGTGAGAGTTTATTTGTTAAAAGGAGGGAGAGTGGGCAATTGGCGACAACTGAAATGGTAAAGCGGCCGGCACGACATCTTTAAATCGAAAGAACCAAAAACACAATTCTTCTGTCCGTGAAGCAGGTATTGATCGGTTTGAAGTGTCGTGTCGGGAAAATTCGGGAGGCAAATCTGCTGCCTGGTGTCACGGTGTGACGGGTGAAATTATTCAGCTTTCAATTGTTGATCGGCTGAAAGGTCGAGAGGCCTTTTCCAGCTCCCGTGTGGAACAAGTTTAGCTTTTGAGCCATTGGGTAAAGTGTTGTTTTTAATTGCTGCGAACGAATGACAAGACATTTTGTACAAACAAGAAGAATTGCAAAATCACGAGTTCGCTGTCAATGTTTCTTTCATCATGTTCAACAGAAACAAGGATTCTCCTCAACACGTTGCTGAAAATTGTATTAAAGGGATACTCTCCCGAATTCGACATCGACAGGGATAATTCAGAGTCCGACCATGAATCTGTATGATGGAAGTTAATCTAACAGCGAGCCTGGATAGCTCAGTCGGTAGAGCATCAGACTTTTAAGAGCAGGTAGTGATCTAAGGGTCCAGGGTTCAAGTCCCTGTTCAGGCGAAAACTTTTAAAACAGCTGGCAAGTTCTGCTTTTCCAGCGGACCAAAATCAGCGACAGGAGCAAGAGTTGGCCATCCAGTCCCTCGAGCCTGCTTCGCCAATTTGATAAGGTCATCGCTGATTTTCGACCTCAACTCCACTTTCCCGACCTGTCCCCATATCCCTTGAGTTCCTTCGTGTCCAGCATTCTATCTATCTCAGTTTTGAATCTATTCAATGGCTCAGCATCCACAGCCCTCGAGGGTGGAGAATTCCAACAGTTCACAACCTTCTCAGTGAAGAAATTATTCCTCATCTCTGTACTGAATGGCCGGCCCCTTATCTTGAGATTATCACCATTAGCTCTAGACGCTCCAGCAAGGGGAAACAGCATCCCAGCATCTACCCTGTAAAGCCCTCTAAGAATTTTATATGTTTCAATGAGATCACCTGATTATTGAAAACTGCAGAGAATATAGGCCCATTCTACTCAGTCTCTCCTCACAAGACAACCCTCTCATCCCAGGAATCAATCGAGTGAACCTTTGTTGCATCCACTCTAAGGCAAGTGTATCGTTCCGCAGGTAAGGAATCAAAACTGTGCACAGTACTCCAGATGTGGTCTGACCAAACCCCATATAATTACAGCAAGGCTTCCTTATCTTTGTAATCCAACCACCTCGCAATAAAGGGCAACAGACCATTTGCTTTTCTAATTGCTTGCTGCATCTGCATGTTAACTTTCTGTGATCCGTGTGCAAGAGCACACAAATCCCTCTGAATACCAACATTTCGCAGTCTCTCACCTTTGAAAAGATATTCTGCTTTTCAATTCTTCCTACCAAAGTGAATAACCTCACATTTCCCCACGTTATAATTCATCTGCCAACTTCTCGCCCACTCACTTAACCTGTCTGTATCACTTTGCATCCTCTTTGCGTCCTCCTCACAGCTTACTTTCCCACCTAATTTTGTATCGTCAGCAAACTTGGATACATTACACTCGGTCCCCTCATCTAAGTCATTTATATCGATTGTAAATATCTGAGGCCCAAGCACTGATATTCACGGCACCCCACTAGTTACAACCTGCCAACCCGAAAATGACCTGTTTATTCCGACTTTCTATTTTATGTACATCAACAAATCCTCAATCCATGTTAATATATTACCCACTATCCCATGAGCCCTAATCTTGTCTAACAAACTTTTGTGTGGCACCTTATCGATTACCTTTTGAAAATCCAAATATTCTATATCCACTGGTTCTCCCTTATCTACCCTGCTATCTACACCCTCATAACCTCTAACAGTGTTGTCAAACACGATTTCCCTTTCACAAAACCGTGTTGCATGTGCCTAATCATGTTATGATTTTCTAAGTGTCCTGTTATCAAGTCCCCAGTAATAGATTCTAACATTTTCCCTCCTACGATTGTCAGGCTAAATGGCTTGTAGTTCCCTGTTTCCTCTCTCCCTCCTTTCTTGAATAGCGGGGTTACTTTTGGTACCTTCCAATCCATGGGGACCTTTCGAGAATCATGGGAACTCTGGAAGATAAAACCAATGCATCCACTATCTCTGCAGCCACCTCTTTTAAAACGCTGGATGTGGGCCACCAGGGCCAATGAATTTGTCAGCTTTTAGTCCCATTAATTCCTCCAGTACTTTTTCATTACTAATCTTAATTGCTTTAGGTTCCTCACTCTCATTAGAACTTTGGTTCCCCAATAGTTCTGGTATGATTTTTGTGTCTTCTACTATGACGACAGATACAAAATACTTGTTTAACGTCTCTGCCATTTCCTTATTCTCCAATATAAATTCTCCTGTCTCTGTCTCCAAGGACCCATGTTTACATACGCTAATCTCTTCCTTTAAACATTCTTAAGAACATAATAACATAAGAAATAGGAGCAGGAGTAGTCCAATCGGCCCCTCGAGCCTGCTCCGCCATTCAATAAGATCATGGCTTATCTGATCCTAACCTCAAATCTAAATTCATGTCCAATTTCCTGCCCGCTCCCCGTAACCCCTAATTCCCTCGTAGAAGCTCTTACTATTCATTTTTACATTTCCTGCTGGTTTATCCTCTTTCTATATTCTCCCATTTTAGCAATTTCTTGGTCATCCTTTGCTGATTTCCAAAACCCTCCTAATCCTCAGGCTTACGACTCTTTTTGGGAAAAATATCAGCCTCTTTTACCCGAATTCCATTATTAATTTCTCCACTTTTCCGGTGGTGTTTTTAATCCTCAAGCGAATGTAATTTTGTTGAGAAATTATGAATTATTTCTTTAAATGTTCGCCATTGATTATCTACCATCATATTTTTAATCTAATTTCACAAACCGTCTCAGCCAACTCACCCCTCATAACTCCGTTATTGGTGTTGTTTAAATTTAAGACCCTAGTTTCAGACTTGACGACATCATTCTCAAACTCAATCTGAAATTCTATCATATTATGATCATTCTTCCCCATGGGATCATTTACGATAAGATTACTGATTAACCCTGTCTCATTACACAATACTAGATCTAAAATAGCCTGTTCCATTGTTAGTTCCTCGACATATTGATCTAGAAAACAGGCTCGAATGCATTCCATCAACATAAGTCAGCTTATCTTGAGTTGCTAACATGATGTCAGCACGATGGCACGTATTATGACTGGAAGACAAGGCCAGATCTGCCAGGTGAATTAGATGTTTGATGCAAACACGGAGAATTAATGAAACCAAGACTTCCCTGCAGAGCAAGGAGTTGGAAAGAAAGATGCTGGGCATTGGGAGGCGAAGGATTTTGTAGATAGCAGGATGAATGGACAAAAGGATCTCAACTCCCTGCTTATTTTCCACACTGATAAATCGAGACAAAAATATCATCTCCGTGCTTCTTTCAGATAATGAATGTCTTAATGCTCAAGAGATCACTGATCCAAGCCAATTATCTCCACTGGCACTCTCCTTCCAATCTTGCACACGTTGCTTAGCTTTGAAATTATTCATTTTTTCACACTGGGATTCAATTTGAAGAAAACGATGCTGTGATCAGCTGGTGTTGTTCAGGAAATGGAGTAAAAGAAGATACACAAAAGGCTAATGATAACAGTGACTGTTCGGACACTGTGATCTACAGTTAAAAGTTCTTCAACATTTAAAGTGTCAGGCAGCAGATCTTTTCCAAATCATGACAGAAATGGCAAGAACATTTCATGTAGACTTTGATCAACAGCACGACTTTCGAACAGGAGGCATTTTACAGAAGGCAAGAAGGTGCATTGTGTATCGCTCTTATGGGTTGTAAAATTGAAGAATGATGGGCTGCTGGCTGTTCAGGCAGGAGCGGTGAAATTGCTAATGTTGATCAGGAGCGAGCTTTGCGCTCAGTCGGGGGAATTTGGTTGGTGCTATTCTGCACAACACCAGGAAAGTCAAGTTCCCTGATCGGGAATCAAATATGGTGCCGCGGCGGCGAGAACGCCCAATCCTCAGCACGAGACCACCAGCGAATCTGCTGCAATTTTCATTCAAGCAAGCAGACCAACGCTGTCTTTCCGACTTGTCCCTTTGAAACTCACGTCACTTTCGTCCCTGACAAGTTGCTCGCACAAAATGGAATTTACTGTTAGAACATGAAAGACTTATTCAGACAACGACAGCACCAAGTGCGGGTCGGCAGGGACATGAAATGGACAGTGAGGGGAAATATTACCACAAGCTGCTGGTGGAACTGTTTCCATTTCCAAAACGCACGCACCGAATCAGTGCAGCTCCTGGGAAAGGTGCAAGACAAAGCAGGACTGTCATGTCTCACTTGAAGCAACTGACACACACAAGATTCTGCCATCACCTGCCATCTCCTTCTGTTTCTGTCACTACTTTATCTCCAGCTTCCTCTGCTCCTCCAGATGCCGGTGAAATAGATGTTCAAAGCAAATAATGCGACTTAACGAGAAAAAAACCTTAACTGGAAAGCAGGAGAGGGGAAGAATGATGCTGCGCATTGAGAGACGATGGATTTTGCAGATACCAGGATAAATAGACACAACGACCTCATCTCCCAGCTTCTTCGGATACTGAATATCTTAATGCTCAAGAGATGTTCTCACTGCCCCAGGCCCATTATCTCCAGTCGCATCTCCCACCAATCTTGCATATGTTGCTTCGCTCTGAAATTGTGCATTTTTTCACACTGGGATTCCATTTGATGAAAACATTGCTGTGATCAGCTTGTGTTGTTAAGGAGACGGAGCACAAGAAGATACATAAAACGCCAATGATAACAGTAACTGTTCAGACACTGTGAGCTACAGTTAAAGTCGGCAACATTGAAAGTGTCAGGTAGCAGATCTTTTCCAAATCTTGACAGAAATGGCAAGAAAAAGGAACGAGGACTTTGATCAATGTCACGACTTTCAAATAGCAGACATTTTATACAAGGCAAGAAAGATTTGCAAGGATGTTGCCTGGACTGTAGAATTTTAGCCAAGCGGAAAGAATGGATAGGCTGGGGATGTTTTCTTTGGAACAGAAGAGGCTGAATGCAGATTTAATTGAGTTGTACAAAATTATGAGGGGCCTAGTGTGGATTGGAAGGACCCATTTCCCTTCACAGAGAGGATAATAACCAGGGGCATAGATTTAAAGTGATTGGTAGGAGGATTAGTGGGGAGCTGAGGAGAAATTCTTTCGCCCAAGGGTTGTGGGGTCTGCAACTCACTGCCTGAAAGGATGGTAGAGGCGGACACCCTCATCGCATTTAAAGAGTACGTGGGTATGTATTTGAAGTGCTGTAAACTATAAGGCGACAGACCAAGAGCTGGAAAGTGGGATTCAGCTGGATAGCTCTTTTTCGGCTGGCACAGACACGATGGCCTCTTTCTGTGCCGTAAATTCCTTTGATTCCATGATTCTAATTAACAGTAAGCAGGGTAGTTCAGGGGTCATGGGGACGCTTCTGAAGAAAAATAACTGCTGGGAACCAAGCAATGTGTTCTTGTAAACTGCAGACTATGGAAGTTCCAGCTCCAGTGACAGGGATTGGTCACTACAGTGTATAAAAGTGACGGGATACTGATGTAAGGGGCAGTCGGGACTGGAGACACTGGAGATCAAGCTCAGGGTGCCTGAGGTTCCATCCAGCGGGATCATCTCGTGTACAGGGGGACTTACATGTTTACTCTGGTACGGTAGATGGAAGAGAATTTGCTCATATATTTCTTAATAAGGTATTAAAGTTGCTGACTCTCAGACTTGTTAATTAATAAGACAATGCATTAGTTAGAACCTTCCATCCCTAAGTCTCTCTGCTCCTCTACTTTAAAACTGTGACCATTTAGTTTACATTTAATCTCATTTTTCTTCCTCTCAAAATGTATCACGTCACATTTCTCTCCATTAAACTTCACCTGCCTGTTTCCGAACCTGTGGACGTCACAATGAAGTCACTGACTCCTCTCCACAGTTCCCCACGCTGCCAATTTTGGCCTCATCTAGAGATTTTCACTGTGTGTCCCACATACCCAAGCTCAGATCATTCTCTGTATTGAGAAGAGCAATGGTCCCAACACTGACCCTGGGGAACACCACTGTTTATATCTGTCCTGTCTGAAGAACATCCATTGACAACTACTCTCTGTTTTCTGCCCTTCACACAACTTCCTACCCACACTGCCTCATTCATTTTAATACCGTGAGTCTTATTTTTATCAACAAGCCTCTTGTCCGGCATCTTATCAAACACCTTTTCACAATCCATCGACACAACATTCCCTTTATCAATGGACTTGAGTTAGCTAAAATAATCCATGATGGCTGTTCTTAATTAATGTGTTTTTCTAACAAATGTTGAAATGTTTGCTCCACCTCATCTGGTTTCAAGCCACAACAGAAAGGTCAAGTTTTCTCCTGGAGCTTAAGATAAATTAATTTTTAAAAATGATGCTTCAGACAATGACGGACATCTGGGCTTAGACCCGCCCATTCGGTGCCGCAACTCACGCCCCTCACACACTCCGATTGGTTGGAGGACCAACTGTCCGCTCATCCCTCCAGTCAATTTACCATAAGACCTTAGAGATAGAAGCAGGAATAGGTCATTCGGCCCCTCGAGCCTGCTCAGCCTTTCAATGAGATCATGGCTGATCTGATTTTTACCTCAACTCCACTTTCCCGCCCGTTCCCCATATCCTTTAACTCCCTTGCTGATCAAAAATTTGTCTAACTTAGCCTTGAATGTATTCAATGACTCAGCCTCCACAGTTAATTGGGTAAAGAATTCCAAAGATTCACGGCCCTCTGGGAGAAGAAATTTCTGTCTTAAACGGGCGACACCTTATTCTGAGACTATGTCCCCTAGTTTTAGATTCCCTCATGAGGGGTAACATCCTCTCAGTATCTACCCTATCGAGTCCCATCAGAATCTTGTATGTTTCAATAAGATCTCCTCTCCTTCTTCAAAACTCCACTGAGTATGGACCCAGCCTGTTCAATCTTTCCTCATAAGACAACCCTTCCATACCCGGAATCAACCGAGTGAACCTTCTCTGAACTGCCTCCAATGCAAGTATACCCTTCCTTAAATAAGGTCACCAGAACTGTACGCAGTACTCCAGATGTGGTCTCAGCAGCAACCTGTACAGTTGTAGCATGACTTCCCTGCTTTTATACTCCAACCCCCTCGAAATAAACGCCAATATTCTGTTTGCCTTCCGGATTACCTGTTGCACCTATATGTTGACTTTTTGTGTTTCATGCAAGAGGACCACCAGATCCCTCTGTACCGCAACATTTTGGAGTATTTCTCCATTCAAACAATATTTTGCTTTTTTATTTTTTCCTCCCAAAGTGGATGAATTCACATTTTCCCACATTATATTCCATCTGCCAAATTTTTGCCCATTCGCTTAACCTGTCAGCATCCCTTCGCAGACACTTTGTGTCCTCATCGCAACTTGCTTTTCCACCTATCTTTGTATCATCAGCAAATTTGGCCACAAGACACTTTGTTCCTTCATCCAAGTAATTGATACATATTGGAAATAGTTGAGGCCCCAGCACTGATCCCTGCGGCACCTCACTAGTTATTGGAAATTCCTATAAATTTACCACCAGGACGGGGTTAATGGTGAGACTGGCGGTCCTGAGGTGCAGTTGGAAAATAAACCTTAATTGAACCCGTTAGTTGCAATATTTAATAAAACAAATTTGATAAAAGTTACCGAAAAAAATATTTTCTGGAGTTCACCAAAGTGTGGGGAGGGTGGGCGCGTCAACGCTGTGTGTTTGTGCCGGTTAAAATGGCACGAAGGGCTGGGGTTTCAGTTTATTTTCTAATCCTTGGTCCAAACGCGCTCTCCCTGCTTCCAATCGATTTCCTTTTCGGCCAGATATTAAGACCATCGATGGCGGCTGTATCACCCAGCATGCAGCGCGGTACAGATTGTGCCCTATCTGAATCAGTGGAGCACAGTGCGCAGGCGCAGTCTGACTCATTATCGGGCAGTGTGTCCTGAGCATGCGCGGTCAGTCGAGGCTGCGGGAGGAGCGCGTTCGGTGCAGGTGAGAGGATCGGAGCAAGAGGATCAATAAACCCCGGGGCCCGGGTCCGGGCTCAGGCCCAGGCTCAGGCTTCACAAACCCCGAGTGCGGCCCCAGACCCGAATATAAAACAGTGAACATTATCCCCCCTCACTACCCGCCGGTTTCCGGTTTCTCCCGTTTCGCTCCGGACCAACTCTCAACAAAAGGCCGCGGCCCCGCGCATGCGCGGTGTAAACTGGGAATTCTCAGGGAGCGTCTGTAAATGAAGGAGAAATGGTGATCGGTCAGGGAGCGTCTGTAAATGAAGGAGAAATGGTGATCTCTGCATCCAGGGATCTCGAGCTTTGGAGGCCGTTCCATTCCTCCTCGTGGGAATCTGTCTGCTCTGTACCTGAACCAACTCCTCCTTCAAGGCCTCCCATTGTTCAATTACTGTTTTGTTGCCAATTTTTGATTCCAATCCACCTGGACAAGATCCCTTTTTAACTCACTGGAATTATCCTTCCTCCAATTAAGTATTTTCCCATTTGTTTGTTCCTTGTCCTTTTCCGTAACTATTCTAACCCTAATGAGATTATGATCACTGCTGCCCCAGTGAAACATGCTCCACCTGCCCCACTTCATTCTCCACACCGAGCCCACTGCTGTACTCACATTCGCTCTCTCACATTCACTCTCTCACATTCATTCTCTCACATTCACCCTCTCACATTCACCCTCTCACATTCACCCTCTCACATTCACCCTCTCACATTCACCCTCTCGCATTCCCTCTCTCGCATTCACCCTCTCACATTCACCCTCTCACATTCACCCTCTCACATTCACCCTCTCACATTCACTCTCTCACATTCACATTCACCCTCTGTCACATTCACTCTCTCACGCTCACTCTCACATTCCCACATTCACCCACTGTCACATTCACTCTCTCACGCTCTCTCACCCTTTTGCTCATGGTTTTGGGACACTGAAAGGTGATGCGATGGGTTTGGATTTCACCACAGTGTGTGGGACAGGGATTTACATCTTTGTAGGAAAAAGAGAGGAAAGAATGTTCCATAGAAACTGGAATTGTCTGTTCTGAATTTGTATCCTCTACTTACAGTGATAACTTTTATAACCTTTTACAGGGTATGAGAAGGGGAGGATTTGCAGAGGGAAACTCAAACCAAAGATCACGTCAAATCTGACAGTCACTCGATTCATCAGGACCTGAATATCAACGGCCTCTGTTCTGTCTGTGGGAGAAGATTTCAAGCATCAGTGTGAGTGGAAAAGCACCGAGTGAGAGTGTTCCAGTGCACTGACTGTGGAAAGAGCTTTAACCAGTGACACAGCCTGAAAAATCACCGCACCATTCACAGCGGGGAGAAACCGTACACGTGTTCTGTGTGTGGACGAGGCTTCAACTGATCGTCCAACCTGGAGAGACACAAGGACACCCTCACCACGGAGAAACCGTGGAAATGTGGGGACTGTGGGAAGGGATTCAATTACCCGTCAGAGCTGGAAATTCATCGACACAGTCACACTGGGGAGAGGCCATTCACCTGCTCCGTGTGTAAGAAGAGATTCACTCAGTCATCCAACCTGCTGAGACACCAGCGAGTTCACACTGATGAGAGACCTTTTAAATGTTCTGACTGTGAGAGGAGCTTTAAAAGCAAAATAAATCTGCTGAGACATCAAAGCGCTCACACTGGGGAGAGGCCGTTCTCCTGTTCCTTGTGTAAGAAGAGATTTACTCGTTCATCCCACCTGATGGCACACCAGCGAGTTCACACTGAGGAGAGGCCGTTCTCCTGCTCTGTGTGTGGGAAGAGATTCACTCAGTCCTCCACCCTGCTGATACACCAACGAGTTCACACTGGGGAGAGGCCGTTCTCTTGCTGTGTGTGTGGGAAGAGATTCACTCAGTCATCCAACCTGCTGATACACCAGCGACTTCACTCAGATGAGACACCTTTTAAATGTTCCGTCTGTGAGAAGAGGTTTAAAAGCAAAATTAATCTGCTGACACACCAACGCACTCACACTGGGGAGAGGCCATTCTCCTGCTGTGTGTGTAAGAAGAGATTTAATCGTTCATACACCCTGCTGAGACACCAGCGAGTTCACACTGATAAGAGACCTTTTAAATGTTCTGACTGTGAGATGAGGTTTAAAAGCAAAAGGAATCTCCTGAAACACCAACACACTCACACTGGGGAGAGACTGTTCACCTGCTCTGTGTGTGGGAAGGGATTCACTAATTCATCTCATCTTCTGAGACATCAACTTGTTCACACTATTGAGTGACCTTTTAATTCACTGACTGTGAGAAGAGCTTTAAAAGCAGAAATGAACTGCTGACACATCAACACATGCCCATTGGGGAGAGACTGTTCACCTGCTCCGTGTGTGGGAAGGGATTCACTCAGTCATCACACGTGCTGAGACACCAACGAGTTCACATATGACTGCAGGGGTTGGATTCTGCTGTTAATCACATCCAGGACTGAACCATGTTCATTCTGACAGTTGGGGTTTGTTTCTGCTGATGTTAATAACCCCTATAACTGGGCTGGAGTTTAATTTTCTGGATACATGTTAAATAAATCAGCTTAGTTTCAAATACCTTGTAGATTTTGGTCTTTCCCACCTGAGTGTTTAGCATCACCTTGCTGGAACTCAGAAAGGACAATCTGGGGGGAGGATCGTCCGGTGAGAACAGAACTTCAGCCTGGACACAGTCCTTCAGGGCCACACTGAGAGGGGCAAATGGCACTTTGTTCTTTCTCGTCTCTCTTCCCTGACAGCAAAGTCGCCGTGCGGGTTAATCTTGAGGCGTGTAAGAAATGTGTCCCAGCCGCTCCCTTTTATGGTTCAGGGCTCCTCGGAACGGAAGAGAAGGCTCCTGTACAATGGTGTTTATGAGTCAGGAAGAGCAAGAACAATGTGTAAGGATTAACCCATTAACAGATATAATTTAGTATAATTATAATCAATAGGAGAAGTAGAATGAAATGTACCATGAATCTGTGTGTCTTTTAATGTAAACTGTACTGTGTATTAATATAGTATGAACCATGTAACGTGTATTCAATAAGAAAGTGCTGGTGGGCCGAGAAGGATGCATGATGGTTATTATAGTCAAGTTTGCAGTTAAAACTAATAGAATGCTGACAACATGAAAGTGGGAAGTAACAGACTGTGGGTAAATCAGAGGCACTAAGGGAGGATGTGCTGGAATAGCATAATGTCTAAAAGACATGTAGATAAAGGGACTGGAGGTTAATTAAATCAAGGAGTCACGCAGGCTTAGGCCTCTCTATCTCGAGCCTCCACAAGCTAGTGAATAGAAGTCTGTTTATACAAACGGTTCTGTGAAGGCTGGTAATGTAAACTCTAAGATAAGGTACTGTTAAGTCTGTAACAACAAGACACGGATGGTACCGGGAGTTATGCTTGGAATGTAACTTCTGAAGGTTGAGAGACATGAATAATGGTGAGGCTGAGAGATGTGGATGTGATAGTGAACTGCCACATTGACTGAAAATGGGGATAAGAAGAGACCTCAAAATCTGAGGAAGGCGCACAAGATTCTGGAAAGGAAGAAGAGAACTCTTCAGTCAACAGATCACAGCGAGAGAGAGAGAGAGAGAGACCGCACCGTAGTCACTTGGAGGGATACTTCCGAGGTTTCAAGGAACAGACTGTGACTTTTTCTCTTTTTTAAGTATCACCTTTTTTGTACTAATTGTGATGTGCTTATTAAATCTGTTTTGCCTTCAACCACAATACCATACCAGTGGTGATCTTGCTGTTGTCAGGAACCAGTCCTTAGATTGGATTAGATTATAATCCTGAAAATAGTGGTTTAAATCCTACAATTGACGACCACGAAGGGACTATTTCTGACAACAGCCAAAACCTGGTATTACTGGATATAGGGTAACCAGAGAACCATGGAAAAGATACAGCACAGAAGGGGGCCATTCGGCCCATCGTGTCCGCGTCGGCTCGAAGAACAACCAGTTGCCCATTCTAATCCCACCTCCCAGCACCTGGTCCATAGCCCTGCAGCTTACAGCACTTTCGGTGCAGGTACAGGTACTTTTAAAAAGAGTTGAGGGTCCATGCCTCTACCACCAATTCAGGCAGGGAATTCCAAACACCCACCACCCTCTGGGTAAAAAAGTTTTTCCTCATGTCCCCTCTAATCCTTCTGCCAATCATCTTAAATGTATGTCCTCTAGTTCTTGACCTCTCCACGAGGGGAAACAGATACTTCCTGTCGACTCAATCCAGTCCCCTCATCATTTTGTAAAACTCAATCAAGTCTCCCCTCAGCCTCCTTTGCTCCAAGAAAAACAACCCCAGCCTATCCAATCTCTCCTCATAGCTGCAATTTACAAACCCTGGCAACATTCTTCTAAATCTTCCCTGCACTCTCTCCAGAGCAATTACATCCTTCCTGTAATGTGGTGACCAGAACTTCTCACAATATTCCAGCTGTGGCCTTACCAGCATTTTATACAATTCCATCATTACATCCCTGCTTATGTATTCTATACCTTGGCTGATAACGGAGAGCATTCCATATGCCTTCTTCACAACCTTATCTACCTGTACTGCCGCATTCAGGGACCTGTGCACATGCACTCCATGGTATCTCACTTCCTCTCCCCCTCTCAATATATTCCCGTTTACTGCGTATTCCCTTTTACTGTTTGCCCTCCCTAAGTGCATTATCTCACACTTCTCCGGGTTGAACTGCATTTGCCACTTTTCCGCCCATTCCACTAACCCATTCATATCTTCTTGGAGTCTGCAGCTATCCTCTTCACTATCAGCTACACGGTCAATTTGTGTGTCGTCTGAAATTTGCTAATCATGCCCCCTACATTCAAGTCCAAATCATTAATGTATACCACAAACAGCAAGGGACCCAACACTGTGCCCTGCGGCACACCACTGGAAATGGACTTCCATTCGCAAAGACATCCATCGAATTATAAGCTTTGTTTCCTGTTACTGAGCCAATTTTGGATCTAATTCACCACATTTCCCTGTATCCAATGGGCTTTTACCTTTCTGACCAGTCTGCCACGTGGGACCTTGTCAAATGCCTTACTACAATCCATGTAGACAACATCCAACAGCACTACCCTCATCAATCCTCCTTGTCACTTCCTCAAATAATTTAATCAGATTTGCAAGGCATGACCTTCCCTGAACAAATCCATGCTGACTATCCCTGATTAAACCATGCCTTTCCAAGTGACAGTTTATCCCATCTCTCAGTATTGATTCGAATAGTTTGCCCACCACCGAGGTAAGACTGACCGGCCAATAATTGTTCAGCCTTTCCCTCGTTACCTTTTTAAACCATGGTACTACGTTTGCAGTCTTCCAGTCCTCCGGTACCTCCCCTGTATCTAGTGAGGATTGGAAAATGATCCTTAGAGCATCCGCTCTTTCCTCCCTGGCTTCCTTCAATAGCCTAGGAAACAATTCATCCGGCCCTGGTGACTTATCAACTTTCAAGGATTCCAGTCCCTCTAGTACTTCCTCTCTCGTTATGTTTACCTTATCCAATATTTCACAACTCTCCTCTTCAACTACTACGTCCAGATCATCCTGTTCCTTTGTGAATACGGAGACAAAATATTCATTTAAAACCCTACCCACATCCTCTGCTTCTACACACAAGTTACCCTTATCATCCCTGATAGATCCCACCTTTTCGTTCGCTATCCTCTTGTTCTTAATGTACTGATAAAACATCTTTGGGTTTTCTTTAATCTTACCAGCTAATATATTTTCATGCCCTCCCTTTGCTTTCCTTATTTCCTTTTTTACGTCATCCCTGTACTTTCCATACTCCCCTAGGCTTTCTGTAGTATTTTGTTTTCTGTGACAGTCATATGCTTTCTTTTTCTGCTTTATCTTGCCCTGTATACTTCCAGACAACCAGGGGGCTCTAAATTTGGCAGTGTCACCCTTTTCTTTGAGGGGACGTGTCTGCATTGCACCCATAGAATATCACTTTTTAGTGCCTCCCACTGGCTTGCCACTGATTTCTCCTCAAGTAGTTGTGTCCAGTCCACTTCTGTCAAATCACCTCGTAGAGCTGTAAAATTTGCCTTCCCCAAATTTAAAACGTTTACTCCTGATTTAACTTTGTCCTTTTCCATAATAATGCTAAAACTACCTGAATTATGGTCACTATCCCCAATATAGTCACCCACTGTCACTTCACCCACTTGTCTATCTTCATTTCCCATCTAGACTAAATCTAGAATTGCATCCCCTTTTGTTGGGCTTGTCACGTACTGGCTAAAAAAGTTCTCCTGGACACCGATCAAGAATTTTGCGCCCTCTGTGCCCCTCACGCTGTTTGAATCCCAGTTGATGTTCGGATAGTTGAAGTCCCCGACTATTATTGCCCTCTTGTTTTTGCGCTCAGAAATTTGCCGACATATTTGTTCTTCTATCTCTCTTTTGCTATTCGGGGGTCGATAGTACACGCCTAGTAGTGTGACAGCCCCTTTTTTATTTCTTAAATCAACCCATATGGCCTCAATTGATGATCCATTTAGCATATCATCCCTCCTCACAACTGTAATTGACTCTTTAACCAATAATGCTACCACCATCCATTTTATCACCCACTCTATCCTGCCTGAAAACTCAATAGCCTGCGAAACAATCCAATATTGAGCTGCCAATTATCCCCCTCTTTTACCCAGGTTTCCATTAAAGCAATGATATCATGCCGCCATGTGTCTATCTGTGCCCTCAGCTCATAGAACCATAGAAACATAGAATAAATACAGCACAGAAGAGGGCCATTCGGCCCATCGTGTCCGCGCCGGCTCGAAGAACAATGAGGTGCCCATTCTAATCCCACCTTCCAGCACCCAGTCCGTAGACCTGCAGCTTACAGCACTTTAGGTGCAGGTCCAGCTACTTTTTAAATGAGTTGTGGGTCCCTGCCTCTCCCACCAATTCGGGCACTGAATTCCATACACCCACCACCCTCTGGGTAAAAAAGTTTTTCCTCATGTCCCCTCTAATCCTTCGGCCAATCAGTTTAAATCTATGTCCTCCAGTTCTTGTACTCTCCGCTAGGGGAAACAGGTACTTCCTGTCTACTTTATCTCGGCCCCTCATAATTTTGTACACTATTGATATCACCCCATCCGCTTTGTTTGTAATACTCCTTGCATTGAAGTATATGCCATTTAACCCCGTCAAATTCCTGTGCTGAACACTATTTAACCTTTGCTTCTTTTGCCTTTCTGAGTCGCTAACTACGTAACTAACTGCTTTTCTACTTCCCGTTTCCTGGTCTGAATTTGTCCTATCTTTACCTGTCCTTTGCTACCCATTCCTCTGCGATATAGCTTAAACCGTCACCAACAGAACTAGCAAAAGCCCCCACGAGGATATTGGTCCCGGTTCTGCTTGGGTGCAACCCGTCTCAGAAGGTGGGATGAAAAAGTGAATCCCTTCACACACAGGGAGCAGGTGAACAGTCTCTCCCCAGTGTGAGTGCGTTGGTGTTTCAGCAGATCATTTGTGCTTTGAAAGCCCTCTCACAGTCAAAACATTTAAAGGTCTCTCCCCAGTGTGAACTCGCTGGTGTGACAGAAGGTGGGATGACTGAGTAAATCTCTTCTTACACATGGAGCAGGTGAACGTGCTCTCTGAAGTGTGAGTGCGTTGGTCTCTCAGCAATTCGTTTCCACTTTTAAAGCTCTTCTCACAGTCAGAACATTTAATGGGTCTCTCATCAGAGTGAAATCGTTGGTGTGACAGAAGGTGGGATGACCGAGTGAATCTCTTCTTACACACGGAGCAGGTGAACGGTCTCTCCCCAGTGTGAGTGCGCTGGTGTCTCCATAGTTCGTTTCTGCTTTTAAAGCTCTTCTCACAGTCACTGAGTTAAAAGGTCTCTCCCCAGTGTGAACAAGTTGATGTCTGACAAGGTGGGATGAATGAGTGAATCCCTTCCCACACACGGAGCAGGTGAACAGTCTCTCCCCAGTGTGAGTGCGTTGCTGTTTCAGCAGATCATTTGTGCTTTTAAAGCCCTTCTCACTGTCAGAACATTTAAAAGGTCTCTCTCCAGAGTGAACTCGCTGGTGTGACAGAAGGTGGGATGACCGAGTGAATCTCTACTTACACACGGAACAGGTGAACAGTCTCTCCCCAGTGTGAGTGCGTTGGTGTCTCCACAGTTCGTTTCTGCTTTTAAAGCTCTTCTCACAGTCAGAACATTTCAAAGGTCTCTCCCCAGAGAGAACTAGCTGGTGCATTAGCAGTTCAGATGAAATAATGAATCCCTTCCCACACATGGAGCAGATGAACGGCCTCTCCCCAGTGTGAGTGCGTTGGTGTTTCAGCAGATTACATTTGCTTTTAAACCTCTTCTCACAGTCAGAACATTTGAAAGGTCTATTATCGGAATGAACTCGCTGGTGTCTCAGCAGGTTGGATGACCGAGTGAATCTCTTCTCACACACGGAGCAGGAGAACCGCCTCTCCCCAGTTTGAGTGCGCTGGTGTATCAGGAGGCTGTATGTCAGAGTGAATCCCTTCCCACACACGGAGCAGATGAACTGCCTCTCCCCAGTGTGACTGCGTCAATGAGTTTCCAGCTCTGACGGGTAATTGAATCCCTTCCCACAGTCCCCACATTTCCATGGTTTCTCCGTGGTGCGGGTGTCCTTGTGTTTCTCCAGGTTGGATGATCAGTTGAAGCCTCGTCCACACACAGAACACGTGTACGGTTTCTCCCCGCTCTGAATGGTGCGGTGTTTTTTCAGGCTGTGTAACTGGTGAAAGCTCTTTCCACAGTCAGTGCACTGGAACACTCTCACTCGGGTGTGTGTGTCTCGGTGCTTTTCCTTTCACACTGATGTTTGAAATCTTCTCCCACAGATAGAACAGATGAACATTTCTCCTTCCACATTCAAAGACCGATGATATTCAGGTCCTGATGAATCGAGTGACTCTGTCAGATCTTGACGTGGTCTTTGGTTTGAGTTTCCCGTCTGCACATCCTCCCCTTCCAATACCCTGTAAAATGAATTTACAAAAGTCATCACTGAAAGTACAGGATGGAAATTCAGAACAGGCTAATCCAGTTGCTATGGAATATTCTTTCCTCTCTTGTTCCCCCAAAGCTATAAATACCCGTCCCACACACTCTCCCTCCTCCCGGTGCTGAAATCCAAACCCATCGCATCATCTTTCAGTGGTCCTAAACCATGAGTGAAAGGGTGAGAGAGCGTGAGAGAGTGAATGTGAGAGAGTGAATGTGAGAGAGTGAATGTGAGAGAGTGAATGTGAGAGGGTGAATGTGAGAGGGTGAATGTGAGAGGGTGAATGTGAGATTGGGAATGTGAGAGGGTGAATGTGAGAGGGTGAATGTGAGAGGGTGAATGTGAGAGAGCGAATGTGAGAGAGTGAATGTGAGAGGGTGAATGTGAGATTGGGAATGTGAGAGAGTGAATGTGAGAGAGCGAATGTGAGAGAGTGAGTGTAAGTACAGCAGTGGGCTCGGTGTGGAGAATGAAGTGGGGCAGGTGGAGCATGTTTCAATGGGGCAGCAGTGATCATAATCTCATTAGGTTTAGAATAGTTACGGAAAAGGAAAAGGAACAAACAAATGTGAAAATACTTAACTGGAGGAGGGCTAATTCCAGTGAGTTAAAAAGGGATCTTGTCCAGGTGGATTGGAATCAAAAATTGGCAACAAAACAGTAATTGAACAATGGGAGGCCTTGAAGGAGGAGTTGGTTCGGGTACAGAGCAGACAGATCCCCACGGGGGAGAAAGGAAGGGCATCCAAAGCTAGAGCTCCCTGGATGACTAAAGAGATAGAGATTAAAATGAAACAGAAAGAGGAGGCTTATGACAAATTTAAGGTTCATAATATAGTAGTGAACCAGGCTGAACAAAGAAAGTACAGAGGAGATCTAAAAAAGGGAATAAGAGGTGCAAAGAGAGATTATGAGAATAGATTGGTGGTTAACATAAAAGGGAATCCAAAAGTCTTTTATAAACATATAAATAGTAAAGGGGGAGTCAGAGGAAGGGTGGGGTCGATTTGGGACAAAAAAGGAGATCTTCTTGTGGAGGCAGAGGGCATGGCTGAGGCACTAAATGAATACTTTACATCCGTCTTCACCAGAGAAGAGGATTCTGCCATTGTAACAGTTAAGGAGGAGGTAATAGTGATATTGGTGACGATAAAAATAGGTAAAGAGGAGGTACTTAAAAGATTGGCAGTGCTCAAAGTAAAAAAGTCTTTCGGTCCAGATGGCTCGCCTCCGAGATTACTGAGGGAAGTCAGGGTGACGATACCGGATTCGTTACTCTTAGTCTGGTTCAGCAAAAACTGAAAGCGAATACACTTGAAAGTTTTAACACAATTTATTAGCTGCAGCTGACCCTATCGATAGAATTGATTTCAACTCTTGACAGAGTCTGGTCAATCTCATAGAACAGGCAATTTACACAGTCAAAGTTCACACAATTATACATTTTCAGAGTGGGGAGGGACATGAGTAGCAAGGGGTTAAAACCAATCATAAGCTGAGTCTGGGCAAGCCATACTAACTGACATAATGACCGACCACTCACAGGTGATACCTGTTCATACGTAGGTCACAGGAAAGGGAGTCTCACTTATCTCAGGCCTGGGATGTTTTTCGACCTTGTCCGAAATAAGGATCCATTCATTAGGTAGCTGCAAAACAACACTCCCTACACCTGCTTACCCCAGAATTCAGCTTATCATATCGCTTTGCTTGATTCATAATAAAGCATACATTTTCATTCAGGAAATTAATAACATAAACGAATGGTCAAGGATAAGCTCATTTGAAAAGCTCATTGTTCAAATTCTAGCTAGCAAGGGTGTAGATAGCGGAGGCTCTGATCACAATCTTCCAATCCTCATTGGATATGGGAGTGGTGTCTGAGGACTGGAGGATTGCAAGTGTTACACCCCTGTTCAAAATTGTGGGAGAGGGATAAACCCGGCAATTACAGGCCAGTCAGCCTAACGTCGGTGGTGGGAAACTTCTAGAGGCCAGAATCCGGGACAAAATTAATTCTCACTTGGAAGAACGTGGGTTAATAAATGACAGTCAATATAGATTTGTTAAAAGTAAAATCATGTCTGTCTAATTTGATTGAGTATTTCAAAGAAATAACGGAGAGGGTTGATGAGGGTAGTGCACTCGATGTTGTGTACATGGACATTTAAAAGGCGTTTGGTAAAGCACCACCTAATGGAACTGTTAGTAAAATTGAAGCCCATGGGAGCATGGATACAAAATTTGCTGCCAGACAATGTGGAGAACAGTGGTGAATCATTGTTTCACAGACTGGAAGGAAGTATACAGTGATGTTCCACAGGCGTTGGTATTTGGACCATGACTCTTTTTGAGATATATTAATCACCGAGACATGTAACCAGTGGGCTGCCGCAAGGATCAGTGCTTGGGCCTCAGCTATTTACAATATATATCAATGAGTTAGATGATGGAACTGAGTGTAATGTATCCAAGTTTGCTGATGATATCAAGCTAGGTGGGAAAGTAAGCTGTGAGGAGAACACAAAGAGTCTGGAAAGGGATATAGACAGGTTAAGTGAATGGGCAAGTAGGTTGTAGATAGAGTATTATGTGGTGAAATGTGAGGTTATTCACTTTGGTAGGAAGAATAGAAAAACAGAATACTTTTTAAATGGTGAGAAAATATTAAATGTTCGTGTTCAGAGAAATCAAGGTGCCCTCGTACAAAAAACACAAAGTTAACTTGCTGGTACAGCAAGCAACCAGGAAGGCAAATGGAAAGTTAGAATTTATTGCAAGGGGGTTGGAGTTGCTCCCTGACCGATCACTATTTGTCCTTTATTTACAGACGCTCTCTGACCGATCACTGTTTCTCCTTCATTTTCAGATGCTCCCTGACCCATCACCATTTCTCCTTCATTTAAAGACGCCCCCTCACCGAACACCATTTCTCCTTCATTTACAGACGCTCCCTGACCGATCACCATTTCTCCCTCATTTACAGACACTCCCTGACCGATCACCATTTCTCCTTCATTTACAGACGCTCCCTCACCGATCACCATTTCTCATTCATTTACAGACACACCCTGACCGATCACCATTTCTCCTACATTTACAGATGCTCCCTGACCGGTCATTTCTCTATCATTTACAGACGCTCCCTGACCGATCACCATTTCTCCTACATTTACAGACGCCCCCTCACCGAACACCATTTCTCCTTCATTTACAGACGCTCCCTGACCGATCAACATTTATCCCTCATTTACAGACACTCCCTGACCGATCACCATTTCTCCTACATTTACAGACGCTCCCTGACCGGTCACCATTTCTCCTACATTTACAGACGCTCCCTGACCGATCACCATTTCTCCTTCATTTACAGACGCTCCCTCACCGATCACCATTTCTCATTCATTTACAGACACACCCTGACCGATCACCATTTCTCCTACATTTACAGATGCTCCCTGACCGGTCATTTCTCCTTCATTTACAGACGCTCCCTGACCGATCACCATTTCTCCTACATTTACAGACGCTCCCTGACCGATCACCATTTCTCCTACATTTACAGACGCTCCCTGACCGGTCACCATTTCTCCTACATTTACAGACGCTCCCTGACCGGTCACCATTTCTCCTACATTTACAGACGCTCCCTGACCAGTCACCATTTCTCCTTCATTTAAAGACACTCCCTGACCGATCACCATTCCTCCTACATTTACAGACGCTCCCTGAGCGGTCACCATTTCGCCTTCATTTACAGACACTCCCTGACCGATCACCATTTCTCCTACATTTACAGACGCTCCCTGACCGGTCACCATTTCTCCTTCATTTACAGACGCTCCCTGAACGATCACCTTTTCTCCTTCATTTACAGACGCTCCCTGATTCGATGAGTCACGAGGTTTGACGCTGACACTGCGCATGCTCGGAGGCCGCGGGCCGTTTGTTGAGTTTACGGTCTGATCTAAACCGGAGCCCCCGGAGTGTAGAGAGAGAGAGGAGAATGTTCACTGTTTGATATTCGGGCCCGGGGCCGCACTCGGGGTTTGTGAAGCCCCCGCCCCCTCCCCCGGGGTTTATTAACCCGCTCCCCCCGCCCATCTCTCACCTGTTGCGGACACGATCTCTGCCTCACTCCCCGCCCGCCGCGCATGCTCAGCTCACACTGCCCGGGTGATTGACGGGAGCTCCGGACCAATAGGAAGAGCGGAGAGGGACTGGAGGACCGAGCGGGCGGTTGGTCCTCCAACCAATGGGAGTGTGTGAGGGGCGGGACTTGCGGCACCGAGTGGGCGGGGCTGAGCCCGGATCTCCCTCATTGGCTGAAACTCTGCCTCATTTTGAAAGCTGATTGGTGTGAAACTCTTGGGGAAAACTGGCCCTTTGTGTTGTGGAGAAAAACCGATGGAACCGAGTGGGTGGAGCAAAGATTTCAACATTGGGAATGAAATGGATTAATTCAGGACAGACAGCAGGGATTATTGGAGGGAATAACACAGTGTGGGGATAAAATGCAATGGAGGTTGTGAAGATGGATTGTTAAAAAGTGTTTGAGAAGATGCCGGACAGGAGGCTTGTTGATCAGATTCAAGCTCACGGTATTAAAGGGAGTGGGTCAGTGTGGATGGGAAGTTGGAGAAAGGGCAGAGTGGTGGTTAATGGATGTTTTTCAGACTGTGGGGATGTAAACAGTGGTGTCCCCAGGGGCAGTGTTGGGACCATTGCTCTTCTCAATACAGAGAAATGACCTGGGCTTGGGGACAAGGGCAGAAGATCAACATTTCCTGACAACACCAACATAGGGAGCATTAAAAACAGTGAAGAGGAACGTTAGGAACAGGAGTAGGCCTTTCAGCCCCTCGAGCCTGTTCTGCCATTCAGTGAGATTGGTGTCAGTGAGTATGGGGATTGGTTATTATCAGACAGAAGGAGATTGGTGGCATTGACTGTAGAGTTGGTTGATGTCTGTGACTGTGTGTTTTTTATCAGACTGGAGGTGATTGGTGTCAGTGACTGCGTTCAGGAACTGGAATTAGCCATTTAGCCCCTGAAGTCTACTCGGTCGTTCAACTGGATCAGGACTAATCTGTGTCACAACTCCATTTACTCGCCTTTGCTCCATATCCCTTGCAACCCTCACACAACACAAATCTATCAATCTCAATATTGAAAATTTCAATTACCCCCAGCATCCACAGCCTTTCAGGGAAGTGAGTTTATAATTTCCACTACCCTTTGTGGAAAAATTGCCACCTTATTTTGCTCTTAAATGATCTAGCTCTGATTTTAAGATTATCAAGAAGGTGGCATATGGAGTACAACATGGGGAAATGTGGAAATTATTCACTTTGGTAGGAAGAATAGAAAAGCAGAATATTTTTAAAAGGTGAGAGTCTAAGAAATGTTCAAGTTCAGAGGGATTTGGGTGTCCTTGTGCACGGATCACAGAAAGTTAACATGCAGGTACAGCAAACAATTCGGAAAGCAAACCGTATGTTGGCCTTTATTGCAAGTGGGTTGGAGAATAAGAGTAAGGAAGTCTTGCTGAAATTATATAGGGCTTTGGTGAGACCACATCTGGAGTACTATGCATAGTTTTGGTCTCCTTACCTGAGGAAGGATATACTTGATTAGAGGGGGTGCAACGAATGTTCACTAGATTGATTCCTGGAATGAGAGGGTTGTTGTATGAGGAGAGATTGAGTAGAATGGCCCTATATTCTCTGGAGTTCAGAAGAATGAGAGCTGAACTCATTGAAACGTCTAAAATTCTTAGAATGCTTGACAGGGTAGATGCTGAGAGGCTGTTTCCCCTTGCTGGAGAGCCGAGAACAAGTGGGCATAGTCTCAAGATAAGTGATCGGCCATTTAGGACTGAGATAAGGAAAACTTTCTTCACTCAGAGGGTTGTGAATCTTTGCAATTCTCTACCTCAGAGGGCTGTGGATGCTCAGTCATTGAGTATATTCAAGAATGAGATCGAGAAATTTTTGGACACCAAGGGAATCAAGGAATCGGAAAGGAAAGTGGAGTTAAGATAGAAGATCAGCCATGTAATTACTGATTGGCAAAGCAGCCTCGAGGGTCCATATGGCCCACTCCTGCTCCTGTTTCTTCTGCCCTCTTGTTCTGCATTCCCCCTCCAGAATAAATAATTTCTCTGTATCTACATTATTGTATACCTTTATTATTTTAAACATCTCGATGAGATCACATCTCAATGTTTTAAACTCATTGGAATAAAAACCAAGTTTATGCCACCTATCCTCATAATTTAATCCTTTTAACCCTGGCGTCATTCTGGTGAATCTACACTGTACCTTTTAAAAGGCCGATTTATCTCTCCTCAGGTTTGGTGCCCAGTTCTCCAGGTGGGGTCTGACCAAGGTTCTTTACAACAGAAGCATCACTTCTGTATTCCAACCCCACTCAAGATAAAGATCAACATTAAATTAGACTTGTTGATTATTGTCAAGATTTGTAAGGTATTTGCAAAGTATTCGTGGGGATCTTAGATTTGGGATTTTTCTTTATTCTGTCCACTAAAGGATTAAGACAACATACTTACTCCTGTAAATATAGAAATGGATTATTGGTCCGTGATGTGTTTACTTGTTTGTATTTTGTTCAATACATTTGCTGAGTGTATTTAAATTTAAGACGAGATTCCCAGGCCTGATGCTCTATCCACACATTGAAGGTGAGAGAGATGCAGTGGGACACACGATAAGTCCAGTAGCTGAAAGTGATTCACAGACTGGGTTTTGTGTTTCGTGATCCGGGGTACATTACCGATACCTTCCCTGGATCCCAAGGCTGGAAAAGGCACTCAGGAAGGACCGGGGAACTGGGACTTGGCCATGAGAGTAATTGAAGGAATGAGAACTGAAATAATTTACAGTGAGAAAGGAGAAAAGGCATAATAATCGGTAATTAGGACATCAATTAGTCTCTTATCTTGATTTCAGCAAGTATTTGAACCATTCTGTTTGAAACAAAGTTGATTTATTTGACATAGATCCAGAATATAGAATTTCAGCACAGTTATAGCGGTTATTAACATCAGCAGAAACAAATCCCAACTGCCAGAATGAAGTTCTGCTGCTGAAACCCTCATCCCAGCCTTTGTTTACCTCTCGACTCGACTATTCCAATGCTCTCAAGGCCCGGCCTTCCACTTTACACCCTCCGTAAACTTGAACCCACAATCTCCAGATCAATAATCAGTCACATTATTCATTGTGTCACTGGCCCAGGCTGTGGAGAACACGGAACAGCTCACACTCCCACAGCACTGCGGTATGAGCAGGTACTGAGTCAGCCTCAGTCATGAGCACTGGAATCCACGAGTCCGGGTGTGTCAAAGGTGCACGGTGAACAATCACCAAAGTGAAACATTTTTGCCGCTTCCCTTCGATACCTCAGCTGGTCAAGTGACAAGACTGTCGCGGAAAATAAGACAAAGTCATCCTTATGTCATTTGTTCAATTCCGGCTCGAAGGAGCACGCGTGCTTTTGCAATAAGCAGCAATTAGTTCAAGATCGCTCTCTTAACTTAACAGGCACCTCACAGATTAACATGTTGCCATGAAGGCAAAGGACGCCTATTTTCCTTTCACAAACCGTAAAACTTTCTGTGCCTGTCCAAACAAGGATGTTTTGCCTCTGCTCACCAGCAGGGAGTGCTTTTGAGCAGCAATACTTCAAAACACTCAGCTCTCACTTTCAGGCAAAAGAAGTCTTCGATCAGCACCGGACTCCATGAGTCTGAACATGTCAACAGGCGCACGGTGAACAATCACCAAAGACAATTCTTTCTATTGCTTCCCTTCGATAGCTCAGCTGGTAGAGCGGAGGACTGTTGTGAATTAAACAAAGTAAAGTCATCCTGAGGTTGCTGGTTCAATTCCGGCTCGAAGGAGTGAGTGTGCTTTTGGAATAAGCAGCAATTACCTCAACGTCGTTCTCTGAACTTTGCAGGCACCTCCCAGATTAACATGTTGCCACTGAGTCACAGGACACCACTTTTCCTTTCTCAAACCTTAAAGCTTTCTGTTTCTGCCCAAGCACGGCTGTTTCACTCGAGCATTTCCCTCTGCTCACCAGCAGGGAGTGCCTTTGAGCAGCAACACTTCAAATCGCCCTCAATTTCAGGCAAAAAGGTCTTCGATCAATCAGTCAGTCAGGGCTCACGCTGCTCCCTCAAGCTCGGGCGGCTGTTGCTTTCCGGTGACCTCGTCTTCCTTCCGCAGGCTCGGGCTCTTCTCAGCATCATTCATGATTACTGTGGCTTCCCGTTCTGCTGTTCCTCACTTGCTGGTGCTCGATACCGCCGATTGGAGCAAAGTATTTAATATATTCAAGGAGCGGCAACCCAAATCAAGATTTCTCTGCTGGTCGTGGAGCAGCTTGGAGGCGAGTGTGAGGCGGGAACTGTGAAGGGCGATTTACAAACAGCAAACGAGGAATTAGCTCAACTGGCAGAGCGCTCACTTGGCATGTGAGAAGTAGTGGGATCGTTGATTATATTCTCCACTCACCGATTGTCTTGGTGCAATTATACAGAAAGAAGAGTGTTGTCAGCGAGTCCATAGCCCATGTACTTCCTAAACTTTACTGTGTGTTTGAGTACAGAGAGGTCAAGGGGCAGAACATCTTTTGATGGGCTGCAGTCAGCAAAAGTTCTTGATTTTGCTCTGCAGCAAAGATGGAAAGATGAGGTGAGAGATGGAAAAAAAGCTTTGTAATCCCTGATGCCTTCTCTGAAGATTGAATTCAGGACCCTCAGATTATGACACTGATGCACTGCTTGCTGCACTAAGAAGGCACTTACCAGGTCTGGATCCAGGCAGCACCACCAAGTTGGACAGTTTGCAAGGTATTGAAAGCATAAAATAATGTACAGTTTGCAAAAAAATTCCCAAACCAAGTAGGAATCGAACCTCTTGCTTTCTAATCCATAATCATATGCGTTATCCATTGCACCACTAGTCACAATTATAGTGAGGAAGTAGCATTGTGAGGCAGTGAGCATGGCAGAGGTACTAAATAAATACTTTCCATCTGTCTTCACCAAGGAAGAAGATGCTGCCAGAATGTCAGTAAAGGAAGATGTAGTTAAGATACTGGATTGGCTAAAAATTCATAAAGAGGAGGTACTTGAAAGGCTGGCTGGACTTAAAGTAGAAACGTCACCTGGTCCGGATGGGATGCATCCTCGGTTAGTGAGGGAAGTAACGGTGGAAATTGCAGAGGTACTGGCCATAATCTTCCAAACATCCTTAGATATGGGGATGATGCCAGAGGACTGGAGAATTGCAAATGTTACACCCTTGTTCAAGAAAGAGTGAAAGATAAAACCCAGCGTCTACAGACCAGTCAGTTTAACCTCGGTAGTGGGGAAAGTTCTAGCAATGATAATCCAGGATAGAATTAGCAGTCACTTGGACAAGGATGAGGGAAAGCCAGCACGGATTTGTTGAAGGCAAATCGTGTTTAACGAACTTGATACAGTTTTTTGAGAAGGTAACAGAGAGGGTCGATGAGGGCAATGCAGTTGATGTGGTGTGCATGGACTTCCAAAAGGCGTTTGATAAAGTGCCGCATAATGGGCTTGTCATCAAGATTGAAGCCCATGGAATAAAAGGGGCAGCAGCAGCATGGATACAGAATTGGCTAAATAACAGGAAACAGAGGGTAGTGGTGAAAGGTTGTTTTTCGGAATGGAGGGAGGTGTACAGTGGTGTTCCCCAGGGGTCGGTGCTGGGACCACTGCTTTTCTTGATATACATTAATGACTTGGACTTGGGTATACAGGGCACAATTTCCAAATTCTTGCTACCAAAATGCTCCATTTCACTGTCATCTGCATTAAAATTCATTGGCCAATTATGCACCCATTTTACAAGTTTATCAATTAATTTTGTATTTGGTCGCAATCTTCATTAATATTATCTAAACTCCACCCCACCCGCCAATCTGGTGTCATCTGTAAATTTTGAAATTGTACTTCCGATTCCCGAGACCAAATCGTTTATGTGAATTGTGAACAGTGGTCCCAGAACCAATCCTTGTGGAACATCACTTTCCACCTTATACAGTGTGAGCCGCTACAATTAACCCCTGCTATCTGTTTTAGAGCAGTCGTCAAGAGAAACTTCTTTACATAGGGAGTAGGCAGTCTGTGGAATTCACTTCCACGGTTAGTGTTTGGGGCACACAGTTCTGTAATGACAAGTGGTCCTCATGTTTTTATCCAAGACAGTCCTCAGCCCAGTCATTTACTCCAAATGTTGGTGCAATAGTTCAAGCTAAGAGGCACCAGGTATCGGGAGCAGCAGTAGCAGTAAACAACATCTAAATGTACGTAAGTTACAATAGAGTTCATTTTCATCTATTTCCAGTTTAATAACTTGTGCTGAATGTGGCCCAGGCCAAGTGCCAGGATATCGGGTCAGGTTCACCATAGGAAATGAGTTTGACACCCCTGAGATAGACAATGTGAACCGGATTACCCTCATCCACTAACCCAGCAACTTCTTCAAAAAACTCAAGCAAGTTTGTGAGACACGACCTTCTTTCCCAGAAGCCGTGTTGAGTATCTCTAATGGCTCCTTCTCTTTCCCCGTGATCATAAACAGCATCTCTTAGGATCCCTTCAAGCATCTTCCCTCAGATCGATGTCACACTGATGGGCCTGTCATCCCCTGGCTCTGATTTGTCCCCTTTAATGAAAATGGGAACTACGTGAGCTACCTTCCAATCTCAGGGGACAATCCCTGACTCTATTGAGCTGTTAAAGATACAGGCAAGGGGCTCACAGAGCACCCGTCCCATCTCTTTAAACACCCGGGGGTGGATATCATCTGGACCTGGAGCACAAAGTATTTTGAGATTTCATATTTTATCCAAGATGACATCCCTTTCTATTTTAATATTTATGATGTTATTGTTGACAGCACATCCCACAGCTTGAATCTGAGCCTCATCTACAGGAATGTAGGCTGATGAGAAATAGTCATTTAACAGCTCTGCCATAACCCGGGAATCTGTCCTGAACTGTCTTTCAGTGGCCCTAACCATCTTTAATGGTCTTCTGACTCCTGACGTAGCTGGAAAGACGTTTGCTATTATTCCCACAATTGGGCACCATCTTCTTTTCCAAAGATCTCTGAGCTTCTCAAAAGGCTGCTTTTGTCTCCCTCGATTGTGGGTGATATTTGTCCCAATTTTCCTGTAAACTGAATTCATCCTGATCTGATCTGGGTTAAATGTAAGACAGTTCGGGGAGTCAGGAATCATTCACCCCGAGACCCACACTGACAGGTAAAACCCCAGACGGTTCCTTAGTAAGGATTCCTCTGGTACCTCAGCATATATTTGTCAGCTATCTTACAGTCCACTCCTGGAGGCCCCACTCCCTGAGCCTGCAACCTTCAGCAGGGTCAGTGGTGGAGTTCTGCAGTGGGAGTGATCCCAGAGTAACTGTCGGGATCGCCCCCACCCTGTGGATGGTCTGGGTCGTGTATTTTTAGTGATCCTGGTGTCTAACACGCACACAGCAATAAAACCATGAATTCTGGAAACACACTGCAGGTCCTTCTTTATCAGGAGATCGAATGACTGTTGTATAATTGTACCAGCAGTTAACAGGCTCCTGTGAACTCCTCCCTCTGCTATTTTAATGCAGACTTCAACTCATTTATTTTTAACGGGTTTATTTTAAATGAGTTAACGCCTGCCTTAAATGGTAGACTCAGGACTGTCACTCAAACAGGTGAAATCTCCATAGAATAATTACCACAGTCATTTTTAGACTGGACTCCGCACGGTGACTTTGCTGTCAGTGAAGAGAGACGAGAAAGACCAAAGTGCCGTTTGCCCCTCTCAGTGTGGCCCTGAAGGAATGTGTCCAGGCTGAAGTTCTGCTCCCCCCAGATTGTCCTTTCTGAGCTCCAGTCAGGTGATGCTAAACACTCAGGTGGGAAAGACTAAAATCTACAACAAGGTGTTTAAAACAAATCTGATTTATTTTACAGATATCCAGAATATTAAACTCCATCCCAGTTATAGGGGTTATTGACATCAGCAGAAACAAACCCCAACTGTCAGAATGAACATGGTTCAGTCCTGGATGGGATTAACAGCAGAATCCAACCCCTGCAGTCATATGTGAACTCGCTGGTGTCTCAGCATGTGTGATGACTGAGTGAATCCCTTCCCACACACGGAGCAGGTGAACAATCTCTCCCCCATGAGCATGTATTGATGTGTCAGCAGTTCATTTCTGCTTTTAAAGCTCTTCTCACAGTCAGTGAATTAACAGGTCACTCAATAGTGTGAACAAGTTAATGTTTCAGAAGGTGGGATGAATTAGTGAATCCCTTCCCACACACGGAGCAGGTGAACAGTCTCTCCCCAGTGTGAGTGCGTCGATGTCTCAGCAGTTCGTTTCTGATTTTAAATCTCTTCCCAAAGTCAGAACATTTAAAGGTCTCTCCCCAGTGTGAACTCGCTGGTGTCTGAGCAGGGTGGATGACCGAGTGAATCTCTTCTCACAGAAGGAACAGGTGAACGGCCTCTCCCCAGTGTGAGTGCGCTGGTGAGTCAGCAGATCAATTTTGCTTTTAAATCTCTTCTCACAGTCAGAACATTTAAAAGGTCTCTCATCAGAGTGAACTCGCTGGTGTGACAGAAGGCTGGATGACCGAGTTAATCTCTTCTCACACACAGAGCAGGTGAACGGCCTCTCCCCAGTGTGAGTGCGTTGGTGTCTCACCATTTCGTTTCTGATTTTAAATCTCTTCCCACAGTCAGGACACTTAAAAGGTCTCTCATCAGTGTGAACTCGCTGGTGTGACAGAAGGTGTGATGATTGAGTGAATCTCTTCTTACACACGGAGCAGGTGAACGGTCTCTCCCCAGTGTGAGCTCGCTGGTGTGTCAGCAGAGTGGATGACCGAGTGAATCCCTTCCCACACACAGAGCAGGTGAACGGCCTCTCCCCAGTGTGGGTGCGTTGGTGCATCAACAAGGTGGATGACCGAGTGAATCCCTTCCCACACACAGAGCAGGTGAACGGCCACTCCCCAGTGTGACTGCGTTGGTGTGACAGCAGATCAATTTTGCTGTTGAATCTCTTCTCACAGTCAGAACATTTAAAAGGTCACTCATCAGTGTGAACTCGCTGGTGTGACAGAAGGTTGGATGACCGAGTAAATCTCTTCCCACACAAGGAGCAGGTGAACGGCCTCTCCCCAGTGTGAGTGCGTTGGTGTCTCACCATTTCGTTTCTGATTTTAAATCTCTTCCCACAGTCAGAACATTTAAAAGGTCTCTCATCAGAGTGAACTTGCTGGTGTTGCAGAAGGTGGGATGACTGAGTGAATCTCTTCTTACACACGGAGCAGTTGAAAGGCCTCTCCCCAGTGTGAACTCGCTGGTGTGTCAGCACGATGGATGACCGAGTGAATCCCTTCCCACACACGGAGCAGGTGAACGGCCTCTCCCCAGTGTGAGTGCGTTGGTGTGTCAGCAGATTCCTTTTGCTTTTAAACCTCTTCTCACAGTCAGAACATTTAAAAGGTCTCTCATCAGAGTGAACTCGCTGGTGTGACAAAAGGTGGGATGACTGAGTGAATCTCTTCTTACACACGGAGCAGGTGAACGGGCTCTCCCTCGTGTGAACTCGCTGGTGTGTCAGCAGGGTGGATGAACCAGTGAATCCCTTCCCACACACGGAGCAGGAGAACGGCGTCTCCTCAGTGTGAACTCGCTGGTGTGACAGAAGCTGAGATGACCGAGTGAATCCCTTCCCACACACGGTGCAGGTGAACGGCCTCTCCCCGGTGTGAATGCGTTGGTGTGTCAGCAGGTTACTTTTGCTTTTAAACCTCTTTTCACAATTCGAACACTTAAAAGGTCGCTTATCAGAGTGAAATCGCTGGTGCATCAGGAGGCTGTATGACTGAGTGAATCCCTTCCCACACACGGAGCAGGTGAACGGCCTCTCCCCGGTGTGATTGCGTCGATGAGTTTCCAGCAGTGACGGGTAATTGAATCCCTTCCCACAGTCCCCACATTTCCACGGTTTCTTCGTGGTCCGGGTGTCCTTGTGTCTCTCCAGGTTGGACGATCAGTTGAAGCCTCGTCCACACACAGAACACGTGTACAGTTTATCCCCGCTGTGAATGGTGTGATGTTTTTTCAGGCTATGTAACTGGTTAAAGCTCTTTCCACAGTCAGTGCACTGGAACACTCTCACTCGGGTGTGTGTGTCTTGGTGCTTTTCCACTCACACTGATGTTTGAAATCTTCTCCCAGAGATAGAACAGACAAACATTTCTCCTTCCACATTCAAAGGCCGATGATCTTCAAGTCCTGATGAATCAAATGACTCTGTCAGATCTTGACGTGATCTTTGGTTTGAGTTTCCTGTCTGCAAATCCTCCCCTTCTCATCCCCTGTAAAAGGAGTTTATAAAAGTTATCACTGTAAGTACAGGATAACAATTCAGATCAGATAACTCTACATTCCATGGAACATTCTTTCCTCTCTTATTCCTCAAAGCTGTAAATCCCCGTCCCACACACTCTCCCTCCTCCCTGTGCTGAAATCCAAACACATCGCATCATCTTTGAGTGGCCGTAAACCATGAGTGAAAGGGTGAATGTGAGAGAGTGAGTGTGAGAGAGTGAATGTGATTACAGCAGTGGGCTCGGTGGGGAGAATGAAGTGGGGCAGGTGGAGCATGTTTCAGTGGGGCAGCAGTGATCATAATCTCATTAGGTTTAGAACAGTTATGGAAAAGGACAAGGGACAGTCAAATGTGAAAATTCTTAACTGGAGGAGGGCTAATTTCATGAGTTAAAATGGGATCTTGTCCAGGTGAATTGGTGTCAAAAATTGGTAACAAAACAGTAATTGAACAGTGGGAGGCCTTCGAGGAGGAGTGGGTTTGGTAGAGAGTAGACCGATTCCCACGAGGAGCAAAGGAATAGCATCCAAAGCTAGAGCTCCCTGGATGACTGAAGAAAAAGAGATCACCATTTCTCCTTCATTTACCGATGCTCCCTGAATGATCACCATTTCTCCTTCATTTACAGACTCCCCCTGACTGATCACCATTTCTCCTTCATTTACCGATGCTCCCTGAATGATCACCATTTCTCCTTCATTTACAAACGCTCGTTGACCGATCACAATTTCCCCCTCATTTGCATATGTTCCCTTATCGATCACGATTTCTCCTTCATTTACAGACGCTCCCTGACCGATCACCATTTCTCCTTCATTTGCAGACGCTCCCTGACCGATCACCATTTCTCCTTTTGTTGAGAGTTGGTCCGGAGCGAAACGGGAGAAACCGGAAACCGGCGGGTAGTGAGGGGGGATAATGTTCACTGTTTTATATTCGGGTCTGGGGCCGCACTCGGGGTTTGTGAAGCCTGAGCCTGGGCCTGAGCCCGGACCCGGGCCCCGGGGTTTATTGATCCTCTTGCTCCGATCCTCTCACCTGCACCGAACGCGCTCCTCCCGCAGCCTCGACTGACCGCGCATGCTCAGGACACACAGCCCGATAATGAGTCAGACTGCGCCTGCGCGCTGTGCTTCACTGATTCAGATAGGGCACAATCTGTACCGTGCTGCATGCTGGGTGTTGCAGCCGCCATTGCTGGTCTTAACATCTTGCTGAGAAGCAAATACATTGGAAGAAGCGAGAGCGCGTTTGGACCAAGGAAAATAAAATTAACTGAAACCCCAGCTCTTCGTGCCATTTAAACTGGCACAAACATACAGCGCAGACGCTCCACCACTTTGGTAAACTCCAGAAAATATTTTTACGGTAACTTTTATTAATTTCGTTTTATTAAATGTTGCAACTGACGGGTTCAATTAAGGTTTATTTTCGAACTGCACCTCAGGATGTCAGTGTCAACACTAATCCCACCATGGTGATGAAGGAGAGTTCCGTATCAATAGGAGGAGCGGAAATTGACTGGAGGGGTGAGCGGGTGAGTTGTTCCTCCAATCAATCGGAGTGTGTGAGGGGCGAGAGTTGCGGCACAGAATGGGCGGGTCTCAGCCCAGATGCCCGTCATTGTCTTAAACATAATTTTTAAAATCGAATTTATCTTAAACTCCAGAAGACGACTTGATCTTTCTGTTGCGTTTTGAAACAGATCAAAGCAGATGAGGTGGAGCAAGCATTTCAACATTTGTTAGAAAAACACATTAATTAAGAACAGCCAACATGGATCATTTGAGAGAACTCAAGTCTACTGATAAAGGGAATGTAGTGGATATTGTGTACATTGATTGTGAAAGGGTGTTTGGTAAGATGCCGGACAGGAGGCTTGTTGATAAAATTAATACTGCCCTTATTATCGGGAATGAGGCAGTGTGGATAGGAAGTTGTGTAAAGGGCAGAAAACAGAGAGTAGTGGTTAATGGATGTTCTTCAGACTGGAGGGATATTAATAGTGGTGTGCCCCAGGGTCAGTGTTACCTTGGCTCTTCTCAATATAGAGAATGATCTGAGCTTGGATATGTGGGACAAAAGGTGAAGATTTCTAGATGACGCCAAAATTGGCACCTTGGGCAATTGTGATGTCCACGGGTTAGTAAATGGGGCAGGTGAAATTTAATGCAGAGAAATGTGACGTGATACATTTTGAGAGGAAGAAAAATGAGATGAAATGTAAACTAAATGGTCAAAGTCTTAAAGTCGAGCAGCAAAGAGACTTAGGTGTGGAAGGTTCTAACTGATGCATTGTCTTATTAATTAACAAGTCTGAGAGTCAGCAACTTTAATACCTCATTAAGAAATATATGAGCAAATTCTCTTGCCTCTACCGTTCCAGAGTAAACATGCAAATCCCCCGTGTAGACGAGATCAGTCCTCTGGATGGAACGACGGACGCCCTGAGCTTGATCTCCGGTGTCTCCAGTCCCAACTGCCCCTTACATCAGTATCCCCTCATTTTTATACCCTGTTGTGATCCATCTGTCACTGGAGCTGCAACTTCCCTAATCTGTGGTTTACAAGGACACATTGCTTGGTTCCCAGCAGTTACTTTTCTTCAGTAGTGTTCTCCTGATCCCTGAACTACCCTGCTTACTGTTAATTAGAATCATAGAATCATAGAAAATTTACGGCACAGAAGGAGGCCATTCGTCCCATCCAGCCTAATCCCACTTTCGAGCAGTTGGTCCATAGCCTTGTAGGTCACAGCACTTCAGGTGCATATCCGGGTTCCTTTTAAATGAGTTGAGGGTTTCTGCCTCCACCACCCTTTCAGGCAGTGAATTCCAGACCGCTACAGCCTCTGGGTGAAAAATGTTTTCCTCAGCTCCTCAATAATCCTACTACCAATCACTTTAAATCTATGCCCTGCCCTTTGTTTATTGACTTCTCTGCTAAGGGAAATCGGTCCTTGCTACCCAGCCTATCACGGCCACACATAATTTTGTACACCTCAATGAAATTACTCCTCAGCCTCCTCTGTTTCAAAGAGAACAATCCCAGCCTATCCGATCTTTCCTCGTGCATATAATTATCCAGTCCTGGCAACATCCTCGTAAATCTCCCCTGTACCCAATCAAGTGCAATTACACCCTTCCTGTATTGTGGTGACCAGAACTGTACACAGTACTCAAGTTGTGGCCTAACCAGTGTTATATACAGTTCCAGCAAAACCTCCCTGGTCTATGCCGTGGCTAGTAAAGGAAAGAATTCCATATGCCTTGTTAACCACCTTATCTACCTATCCTGCTACCTTCAGGGATCTGTGGACATGCATTCCAAGGTCCCTCACTTCTTCTACACCGTTCAGTATCCTCCCATTTATTGTGTATTCCCTTGCCTTATTTGCTGGCCCAAATTCATTACCTCACACTTCTCCGGATTGAATTCCATTTACCACTTTTATGCCCACCTGACCAGTCCATTGATATCTTCCTGCACTCTACAGCTTCCTCCTCACTATCAACCATGCGGCCAATTTTGTATCACCTGCAAACTTCTTGATCAAGCCCCCTACATTTAAGTCCAAATCATTCATATACATCACAAAAAGCAAGGGACCGAGCACTGAGCTCTGCGGAACCCCACTGGAAACAGCCTTCCAGTCAAAAAAACACCCGTCGATCATCACCCTTTTCTTCCTGCCACTGAGCCAATTTTGGATCCAACTTGCAACTCTCCCTTGGATCCCATGGGATTGTACCTTTTTGACCAGTCTGCCATGTGCAATCTTGTCAAAACTCTTGCTAAAATCCATGTAGACTACATCAAATGCATTACCCTCATCGACTCTCCTTGTTACCTCCTCAAAAAATTCAATCAAGTTAGTCAGACACGACCTTCCCATAACAAATCCACGCTGACTGTCCTTGATTACTCCGTGCCTTTCTAAGTGATGGTTTATCATGTCCCTCAGAATTGATTCTTAAACTTGCCCACCAACGAAGTTAGACTGACTGGCCTGTAATTACTCGATCTGTCCCTCGGTCTCTTTTTAAACAATAGTACAACATTAACAGTCATCCAATCCTCCAGCACCACGCCTGTATCCACTCAGAATTGGAAAATGATGGTTAGTGCCTCCGTTATTTCCTCCCTTGCTTCTTTTAACACTCTGCGATACAGTTCATCCCTCTCTGATGATTTATCCACTTTCAAAGATGCTGAACCCCTCAATGCTGCTTCTCTCACTAAGTTTATCGCATCCAATATTTCACACTCCTTCTCCTTAACTACAACGTCTGCACCATCCCTCTCTTTTGTGAAGACAGAAGCAAAGTATTCATTAAGAACCATACCTACATCATCCGCCTCCACACATAGGTTCCTTTCTTGGTCTCTAAAAGTCCCTTCATTTTCCTTGATTTAATTTGCCAATATTTTTTGATTCCCTCTCTTTGGTTTCCTAATTTCCTTTTTAATTTCACCCCTGCACTTTTTATACTCCTCTAGGCTTTCTGTATTATTGAGCTCTCGGTGTCTGACATGAGCTTTCCTTTTCTGCCTTATCTTACCCTGTATGATGCTTGACATCAGGAGATAAAATTTTATATTCATTAAATAAGCATCACACATTACAATCTGATCTACTATATTGCTCACTCTGGTTCAGGTTTATATTATGGTTAATAACAGACGAATTCCTGTTCCTTCCCCTTATCGGATTAGAGATTCCAACCAGCCGATTGTGTGGAATGGAATGGCTGATTCGTGTTGCCATGACGACCTGCCTGCAGTCAAGCGACTGTTTGAGTTTCGAACTCAGATTAAACTTCTCTTTCCCATAATACACATTATATCAGACATTTAATGTCAATGTATTTTAGCCATGTTCTGTTAATATCTCTAAACCTGCAAAGTGTTCAGATACACAAACCTTTAAAAGTGGGAGGTCAAGTTGATAAAGTGGTTGAAAAATACATGTGATCCTCGGTTTTACAAATAGGGGTATAGAGTACAAAAGGACAGAGGCCATGTAAACCTGTACAAGTTATTGGTTAGGCTGCGGTTAGAATATTGTGTCAAGTTTTGGGGATCTTACACTCGGAAGGATGTCAATGCCATGGAGAGAGTGCAGAAATGATTCACTGAAATGTGAAATATCAGTGACGAGAGACTTTAGATATGAGGAGAGATTAGAGAAACTGGGACTCTTTTCATAGGACAAAGAACGGTAAGGGGAGATCTGAGGGAGGTGTTCAAAAATTGGTTATGGGCATTGTCTAAATATGTTAGGTACACTCAATGTCTCCCAAGGTCTGTGTACAGGGGAGGAGCAGATGGGTTTATCTTATCATCTTCGGGTTAAATGTTGTTCTCATCGAGGTGAGCACCCAGTGGCAACACTCTCCAGTCAGGTACAGCACGGGTTAGATACAGACTAAAGACCCTCTGCACTGCACCATCAAACACGCCCAGGGCAGGTACAGCACGCGTTACATATAGAGTAAAGCTCCCTCTTCACTGTACCACCAAACCCTCCTCGGGTATGTACAGCACGGGTTAGATACAAAGTAAAGTACCTTCTAAATTGTCCCATCAAACACTCCTGGGGTATGTACAGTACGGGTTAGATACAGAGTAAAGCTCCCTCAGGACTGCCCTATCAATCACACCCAGGATACCTACAGCACAGGTTAGACACAGAGTAATGCTCCCTCTACACTGTTCCATCAAATTCTCCCAAGGCAGGGACAGTACGGGTTAGATAGAGAGTAAAGCTCCCTCTACACTGCCCCGTCAAACACTCTCAGGGCAGGGACAGCCCGGGTTAGATACAGAGTAAAGCTCCCTCCACACCCTCTATGCTGTCCCATCAAACACACACAGACCATAGTGAGCAGGGTTTCTAGGCACTGCAGTGAAGTCAAAAAGAAATGCCATTCAGCACATCTGGTCCTGTCCTTGTCCCTTTAAAGGTGGAGAGCTGGGACATCCTGTCTCAAAACAAATCCCACTTGTTCAAAGTGAGAATCCCAGGGGAAGGGTCAAGATCCAGAGTGTGAAATGCCGGTCTGAAATGCCGGCTTTTTCTAAAGTCATGACGCTGATCAAAGTCTGCATGAAATTTTCTTGCCATTTCTGTCATGACTTGGAAAATATCTGCTGCCTGACACTTCAAATGTTGCTAATCTTTAACTGTCGCTCACAGTGTTCGAACAGTCACTGTTATCATTAGCCTTTGATGTATCTTCTTGCACTTCATTTCCTGAACAACACCAGCTGATCACAGCATCGCTTTCTTCAAGTTGAATCCCAGTGTGAAAAAATGAACAATTTCAAAGCGAAGCAACGTGTGCAAGATTGGAAGGAGAGTGCGAGAGGAGATAATTGGCTTGGATCAGTGATCTCTTGAGCATTCAGACATTCATTATCTGAAAGAAGCACGGAGATGATATTTTGGTCTAGATTTATCAGTGTGGAAAAGAAGCAGGGAGTTGAGATCCTTTTGTCCATTCATCCTGCAACATACAAAATCCTTCGCCTCTCAATGCCCAGCATCTTTCTTTCCAACTCCTTGCTCTGCAGGGAAGTCTTGGTTTCATTAAATCTCCGTGTTTGCAACAAACATCTAATTCACCTGGCAGATCTCCTTATCTGCGGATCGATGCACTTGTCTTCGGGTGGGTGCAACAAAGGTTCACTAGATTGATTCCTGGGATAAGAGGGTTGTCCTGTGAGGAAAGATTGAGTAGAATGGGCCTATATTCTCTGCAGTTTACAATAATGAGGTGATCTCATTGAAACATATAAAATTCTTAGAGGGCTTGACAGGGTACATACTGGGATGTTGTTTCCTCACGCTGGAGAGTCTAGAACTAATGGTTATAATCTCAAGATAAGGGGCCGGCCATTTTGTAGAGAGATTTCTTCACTGAGAGGGTTGTGGATGCCTGTGGATGCTGAGCCATTGAATAGATTCAAAACTGAGGTAGATAGATTTTTGGACACAAAAGAACTCAAGGGATATGGGGATAGGTCGGGAAAGTGGAGTTGAGGTCGAAGATCAGCGATGACCTTATCAAATGGCGAAGCAGGCTCCAGGGACTGCATGGCCAACTCTTGCTTCTTTCGCTGATATTGGTCCGCTGGAAAAGCAGATCTTGCCAGCTGTTTTAAAACTTTCAGCCTGAACAGGGACTTGAACCCTGGGCCCTCAGATCACTACCTGTTTTAAAAGTCTGATGCTCTACCGACTGAGCTATTCAGGCTCGCTGTCAAATTGGTTTCCATCATACAGATTCATGGTAGGACTCAGAATTATCCTTGTCGCTGTCGAATTTGGGGGAGTATCCCTTTTATCCAATTTTCAGCAACGTGTTGAGGAGAATCCTTGTTTCTGTTGAACATGATGTAAGAAACATGGACAGTGAACTCGTGATTTTGCAATTCTTCTTGTTTGTACAAAATGTCTTGTCATTCCTCAGCAGCAAGAAAAATAAAACACTTTACCCAATGGCTCAAAAGCTAAACTTGTTCCACACGGGAGCTGGAAAATGCCTCTCGACATTTCAGCCGATCAACAATTGAAAGCTGAATAATTTCACCCGTTACACCGTGACACCAGGCAACAGATTTGCCTCCCGAATTTTCCCTCCACGACACTTCAAACCGATGAATACCTGCTTCACGGAAAGAAGAATTGTGTGTTTGGTTCTTTAGATTTAAACATCTCGTGCCGGCCGCTTTACCATTTCAGCTGTCGCCAATTGCCCCCTCTCCCTCCCATAAACAAATAAACTCTCACCTGCTGTTGCAAGACGGGAGGCCAGAGGAGCCTCAGTGCCCACATGGGGACATGAAGAAGTCGATGCGTTATGGAACCAGTTGTACCTTGAACTCCAATCAAAAATGTTTAGAAGGTTCAACAACTTTAGATGGCGCTGGAGCTCACAATCTCGGCATTTCTCGAGCGTATAATTATTGTAGAAATAACGCGCGCCGACCGATTGCGCCACTGGAGCCGCGCACGGTCTGTGTCACCAGTGCTCCCATCAAACAGCTTCATCCTCGGTCTCTCAATTATCGCTTCGTGATCTTTCCCACACAGAAGCCTCCAACCAAGAGGCGATTCGTTAAACATCCGCAGTGACCTTTCAAAGCCGTGGCATCTGAAACAAAACCCCAGACGATAAGAACTTTGAATTATATTATTATTATTAACTTAAGGACAATTATTTTGATGCTACTTTGTGGATTTGGGGAAATTGGGAGCTGAAACTAAGAAACTCTCTCTGGGATGTCGTTGATTGAAGAGATGGGCGTTATTTCATTTAAAAACCGAGGCTCGGAACTTTCTGATGGAGAAGTGTGACAGAAGATTGTGGTTCGTGACAGTTGCGGGGGAGATCTGGAGGAGAGGGAGAAAAGTCAAAGTCACAGCTGTGACAGCTCAAGTGCTCCGCTTATCTGTAATATTTAGAAAGTAATGTAAAATACAGGACAAACCAGTTCGGTGTGGTTATTCCTAAAAGTCCCGGGTTCAAAGACGGATTTGTGAAGGGGGAACTGATTTAACCGCCAGACCGAAATCATTCCACATGAATCTGAAGCGTCTTGCGGAAAACGGCAGTGCGAACTGTTATGTTCGTGTCATGACTTGAAAGACCCTCCAATTACCGACAGTGTCTTTGAACGAGTTGTGCAGCCAAACCGCGATAGAAGCCGCTTTGCATTCGTCAAACGTGTCGCTGACGATATTGGGGGTGATAAGGGTCGATTTCAATTATTTGAAATCTCACCACGTGACCCGAAGATTGACCGCAGAATCGAGTTTTTCCTGTAAGTCCTGAATCGAAGGGAAAGGCGCAACAAGCAGGTCGGAGAAATGAAGAGCAGAAAATGTGGATGAAACTTGCACGAGTGAAAATCCCTGTCTGTTGGAAGACTCAGTCCCCAGTGGTGGAGAGGATTGGTATTTCAAGCTGTTTCACAGCTCACACACACACCATTGGCTCATTTAATCACCTTCAACAACTCGATTACATCATCACTTAATCTTCTATACACAAGGAAATACAAACCTTGTCTGTGCAACCTGTCCGACATAACTTAACTATTTTAGCCCCGGTATCATTCTGGTGAATCTGCGCTGCACCCCCTCCAAGGCCAATCTATCCTTCCTGAGGTGTGGTGCTCAGAACTGAATGCAGTACTAGAAATGTGGTCTCAGCAGAGTTTATATAACTGGAACATAACTTACACCCCTTTGAATTCCAACTCCCTTAAGATAAAGGCCAACATTCCATTAGCCTTTTGGGTTATATTTTGCGACTGTCCACTGACTTTTAGTGATTTCTGCACTTGGACCCTTAAACATCTTTCCTCCTCCACAGTTCCTAGCTTCGAACCAGTTGGAAAATATTCTAAACTATCTTGCTTCGGTCCAAAGTTCATACTTCCCCATATTGAAAGATTGAACAGACTGGGGCTCTTTTCCATCGGAAAGAGAAGGCTGAGGGGTGACCTGATATGGGACTGCAAGATTATGCAAGGGTTTGATAGGTCAGATGCAGAACAGGTGTTTGAACTTTTGGTGGTGATGATTCAAAAACTTGGGGCTATAAATAAAAGATAGTCACTAAATAATCCAATATGGCATTCAAGAGAACCCAGAGACTCGTCAGAATGTGCAACTCGCTACATCAAGAAGTAGTTAAGACGAATAGCATGGATGCGTTTACGGGGAAGCTAGATAAACATATGGAGGAGAAAGGAATAAAGGTATAAAAGGGTTTGCTCATAAGGTTAGATGAAGAGGGGTTGGAGGAGGTTCGTCTGCAGCATAAACACCGGCAGAATCTAGTTGGGCCGAATTGCCTGTTTCTGAGATGTACATTCTATGTAATTCTATGTTAGCTCCATCTGCCACAGTTTCACCAACTCACTTAATCTATCAATTTCTCTTATAACTTTATGCTCCGACCTGCACCACTCACTGTGCCTCCTAACTTGGTGTCGTCGACAAACTTGGATATACGGCACTCATTCATTCATCTACGTCATTTATCCATATAGTAAAAAGCTGATGCCCCGGTTCAGATCCCTGGGGGACACCACTAATCACATCCTGTCAATTTGAGCGCAAATCCATTATCTCTACTCTCTGTCTCCTACCTCCCAACCAACTCCCTACCCATGTCAATGGGTTGTTTTAATTTCCATGTGCTCCCATTTGTGTTAACACTCTCTTATGTGGCACCTTATCGAATGCCTCTGGAAGTCAATACACATAAACACCCATAGACACTCCATTATCTACCACGTTATTATATCTTCAAAAAGTTCAACTAGTTTCGTTGGACTTGACTTCGTCTTTACAAATCCATGCTGGCTCTCTCTGATCAATTCCTGTGTATCCAACTGCTCAGTCATTCTTTCCGTAGTAACAGATACTGGTAAATTCCCCACAACAGACGCCAGAATAATAGGTCTGTAATTTTCTATTTTATCTCTCCTCCCCTTCTTAAATAATGGAGTGACATTGCAAATTTTTCAATCCATAGAACAATTCCTGATTCAAGAGAGTTTTGAACGATCATGACTGAAGCATGTACAATTTCCTCACCTACTCCTTTTAATTCCTTAGGATGGTAACCATCAGGCCCTGGAGATTTGTTTATCTTTAGTCCAATTACTTTCTCCATTACCATTATTTTACTTGCACTGAATCCCCTTGATTTAATTTCAGTTTTCCTCGTGTCTCTGGGATATTATCCTCATTACTTTTCTGTGAGTATTTAGCAAGTCTGCCATTTCCTGAATTTCAATTACAATATCGCCCCCATCCGTCTTTCAAGGGCCCCCATTACTCCAAGTCACCCTTCTTTCTCTTTTTACACTGTAAATGCCGTGAGAGTTGTCCGTATTTTCCTTCACAAGTTTTTCTCGTTTTCCCTTTTTGCACCTCTTAAGATTTTTTTTTTAAATTTCAGCACCACGATAAACAACACTTCGCTGTGAAATTTGCTTCATTAGTTCTTCAGTGTCAGAGCGAGAATTGTCTGATCCTCTAAATTATTTAATGTAACAAACAAACACAAGCAAACATATCCATCCGTGCATCAACGCACTGATGGACACACACAGATAAACACAGCCTGAAACGCAGGCAGCATCGGGATTCACAGGGAAACGGGCAACCGAAACAGACAAAGATGGAACAGTCTGAACCCCCAACAGAATGTGACGTGTGGCTGATAGATATTAATGAGAGGAGGTGAAAACCACAGCCAGGAATTGGCTCCGTGGCTTAGTTGGTTAAAGCGCTTGTCTAATAAACAGGAGATTCTGGGTTCAACTCTCAGCGGCGCCTTTATGTAATTTATGATGTTGAGTGAATCTGACACGCGAAAACAGACAGTGTGGTGTTTGTCCTTGTTCAGAGAGCCAACACAGAATTGATCAAAATGTTTCTTCAAAAATGCCCTTTCAATTTTCAGATCGACCTCTCATGGAATGTGACCGTCGCACGTCAATGAAAGGACACGTTCTTGTCTCTGGGCTGGTTGAGGTCGGGGTATAATTCTCGATTCGAGAGTCGAAGCCCGAATTTAACCCGGGACTTTTGATCTTGACCTGCGGTTCAAACTTTTGCAAAGAGGGGAAAGCAGTCCCCAGATCACTCCACTTGAATCTCAAGCACCTTCGGAAGAAGTTCAGTTCAAACAATCAGGACTTTAAAGGCACCTCAATGACCTGCACTTTCATTGAACGAGCTTTGCTTACAATTGCATCCGACCTTGAAACCGCTCTGGGCTTTCATCTCACTGAAGCAGAGTGTGGCCGCTTTGTATCTGTGAGCATGTCGGTGACGAGGTTCGCTTTGATATTGGTCGCTTTCAATTTTTAAAATTTCACCAAGCATCGGGGAAAAGAAACCGAGAATCGAATTGTCCCTGCAAGTGATGAATTGAAGGGATTGGTGCTCCAAGCAGATCTGGAAAATGCACAGTGCAGTCGCTCAGGAGTTCCAAATCCACCCCCTCTCCACTCAGCGATCATATTAACTGAACTTTACCCTGGCCCAGTGTCACCGCGCTGAAATCGAGTATTTATCCGGCACGTTTCTCTTAACTTCATAGTTGCTGATTTAAGAGCGAAGACCGGCTCGTTGGATTTTCACTCCTGCAAGCTTCAATCATTCATTTTGGACTGACAGTAGACAAATGTTATATTGGTCACTGCAACCTCAAAGATTGGCTGAGTGAATTATTGGTTCAGTCGGTAAATTCTTCACCTGTCTCGTGGTGCTATCGTTTGACGCGAAGGTTTGATGGTTTGAGCCCTAATTTTATTTTCCCTAAGGATTCATCACCTCAAAGTTCTAGGGTTTCAATGTGTGTTTTGTCTGCAAGAAAATGTACCGTGATCATTGCCGGCTGAGCAGGGCTGATATTCCACCATTTACCCTGCGGTCGGAGAGCAGGCACATGAATCATATAAAGGAATGGAACATTGGCTTCACAGAAATCACAATTCATAACCCATTTATTTTAAGCGGGTTTATTTTAAATGAGTTAACGCCTGCCTTAAATGGTCGACTCAGGACTGTCAGACAAAGAGGTTAAATCTTCAGAGAATAATTACCACAGTCATTTTTAGACTCGATGCCGCACGGCCACTTTGCTATCAGTGAACAGAGCCAAGAAAGACCAAAGTGCCGTTTGCCCCTCTCAGTGTGGCCCTGAAGGACTGTGTCCAGGTTGAAGTTCTGTTCCCATCGGACGATCCTCCCCCCAGATTGTCCTTTCTGAGCTCCAGTCAGGTGATGCTAAACACTCAGGTGGGAAAGACCAAAATCTACAAGATGTTTAAAACAAAGCTGATTTATTCAACAGATATCCAGAAAATTAAACTCCAGCCCAGTTATAGGGGTTATTAACATCAGAAGAAACAAACCCGAAATGTCAGAATGAAAATGGTTCAGTTCTGGATGGGATTAACAGCAGAATCCAACTCCTGCAGTCACTTTTGAACTCCCTGGTGTCTCAGCACGTGTGATGACTGAGCAAATCCCTTCCCACACACGGAATCATGGAATCATAGAAAATTACAGAACAGAAGGAAGCCATTCGGCCTATCGTGTCTGTGCCGGCCGAAAAAGAGCTATCCAACTTAATCCTACTTTCCAACACTTGGTCCATAGCCCTGTAGATTACGGCACTTCAAATGCACATCCAAGTACTTTTTAAATGAGTTGAGGTTTTCTGCCTCGACCACCCTTTCAGACAGTGAGTTCCAGACCCCTAACAACCTGTCCGCTTTTGTGTATCCTGTTACTTTTTCACTGCTATCCGGAAGTCTATAAACAACTCCCACCAAAGTCTTGTATTCTATTCTGTTACTCATTTCTACGCAAAGCCTTTCTACTGCGTGCTCACCTTTACTGATATCTCTTCTTTCCAATGCAGTAATAGTATCCCTCATCAATATCGCTACTCCACCGCCTTTTCCAATGTCCCTATCCTTTCCAAACGGCTCATAACTTGAAATATTTATCTCAGTCATGCCCAGTTTGTCGTCAGGTCTCAGTGATGAGCACTACGTCATGCACTATAAGCTGAATTTACGCTTCTAATTCACTTGTTTTATTTCTTATGCTACGTACATTAGTGTATAGAACATTTAATTGGGCATTAGAACTTGTCCAACCTTTATGCCCTGATGTTGTGTTTAGCATACTTGGTAAATGAGGTTGGTTAGCTGCAGACACAAGTGGTAACATGGGATTATGTTATAGTGTCAATAATGGAGACCTGGCTCAAACAAGCGGAGGAGTGGACACTGAGATATTCCAGGCTACAACGTATTCAGGAAAGGCAGGGAAAAAAGGAGGGGGGCGGGGCTGGAGGGGAGCAGGCACTATTGATCAAAAATACTGTTACAGCGGTAGAAAGGGTCGCCCTGCTAAGGGGTTCAAAGGCATAATCTATTTGTTTAGAATTAAGGAACAATTGAGGAGCTATTACGCTGCTGGATGCATTCTATGGACGATCAAATAGTGGGAAGGAGATAGAGGAGCAAATTGGCAGGTAAATTGCAGAAAGATGCAATAATTTTAGAGTAGTGATCAAAGGGAACTTCATTTATCAGAATATAGACTGGGAAACAGCAGTGTAAAAGTCAAAGAGGGCGAGCAATTCCTGAAATGTGCACAAGAGAAATTTCTTAATCCGTATGTTTTCAGCCCAACGAGGAAGGAAGCAGTGTTGGATTTATTTAGGGGAAAGAAGTGGGGCAAGTGGAGCATGATTCTCTGGGGGAGCATTTGCAGCAGGTTTAGTGTAGTTATGGAAAATGCAAGGAAAAATCAGGTATGAAAATACCCAACTGGGAAGAGCGAATTTCAGCGAGTTGAAAAGGGATCGGGTCCAGGTGGATTGGAATCAAAAATTGACAGGTAAAACAGGAAATGAGCAATGGGAGGCTTTGAGTGAGGAGATAGTTCCGGTACAGACTGGATACATTCTTACTCGAGGAAAGGTTGGGCATGGAAAACTAGAGCTCCCAGGATGACAACAGAGTATTTGAGACAACATTTTGTACATTCTGAATACCAATGTCCGGACAGGTGTGCCCGCGGTTATCAAACACAACCTCGTCACCTCCACGCTGACAAATAAAAAGCGGCCACATTCTGCTTCAGTGAGATGAAATCCGAGAGCGGTTTCAAGGTCAATTGCAATTGCAAGTAGAATGCATTCAGAGGACGTGAGATCATTGAGATACCTCCAAACACCCTGCCAGTTTGAACAGCAGCTCAAGATCAAAAGTCTGGGGGGGGAAATGAGGGCTCGTCCGGGATTTAAACCCGGGATCTTTCACATATTTTAAACAACAAACCCGAAGCGAGAATCATACCCCTCGACCAACGAGCCCGCTGAAAAAAGAAAGCAACAAGTAGTGGTTTCTGAGTATCAGCGGCCACTTTCCCCAAATCTCCCTGAAAGTACCGTAAACAAAAATGTGTCCGCACATTAGTGAAGAATCATAAAGCCAATTTCTTCACTGTTGTGTTTTGTTTAGGTCTCCTGACGCTCATAAAGATGATTGGGGACAGTTGATGAGTTATCGGTGTGAGGGCGCAGATACTCCGGTGTGAGGGCGCAGATACTCCGGTGTGAGGGCGCAGATACTCAGGTGTGAGGGCGCAGATACTCCGGTGTGAGGGCGCAGATACTCCGGTGTGAGGGCGCAGATACTCCGGTGTAAGGGTGCAGATACTCGGATGCAGGGATTTGTTGCCGCGACTGAAATGCGGCTTAGAACTGTTATTATCCAAGGCAGCGCTGCAGGATCCTTTCATGATCTCTCACAAATCAACTGAAACCCATCGGAATGTGAATACAATTTTGCGTTTCCAAAATAAAAGGGAGTGACATTCATTGTGGAAACAGTCTGGCGTCACTCACTGCAGAAATATCCATGTCAGAGTGAAGCGGCTCTCCTGCAACCTTCGGACCTTGTCTGTCAAGAAGAATTCAGATTTCCGCGAAGCCAATCACAGGTGAAATGATGGAAGATCGGCCGTGCTCAGCTGGCCATCGAAACCGGGCATTTGTTTTGCAGCGAAAAACAAACATCAGAACCAGGAAATGCGAGACCATGAGGATAAAAGTTTCCCGACCTTCCCTGGGTGGGCTCGAACCACCAACCTTTCGGTTAACAGCCGAACGCGCTAACCGATTGCGCCACAGAGACAGCACACGTTTGCTGTTGAACTCCTGATTCAACGAACTAAAAATTCAGGTTGCAGCGATCAAAATGAATTCTCTCCACTATCAGTTTACTTTTCCAAAATAAAATGTGTGAAGTTTGCACGAGTGAAAATCTGTGCTCTATTATTCCTGAACATTAAACTCACCTTGCCATTAAACAACTGTCTGTTGGAAGACTCCGTCCCCTCGTGGTCGACAGGATTGATTTCTCGAGCTGTGATTCACCATTCTCTATTCCAGTAATATTCAGGTTTGCTGAAAATGAGATGAGATGAAATGAGCAGGTCCGACGAGCAGGTCTGTGACACGACTCGGTGTTTACAAAGTTGTCTCTTGCACTGAACAGTGAAGCGGACGGCAGTTTTCACTCTTAAACCAGTAACCATGATGTTCAGAAAAAGTGTGGCCGAGACATACTCGATTTCAGCGCGGTGACACTGGGTCAGAGTAAAGTTCAGTTCATGCGATTGCCGATTGGCGAGAAGGTGGATTTGGAACTCCTGTGCGGCTGCACTGCGAGTTGTCCAGATCTGCTTGGAGCGATATTCACTTCAATTTATCACTGACAGGGACAATTTGATTCTAAGTTTCTTTTTCTCTGCTGCTTGGTGAGATTTCAAAAGTTGTAAACGACCCACACCGACCCCAAACTCGTCACTTCCACTCTGACAGATGTAACGCGGTCACACTCTTCACTTCAGTGAGATGAAAGCCGGGAGCGATTTCACGGTCGAATGCAATGGCGAACAAAGCTCATTCCAAGAAAGTGCAGGTCATTGAGGTGCCTTTAAATTCCTGATTGTTTGCACTGAACGTCTTCCCAAAGCGTTTAAGATTCACGTGGAGTGATTTGGGGACTTCTTTTCCATCTTTGCAAAAGTTTCAACCGCAGGTCAAAATCAAAAGTCGAGGGCGGAATGAGACGCCTTCCTGAAATTTGAGAACCAGGGAAGCAGACTTTAGAGCAAGGTTCTGTTTATTGAGAAAAAGCAGATACAATATTCATCCCGGAACGATCCAGAATCCGATCAGCTCGAAAAGTAACGGTTACCCCGTGATTTGAACACGCAGCCTTCTGGTGACGCAATAAGTCATGAAGATTGAAGCAGGAAGTTGAAAAGTGAGAATTGATGGATTCAGTGAGTGGGCAAAACTGCGGCAAATATAGTTCAATGGGGGGTGAGCGAGATCATCCAATTTAAATCTAAGAAAGATAAATCAGAATGTTTTCTAAATGGTGAGAAACTAGGAACTGTGGAGGAGCAGAGAGATTTCGGAGTCCAAGTGCAGAAAGCGCGACCAACTAGCGGACAGGTACAGAAATTAATTAAAATGTCAAATGGACCGTCAGTACGGCCGGTTAACTCAGTTGCTTAGAGTGTGTTGTAACGCCTTAATCACGGATTCGATTCTTATAATTTACTTTATTTATTTTGGCTTTTTATAACTTTTAAAATCGAAGCTTACAAAAAAATATATAAAGACAGATTCGAGGGGACAGTTTTTTGAATAACATCCATTCTCACTTTGCCCCTGGACCGGAGAAACGCGTCTTTCTTTTTATTCAGGTTTTTTTTAGCAACTGACCCTGTGGTGCAATGGCGAGTGTGTTGGACTTCTACTTGTTTTGTTTGATAAGCCATTCAAAGGCTGTGGATTCGAGTTGCAACGGCGTTGGATTTTAGTTCGGGAGCTGGGAAGTGAAATTTTGCAGCAAAACCGCAACAGGATCATTAATGTCCGTCAAGGATGTGAAACTGCCCCCGACACTTCATCTTACACAAGTGGCTCCAGTCACACCCGAATTCATGATTCTTAAACCACTCTGAGCAGGATTGGCGAAATACTCTCAAGAAGGAGACTCAACATCTGCTCAGACCGAAAGTCAATCTGCTCGACTTCCGGCTCTGTCAGACTGAATGTTCCTTCAGACAGGTTTCCAACTGGACACATGCATCCTGCTGCCGTGCGAGCATTGGTGCTTGAGGGGTAGAATTCTTGCTTGCAGTCATTCTATTCCTGTAAAACTAGCTCCTGAAGTGCAGGATGGAAAGTATCCTGGCTGAGCGGCCTCTGGCGCTGGTTTAAAGCTCCAGTTAAATCCCACGATTTGAAGATGGATCAAAGTCATAGTTTGTGTCTCTAAAACCGCAGCCTCCCTCCTCTAAACAATTAATACTAAACATCTCATCTGCTCTTGCAACCGCATAGTCCGGAGGAACCACATGGCAATTCAGATAATTAAATGAATTTTGGAACATATCAATTGTTCCTTCAACTCCGGTCGAAATGTTCACAAACAAAAGGTTTGTTTGATCTTGCTGAGATTCGAATTAAAAACCCCGGCATTTCCTGAGCCTGTAACTCAAATAAGGACCGATTGCGCCGCTGGAGCCCGGTCACTCTGATCACCTGTCCCACTCTGCTGGAAAGAATCTGAAGGTGAGATTTCCTTACCTGTGGAAACGTGTCCTGTCCCCGTGATGAAACTAATATCTGCACTTTCACTTTCAGCTTCTTTCACATCCTCTGCTCCATCGCACGACAATCGGGTTTTCTGTGAACAGGTCAAAATGGATATTTGCAGAAATTCTGTCAGTGGTAAAATTCGAATCGAGAAACGCCCCAGACATTGAAACCAGCGATTAAAACGATCAGATCACACTTCCACAAAACAAGGCCTGTCTTTAAATGTCTGTTTAATGATCAAATAAATTAATTGAAGCTAATTGACCGTATTTTCCGGGTGATGGGTTGTTCCCCTTACAGCAGAGAAGTTTCAGAGGAGATTTGGTAGAAGTGTTCAAAGTCATGAAGGGTTTCGATAAAGTAAATCAAGAGAAGTTGTTTTAATTGGTGAAATGGTCGGAAACCACAGGACACAAATTTGAGGTGATTGCAAAAGAACCAAACGCGATATGAGGAAAAACTTAATTACGCAGCGAGTAGTTCTGATCTGGAATGCGCTGCTTGAAAGGGTGGTGGAATCAGATTCAATCGTGACTTAAAAAAGGAATTTGAAGGGGAAAAATGCAGAGCACCTGGAAAGGGCCGCAGAATGGGACTAATTGGATTGATCTTACAAAAAGCAGGCACTGGCTCAATGAGCCGAATAGACTCCTTCTGTGCTGTAACCATTCTATGATTCGATGGACAGAAGCGGTCTGAATGAATGGGCGATCGGTTGTGGGTCGCAGGGATATTTTAACTGGTTGTCCGGTTGTGTTACTGACGGCTCCTTGTTCTCGGATTATGGTTTTCATTTTGGGCGTTTCACTGATTGATATGTGAGAGTTCCCCAGTTCAAATCCCAGAACCCTCCTGTTTCACTATTTCCAGTGAAGATTCACTAATTTCTTTCTCACATCTTTTCAGCGTTGCAGAAAGCAGGATTGATTTAATTCTCGAACATGTTTGAGGTCCAGAGGCCAGAATGCAGCCGGTTTATCGACGCAACACACACGGAGAGAGTAAAATATCTCACGCCGGTGTGCAGATTGAAACTGAAGGTGAATTTATCCCAATTCAGGCGATCTCAGAGGTGCAGAATAAAAATGCGCCTTAATTTGTCGGGAATACGAACCCTGTTCCCTCGCGTGGTAAGTGCAAATTCTACCAGTGAAACAGTAACGTTTTCATGGCATCGGGCTCTCTGTGTCCATTTGGAAACCTGTTTTAAACAACATATAATTTCACAAACCTCCTCTGAGTACCTTGCACATTCTGATTTACAGCCGTGCATTACTAGCACTCGCTGTATGTGATGGCCGAGTGGTTCAGGCGTTAGATCTAAAACTCGACAGGGTCTTTCGGTGAAACATTGGAATGCTGCTCGCGGCGCTATTGTTTACAGTTTTGTTCAATGCTCAAATAAATATGAACTGGAGATAACGGGCCTCATTTCCTTCTCTCAGATAGATCCTCCACCGCGGCAGAGCCTTTTAATTGGGAGCCCAATGGTCATGCAAAATGTCAAGGTGCGTGAAGGAAACTTCACAATAATCCACGACTGGAGTATTGTGTCTTGTTCTGGGCACCGCACTTTAAGAAGGATGTGAAGGCCTGAGAGAGGATGCAGAAAAGATTTACTGGAATGGTTCCAGGGATGAGGGACTTCAGTTACGTGGATAGACTGGAGAAGCTGGGGTTGTTCACCTTAGGGCAGGAAGGTTGAGAGGAGATTTGCTAGAAGTGTTCAAAATCATGACGGGTTTAGATAAAGTAAATAAACAGAAACTGCTCCCGTTGGCGGAAGGGTCGAGAACCAGAAGACACAGATTTACGGTGGTTGACAAAAGAACCAAAGGCGATATGAGGAAAAACGTTTTAAATCGGCGAGTAGTTATAATCTGGAATAGATCTCCTGAAAGGGTGGTGGAAGCAGATTTAATCGTGACTTTCGAAAAGGAATTAGATTAATATTTGAAGGAAAATATTTGCGGGTCTACAGGGAAAGAACGGGGGAATGGGACGAACTGGATTGCTCTTAAAGAGAGCCGGGGCAAGCTCAATGGGCCGAATGGCCTCTTTCTGTGCAGTAACGATTCTATGAGTGTATGATTCCATCTTTCTCAAGCTTCATTTCAAATTCTGCTAAATTGATATTCAGGCTTTTTTTTCTTTACTTTTATCTCTCTATCTCTCCCTGTCTCTGTCACTCTCTGTTTTCCCCTGATGGACTTCTCAAGCTTCCTTGAACGGCCAAAGCTCTTCGAACCTGCGACACCAGCAGAGAACGGTAAAGATCGAAAGACTGAGACGGGAGGAAAAGTAAAGGACCAATCCAGATGATGAATTCTGAGCCAATGTCCACATATCGATGTCGCTTCGTCCTCATAGTGAAATCATCAGTACTTTTAGCCCAGTATAAAAACAAAATCTTGTATTTATAAAGCGCTTTTCACGACATCAAGACCTCCCAAAGCGCTTTACAGCCAATTAAGTATTTTTGAAGTGTAGTCAATGTTATACTTGTGGTGGAGTGGATAATCTGCGGATGCCGAGACAGACAACAATGTAGCTTTAGAGCAATTAATTCTGCAAAGTCTCACTTGATATTACAACTCGCACATTCGAAACGAATGTGGTAAAGAGATGCTAATATTGTTGATATGAAATAGTTAATGTACGTCTTCACATTGCCGTACATCGGAATAGAAAAAGTGATCGGATGGACAGAATGGTGGCCGATCGGCTGTGGGTGGCACAGAATTCTGCATTGGTTGCACCCCTCTGTTATCAGTGGCTCGTTGGTCTTCGGGTATGATATCTCGCTTTGGGGATTTGCTGATTGTTCTGTGAGAGGTCCCGGACGAGCCCTGCGGTGTTACCATTTTTAGTCCAAAATCACTAATTGGCTTCTCACGTCTTGTCAGCGGTGTAGTCGGCAGGATTGTCTTAATTCCAGTGCATGGAGGACAGAATGCAGAGATTCTGTCGACGACAACACACATGGAGAAAGGGAAATTTCCCAAGATGTTGTTCAGATTGAAGCTGAATGTCAACGTATCCCACTTCACGTGACCTCATGAATGGAAATGAAAAATGCTCCTCGATTGGGTGGTGATCGAACCCGCGCCTCCCGCGCAGAAAGCAAGAATTTTATTACCGAAATAACAAAGTCCGCACAGCAGCAGGCGGCATGCGCTCAGTTCGAAACCTGTCTAAAAGAACATACAGTCTCAGAGTTCTCCTGTCATAACCTTCTTCATTCTCTTCTGCAGCCGTGTCGGATTTGTCGATTGCAGCTGCGATGACCCAATGATTAAGAAGTAGGACTTGCAATGTGATTTTCCAACCCAGCTTCGACGCAACACACGTGGAGAATGGAAAATGTCTCGAAATGGTGCGCAGATTGAAGCTGAGGGCGAATGTCGCACAATTCACGCGATCGTATGAATGGAGAATGAAAATAATCCGAAACGAACCGGAAATCGAACCCCGGTTTCTCACGTGATAAATGAGAATTCTATCACCGAAACAGCAAAGTCAGCACATTAACAAGCTGCAAGTTTCCAGTTGGAAACCTGTCTGAGAGAACAAAGTGTCACAGATCTCGTGTGATAACCCTACGCATTCTGATTTATAGCTGTGCATCATCGATGCTTGCAGCTGCGATGGCCGAGTGGTTAAGGCGTTGGACTTGAAATCCAATGGGGTTTCCCTGCACAGGTTCGAATCCTGTTCGCAGCGCTACTTTTTAAAGTTTGTTCAGTGTTCAAATTAATCTGAACTTGAACGAACGGACCTTGTTCGCTCCCTCAGAGAGGTGCTCCATCGCCAACGACGCTTTTAAATCGGAGCCCAATGATCTCTCGCAAAATTGCAAGACACGTGAAGGAATCTCTCCCAAGCTCCATTCTAAATTCTGCTCGTTCGCAGAACTTGACATTTATACAATTTATTTCTATGTTTTAATCTCTCCCTGTCTCTGTCTCTTGACTTTGCCTGTTTTCTCCTGATGGACTTCTCAGGCATCGTGAACAGCGAAGAATGATGGAACCTGCAACACCAGCAGAGAAGGGTCAAGATGGAAAGACTGAGACTGTAGGAAAAGAAAAGGTGCAACCCAGCTGATGAATTCGTAATTAATGTCCACACATTTATGTTTCTTCCCCTCACAATGAAAAAATCAGCAATTTGAGTACAGTACACTTATGGTAGAGTGTATAATATGCGGATGTTGAGACCGACAATCGAACCTTTGCCGTGGTGATGAAAGCGCCGAATCCTAAACACTAAACCCCAAGGAAACGATGAAAATTCTTTGCTGCGAACAAGCAGAGCAACGCGGCCTTTCCTACTTGGCCCTTTGTAATTCAGGTCATTTTCCTGCCAGACAAACTGCTCGCACAAAATGGCATTTTCTGTTCGAAATAATATCGCGACAGAGGTGATGTTCAGGCAATGACATCACCAAGTGCAAGTAGGCATGTACATGAAATGGAAAGTGAGGTAAAATACGACCACAAGCTGCTGATGGACATTTTCCATTTCCAAAATTCACGCACTGAATGCAGCTCCTGGGAAAGCTGCAAGGTCACGCAGGTCCATCATGAATCGTTTGAAGCAACTGGCAGTTTAAAGTGGCATCTCCTGCTGCTTCTGTGGGGAGTGAGAGAGAGGCACTGTCGGTATTTGCGTGCAGTTTGATTTTGCACAGAACTGCACAGAGAAACAGCAAATATACCGGGGCTGTGAGATGTTCTATATTATTGATATTTCACCACAGGAATATCCGCAGTCAGAAGCTGAAAAGAAGGAGAGATAAGAGGCCTGAGAATAAACACAGAGCTGAATGAATCATGAAAGAGCGAAAGAAAAAATAATGTCATCAGTTCCACTTTGTCTCGTGCGCAATCTTGGGAGCTCCCCAATGGCCTGGTGGTGAGAATTCGGTACTCTCACCGCCGCGAGGTTCGATTCCCAGTCAGGGAATTAACTTTAAAAAGAGTTATGAACTTATTAAATTAATTACATGAAGCTAATTAAATCCTGTTCGTAACTGAATCCCTGTTTTAATCACCATGAATCAATCGATAACTTTCTATTCCAGACTGAAGGCGATGTTGACGTGGTTCCCGAGAGACGGTCAAAACTTTAATAAGATTTTTATGCTTTGAATGTGATGAATTTTTTTCATTTTAAAGACTGCATCTTAAGAGTGGGATTAAAAACGCAGTGGAGTCGTTGTTAAATTTAACATTAACTGGCAATTGTCGCTGTTTGTCACAGGAGCGCCCGAACTGGTTCTCCGATCAAGATGAAAGTAACGCAACGAGGAACATCTGATACAACACGAAAGGCATCGGGCTATGACAAAAATCCCCACCGTTTTGCTTTTCCAAAATAAAGGGTGTGAAATGTATTCTCTGAACATAGGAACAGTCTGGTCTCACTCACTACAGAAATCTCCATGTCACAGCGAACCAGCTCTCCTGCTGCGAATGCGGCCTCCCTTCGGCCCTTTCGGGGGCTTGTCTGTCAAGGAGAATTGTAATTACCGTGAAGCCAATGTTCCATTCCTTTATATGATTCATGTGCCTGATTCCCGACCGCAGGGTAAATGGTAGAATATCAGCCCTGCTCAGCTGGCAATGATCACGGTACATTTTCTTGATTCCAAAACATGCGTTGAAACCCTGGAACTTTGAGGCGATGAATCCTGAGGATAAAATAAAATAAGGGCTCGAACCATCAAACTTTCACGCTAACGGATAACACCGCCGAGAACAGGTGAAGAGATCACCTGCTAAACCAATAATTCACTGGGCTAAACTTTGAGATTGCAGCGACCAATATAACAACTGTCTACAGTCAGTGAAAAATGAATGATTAAAGCTTGTAGGAGTTAAAATCCAACCAGCCGGTCTTCACTCTTAAACCAGCAACTATGAAGAAAAACATGCCGGAGAAATACTCGATTTCAGTGCGGTGACACTGGGCCAGAGTAAAGTTCATTCAATATAATTGCCGAGTGGCTGGAGGGTGGATTTGGAACTCCTGACCGATTGCACCACGCATTTTCCAGATCTGCTTGGATCACCAATCCCTTCAGTTCATCACTTAGAGGGACAATTCGATTCTCGGTTTCTTTTTCCTGACGATTGATGAAATTTTACAAATTGGAAGCGATCAATATCAAAGCTAACACGTCACAGACATGCTCACAGATAGAAAGCGGCCACACTCTGCTTCAGTGAGATGAAAGTCAAGAGCGATTTCACGGTCGAATGTAATGGCTAACAAAATTCATTCAACGGAAGTTCAGGTCGTTGAGGTGCCTTTAAAGTCCTGATTGTTTCTATTAAACTTCTTCCCAAAGCGTTTGAGATTCACGTGGGACTATTTGAGGACGTTATTTCTTTTTATGCAAAAGTTTCAACTGCAGTTCAAGATCAAAATTCGTGGGACCACAGCTGTTCACAAATTGTCGGCGCTGGGACCACTGTTGTTCACAATTTATCGGTTCTGGGACCACTGTTGTTCACAATTTATCGGTTCTGGGACCACTGTTGTTCACAATTTATCGGTTCTGGGACCACTGTTGTTCACAATTTATCGGTTCTGGGACCACTGTTGTTCACAATTTATCGGTTCTGGGACCACTGTTGTTTACAATTGATCAGTGGTGGGACCAGTGTTGTTCACAATTTATCAGTGGTGGGACCACTGTTGTTCAAAATTTACATTCATGATTTGGACACGGGAATCGGAAGTACAATTCCAAAATTAGGGATGACACCTAATTGCGAGCTGTAGTTAATACAAAGGAAAAATGAGAAAAAATAAGGACGACATTGACAACTTTGCAGAATGGGCGTGTAAATGGCAAATTAATAACAATATTTGTTGTGCACTCCTTTGCCTTTTTGCCCCCCCACAACTCACTCACACTTCTTCAGATTGAATTGTATTTGCCACTTTTCTATCCACCGTTCCGCTCTATCTATATCTTCCTGCAGTCGACAGCTTTCCTCCTCACTATCAACCACAGGACCAATTTTTGTATCATCTGCACATTTCTTAATCATGCCCCCTGCATTTAAGTCTAAATCGATGATCTGTACCATGAAAAGCAGGGACCTATTACGAAGCCGCATGGAACCCCACTCGAAACAGCCTTCCATTCACAAAAGCACCCGTCGACCACAACCGCTTGCTTCCTGCTACTCAGCCAATTTTGGATTTAACTTGCCAATGTCCCTTGGATGCAATGGGCATTTACATTTTTTACCAATCTGCCCTGTAGAACTTTGTCAAAAGCCTCGCTAAAACCCATGTGGACTTCATCAATCGCGCTACCCTCATCGATCCTCCTTGATATCTCCTCAAGTAATTCAATTCAAACGACCTTCCCTTAACAAATCCACGCTGACTGTCCTTGATTAATCCGTGCCTTTCGAAATGACGATTCATACTTTCCCTCAGAATTGTGCGAAATAATTTACCCACCATCGAGTTTAGGCTGACTGGCCTGTATTTACTCGATCTATGCCTTTCTCCCTTTTTAAACAATGGTACAACGTTCGCAATCCTCAAATCCTCCAACACGACAACTTTTGCCAGGGTGGATTGGAAAATGATGGTCAGAGCCTCCGCTATTTCCTTCCTTGCTTCTGTTAACATCCTGGGATATATTTCATCCGGGTCTGGAGATTCAGGTGGAGCGATTTGAAGACTTATTTTTCCTGTTTGCCAACGTTTGTTCCACAGGTCAAGATCACAAGTCGAGGTCCAAATTTGGACGAGTTCCGGGTTTGAACCTCAAATCGTGAATTATGCCTCGACCCCAACGAGCCCAGAAACAAGAACGTGTCCTTAAATTAACGTGTGACAGACACATTCCATGAGAGGTCTGTCTGTGGAATGAAAGGGCGTTTTTGAACAGTCATCTTGCTGTCCGTTTCCTCCTGAAACCTGAACAAAGACAAATACCACATTGTTATTTTGTCGCTCAATTCCACAAATTAGGTAAAATAATAAGCTGCACAAGGCACTGTTGGGAGTTGAACCCAGGATCTTTTGTTTATTAAACAGATGCTTTAACCAGCTAAACCACAGCGTCAATTGATGATGGAACAGCCCCACCTCGTCTCACTAATATCTATCAGCGACACTTCACTATTGGGGGTTGAGGCCGTTTTCTCTCTGTCCATTTCGCTTGTCCGTTTCCCTGTGCATTCCGACACTGACTGGATTTCTCGCTGTGTTTATCTTTGTGCATCCATCAGTGCGTTGATACATGGATGATTATGTGTGATTGTATTTGTTACGTTAAATAAATTAGGGCTTCAGACAATTCTCGCTCTGACATTGGAGAACTATTGAGCCGAACTTTACAGCGAAGTGTTGTTTCCTGTGGTGCTGAAACTAAAAAATCCCAAGAGAAGCAAAAAGGGAAAAGGAGAAAAACTTGTGAGGGAAAATGAGGACAACTCTCAAGGTTTTTACAAGTATATTAAGAGAAAGAAGGGAGGCTTAGTGTAACGTGGGCCGCTTGAAGACAGATGGAGGTGATATTGTAATTGAAAATCAGGAAATGGCAGAGTTGCTAAATTTTTAATTTGCATCGGTCGTCACAGAAATGGATGAGGCTAACATACTAGAGACACGAGGAAAACTGTTAATAAATCAAGGGGATTCGTATAAGTAAAATAATGGCAATGGAGAAAATAATTAGGCTGAAGATACACAAATCTCCAGGACCTGATGGTCACCATTCCAGATGATAAAAATGAACAGGTGAGGAAATTTAGTCATGATCGATCAAAACTCTCTTGTTTTAGGAATTGTTATTTAACGAAGCGCATCTGATTGGAAGCTTCTGTTTGAGAAAGATCTCGAAGTGATAATTGAGAGACCGAAAATAAAGCTGTTTGGCAGGAGCGCTGATGCCGTCCGTTTTTCGCTGCTCTCGTATTGTACAATTGTTAAGCGTGCGTTACTTATTTATAGCAGTATGGGCTCCAGAAATGACCAGGTTGTGAGTTCGAGCGTCTTCTAAAACAACCAAACCTTTTACACCGAACATTTTGATCGGAGTTCAAGGTACAAATGGTATCTTCCATAACGCATCTTGTTAACAACCAGTCGTTTTTACAATACGCTCTTGTGGGACAAACGTATGGAGGTCAACAATCGACTTCTTAGTTTTACCATGTGGGCATTTGCGTTCCTCTGGCCTACCGTCTTGTAATAGCAGGTGCCAGTTTAGTTGTTCATAGCGGGAGAGGGGGCTTTTAGCGGCAGCTCATATGGCAAAGGGGCCGGTACGAGATCTTTAAATCTAAAGAACCAAACAAACAATTCTTCTTTTCTTTAAGCCGATATTCATCGTTTGGAAGTTTCGTGTGGGGAAAATTTGGAAGAGAAATATGCTGCCTGGTTTCACTGTGTCACGGGTGAAATTATTCAGCTTACAGATGTTAATACGCTGAAAGGTCGAGAGGCCTTTTCCAACTCCCGTGTGAGACAAGTTCAGCTTTTGAGCCTTTGGGTAAAGTGCTATTTTAATTGCTGCTAACGAATGACACGACATTTGGCACAAACAAGAAGAATTGTAAACTCACGAGTTCACTGTCCATGTTTCTTACATCTCGTTCAACAGGAACAAGGATTCTCCTCAACACGTTGCTGAGAATTTTATCAAACGGACCTTACCCTTGTTTGACGGCTGCAGGGATAATTCAGAGATCTCCCATGAATATGTACGATGGGAGCTCATGTAGTATCGAGCCTGGGTAGCTCAGTCGGTAGAGTATCAGACTTTTAAAGTGGGCAGTGAGCTGAAGGTCCAACGTTTAACTCCCTGTCCAGGCTCCAGATTTCGGAACAGCTGGCAAGCTGTGACTTTGTAGGGGGATCTGAGATGTGTTGTCAAAGTTTCGATCGTATCTTGTTTCCCAGGGATGGGCAGTAATGCGCTGTCTGAGGCGGTTCCCGATCAGGAATTCAACTTTACTGTATTAGTTCACTGTATTAATTTCGCAAAACTCATTAAACTCTGTAAAAAAGACGAATACTTGTTCAAATCGCCATTGATCAACCAGTAACTTTCTGTTTCCGGCTGAAAGAAATGTTAACTTTTTTATGCGTTAATTCACCAGGCAGAATTCAGGGAGTTCAGAGGGGAAGGAAAAAGAAAATGAGAGGCACAGAGAAATATGACTATTGACTGACGGCCAACATAAAATGGAATCCAAAAGACTTCGACAGGCATGCATACAGTAAACGGGTAGTCAGAGGAGGGGTGAGGCCGATTAGGCACGATAAAGGAGATCTACTCATGGAGGCAGAGGGGATGGCCTTGGTACCAAATGAGTACTTTGCATCTGTCTTTGCCAAGAAGACAGAGTATCAGCAAAGGAAGTTATCGTTGAGATACTGGATGGTATAAAAATTGATAAAGAAGAGGAACTTGAACGGCTGGCTGTACTTAAAGTAGATAAACCACCACGTACGGATGGAATGCATGCTCGGTTGCTGAGGGAAGTTAGGGTGGAAATTGCGGAGGTACTGACCATAATCTACCAACATCCTGAGATATGTGGGTGGTGCCAGAGGACTGGAGAATTGCAAAGGTTACACCCTTGTTCAAAAAAGGGTGTACGATTAAACCCAGCAACTATCGGCCAGTCAGTTCAACCTCAGTGGTGGGGAAACGTTTAGAAACGATATCCCGGGACAGAATTAACAGTCACTTGGACGAGGGTGGATTGATTAGGGAAAGGCAGCACAGATTTGTTAAAGGTAAATTGTGCTTAACTGACCTGTTAGAGTTTTTTGATGAGGTAACAGAGAGGATAGATGAGGGCAATTTAGTTGATGTGGTGTATAAGGACTTTCAAAAGGTGTTTGATAAAGTGCCGCATGGTAGGCTTATCATCAAGATTGCGGCCCATGGAATAAAGGGGGCAGTAACAACATGAATGCAGAATTGACGAACAGCAGGAAACAGATTACTGGTGAACTGTTGTTTTTCGAACTGGCGAGAGGTGTACAGTGGCGTTCCCCAGGGATCAGTGCTGGAACCACTGCTTTTCCTGATATGTATTAATGACTTGGACTCGAGTGCACAGGGCTCAATTTCAAAATTTGCAGATGAAACAAACCTTGGAAGGGTAGTAAACAATGATAAGGATAGTGATGAACTTCAAAGGATATAGACAGGCTGGTGGCATGGGCGGAGACGGGGCAGATGAAATTTAACGCAAAAAAAATGCGAAGTGATACATTTCGGTCGGAAAAACGAGGAGAGGCAAAATAAACTCCAGGGCACAAATGTAAAAGCGGTAGAGGAACAAAGAGGGGTTTATGTGTACAAATCGTTGAATGTGGCAGGGCAGGTTGAGAAAGCGGTTAAAAAGCATACGGGATCTTGGGCTTTAGAAATAGATGTATAGAGTACAAAAGTACAAAAGTAGAGAAGTCAGGATGAAACTTTACAACACACTGGTTCGAACACAACTGAAATTTTGTGTGGGGTTCGGGACACCGCACTTCAGGAAAGATGTGAAGGCCTTCGAGGGGGTTCCGGAAAAAAATACTATCATAATTCCAGGGATGAGGGACTTTACTTACGTGGATAGACCGGAGAATCTGAGGTTGTTCTCCTTGGAACAGAGACGGTTTTGTAGAGATTTGATAGAGGTATTCAAAATCATGAAGGATCTCGGCATGGAAGATGGAGAGAAACTGTTCCCATTGGCGGAAGGGTCAAGAACCAGAGGACATAGATTTAAAGTGATTGGCAAAATAACCAAAGGTGACATGAGGAAAAACTTTTTTACACAGCGAGAGGTTCGGATCTCGAATGCACTGCCCGAGGGTGTGATGGAGGCAGATTCAATCATGGCCTTCAAAGGGGAGCTGGATAAGTACTTGAAAGGAAAAAAAATGCAGGGCTTCGGGGAAAGGCGGGGGAGTGGTTCTAGCTGGATTGCTCTTGCAGAGATCTCGCACGGACTCGATGGCGCGAATGGCCTCTTTCCGTGCTATCAGCTTTCTATGATTCAATTCTATGTGTTGGTTGCAATGCAAAGGGAACAGAGCGTGCCATAAATCGACACGACTCTGAGTATCCTCACAAGCAATGCATTTTAAGAGCAACTAATTCTGAAACGTCTTACTTGATAACTCAAGTCGTGCACTCGAAAGCAATTTGGTAAAGGGAGACTAATATTGGTGAATGGAAATAGTTGGTGCACAACTTGATATTGCTGTCCACCCGAATCGAAAACGAGATTGGATGGATCTCAGAGGTCTGGAAGGATGGTCGATCGGCTCTGAGAGGCAACCAACTTTTACACTGGCTGCACAACTAAAGTAACAGCGGCTCGTTGGTCTAGGGGTATGATTCTCGCTTTGGGAGTTTCATTGAGTGATTTGCGAGAGGTCCCGGGTTCATATCCCGGACGAGCCCTCATGTGCTTCTCCTTTTAGTGAAAAGTCACCAATTGTCTTCTCACATCTTTTCAGTTTTGCTGTTGGTGGAACTGAATTATATCCAGAGGATGTTTGAGCTCCAGTGGGCTGAATGCCGAAGTTTCGTCGACCCAATACACATGAAGCAAATAAAATGTCTCAAGAAGATGAGGAGATTGAAACTGAATTTGGATTTTTCCCAATTCAGGCGGACATTAGATGACGGGATAGAAAGCCACATATCCAAGTTTGCCGATGACACCAAGATGGGCAGCATTGTAAGCAGTGCAGATGAAAGCATAAAATTACAGACAGGCATTAATATAATAAATGAATGTGCAAAATTGTGGCAAATCGATATGAATTTCGTCAAGTGTGAGGTCATCCACTTTGGACCTAAAAGGATAAATCAGAGTACTTTCTAAATGGTGAAAAGCTCGAAACAGTGGAGGTCCAAAAAGACTTTGGGGTCCATGAACATACAACATTAAAATGTCATGGACAGGTACAAAAAATAATCAAAAAGGTTAATGGAATGTTGGTCTTTATATCCAGAGGACTAGAATACAAGTGGATAGGCATTATGATACAGTTATACAAAGCTCTGGTTAGACCAGACCTGGAGTATTGCCTTCGGATCTGGGCAACGCACCTTCGGAAGGATATATTGGCTATGAGGGGAGTGCAGCGTCGATTTACTAGAATGTTGCCTGGACTCCACAGTTTAAATTACGCGGAGAGATTACATAAACTCGGGTTTGCCTCGAATTCAGTCGATTAAGTGCTGATTTGATCGAACATTTCAAAATATTAAGGGGAACTGATGGGGTAAATAGAAAAAAAAAGATTTCCGCCCGTTAGCTTGTCTCGGACTCGGGGAAGCAGCCTAAATATTAGGGTCAGGACTTTCAGGAGTGAAGTTGGGAAACACTTCTGCAAGCAAAGGGAGGGAGAAGTTTGGAATTCTCTTCCACAAACGGCAGTTGATGCGAGCTCAATTGTTAATTTTAAAACTGAAATTGATAGATTTTTGTTAACCAAAGGCATTAAGGGACATGGGGCTAATGCGATAATGTGCAGTTTGGTTACATGTCAACCAGGATCTCACTGAATTGCGCATAAGGCTCGAGGGGCGAAATAGTATACTTTTGCTCTTCAGCTCCTCATTGTTACAGAATGATCCTGCATTGTATCGGGAATCGAACCAAGGTCTCCAGCGCAACAAGAATTCGACCCCAAGCACCATCAATGCGCGCGTTTGTAACAGCAGCATGTGTCCATTTGGAATCCGATCTGAATGAACATGCCGTTTACAGCTGCGGTGGCCGAGTGTTTAAAGCGTTGGATTCAAAATTTAATTGAGGTTTTCCTGCGCAGGTTTGAATTCTGCTCGCAGAGCTACTGTTCAAAGATCACTTCAGTGCTGAAATAGATTAATTGGAGTTAATTGACCGCATTTATCTCTCTCCCAGAATGAGAGATTCTCCAGCGAGGCCTATGATTTTAACTTGTGTCCAATCTTCTCTTGCAAGATTTCAAGACCCAAGAAGGAATCTCTCCCAAACTGTAACTTAAATTCTGCTAGTTTGCAAAACCTAACCTTTCTACTCTTTATTTTCTTTGCCGGCATCTCTCCATCTCTCCATGTCTCCGTCTCTTGTCTCTCTGTGTTGTCCCCAATGGACTTCTCAGGCTTCCTTGAACGGCGATGGCTGATCTAACTTGCAACAATAACAGAGAAGGGTAAAGAAAAAAAAGATTGAGACAGCAGGAAAAGGAAAGGTACAACCCAGCTGATAAATTCGTAGCTAATGTCTCCACATTCATGGCTCTTCACTCTCATAGTGAATGAAAGCAGCAATTTGAGTAAAGTTTACTTATGGTCGAGTGTAAACGACAATGTCGTTTCAGAGTAATTCATTCTGTAAAGTGTTACTTGATAATACAAGTCGTACATTCAAAACAAATTTGATAAAGAGAGACTAATATTGTTGATATGAAATAATTAGAACCTGATATTGCTCTACATCGTATATCGTACAAGAAAGCGAGATTGGATGGCCATAGTGTGCTGAATGGATGGCGGATCGGCAGCGTGGCAGCGAAATTTTACAGGGGCTGCACGGCTCTGTTGCCACTTGATCTTTGTGTCTGATTCCCGCTCAGGGAGTTTTACTGGCTCAAATCCCGGATGAGCCCCGTTGTGTCCCCGTTTTTGGTCAGAAATCACCAATTGGCTTCTCACATCTTTTCAGCGATGTAAAAGGCAGGTTTGACTAATCTCCAGCAGAGCTTGTTTGAGCACCAGAGGACAGAATGCAGAGGGTTTTTTCACGAAACACACGTGGACGAAATGAAGATAATCTTTCAAGAAGTTGTACAGATTGAACCCGGAACATGAATTTATCCCAATTCAGGCGATCTCATGGGTACAGAATACAAAAAGGTGAAGGAAGCTGCATTGGCCTGGAACCAACCCCTGGTTTCCCGCCGGCAGGCGAGGATTCCACACTGAGCCACCAATGCACACACGGCTGTCGGCTGCACGTGTAGCGTTGGATACGTGTCTGGAACATGCAGTTTGAAAAAGTTCCTGTGATAAGCCTGCGCAGTCTGCTCTACAGCCGCGTGCTACCTGTGGGTGACCAAACGAGTGGGTCAAGCATGGTCTTGAAATTCACTGGGGGTTCGAAATCGGCTCACACCGCCACTGTGAAATGGTTAAATAAATAAGAGCTGTAGTTACCAGGCAGTGTTTACTTTTTTCAGAAATAAATTGATAATCCAGCCCTATGTACACGTCTAAGATTTCACGACATGCGACGAATTTCCTTTAAGCTGCAGCTTAAATTCTGCTCAATCACAGAATTGGAGATTTATACTATTTTTCTTTGCATGTATCTCTCTATCTCTGTCTGTGTTTCTTCACTTTCGGTGTTGCTCCCTAATGGACTTATCAGGCTTCCTTCAACAGCCAGGTCTGGAAATCCGGGATGGGAAAAGTCTATCGGTTCTTCGTCCAATTGTTGGATTTCGACGGGATGAGTTTTGCTATTTTCCGTCTCCGTTTTCGGAAAATATAAACCCAGATGGGATTTCCCCTGCTCGGGTCCCGTCACCTTCGGGTAATGGGAATGAACCCGATCTATCACTCGGTCTAAATATCTGTATTCTCATTGGTTAACAATAAAATTACTGGGTTACAGTTATTTTCAGGACACATTTTAGAAATTAACACATAACAGACTTATTCGAAAACTAGAAGCACGTGGGATTAAAGGGCCGGTGGTAACGTGGGCAAGTAATTGGCTAAGTGATAGGAGGAAGAGATTAGTGGTGAACGGATGTTTTTCTGACTGGTGAGAAATATGCAGTGGAATCCCCCAGTGGTCGGTATTAGGACTATTGCTTTTCTTGTTATATATAAATGATTTGGATGTGGGAAAAGGGAGTACAATTTCGAAGTTTGCGGATGATACAAAACTTGGCAACGTAGTAAATAATGAGCAAGATAATGGCAGACTTCAGGAGGACATGGACAGACTGATGAAATGGGCGGTCACGTGACAGATTTAACGCCGATCAGTGTGAAGTGATGCATTTTTGGCAGAAGAACATGGAGAGGCAGTATAATCTAAATGGAACAATTTATGGGGGGTTCCAAGAGCAGAGGGACCTGGGGGTTTATATTCATAAAACAGGGCAAGTTGATAAGGCGGTTAAGAAAGCGTATGAGATACGTGGCTTTGTAGACAGGGGCATTGAATACAAAAAAAAGGAAATCATAATAATCCTTACAAATCAGTGGTTAGGCCTCAGCTGAAGTATATTTTACAGATCTGGGCAACACACTTTAGGATAAAAAGGCATTGAAGAGGATTCAGAACAGGTTGACCTGGATGATACCAGTGATGAGGGACTTCAGTTATATGGAGAGATTGGAGAAGCTGGGATTATTCTCCTTACAGCAGAGATGGTTAACGGGAGACCTAACAGAGATATTCAAAATAATGAGGGGTTTTGAAAGAGCAAGTCGGGAGAAACTGTTTCCTCTGACAAGTGGGTCGGTAAACAGAGGTCATAGATTTAAAATAATTGGCAAAAGAACTAGAGGGGAATTGAGGAGAATTATTTTCACACAGATGGTTGTTAAGATCAGGAACGCACTTCCTGAAAGGATGGTGGAAGCAGATTCCATAGGGTCGCTCAAGAGGCAATTGGACATAATTGAAGAGGACTAATTTGCAGGGTTATGGGGAATAATCTGGGGTGTGGGTCTAATTTGGACAAGTCTTCGAAAAAGCCGACACTGGCACGACGGCCGAATGGCCTCCTTCTGTGCTGTAAGATTCTATGATTCTATGATTACCTTCTGAATCATTGCGATTGAAGCTATTCATTGTTGAGCAACCAAGAAAATTATAACGGTGATATTCGGCTTCTCCATTCCCTTATGAATATCGCAGATTATAATGTCCAGGCGGGGGTGGGTCTCAATGGGGGATAGAGTGCGGAGATTGGAATGGATGCCCAGCAGAATGAACTTGGTCTCATCAGTTTTTGATATTTTTCCCACCAGTTGCCCGAAACAGGCGGTGAACCTTCTTCTCGAGAGAGGATCGTCATTTCAGTTCAGAAGGAAAAAGGTATCAAGAAAATCGAGTACAACGCACACAGAATGATCCGGGAATTACAGCACACCCCTTTTAAACAGACACAGATACGAAATAATCCGGGACTTCCAGGACGTCCCTTTTAAACAGACACAGACACGGAATGATCCGGACAGAAATCATAATTATGGTACATAAGTTTCTCTTATGTTGATCATAAGATTTACTCTTTTTACAATGACACCAATGTACAATTTGATACTTCGCGACTTTACAATCTCAACACCTTCTTGGAAGGAACTGTTGCTTATTTCAGCAAACAATGCAAACCCCTCCGTCTGCCGTTTCGAGAAGGATGGGACTTCAACCAGACCAACTGGGTGGACTGAATGAGAGAAACAAAACTTAAACACAATGACGACGAGGATGGGATTCGAACCCACGCGTGCACAGCACAATAGATTAGCAGTCCATCGCCTTAACCTCTCGGCCACCTCGTCGCATGCGAAGATACGGGAAAGCCCCTTTATTCAAAATGAAAATACTGAAACAAAAACTGCAAATGTGTTTTTCCTCAGCAGGTCTTTACACATGGAGACAGAGCTAACGTTTCAGGTCGATGACCATCACATGAAACTCCAATTCACTCAACTTGCGCCTTGTCGATGGTTGAACGGCTTCAGGGAATTAGAAGGTGAGTCACTTGGCGCAGAATATCCAGCCTTTGACCTGCACTGATACAACAGTACAACTTTAGCAGTCCACCATTCCTTCGGCATATCACCTGTAACCAGGGAGTATTGGAAAACTATGGTCAGAGCCTCCGTTAATTCCTTCCTTGCTTCTGTTAACAGCCTGGGATATATTTCATCGGGGTCTGAAGATTCAGGTTGAGTGATTTGAGGACTTAATTTTCCTCTTTGCAAAGATTTTCACCGCAGGTCAAGATCACAAGTCTCGGTCCAAATTCGGACTACTTCCGCGTGTGAACCTCAAATCGTGAATTCCACCCTGACCCCAACGAGCCCAGAAACAAGAACGTGTCTTTCAGTTAACCCGTTACAGACACATTTTATGAGAGGTCTGACTGAACAATGAAAGGGCGTTTTCGAAGAGTCAATTTGATATCCGTTTCCTCCTCAAACCTGAACAAATACCAATTCCAAAGTGTCATTTTGTCGCTGAATTCCACAAATTAGTTAAAAGTAACTAGTTATGCAAAGCACTGCTGGGAGTTGAGCCCAGGATCTCCTGTCTGCAAGACAGATGTTTTAACCAACTAAGCCACAGCGCCCATTCACAACAACTGACCCCCCACTCCTCTCACTAATATCTATCAGCGATACGTCACTGTCTCTTTGGGGTTCAGACCGTTTCATCTTTGTCTGTTTCGCTTGTCCGTTCACCTGTGCATCCCGATGCTGCCTGCATATCTCATTGTGTTCATCTTTGTGTGTCCATCAATGCGTTGATATACGGATGAGTATGTGTACTTATGTTTGTTACATTAAATAAATTACCAGTTTAGACAATTCTCGCTCTGAAAGTGAAGAACTATTGAGACGAACTTTACAGCAAAGTATTGTTTATTGCGGTGCTGAAAATTAAAAACCGGAAGAGGTCCAAACAGGGAAAAGGAGAAAATCCTGTTGGAAAATGAGGACAACTGTCAAGATTTTTACCAGTATATTAAGTGAAAGAAGGGAGGCTTAGAGTAATGTGGGCCGCTTAAAGACAGATGGAGGTGATATTGTAATTGAAAATCATGAAATGTCGAGTTGCGAAATATTTACTTTGCTTCGTTCTTCACAGAAATAAATGAGGCTAACATATCAGAGATATGAGGAAAACTGTAAATAAATTAAGGGGATTCAGTATAAGTAAAATAATGGCAATGGAGAAAATAATTAGATTAAAGATAGACAAATCTCCAGGACCTGATGGTTACCATCCCAGGGGAATGAGAGGACTCGGTGAGGAAATTGTACATGCTTTAGTCATGATCGTTCAAACTCTCTTGATTCAGGAATTGTTCCTTTGATGGAAACAATTTCAATGTCACTCCATTATTTGGGATGGGTAGCAGAGATGATGTTGGAAATTATAGTCCCATTAGTCTGACATCCGTTGCGGGGAAGTTGCCAGTATCCGTTATTAGGGAAAGAAAGATTGAGCACTTGGATAAACATGAATTGATCAGAGAGAGCCAGCATGGATTTGTAAAGGGTAAGTCAAGTCTAACAAAACTAGTTGAACTTTATGAAGATGTAACTAACGTGGCAGATGATGGAGTGTCCATGGTTGTTATATATGATATTGACTTCCAGAAGTATTCCATAAGGTACCATATAAGAGACTGTTAACGACAATGACGGTGCGTAGAATTTAAGGCAACCTAATGAAATGGGTAGGGAGTTGGTTAGAAGGTGGGAGACAGAGACCCTGCATATAAATGATGTAGACAAAGGAATAGAGAGCCGTATATCCACGTGTGTCGCTGACACCAAGATAGGTGTCACAGTGAGTCGTGTGGATGGAAGCATAAAGTTGCCAATGGAAACTGATAGATTAAATGAGTTGGCAAAACTGTGGCAGATGGAGTAACATAGAATTACAGAGAATGTACATCACGGAAACAGGCAATTCGGCCCAACTAGACAATGCCGGTGTTCATGCTGCAAACACGCCTCCGCCAACCCCTCTTCATCTAACCCTATGAGCAAACCCTTATATTCCTTTCTCCTCCATTCGTTTACAGCTTCGCTGTAAACGAATCCATGCTATTCGCCTAAACTACTCTTTGTGGGAGCGAATTGCACATTCTAACTACTCTCTGGGTAAATGTGTTCCTCTTGAATGTCATGTTGAATTAAATAGTGACTACCTTATATTCATTGCCCCAATGATTTGGAGTCCCCACCTCCACAAATGCAAACACCTTATCTACGTCTAACCTATCAAACCCTTGCATAATCTTAAAGTCCTATATCAGGTCACCCCTCAGCCTTCTCTTTTCTGTACAGAAGAGTTCCAGTCTGTTCAACCTTTCAATATGGAGAAGTGTGAGTTCATCTACTTTGGACTGAAGCAAGATAGATCAGAGTATTCTCTAAATGGTGAGAAGCTAGGAACTGTGGAGGAGCAGAGAGGTTTCGGGGTCCAAGTACAGAAATCGCTCAAAGCCAATGGAATGGTAGAAAAATTAAAATAAATGTCTCATGGCATGTTGGCCTTTATCTCAAGGAAGCTGGTATTCAAGGGGGCGGGGGGGGGGGAGAAGGTTACAGATAGAAATCTCTGCTGAGACCCCATTTAAAGTACTGCATTCAGCTCTGGGCACCACACATCAGGAAGGAAATATTGGCCTTGGAGTGGGTTCAGCGCCGAATGACCAGAATGATACCGGGGCTAAAATGGTTAAATTATGAAGACAGGTTATGCGGAGGTCGGTCCTCATTTTTCTCTTATGGATCCGGCCCCGTCCGTTTACTGTTGACGGGAGCGCGTCTGATGCTAAGTCAGTCAGAATCGGATGCAAATCACATAACAGGCACAGCGGCTCTGGAACTGGCGACTGGTTTTACATTGAGTCTGTTTTATGGGATAGGCTGTGCATTGTTTGTATAATAATAATAAGTTGGATACAATGAAGGTTTTCTTCAGTTATTTCCCATTTCCACCCTCACCAGTTTTAGATAGTAACAGGTAACAATGTTTAAGGGATGTGATGTCCAGTGTTGGTGGAATCAGTGTAATTTAACTTGATACATTGAAGAATCTCTTGTCTATCCCAGGCTCTCACCTCAGGTTTAGATCCTCACCTAGTTTAAAACCAGTCACTCACTGATATAAATAAACCAGTAACAACCCCGAAACCTCAGCGGGTATATTTGTTCCGATACTAAGTGACGGTCCCAATTTCCACTGAAATTCTCGATCAGCAAATCCCAGAGGCTGTTTTGGGTTTGACAAACTGTGAAACAGATTGTTTTAAAAGCCGGGAAGAGGGAAAAAATGGTGATTGCTATAAAGTGTTATATATTAACTCTTTCTGTTTCCGATTTACTATTTATCTTTGTGTGTTGCTGACAGGAGCGGCTATAACGGAGCCCAGTGACTGGGTAACGAGCTGCACTGAATCATTGTCCTGTGTTACAGACCGGATCGTTAGACCTGTTCATTCCGTCTCATCTCATTGTCAGCAAACAGGAAATTACTGAAGTTTAGGCTGGTGAATAACAGCTCGAAATATCAATCCTCTCCACCATTGGGGACTGAGTCTTCCGAAAAACAGGGATTTTCACTCGTGCAAATTTCATCCACATTTTCTGCTCTTCATTTCTCTGATCTGTTTGATGCGGCTTTCCCTTCAATTCACGACCTACAGGAAAAACCCGATTTTATCGTCGATTTTCGGGTCAAGAGTTATGGTGAGATTTCAAATAATTGAAATCGACCCTTATTAACGCCAATATCGTCACCTACACGTTTGAAAAATGCAAAGCGGCTTCACTCACGGTTTTGTGCACAACTCGTTCAAAGATACTGTCGGTAATTGGAGGGTCTTTGAAGTGATGACACGAACATAACAGTTCGCGCTGCCGTTTTCCTCAAGACGCTTCAGATTCATGTGGAATGATTTCGGTCTGGCGGTTAAATCCGTTCCCTCTTCACAAATCCGCCTTTGAACCTGTATCCTTCAGTATTTTTGATAACCGATACCAAATCGGTTTGCCCTGTACTGTACATTACTTTTAAAATATTACAGATAAGCAGAGCACTTGAGCTGTCACGGCTGTGACTTTGACTTTTCTCCCTCTCCTCCAGATCGCCTGGACAACTGCCACTAACCACAATCTTCTGTCACACTTCTCCATCAGGAAGTTCCGAGCCTCGGTTTTCAAATGAAATAACTCCCATCTCTTCCATCAACGACATCCCAGAGAGAGTTTCTCAGTTTCATTTCACACTTTATCCAAATCCTCCTTCAAGTGCCATCAAAAATTGTCCTTTAGTTAATAATAATACAAATAAAAGTTCTTATCTTCTGGGGTTTTGTTTCAGATTCCACGACTTTTAACGGTCACTGCGGATATTTATAGAAGCGCATCTTGATTGGAGGCTTCTTGGAGAAATTGGAGAAAGATCACAAAGCGATAATTGGGAGACGGAAAATGAAGCTGTTTGACGGGAGCACAGATGTTACCGATTGTGCGCTGCTCTTGTGGCGCAAACGGTCAGCGTGCTGTACTCTTATGATGCTCCAAAAATGCCCAGGTTGTGAGTTTTAGCCTCACCTAGAACAGTGGAACATTTTGACCGGAGTTCAAGGTTCAACTGATATGTTCCATAACGCATCTACTTCTTAGTGTTCCCACGTGGGCACTTGGGTTCCTCTGGTCTACCGTCTTGCAATAGCAGGTGTGAGTTTACTTGTTTATAGGGGGAGAGGGGACCATTAGCGGCAGCTGATATGGCAAAGGGGCCGGTACCAGATCTTTAAATCTAAAGAACCAAACAAGCAATTCTTCCTTTCGTTTAGCGGATATTCATCGGTTGGAAGTTTCGTGTGGGGAAAATTTGGAAGGGAAATCTGCTGCCTGGTGTCACTGTGTAACGGATGAAATTATTCAGTTTACAGATGTTAATACGCTGAAAGTTCGTGAGGTTTTTTCCAACTCCCGTGTGGGGCAAGTTCAGCTTTTGAGCCATTGGGTAAAGTGTTATTTTAATTGGTGCGAACGAATGACAGGACATTTGGCACAAACAAGAAGAATTGTAACCTCAAGAGTTCACTGTCCACGTTTCTCACATCATGTTCAACAGAAACAAGGATTCTCCTCAACACGTCACTGAGAATTTTCAAAAAGGGATCCTCATCATGGTTCGACGTCAACGAGGGATAATTCCGAGCACAGGAATCTGCATAATGGAAACTTTTCTAATCGCGAGTCCGGGTAGCTCAGTCGGGAGAACATCGGACTTTTAAAACCGATAATGATCTGAAGGTTCAAAGTCTGGTTCAGGCTGTAAATTTTGAAACAGCTGGCAAATTCTGTCTTTGCAGCGGAGCAACAACTGCGGGACAGGCGATGCTGCGATGTGCTGTCAAAGCTTCGGTGGTATCTTATTTCCCAGGGATGGACAGAAAAGCGCTTTCTTCGGCGGCATTCGCTGCTTTCCGCCAGCAACGTGTGATTGGAGAGAGCGGGGCCGGACAGGCGGCCTGAATGTTATCGCTGTCATGGCCTCACTCAATCCGGGAGCTGGGGAACATCGAAATCGAAAAACTGATGGATGCAGTGCTGTTTAGAACTGTAGGTATTAACCGAGGCAGCGCTGCAGGATTCTTTAATGATCTCTCACAAATCAACTGAAAACAGTCGCAATTTGCAGCTTTGAGAGGGGCTTTCTGCACCGTTAGGGCAGGAAAAGGGAGTGAGGGAGAGACACTGTCGGTATCTCTGTAATGCTTGAGTTTGTGTAGAACTGTGCAGAGGTTCTATGAGGTGCTGTATTTTATTCATATTTAACGACAGAGTGAATTCTTGCTTTATTTATATTTATTAAATGTTAGTGGATCACATTTTCAAAATATTTCCGCTCGGTTTCCAACCAGGGTTATTTAGTGTGTTAGACGAACGTGATAATTAATACACAACGAAAGGTCAACTGTGTAAATGCATATCGGCTTAACTCAGGAGATACATGCCGTCTGCAAATGCTCTCAGTGCGAGAGCCGGGTCAGATTCCCGTTCAGGGAATTAAATTTTACATAATAGTTTATTGTATTAATTTAGCAAAAATCATTAAACTCTGTAAAAAGATGAATACTCGTTTTAATCGCCATTAATCAACCAGCAACATTCTGTTTCAGACTGAAGGAAATCCGAACATTTTTTTAATTCATTCATGGGATGTGGGCGTCGGTGGAAAGGCCAGCACTTATTGCCCAATCCTAATTGCCCTTGAGAAGATGGAGGTGATCCGCCTTCTTGAACCGCTGCTCTCCGTGTGGTGAAGGTTCTCCCACAGTGCTGCGAGGTCCGGAGTTCCAGGATTTTGACCCAGCGACGATGAAGGAACGGCGATATATTTCCAAGTAACGATGGTGTGTGACTTGGAGGGGCCGTGCAGGTTGCGGTGTTCATATGCGCCTTCAGCACTTATCCTTCCAGGTGGGAGAGGTCGCGGGTTTGGGAAGTGCATCTTGTGGATGGTACACACTGCAGCCACGGTGCGCTGGTGGTGAAGGGAGTGAATGTTTAGGGTGGTGGATGAGGTGCCAATCAAGTGGGCTGCTTTTTCCTGGGTTGTGTCGAGCCTCTTGAGTGTTGTTGGAGCTGCACTCATCCAGGCAAGTGGAGAGCATTCCATCACACTCCTGACTTATGCCTTGTAGATGTTAGAAAGGTTTTGGGGAGTCACGAGTCTCCAGTGCAATCACATCTTTCCTGTCATGTGATGACCACAACTGCACGCAGTACTCAAGTTGTGGCCTAACTAATGTTATATACAGTTCCAGCATAACCTCACTGCTGTTACAGTCTATGCCTCGGCTAATTAAGGAAAGTATCCTGCATGCCTTTTAACCACCTTATCTACCTGTCCATCTACCTTCAGGGATCTGTGGATATACACTCCAAGATCCCTCTGTTCATCTACACCTCTCAGTATCCTCCCAAGCAAGGTAGTTTCAGAACAACTAATTGTGAAACGTCTTACTTGATAATACAGGTCGTACAGTCAAAACCATTTGATAAAGGGAGACTAATATTGGTGACTGGAAATAGTTAGTGTGCAAGTTGATATTGCTGTACACCTGAATAGAAAACGAGATGGGATGGACAGAAGCGGTCTGAAAGATGGCTGATCGGCTGTGGGAGACAGCGGACATTTATACTGGCTGCACGACGTCAGCTACAGTGGTTTGTTGTTCTCGGGGTATGATTCTCACTTTGGAGATTTTAATGATTAATGATACGAATGATGCCGGGTTCGAATCCACGACGACCCATACAACCACAAGGCTTTTTGTGAAAAGTCACCAATTGGCTTCTGATACCTTTTCAGTGTTGCTGTTGGTCGAATTGAATTATATCCAGAGCAATTTTAAGATCCAGAGGAGAGAGTACGGAACTTTCCAAGGCGAAACACATGTGAAGTAAATAAATGTCTCAAGCTGATGAGGAGATTGAAGCTCGATGTGAATTTACCTTCAGGCGGCCTCATTGATATTAGATGACAGGATAGAAAGCCACATATCCAAATTAGCAGATAACACCAAGATGGGCAGCATTGTCCGCAGTGCAGATGGAAGAACAATATTACAGAGAGACATTAATATAATAAATGAATGGGCAAAACTGTGACAAATGGATTTCAATTTAGTCCATTGTGAGGTCATCCACTTTGGACCTAAAGATAATATTTCAGAATACTTTCTAAATGATGAAATGCTGGAAACTGGTCCAAAGGGACTTCGGGGTGCAGCTGCATAGTCATTAGAATGTCATGGACAGGTGCAGAAAATAATCAAAAAGGTTAATGTAATGCTGGCCTTTATATTTAGAGGAATAGAATACTAGAGAATAGACATTATGCTACAGCTATTCAAAGCTCTGGTTAGACCACACCTGGAGTACTGTGTTCAGTTCTGGACACCGCACCTGAGGGAGGATATATTGGCTGTGGAGGGAGTGCAGTGTAGATTTACTAGAATGATACCTGGACTCCAAGGGTTAAATTCCGACGAGAGATTACACAAACTAGGGTTGTTTACCCTGGAATTTGGGAGGTTAAGGGCTGATTTTATCGAAGTTTTCAAGATATTAAGGGAATTGTTGGGGTAGATAGAGAGAAACTATTTCTGCTCGTTGGGTGCCTGGGACGAGGGGACAAAGCATCAATATTATAGTCAGCAATTGCAGGAGTGAAGTTGGGAAACACTTCCACAAGAAAAGGGAGGTAGAAGTTTGGAACTCTCTGTCGCAAACAGCAGTTGATGCGAGCTTAATTGTTAATTTTAAACCTGAGTTTGACAGGTTTTTGTGAACCAAAGGAATTAAGGTCGATGATGCTCAGGCGGTTCTGTGGAGGTTGGTCACAGATCAGCCATCATCTCATTGAATTGCGGAACAGTCTCGAGGGGCAAAATGGCCAACTCCAGTTCCCCATTGGTGCAGAAAACAAAGCGACCCTGCATTGGCCGGGAATCGAACCCGAGTCTCTCGCGTGGGAGGCGAGAATTCTACCACTGAACCACCAATGCTGGCACATTGTCTCGTTGCAAATGTCCACTTCCGTCTCTTCCTTCTCATAGTGAATGAAAGCAGCAATTTGAGTAAAATTCACTTGTGTTCCAGTGTAGATTGTGACGATACCGAGACAGACGACAATGTCGTTTCAGCGCAGTTCATTCTGTCAAGTGTTACTTGATATTACAAGTCGTACATTCAAAACGAATTTGATAAAGAGAGAGTAATATTGTTGATATGAAATAATTGGTGTCGAACCTGATATTGCTCTGCATCGTACATGGTGCAAGAAGCGAGATTGGATGGACAGAGCGTTCTGAAAGGATGGCGGATCGGGTATATGGGAGTGGAATTTTACCCTGGCTGAACATCTCCGTTGCCTTTGGGTCTGATTTTTGCTCAGGGAGTTTCACTGGTTCAAACCGGATGAGCCCCGTTGTGTCCCCATTTTTAATCCAAAGTCACCAATTGGTTTCTCACATCTTTTCAGCGGTGCAGAAGGCAGGCTTGACTTATCTCCAGCAGAGCATGTTTGAGCACCAGAGGACAGAATGCAGAGGGTTTGTCCACGTAACACACGTAGACGAAATGAAGATAATCTTTCAAGAAGTTTTACAGATTGAAGCCGGCACGTGAATTTATCACAATTCAGGCGATCTCATGTGTGCAGAATGAAAAGGTAAAGGATGCTGCATTGGCCTGGAACCAAACCCCTGGTTTCCCACCGGCAGACGAGGGTTCCACCACTGAACCGCTAATGGACACACAGCTGCAGGTTGCACGTGTAGCGTTGGACATATGTCATGAATATACTGTCTGCAAAGCTCCTGTGCAGCCTGTTTCACAGCCGCGCGGTACCTGTGGGTTAACGAGCGAATTATGCAAGGCGTGGACTTTGAAATTCACCTGGGCGTTCAAAACCAACTCACACTCATAGTGCGAAATGCTCAAATAAATATGAGCTGTAATTACCAGGCAGTGCTTCTCTCAGTGATAAAGAGATAATCCAGCCAAATGTTTACCTATAACATTTCACGATATGGGGTTTAATTTAAGCTGCACCTTAAATTCAGCTTAATCACCGAATGTGGAGATTTATGCTATTATTTTCTTTGCGTGCTTCTCTCTACCTATGTCTGCATTTCTTCTCTCTCTCTGTGTTTTCCCCTGATGGACTTCCTTGAACGGCTAGGTCCGGATGGAACATGGCTGTCGGATCTTCAGTCAAATGTTGTATTTCGACGGGATGATCTTTGCGATGTTCCGTCTCTGTTTTCGGAAAACGGAGACGGAACATCTGAAGGCCCAGATGGGCCTTCCCCTCCTCAGGTCCCGTCACCTCCGGGTAATGGGAATGCACCTGATCTATCACTCGGCCTTAATATCTGTATTCTCATTGCTTAAGAATAAGATAACGGGGTGACAGCTATTCTCAGGTAACATTTTAGAAATTAATACGTAACAGATTTATTCGAAAACTAGAAGCACGTGGGGTTAAAGGACCAGTGGTAATGCGGGCACGTAATTGGCTAAGGGATAGGAGGCAGAGAGTAGTGGTGAACGGATGTTTTTCTGACTGGAGGGAAACATGCAGTGGGATCCCCCAGGGGTCGGTACCAGGACTATTGCTTTTCTTGTTATATATAAATGACTTGGATGTGGCAGTAGGGAGTACAGTTTCGAAGTTTGCGGATATTGCAAAAGTTGAAAAAGTTGAAAATAGTGAGGAAGACAGTAGCAGATTTCAGGAGGACATGGACAGAATGGTGAAATGGGCAGTCACGTGTCAGATTTAATGCAGATCAGTGTGAAGTGATGCACTTTTGGAAGAAGAACATGGAGAGTTAGTATAATCTAAATGGAACAATTTATGCAAGAGCAGAGGAACCTGGAGGTGCATATTCACAAAACACGGCAAGTTGTTAAGGCGGTTTAGAAAGCATAAGGGATACTTTGCTTTGTAAATAGGGGCATTGAATACAAAAAAAGGAAGTCATACTAATCCTTACACATCAGTGGTTAGGCCTCAGCTGGACGATATGTACAGTTCTGGACACCACACTTAAGGATGAAAAGGCATTGAAGGGGATTCAGAGCAAGTTGACCTGGATGATACCAATGATGAGGGACTTCAGTTATATGGAGAGGTTGGAGATGGTGGGATTATTCTCCTTACAGCAGAGATGATTAACGGGAGACCTAATAGAGATATTCAAAATAATGAGAGGTTTTGAAAGAGCAAGTGGGGAGAAACTGTTTCCTCTGGGAAGTGGGTCGGTAACCAGAGGTCATAGATTTAAAATAATTGGGAAAAGAACTAGAGGGGAATTGAGGAGAATTGTTTCACACTGAGGGTTTGTTAAGATCTGGAACGCACTTCCTGAAAGGATGGTGGAAGCAGATTCCACAGGATCATTCAAACGGCAATTGGACATATTGAAGAGGACAAATTTGCAGGGTTATGGGGAAAAATCAGGGGTGTGGGTCGAAATGGAAAGGTCTTCGAAAGAGCCAGCACAGGTACGACGGCCGAATGGCCTCCTTCTGTGCTGTAGGATTCCATGATTACCTTCTGAATCATTACAATTGATGCTATTCAGTGTTGACGAAACAAGAACATTATAATCGTGATATTCGGCTTCGCCATTCCCTTATGAATATCGCAGATTATAATATCTGGGGGAGGGGGGGGGGTGAATGGGGGATAGAGTGCGGAGGTTGGAATGGAAGCCCAGCAGAATGAACTTGGTCTGATCAGTTTTTGTTATTTTTCCTACCAGTTGCCCGATGCAGGCGGTGAACCTTCTCCTCGAGAGAGGATCGTCATTTCAGTTCGGAAGGAAAAAAGGTATCAAGAAAATCGGGTGAAACGCACACGGAATGATCCGGGACTTACAGCACAGCTTTTTAAACAGACACAGAAAAGGAAGAATCTGGGCCTTACGGCACATCCCTTTTCAACAGACAGAGACACGGAATAATCTGGGATTTACGGCACATCAGTTTTAAACAGACACAGACACGGAATGATACAGGACTTACAGCACATCCCTTTTAAACAGACACAGACACGGAATGATCCGGGACTTACAGCACATCCCTTTTAAACAGACACAGACACGGAATGATCCGGGACTTACAGCACATCCCTTTTAAACAGGCAGAGACACAGAATGATCCGGGACTTACAGCACGTCCCTTTTAAGCAGGCAGAGACACAGAATGATCCGGGACTTACAGCACATCCCTTTTAAGCAGGCAGAGACACAGAATGATCCGGGACATACAGCACATCCCTTTTAAATAGACACAGACACGGAATGATCCGGGACTTACAGCACATCCCTTTTGAACAGACACAGACACGGAATGATCCGGGATATAAATCACAATTATGGTCGATTAGTTTCTCTGACGTTGACCATAAGATAGACTCTTTTTACCAGGACACCGTTGTCCGTTTGTTACGTCGCGATCTCACAATCTCAACACCTTCGTGGAAAGAACTGTTGTTGATTGCAGCAAACAACGCAAAAAGCTCCGTCTGCCGTTTCGAGAAGCATTGGACTGACAGCCACACCTTCTGGATGGAGTGAATGAGAGAAACAAGACTTCAACACAATACCGACGAGGATGGGATTCGAACCCACGCGTGGAGAGCAAAATACATTAATAATCGATTGACTTAACCGCTCGGCTGAATTCTTGCTTTTTTCACACTTATTGAATTTTAGTGGGTAACGTTTTCAAAATGTTTCTGCCTGGTTTCGAACCGGGGACCTTTCGCGTGTTAAGCGAATGTGATAACCACTACACTACAGAAACGCTGTTGCACACAATCTTATAGGAAACCCTCAAATGATAGCTGCCGTCTGCAAATGCTCTCAGTGTGGGAGACGGGTCCCTTTCCCGTTCAGGGGATTAACTTCTACAAAATAGTTTACTGTATTAATTTCGCAATACTCATTAAACTCTGAAAAAAGACGAATAATTGTTCAAATCGCCATTAATCAACTAATAACTTTTTGTTTCAGGCTGACGGAAATCCTAACTTTTTTTTTAATGTATTCATTCACCAGGCAGAATACAGAAAGTTCAGAGGGGATGTGAAAGAGGAAATAAGAGGGTCAAAGAGAGAGTATAAGAATAGACTGGAGGACAACATAAAAGGGAATCCAAAAGTCTTCCACAGGCATGTAAACATTAAACGGGTCGTAAGAGCCCTACTCTGATTAATGACCATAAAGGAGATCTACTCATGGAGGCAGAGTGGGTGGCTCAGGGACTAAATGAATACTTTGCATTTGTCTTTACCAAAGATGAAGATGCTGCCAGAGTTACAGTATAGGAAGATATAGTTGAGATACCAGATGGTCGAAACATTGATAAAAAAGAGGTACTTGAAAGGCTATCTGCACTTAAAGTAGATAAGTCACCCGATCCGGATGGGATGCATCTTCGGTTGCTGATATGAGTAAGAGGGGAAATTGCAGAGGTACTGGCCATAATCATCCAAATATCCAAAGATACGGCAGTGGTGCAGAGGAGCGGAGAATTGCAAATGTCACACCCTTGTTCAAGAAAGAGTGCAAGGGTGAACCCAGCAACAAGAGGCCAGTCAGGTAACATCAGTGTTGGGGAAACTTTTAGAAACGATAATCCGGGACAGAATTCACAATCACTTGGACGAGTGTGGATTGATTAGGGAAAGCCGGCACGGATTAGTTAAAGGCAAAACGAGTTTAACTAACCTGATGGAATATTTTGATGAGATAACAGAGAGGGTAGGTGAAGGCAATGCAGTTGATACGGTGTATATGGACTTTGAAAAGGCATTTAATAAAGTGCCCCACTGTAGGCTTATCAGTAAGATTGCGGCCCATGGATAAAGGGGGCAATAGAAACATGGATACAGAATTGGCTAAGGGACAGGAAACAGAAAGTAGTGGTGAGCGGTTGTTTTGTGGACTGGAGGGAGGTGTACAGTGTTGTTCCCCAGGGGTTAGTGATGGGACCACTGTTTTTCTTCATATATATTAATGACTTGGACTTGGGTGTACTGGGCACAACTTCAAAATTTGCAGATGACACAAAATTTGGAATGGCGGTAAACACTGTGAAGGATAGTGATACACCTCAAGAGGCGATAGACAGACTGGCTGCATGGCGGACACATGGCAGATCAAATTTAACGCAGAAACATGCATAGTGATACATTTCGGTAGGAAGAACGAGGAGAGGCAATATAAACTAGAGGGCACAAATCTAAAAGGGGCACAGGTTCAGAGAGTTCTGGGGGTTTATGTGCACAAATCTTTGAAGGTGGCAGAGCAGGTTGAGAAAGCCGTTAAAAATCATACGGGATCCTGGGCTTTATAAATAGAGGCATAGAGTAAAAAAGCATGGACGTTATGATGAACCTTTATCAAACACTGGTTTGGCCACAACTGGAGTATTGTGTCCAGTTCTGTGCACCGCACTTTAGGAAAAATGTGAAGGCCTTCGAGAGGGTGCAGAAAAGATTTACTGGAATGATTCCAGGGATGAGAGACTTTAGTTACTTGGATAGACTGGAGAAGTTGCGTTGTTCTCCTTGGAACAGAGACGGTTGCGAGTAGAATTAATTAAGGTATTCAAAATGATGATGGGTCTGGACAGAATAGATGGAGAGAAACTGTTCTCATTGGCAGAAGGGTCAAGAAACAGAGGACATAGATTTCAGGTGACTGGCAAAAGAACCAAAGGTGACATGAGGAAAAACTTCTTTACACAGCGAATGGTTAGGACCTGGAATGCAATGCCCGAGGGGGTGGTGGAGGCAGATTCAATCATGGCCTTCAAAAAGGAACTGGATAATTACTTGAAAGGAAAAGAATTGCACAGCTACGGGGAAACGGTGGGTGAGTGGGACGAGCTGGATTGCTGTTATATAGAGCCGAATGGCCTCCTTCCGTGCTGCAACCTTTCTCCGAAATCTATGATTTCATGGGAAGTGACCGTCGCTGGCAATGCCAGCATTTATTGTGTATCCATAATTGGCCTTCAGAAGGTGACGGTGAGCCGTCTTCATGAACCGCTGAAGTCCGTGTGGTGAAGGTTCTCCCACAGTGCAGTTAGGCAGGTAGTTCTAGGATTTTGACCCAGCGCCAAGTGAGCGTGGTGTGTGACTTGGAGGGGAACGTGCAGGTGGTGTTGTTCCCATGCGCCTGCTGCTCTTGTCCTTCTAGCTGGTAGAGGTCGCGGGTTTGGGTGGTGCTGTCGAAGAAGCCTTGTCGAATTGCATTGCTACAGTACATCTTGTAGATGGTACACACTGCAGCCACGGTGCGCTGGAGGGAGTGAATGTTAAAGATGGTGGATAGGGTTCCAATTAATCGGGCTGCTTTGTCCTGGATGGTGCCCAGCTTCTTGATTGTTTTTGAAGATGCATTCGTCCAGGCATGTGGAGGGAATTCCATCACACTCCTGACTTGTGCCTTGTAGATGGTAGAAAGATTTTGGAGAGTCATGAGCTGAGTCACTCGCCGTAGAATGCCCAGCCTCTGACCTGCTATTGTAGCCACAGTATTTAAGTTTTTTTATATATATTCGTTCATGGGATGTGGGCGTCGCTGGCGAGGCCAGCATTTGTTTCCCATCCCTAATCACCCTTGAGTGGTGGTGGTGAGCCGCTTTCTTGAACCGCTGCAGTCCGTGTGGTGAAGGTTATCCCACACTGCTGTTAGGTAGGGAGTTCCAGTATTTTCACCCAGCAGTGATGAAGGAACGGCGATATATTTCGAAGTCGGGATGGTGTGTGACTTGGAGGGGAACGTGCAGGTGGTATTGTTCCCATGTGCCTGCTGCCATTGTCATTCTTGGTGGAAAAGGTCGTAGGTTTGGGAGGTGCTGTCGAAGAAGCCTTGGCGAATTGCTGCAGTGCATCCCAAAGATTGTACACACTGCAGCCACTGTGGGTCGGTGGTGAAGGGAGTGAATGTTTAGGGTGGTGGATGGGTGCCAATCAAGCGGGCGGCTTTGTCCTGGATCGTGTCGAGCTTCTTCAGTGTTGTTGGAGCTCCACTCATGCAGGCCAGTGGACAGTATTCCATCACACTCCTGACTTGTGCCTTGTATATGGGGAAAGGCTTTGGGAGTCAGGAGGTGAGTCGCTCGCCGCAGAATACTCAGCCTCTGACCTGCTCTTGTAGCCGCACTATTTATATGGATGGTCCAGTTAAGTTTCTGATCAATGGTGAACCCAGGATGTTGATGATGGGGGATTCGGCGATGGTAATGCCGTTTAATGTCAAGGGGAGGTGGTTCGATTCTCGCTTGTTGGAGATGGTCATTGCCTGGCACTTGTCTGGCGCCAATGTTACTTGGCACTTATCAGCCCAAGCCTGGATGTTGTCGAGGTCTTGCTGAATGCGGGCTCGGACTGCTTCATTATTTGAGGGATTGCGAATGGAACTGAACACTGTGCAATCATCAGCGAACGTCACCCTTTCTGACCTTATGATGGAAGGAAGGTCATTGATGAAACAGCTGAAGATGGTTGGGCCTAATGCACTGCCCTGAAGAACTCCTGCAACAATGTCTTGGGGGTGAGATGATTGGCCTCCAACAACCACTCCCATCTTCCTTTGTGCTAGGTATAAATCCAGCCACTCGAGAGATTTCCCCTGATTCCCATTGACTTCAATTTTACGAGGGTTCCTTGGTGCCACACTCGGTCAAATGCTGCCTTGATATCAAGGGTCTGTAACTCTCACCTCACCTCTGGAATTCAGCTCTTTTGTCCATGTTTGGACCAAGGCTGTAATGAGGTCTGGAGCTGAGTGGTCCTGGCGGAACCCAAACGAGCATCGGTGAGCAGTTTATTGGTGAGTAAGTGCCCCTTAATAGCATTGTCGACGACACCTTCCATCACTTTGCTGATGATCGAGAGTAGACTAATGGGGCGGTAATTGGCCGGATTGGATTTGTCCTGCTTTTTTGGACAGGACATACCTGGGCAATTTTCCACATTGTCGGGTAGATGCCAGTGTTTTAGCTGTACTGGAACAGCTTGGCGAGAGGGGCGGCTAGTTCTGGAGCACAAGACTTCAGCACGACAGCCGGGATGTTGTCCGGGCCCATCGCCTTCAGCCGTTCCTTGATATCACGTGGAGTGAATCGAGTTGGCTGAAGATTGGCTTCTGTGATTTTGGAGATATCGGAAGGAGGCCCAGATGGATCATCCACACGGCACTTCTGGCCGAAGATGGTTGCAAACGCTTCAGCCTTGTCTTTTGCACTCACGTGCTGGGCTCTGCCATCATTGAGGATGGGGAGGTTTACAGGGCCTACTCCTCCCATGACTTGTTTAATTATCCACCACCATTCACGACTGGATGTGGCAGGACTGCAGAGCTTTGATCTGATCCGTTGGTTGTGGAATCGCTTAGCTCTGTCTATAGCATGTTGCTTCCGCTGTTTAGCTTGCATGTAGTCCTGAGTTGTAGCTTCACCAGGTTGAAACCTCATTATTTGGACGCCTGGTGTTGCTCCTGGCATGCTCTTCCACACTCCTTATTGAACCAGGGTTGATCCACTGGCTTGTTGGTAATGGTAGAGTGAGGGATATGCCGATCCATGAGATTACAGATTGTGCTGCTGCTGATGGCCCACAGCAACTCATGGATGCCCAGTTTTGAGCTGCTGTATCTGTTCTGCATCTATCCCATTTAGCACAATGGTAGTGTCACGCAACACGTTGGATGGTATCCTCAGTGCGAAGACGGGACTTCCTCACCATGAGGACTGTGCAGTGGTGTCATGGAACAGATGCATTTGCGACAGGTAGATTGGTGAGGACGAGGTCAAGTAAGTTTTTCCCTCGTGTTGGTTCGCTCAACACCCAACGCAGGCCCACTCTCGCAGCTATATTCTTCAGGACTCGACCAGCTCGGTCAGCAGTGGACATTGAAGTCTCCCACCCAGAGTACATTCTGTGCCCTTGCTCCCCTCATTGCTTCTTCCAAGTGGTGCTCAACATGGAGGATAACTGATATCATCAGCTGAGGGAGGACGGTAGCTGGTAATCTGCAGGAGGTTTCCTTGCCCATGTTTGACCTTATGCCATGAGTTTTCATGGGGTCCAGATTCAATGTTGATGACTACCCAGGGCCACTCCCTCCTGACTGTATATCACTGTACCGCCACCTCTGGTCGGATCTGTCCTGCCGGTGGGACAGGACATACCCAGGGATGGTGATGGAAGAATCTGGGACGTTGGCTGAAAAGCATGATTCTGTGAGCATGGCTGTATCAGGCTCTTGCTTGACTCGTCTGTGGGACAGCTCCCCCAATTTTGGCACAAGTCTCCAGATGTTCGTGAGGAGGGCTTTGCGGGGTAGCTGGGCTTGTTTTGACCTTTGTCGTGTCCCGTGCCGAGTGGTCCGTCCGGTTTAATTCTTATTATGACTTTTTTTTTCAGCTGGATTTATACAGCTGAGTTGCTTGCTGGGCCATTTCAGAGGGCAATTAAGAATCAACCACATTGCTGTGGGTCTGGAGTCACATATCGGCCAGACCGGGTCAGGACGGCAGGTTTCCTTCTTTGAAGGATATTCGTGAAGCAGATGTGTTTTCACGACAATCCGGTAGTTTCATAGCAACCCATTACTGAGACCAGTATTTTAATTCCAGATTTTATTTAATTAATTGAAATTAAATTCCTCAGCTGCAGTGGCGGGATTTGAACTTATGACTTGGAGAATTATTCAGCCAGGCCTGCTGGATTACTATTTCAGTCACATCACCACTCTGCCACCGTACCGTATCTGGACAATAACATATTGATTTCACTCTGTTTGTTAATTAGTATTGAAAAACCCGCATTCCCACCGGTCACACGGAGATGGGGCCTATTTTTAATAAACTATTAAAGGTGACGTTGGGTCTAAAAAATAAAGGTGACTAAAAAAGCAAAAAAAAAACAAATAATGCGATTTGGTTCCAGTTTGGTTGTGATGAAGAAATAAAGTTGTCGTTGGACCCAGTCTCACCTTTATTCTGCCATTAAAAACAGGCCCATCCGTGTGAGCCGTGCGAATGCGGGTTGATGTTCGGGAGCTCGTGGGCCACGGACTCTGCCTCAGGCTGATTGGGACATTCCGTTACTGCGGGTTAAACGGCGCTGCTATAAAAAGGGGAAGTCGGCTTTTCCTTATCACTTACTTAGGAGAGTTCGCTTGTTATAATGGAGGGGTTGGGGATTCTTGTTTTGTTATTTGTTGTGATCTGTTCAGCTCAGCCGCCCTCTCTTCTTTTCCCCGCCGATAAATGTTGGTTGTCTCCTAAAAACCGCAAAGACTGCGGATTTCCGGGCATTAAAGCCAGTGAGTGTTTGCAGAGAGGCTGCTGCTTCGATGCGGGGAATCGGGATGCGCCGCCGTGTTTCTATTCACTGGACAATTTGCCAGGTGGGTGTATTCTTGGTCCGTCTATATTCTGGGCCAGGACCTTCCAGGGTCACCCGCAATCTAGCTGCACGCGGTTTCCCTGGACAGTTTCATCTCTCTCCTTGTCCTACAACGACAGTTCGAAATTCAAACGTTTCCAGTCCGGAGAGTAGAACCGGTGGTGGGATTGGAAGCTTCCAATCCCGCAGAGTAGATTTGATGGTGGGATTGGGGGGTTGTTAATCAGATACAGAAAGGGCAATAGTTAATCGCCCTTTGACCCAATATCTGGAGTTCGAATCATTCTACTGTTGCTCGATGACTTGGGAATCACACTGTGGAAGGGCAGAGTGAACGAGCTCCGGCCCCTGCTGCCACTGACCATTTGGATTTGATATTTGATTTCTATCGGAGATGCGGGCAATTTAAATCCAAGCAGCGCGGTGATGAGCTGTAGTTGGTCCACTGGTCTCCATTAGACAGATAATGGGGTGGGATAGAAACTGAAACATGGATGGGGTTTGTCCCCCTACCGGTAACGGTTCCCTTGACCCTCCCCGTGGGGCAACTAACCGCCTTTCATTGCCTCTCTTGCAGTCTGCACCAAGGATGGGCGGGTCCTGATCGCGATCTCCAAGGATTTGACGCTGCCTCCTGTAAACCTAACAACCCTCCATCTGAAGGATGGAGACGGAGCTGAGTGCAGTCCAACCGTGGCCTCTGCAGACACTGTGCTCTTTCAGTTCGCAGTCACTGAATGTGGCGCTACTCAGCGGGTAGGTATTGCGGGCTGGGAGTCCCGTCAATGGCTCAGTTCGGGACTGATGGTCTTCTGTCTCTTGTAGCTGGACGGCGTGAACATCCTGTATGAAACGGATGTGTTGGGTGAGTTTGAGATCTTGGATGGCGCTTTGGGATCGGTGACCCGGGACAGCCCTTTCAGGTGAGAATGGGAGCACATTCAGCGGGTAGAGACAGTGAGAAGCTGAATTCTCCAGCCGTGTCCGTTCTCTTGCAGGCTCCATGTTCAGTGCAGTTACAAGGGAAGCCAGGAGTCTGATCTGCAGGTGAAGCCCAGAGTTTACACTCTTTCTCCGCCACTGCCTGCCACTGAGGCCGGGATCCTGCTTCTGGAGCTGAGAATAGCGAGAGGTAACGAGTGCTCGCTGATGGCTAGTGTCCAAATTCAGTCTCTCTCCAAATAGTGCCCGCCCTTCATCTTTCTCTTTTCAGATGGTGGTTACCGGAGCTGGTATGTGGCCAGTGACTACCCGATCCTGAGTGTGCTCCGGGACCCCGTGTTTGTGGAGGTTCGTGTTCTGAACCGGAACGATCCGTCCCTTGTGCTGGTGCTCAATGACTGCTGGGCGACCCCCACCCCCGAGCCGTATTCGGGGCTCCGATGGGACCTCCTGGTGGAGAGGTAAGGGATCGAGTGAGGGGGCTTGAGGCAGTGTGGGGAGGGGGCGACATGGGCGGGGATTAATACAGAAATCGTTACTTCAGTCCGGGTTAGTGATTGGGGAAATATTCCTTCGAAGTTGATATTTTGTTCCAGACGCTGGTATAATTGGTTTGATGTAAACCTATAACCTTGTGACCCCCTCTGTCTCTGTTCCAGGTGCCCCTTTGCTGGTGATAACTACAAAACCCGCCTCCTCCCGGTAACCGCTGATTCCCATTTGCGGTTCCCAACTCTCCATAATCGTTTTGTAGTCAGCACGTTCGCTTTCTGGGACCGAGTTTCGGCCCGAGCTCTGTCCGGGGAGGTGAGTATCCTTCAGTGCTTCTTTCCCGGTCACTCGGTATCACTTGTTCCCTGGCTCTTAAGTGAGCAGGCCTCTGTTGGTCGGTTGGCTGTAGAAGCATTAATCTGCTGACTGTAACCTGTGGGATTGACCATACCGCACTGTCCCTTTGCAGGTTTATTTCCACTGTAGTGCTGAGGTTTGCGACCCTTCCACCCGAGAGAACTGCACGACTCCCTGCAGCCCCAGTAAGTACCTGCGATCTGAATAGAAACTAAACGCTGATGGGGAGGGTTGGGTGTGACATCTGGACCTGGGGCTCCCTCAGCAAGGGGCTGAACACTGGGCACAGGGTGAATGTCCCGAATCTGGCGGTTCTGGGAACTTGTCCAGTTCCATTCGGTGCAGGTTTCCATTCGAATAGCAATCTAGGGCAGCGGGTCTGAGCACATCTTGCACCAGGTCAGTAATTGTGAACGATGCTCTGATCCTTGAGCTGGCATGACTGAGGTATTTTTGGTCCCTTGCTACTTGCCCGGATGCTGAGTTGACCTACTTGCCGACCCCTGAGGAGCAGAATCCTCCCATTGTTGGCACGGGTTTGTTCCACATCCGGTTCGGAATAGTCCACCCTTGGCCTTGGAGAACATTAAACCAGCATCTAACTATCATCATTCTGACACTGGGAATTCAGGGTGGAACCGAACGGATGTCCCAGGGCCGGACACCTGGCCAATTGAGTGTCTCATAAAACTGCGGGTCAAAGTAGTGCATCAAACAGTGTCTCCTACACCAGGAGACCAGACTGGCCATTGTGGCAGCAGCAATTGCGAACTCTGCTCAGTTTGCACGTCCTTCTGAGAATCCGTTTGGTGAGAACCGGATGGAATTATAGCCGGAACTGCAATCTCCAAACTCTGTCCGGTACCCAGGGCCCTGATGTGTTTTGCATGAGGCCATCTGATTCAGGATTTCCAGACAGATGAAGATTTAATCATTCACCATGAACTCTTGTCTCATTCTCTCCTTCGCCCCAGAGAGGCGAAGAAGCGCCGATAACCGGTCTGGGGCCTTGGTGACCGCTGATGGACCCATCCTTTTCCTGGAAGGTGAGGCGAGATTGGCTGCTCTGATCCACCAGGATGAGAAAGGTAAAGCAGGGCGCTCCACCTGTGTCTAGTGATGGAGTAACTGGTGCCCATCTAACCCTGGCTTCTCCCCACAGATGCTGCTGTTGATTCCCCCTTCCGTGTTCCTGGATTAGCGGTTGGGGTAGCGCTGCTCTCCGTGGCCCTGTTGGTCGGGACTGTTGCTATATGGAAAATGGAGCAGGGCCGCAGGGTAGGCTCCGAGTGCAGCTCCATGGAACTGTAGATGTGTCTGTTGTATAATAAAATCCTGTTATAGATGATTGCTGGTCTCGTGTTATCTTCCAAATGCTCGCTGGGTTGTACTCTTTGCAGTGAGTTAACTTGGTGTCTGGTTTGAGAATTGTTTTTGCTGCAGCCAACAATTGCAACATCCCCAATTCGGAATAAGATCCGGGGCAAAGCTGTGGTGGGTTTGTCGTAAAATGGTGTCGGGCAGGAATGACTAGTTCCCTTGCCTCTAACTCTCATCCTGTGGGCTGGTCCTGGGCCCATATCTCTGGAATTGCCTCTTGCCTGAAGGCATCCATTGACCAGTTTGCCAAGCCGGGAGAATTTTGGGCTCTGTACTTGCACGACCACTGGCTGCTGGTCTCTCCGGCTAAAGGAACAGGAGAATAGACGAGACGATTGTGTGGCTACAGGGATGGTGTAGGAGGGAGGGATTTAAATTCCTGAGACTTTGGGACCGGTTCTGCGGAAGGTGGGACGGGTAACACCGGACCAGACCGATGTCCTCATGGGGGCTGTTTGCTAGTGCTGTTGGGGAAGGTTGAAACGAGAATGGCAGGGGGATGGGAACCAGAGCAGGAAGACGGAGGCGAGGGAAACAATGATAGAAACAAAACAGAACGGGAAGAAGCAATAGTGGCAGGCAGAGAAAACATGGTGATAAACAAATAGGTCCATAGTGCAAAATAATACTAAAATGACTAGCAATCTTGAAAAGTCTAAAGGTGTTAATGTGCGGATCATTTGCAATAAGCTCGATGAATTTACAGCGCAGATAGATATTAACGGGTATGACATAGTTGCGATTATAGAGACATTGCTGCAGGGTGACCAAGGATGGGAACTGAACATCCAGGGGTATTCAATATTTAGGAAGGGCAGGCAAAAATGGAAAGGAGGTGGGGTAGCGTTGTGAGTAAAGGAGGGAATCAATGCAATAGTGAGGAAGGATATTGGCTCGGAAAATCACGTTGTGGAATCTATGGATGGAGTTAACACCAAGGGGCAGAAAACGTTGGTAGGGGTTGTCTATTGGCCTCAAACAGTAGTGGAGATGTAGGAGAGGGCATTAAACAGGAAATTAGAGACCCAGGCAAGAAAGGTAAACCATAATCAGACTTAAATTTACATACAGCTTGGTCAAACCAAATTAGGAATAATACAGTGGGGGAGGAATTCCTGGAGTCTAGAAATAAATCATGTACACTCATACATTGAGGAACCAACTAGCGAACAGGCGATCCGAGATTGGGTATTGTGCGATGAGAAAGGATTGATTAACAATCTTGTGCGGGCTCCCTTAGAGAAGAGCGACCATTACATGATAGAATTCATCATTAAGATGGAGAGTGAAGTAGTTAAATCCGAAACTAGGGTTCTGAATCTAAATGAAGGAAATTACGAAAGTGAGTTGGCTCGGATAGATTGGAGAACTTGACAAAAAGGGATGACGGTGGATAGGCAATGGCTGATATGGAAAGAACATGTGGATAAATTATAACAATTATTAATTCCTGTCTGGCACAAAAATAAAACAGGAAAGGTGGCTCAACCGTGGCTTATAAAATAAATTAGCCATTCGTTCCAAAGAGGAGACATATAAAATTGCCAGAAAAAGCTGCAGGCCTGAGGATTGGGAGCAGTTTAGAATTCAGCAAAGGAGGATTAAGAGGGGGAAAAGTAGAGTATGAGTAAACTAGCCGGCAACACAAAAACTGACTGTAAAAGTTTCTATAAATGTCAAGAGACAAAGATTAGTGAAGACAAATGTAGGTCCCTTACAGTCAAATGCGGAACAAAGAAATGGGAGAACAATTAAACAAATACTTTGGTTCTGTCTTCAAAGGAGGTCACAAACAACCTTCCAGAAATGTTAGGGAAGTAAGGGTCTACTGAGGGAGAAACTGGAGGAAACCAGGATTAGTTTTAAAGAAAAAGTGCTCGGGAAATTAATGGGGCTAAAGGCTGACAAATCCCCAGGGCCTGATAATCTACATCTCAGAGTACTAAAGGAAGTGGCCCTGGAACTAGTGCATGCATTGGTGATCATCTTCCAAAATTCTACAGACTCGAACAGTTCCTACAGATTGGAGGGTGGCAAATGTTACCCCACTATTTAAAAAACGAGGAAGAAAAAACAGGGAATTAAAGACCAGTTAGCCTAACATCAGTCGTGGGGAAAATGCTCGAGTCTATTTTAAAAGATGCGACAACAGAACGCTTGGAAGGCATTAACGGGATTGGACAAAGTCAGCATAGGTTTATGAAAGGGAAATTATGCTTAACAAATCTACTGGACTTTTTTTTAGGAGGTAACTTGTAGAATAGATAGGGATGAACTAGTGGATGTGGTGTACTTGGATTTTCAGAAGGCTTCGGAAAAGTTCCCACACAAGAGGTTGGTGTGCAAAATTAAAGCACATGGGATAGGGGGAATATACTGGCATGGATTGAGAATTGTTTGACAGACAAGAAAGAGTAGGAATAAATGGGTCTTTTCCCGGGTGGCAGGCAGTGACCAGTGGGGTACCGCAGGGATCAGTGCTTGGGGTCCCAGCTATTCACAATATATATCAATGATTTGGATGAGGCAACGTAATGTAACATTTCCAAGTTTGCAGATGACACAAAGCTGGGGTGGAGTGTGAGCTGTGAGGGGGATGCAGAGAGGGTCCAATATGATTTCGACAAGTTGGCTGAGAGGGCAAGAACATGGCAGATGCAGTATAACGTGGATAAATGAAGTTATCCAATTTGGTTGTAAAAACAGAAATGCAGATTATTATCTGAATGGTGATAGATTGGGAAAATGGGGAGGTGCAACGAGACCTGGGTGTCCTTGTACACCAGTCGCTGAAAGCGACCATTCAGATGCAGCAAGCAGTTAGGAAGGCGAATGGTATGTTGGCGTTCATTGCAAGAGGATTTGAGTACAGGAGTAGGAATGTCTTACTGCAGTTGTACAGGGCCTTGGTGAGACCACATCTGGAGTATTGTGTGCTGTTTTGGTCTCTATATCTGAGGAAGGATGTCCTTGCCATGGAGGGAGTGCAACGAAGGTTTCCCAGACTGATTCTTGGGATGGCAGGATGATGTATGACTGGGCCTGTATTCACTAGAGTTTATTAGAATGAGGGGTGATCTCATCGAAACATATAATATTCTAACAGGACCAGATGCAGGGAGGATGTTTCCGTTGGTTGGGGAGTCCAGAACCAGGGGTCACAGTCTCAGGATAGTGGGTATGTCATTTAGAACCGAGATGAGGAGAAATTTCTTCAGAGGTTGGTGAACCTGTGGAATTCTCCACCACAGAAGACAGTGGAGGCCAAGTCATTAGATGTATTCAAGAAGGAGATAGATATATTTCTTAATGCTCAAGGGATCTGGGGAAAAAGCGGGAACAGGGTACAGAGTTAGACATCAGCCATGATCATTTTGAATGTCGGAGCAGGCCCGATGGGCCGAATGATCTACTCTTGCTCTTATTTTCTATGTTTCTATGAAATTGATAAAGATAAAACAGTCTGAACCCCCAACAGAATATGACTTGTAGCATAGATATTAATGAGAGGAAGTGAGAAGCGTTCCCCTGGATTGGCTCCGTGGCTCAGTTGGTTAAAGAACTCCGGTCCTGGATTCAACTCCCCGTTGTGCTTTTGTGGAATTTATGATGTGTCGTGAATTTGACCAGCAAAAACATCGTTCGGTGTTTGTATTTTGTTCACGGTCCAATACGGAACTTCTCAGAATATCTCTTCAAAATGCCCTTTTATTTTACAGACTGACCTCTCATAGAATGTGAGCGTAACATCTTAATGTAAGGACACGTTCTTGTTTCTGGGCTCGTTGAAGTCGGGGTATAATTTACGATTCGAGGTTCATATTCCGGAGAATCCCCAATTTAGCCTTAGAATTTTTATCTTGAGCTGCGGTTCAGACTTTTGCAAAGAGGGAAAAGAAGTCCCCAAATCACTCCACCTCAATCTCAAACGCTTTCGGAAGAAGTTCAGTTCAAACAATCACTCCCTTTCAAGGCACGTCAATAACCTACACTTTCATTGAACGAGCTTTGCTTTCAATTGCATTCGACCTTGAAACCGCTCTGGGCTTTCATCTCACTGAAGCAGAGTCTGGCCGCTTTGTATCTGTGAGCATGTCACTGACCAGGTTTGCATTGATATTGGTCTCTTTCAATTTTAAAAATTTCACCAAGCCTCAGGGAAAAGAAACCGAGAATCGAATTGTCCCTGCAAGTGAAGAATTGAAGGGATTGGTGCGCCAAGCAGATCTGGAAAATGCGCAGTGCGGTCGCTCAGGAATTTCAAATCCACCCTCTCGCCACTCAGCGATCATATTAACTGACCTTTACACTGGCCCAGTGTCACCGCGCTGAAATCGAGTATTTCTCCGGCACGTTTCTCTTAACTTCACAGTTGCTGGTTTAAGAGTGAAGACCAGCTCGTTGGATTTTCACTCCTGCAAGCTTCACGCATTCATTTTGGAGAAGTAAACTAACAGTAGACAGCTGATTTATTGGTGGCTGCAATCATAAAGTTTAGCTCAGTGAATTATTGGTTTAGCAGGTGATCTCTTCGTCTGTTTCGGTGGTGCGATCACTTAGCGAGAAAGTGTGATGGTTCGAACCCTTATTTCATTTTCCCGAAGGATTCATCGCCTCAAATTTCCAGGGTTTCAATGTGTGTTTGGTCTGCAAGAAAATGTATCGTGATCATAGCCGGCTGCGCAGGGCTGATATTCCACCATTTACCCTGTGGTCGGAAATCAGGCACATGAAACATGTAAAGGAATGGAACAGTTGCTTCACGGAAATCACAATTCAGAACCCATTTCTTTTAATCGGGTTTATTTTCAATCAGTTAACGCCTGCCTTAAATAGTAGACTCAGGACTGTCTCACAAACAGGTTAAATCTTCATAGAATAATTACCACAGTCATTTTTAGACTGGACGCCGGACGGCGACTTTGCTGTCAGTGAAGAGAGACGGGAAAGACCAAAGTGCCGTTTGCCCCTCTCACTGTGGCCGTGAAGAACTGTGTTCAGGCAGAAGTTCTGTTCCCACCGGATGATCCTCCCCCCAGATTATCCTTTCTGAGCTCTCGCCAGGTGATGCTAAACACTCAGGTGGGAAAAAAACAAAATCTACAACAAGGTGTTTAAAACAAAGCTGATTTATTTAACACATATCCAGAATATTAAACTCCAGCTCAGTTATAGGGGTTATTAATATCAGCAGTCCTGCATGCGATTAACAGCAGAATCCAAGCCCTGCAATCAGATGTGAACTCGCTGGTGTCTCAGCACGTCTGATGATTGAGCGAATCCCTCCACACACGGATCACAGAATGATAGAAAGTTACAGAACAGAAGGAAGCCATTCAGTCCATCGTGTCTGTCCCGACCGAAAAAGAGCTATCCAACATAATCCTACTTTCCAATACTTGGTCCATAGCCCTGTAGAATACCGCACTTCAGATCCACATCCAAGTACTTTTTAAATGAGTTGAGGTTTTCTGCCTCGACCACCCTTTCAGACAGTGAGTTCCAGACCCCGAACACTCTCTCCGCTTCTGTGTATCCTGTTACTTTTTCACTGCTGTCCGGAAGTCTATGAACAACTCCCACCAAAGTCTTGCATTCTATTCTGTTGCTAATTTCTACGCAAAGCCTTTCTACTGCGTGCTCACCTTTACTGATATGTCTTCTTTCTAATGCAGTCATAGTATCACTCCTCAATATCGCTGCTCCACCGCCATTTCCAATGTCCCTATCCTTTCTAAACGGCATATAACTTGAAATATTTATCTGCCAGTCATGCCAAGTTTGTAGTCAGGTCTCAGTGATGAGCACTACGTCATGCACTTTAAGCTGAATTTACGCTTCTAATTCACTTGTTTTATTTCTTATGCTACGTACATTAATGCATAGAACATTTAATTGGGCAATAGAACTTGTAATACCCTTATGCCCTGATGTTGTGTTTAACACACTTGGTAAATAATGTTGGTGAGCTGCAGACACAAGTGGTAACATCGGATTATGTTATAGTGTCAGTAATGGAGACCTGGCTCAAACAAGCGGAGGAATGGCCACTTAAATATTCCTGGCTACAACGTATTCAGGAAAGGCAGGGGATAAAATGGGGGGAGGGGGTAGAGGGGAGCAGCCACTATTGATCAAAAATACTGTTACAGCGGTAGAAAGGGTCGCCATGCTTAAGGGTTCAAAGGCAGAATCTTTTTGGTTAGAATTAAGGAACAATTGAGGAGCTATTACGCTGCTGGATGCATTCTACAGGCGAACAAATAGTGGGAAGGAGATAGAGGAGCAAATTGACTGGTAAATTGCAGAAAGATGCAATAATTTTAGAGTAGTGATAAAAGGGAACTTCATTTATCCGAATATGGACTGGGATATAGCAGTGTAAAAGTCAAAGAGGGCGAGCAATTCCTGAAATGTGTACAAGAGAAATTTCTTAAACCGCATGTTTTCAGCCCAACGAGGAAGGAAGCAGTGTTGGATTTATTTAGGGGAAAGAAATAGGGCAAGTGGAGCATGATTCAGTGGGGGAGCATTTGCATCAGGTTTAGTGTAGTTATGGACAATGCAAGGAAAAATCAAGTATGAAAATACTCAACTGGGAAGAGCGAATTTCAGCGAGTTGAAAAGGGATCGGGTCCAGGTGGATTGGAATCAAAGATTGGCAGGTAAAACAGTACGTGAGCAATGGGAGGCTTTGAGTGAGGAGATAGTTCGGGTACAGACTGGACACATTCTTACTCGGGGAAAGGTTGGGCACGCAAAACTAGAGCTCCCTGGATGACAACAGAGTATTTGCGACAACATTTTGTACATTCTGAATACCAATATCCGGACAGGTGTGCCCACGGTTATCAACCACAACCTCGTCACTTCCACGCTGACAGATAAAAAGCGGCCACATTCTGCTTGAGTGAGACTAAATCCGAGAGCGGTTTCAAGGTCAATTGCAATTGCGAGCAGAATGCATTCAGAAGACGTGAGATTATTGAGATACCTCCAAACACCTTGCCAGTTTGAATAGCAGCTCAAGATCACAGGTCGGGGGGAAAAATGAGGGCTCGTCCGGGATCTCTCACATATTTCAAACAACACACCCGAAGCGAGAATCATACCCCTAGAACAACGAGCCCGCTGGAATAAAAAACGCAACAAGCAGTAGTTTCTGAGTATCAGCGGCCACTTTCCCCACATATCCCTTGAAGCACCGTAAATAAAAATGTGTCCGTACATTAGTGAAGAATCAGAAAGCCAATTTCTGCTCTGTTGGGTTTTGTTTCGGGCTCCTGACGCTGATAAAGATGATTGGGGACAGTTGATGAGTTAATGGTTGTAAGGGCGCAGATACTCCGGTGTGAGGGTGCAGATCCTCCGGTGTGAGGGTGCAGATCCTCCGCTGTAAAGGTGCAGATGCTCGGATTTAAGGGTGCAGATACTCCGGTGTAAGGGTGCAGTTACTCGGATTTAAGGTTGCAGACACTCGGATGTCAGGATTTGTTGCCACGACTGAAGTGCGCCTTGGAACTGTTGTTATTATCCAAGGCAGCGCTGCAGGATCCTTTCATGATCTCTCATAAATCTACTGAAACCCATCGGAATATGAATACAATTTTGCGTTTCCAAAATAAAAGGGAGTGACATTCATTGTGGAAACAGTCTGGTGTCGCTCACTGCAGAAATATCCATGTCAGAGTGAAGCGGCTCTCCTGCAACCTTCGGACCTTGTCTGTCAAGAAGAATTCAGATTTCCGCGAAGCCAATCACAGGTTAAATGGTGGAAGATCGGCCGTGCTCAGCTGGCCATCGAAACCGGGCATTTGTTTTGCAGCCAAAACAAACATCAAAAACCAGGAAATGCGAGACCATGAAGATAAAAGATATCCCACCGTCCCTGGGTGGGCTCGAACCACCAACCTTTCAGTTAACAGCTGAGCGTGCTAACCGATTGCGCCACAGAGACAGCACACGTTTGAATCTGAACCACTGATTCAACGAGCTAAAAATTCAGGTTGCAGCGATCACTCTGACCTCTCTCTTCGATCAGTTTCGTTTTCCAAAATAAAGTGTGTGAAGTTTGCACGAGTAACAATCTGTGCTCTATCATTCCTGAACATTTAACTCACTTTGCCATTAAACAATGTATGTTGGAGGACTCAGTCCCCTCGTGGTCGAGAGGATTGATTGATCGAGCTGTGATTCGCCATTCTCAATTCCAGTAATATTCAGGTTTGCTGAAAATGAGATGAGATGAAATGAGCAGGTCCGACGAGCAGGTCTGTGACACGACTCGGTGTCTACAAAGTTGTCCCGTGCACTTACAGTGAAGCGGACGGCAGTTTTCACTCTCAAACAAGTCACTATGATGTTAAGAAAAAGTGTCGATGGTAGCATGATGTGGAGATGCCGGTGATGGACTGGGGTTGACAATTGTAAACAATTTTACAACACCAAGTTATGGTCCAACAATTTTATTTTAAAATTCACAAGCTTTCGGAGGCTTCCTCCTTCCTCGGGTGAATGTCAAGAAATCCTCGAACCTCTCGCATTTATAAATCACAGAACAATACCTGGTGATTACAGACAGTCTTTTCAACTGCCCGTTGCCAAGGCAACCAAAGTGTTCAGACAGATAGGTGTTACCTACAGGGCCACCGAATATACAAACGGCCAGAACAAAAAAAAACAGAGAGAGAGAGAGGCAGAAACATCCGGAAGGAAAAGACAGCAATTGACCCGTTATATTAAAAATAGATAACTTTTGTTCACTGGTGGGGTTACGTGTAGCATTGGTGCTTCAGGGGTACAATTCTTGCTTGCAGTAATTCTATTCCTGTAAAACTAGCTCCTGAAGTGTAGGATGTAAAGTATCCTGACTGAGCGGCCTTTGGCGCTGGTTTGAAGCTCCAGTTAAATCCCACGATTTGATTATGGATCAAAATCATATTTTGTGTCTACAAAACTGCAGCCTCCCTCCTGTAAACAAGTAATACTAAACATCTCATCTGCTATTGCAACAGCGTAGAACGGAGGAATCACATGGCAATTCAGATAAGTAGATGCATTTTGGAAAACATCAATTGTACCTTCAACTCCAGTCGAAATGTTCACAAACAAAAGGATTGCTTGATCTCGGTGAGACTTGAATTAACAACCCCGGCATTTCCCGAGCCTCTAACTCATTTTAGGACCGATTGCGCCGCTGGAGCCCGGTCACTCTGATCACCTGTCTCACTCTGCTGGAATCTTAAGGTGAGATGTCCTTACTTGTGGAAACGTGTCCTGTCCCAGTGATGAAACTAATATCTGCACTTTCACTTTCAGCTTCTTTCACATCCTCTGCTCCATCGCTCCACAATCGGGTTTTCCGTGAACAGGTCAAAATGGACATTTGCATAAATTCAGTCAGTGGTAAAATTCGAATCGAAAAATGCCCCAGACATTGAAACCAGCGATTTAAACCACCAGCTCACACTTCCACAAAACAAGGCCTGTCTTTAAAGGTCTGTTTAATGATCAAATAAATTAATTGAAGCTAATTGACCGTATTTTCCGCGTGCTGGGTTGTTCTCCTGAGAGCAGTGAAGGTTCAGAGGAGATTTGATAGAAGTGTTCAAAGTCATGAAGGGTTTAGATAAAGTAAATCAAGGGAAGCTGTTTTAATTGGCGAAATGGTCGGAAACCAGAGGTCACAAATTTGAGGTGATTGCAAAAGAACCAAAGGCGATATGAGGAAAAACTTAATTAAGCAGCGAGTAGTTCTGATCTGGAATGCGCTGCTTGAAAGGATGGTGGAAGCAGATTCAATCGTGACTTAAAAAAGGAATTTGAAGGGGAAAAATGCAGAGCACCGGGAAAGGGCTGCGGAATGGGAATAATTGGATTGATCTTACAAAAAGCAGGCACGGGCTCGATGAGCCGAATAGCCTCCTTCTGTGTTGTAACTATTCGATGATTCGATGGACAGAAGCGGTCTGAAAGAATGGGCGATCGGTTGTGGGTAACAGGGAAATTTTCGACTGGTTGTACGGTTGTGTTACTGACGGCTCCTTGTTCTCGGATTATGGTTGTCATTTTGGGCGTTTCACTGATTGATATGTGAGAGGTCCCCAGTTAAAATTCCAGAACCCTCCTGTTTCACTATTTCCAGTGAAGATTCACTCATTTCTTTCTCACATCTTTTCAGCGTTGCAGAAAGCAGGATTGATTTAATTCTCGAGCATGTTTGAGGTCCAGAGGCCGGAATGCAGCCGGTTTGTCGACGCAACACACACGGAGAGAGTAAAATGCCTCACGGCGGTGTGCAGATTGAAACTGAAGGTGAATTTATCCCAATTCAGGCGATCTCAGAGGTGCAGAATAAAAATGCTCCTTAATTGGTCGGGAATACGTACCCTGTTCCCTCGCGTGGTAAGTGCAAATTCTACCAGTGAAACAGTAACGTTTGCATGGTATCGGGCTCTCTGTGTCCAGTTGGAAACCTGTTTGAAACAACATATAATTTCACAAATCTCCTCTGAGTACCTCGCGCATTCTGATTTACAGCCGTGCATTACTAGCACTCGCTGCTTGTGATGGCCGAGTGGTTCAGGCGTTAGATCTAAAACTCAACAGGGTCTTTCGGTGAAACATTGGAATGCTGCTCGCGGTTCTATTGTTTAAAGTTTTGTTCAATGCTCAAATAAATATGAACTGGAAATAACGGGCCGCGATTCCTTCTCTCAGACAGATCCTCCACCGCGGCAGAGCCTTTTAATTGGGAGCCCAATGGTCTCTTGCAAAACTTCAAGGTGCGTGAAGGAAACTTCACAATATTCCACAACTGGAGTATTGTGTCCAATTCTGGGTACCGCACTTTAGGAAGGATGTGAAGGCCTTAGAGGTGGCGCAGAAATGATTTACCGGAATGGTTTCAGGGATGAGGGACTTCAGTTACGTGGATCGACTGGAGAAGCTGGGGTTGTTCTCCTTAGGGCAGGAAGGTTGAGAGGAGATTTGATAGAAGTGTTCAAAATCATGACGGGTTTGGATAAAGTAAATAAACAGAAACTGCTCCCGTTGGCGGAAGGGTCGAGAACCAGAGGACACAGATTTACGGTGGTTGACAAAAGAACCAAAGGAGATATGAGGAAAAACGTTTTAAATCAGCGAGTAGTTATAATCTGGAATGCATCTCCTGAAAGGGTGGTGGATGCAGATTTAATCGTGATTTTCTAAAAGGAATTAGATTAATATTTGAAGGAAAAATATTTGCGGGTCTACAGGGAAAGAACAGGGGAATGGGACTAACTGGATTGCTCTGAAAGAGAGCCGGGGCAGGCTCAATGGGCCGAATGGCCTCCTTCTGTGCAGTAACGATTCTATGAATGTATGATTCCATCTCTCTCAAGCTTCATTTCAAATTCTGCTAACTTGATATTCAGGCTTTTTTTTCTATACTTTTATCTCTCTATCTCTCCCTGTCTCTGTCCCTCTCTGTTTTCCCCTGATGGACTTCTCAAGCTTCCTTGAACGGCCAAAGCTCATCGAACCTGCGACACCAGCAGAGAACGGTAAAGATCGAAAGACTGAGACGGGAGGAAAAATAAAGGACCAACCCAGATGATGAATTCGTAGCCAATGTCCACATATTGATGTCTCTTCGTCCTCATAGTGAAAACATCAGTACTTTTAGCCCAGTATAAAAACAAAGTCTTGTGTTTATAAAGCGCTTTTCACGACCTCAAGACTTCCCAAAGCGCTTTACAGCCAATGAAGTATTTTTGAAGTGTAGTCACTGTTATACTTGTGGGAGAGTGGATAATCTGCGGATGCCGAGACAGACAACAATGTAGCTTTCGAGCAATTAATTCTGCAAAGTCTCACTTGATATTACAACTCGCACATTCGAAACGAATGTGGTAATGTGGTAATGAGAGGCTAATATTGTTGATATGAAATAGTTAATGTACGTCTTCACATTGCCGTACATCGGAATAGAAAAAGTGATAGGATGGGCAGAATGGTGGCCGAGCGGCTGTGGGTAGCACAGAATTCTGCGTTGGTTGCACCCCTCTGTTATCAGTGGCTCCTTGGTCTTCGGGTATGATATCTCGCTTGGGGATTTGCTGATTGTTATGTGAGAGATCCCGGACGAGCCCTGCGGTTTTACCATTTTTAGTTCAAAATCACTAATTGGCTTCTCACGTCTTGTCAGCAGTGCAGTCCGCAGGATTGTCTTCATTCCAGTGCATGGAGGACAGAATGCAGAGGTTCTGTCGACGACAACACACATGGAGAAAGGAAAATGTCACAAGATGGTGTTCAAATTGAAGCTGAATGTCAACGTATCCCAATTCACGTGACCTCATGAATGGAGAATGAAAAATGCTCCTCGATTGGGTGGTGATCGAACCCGGGCCTCCCGCGCAGAAAGCAAGAATTTGATCACTGAAATAACAAAGTCCGCACAGCAGCCGGCGGTCTGCGCTCAGTTCGAAACCTGTCTAAAAGAACATACAGTCTCAGAGTTCTCCTGTCATAACCTTCTTCATTCTCTTCTGCTGCGGTGTCGGATTTGTCGCTTGCAGCAGCGATGACCCAATGATTAAGGCGTTAGACTTGCAATGTGATTTTCCAACCCAGCTTCGACGCAACACACGTGGAGAATGGAAAATGTCTCAAATGGTGCGCAGATTGAAGCTGAGGGCGAATGTCGCACAATTCACGCGATCTTATGAATGGAGAATGAAAATAATCCGAAACGAACCGGAAATCGAACCCCGGTTTCTCACGTGATAAATGAGAATTCTATCACCGAGACAGCAAAGTCAGCACATTAACAAGCTGTAAGTTTCCAGTTGGAAACCTGTCTGAGAGAACAAAGTGTCACAGATCTCGTGTGATAACCCTACGCATTCTGATTTATAGCTGTGCATTATCGATGCGTGCAGCTGCGATGGCCGAGTGGTTAAGGCGTTGGAGTTGAAATCCAATGGGGTTTCCCTGCACAGGTTCGAATCCTGTTCGCAGCGCTATTTTTTAAAGTTTGTTCAGTGTTCAAATTAATGTGAACTTGAACGAACGGACCTTGTTCGCTCCCTCAGAGAGGTGCTCCATCGCCAACGACGCTTTTAACTCGGAGCCCAATGATCTCTTGCAAAATTGCAAGACACGTGAAGGAATCTCTCCCAAGCTCCATTCTAAATTCTGCTCGTTCGCAGAACTTGACATTTATACAATTTATTTCTGTGTTTTAATCTCTCCCTGTCTCTGTCTCTTGACTTTGCCTGTTTTCTCCTGATGGACTTCTCAGGCATCGTGAACAGCGAAGAATGATGGAACCTGCAACACCAGCAGAGAAGGGTAAAGATGGAAAGACTGAGACGGTAGGAAAAGAAAAGGTGCAACCCAGCTGATGAATTCGAAATTAATGTCCACACATTTATGTTTCTTCCCCTCACAATGAAAAAATCAGCAATTTGAGTACAGTACACTTATGGTAGAGTGTATTATATGCGGATGTTGAGACCGACAATCGAACCATTGCCGGAGTGATGAAAGCGCCGAATCCTAAACACTGAACCCCAAGGAGACGCTGAAACTTCTTTGCTGCGAACAAGCAGAGCAACGCGGCCTTTCCGACTGAGCCCTTTGTAATTCAGGTCATTTTCCTGCCAGACAAAATGCTCGCACAAAATGCCATTTTCTGTTCGAAATAATATCGCGACAGAGGTGATGTTCAGGCAATGACATCACCAAGTGCAAGTAGGCATGTACATGAAATGGAAAGTGAGGTAAAATACGACCACAAGCTGCTGATGGACATGTTTCCATTTCCAAAATTCACGCACTGAATACAGCTCCTTGGAAAACTGCAAGGTCACGCAGGTCCATCGTGAATCGTTTGAAGCAACTGGCAGTTTAAAGTGGCATCTCCTGCTGCTTCTGTGGGGAGTGAGAGAGAGGCACTGTCGGTATTTGCGTGCAGTTTGATTTTGCACAGAACTGCACAGAGAAACAGCAAATATACCGGGGCTGTGAGATGTTCTATATTACTGATATTTAGCCACAGGAATATACGCGGTCAGAAGCTGAAAAGGAGAGATAAGAGGCCTGACAATAAACACAGAGCTGAATGAATCATGAAAGAGCGAAAGAAAAAAAATGTCATCAGTTCCACTTTGTCTCGTGCGCAATCTTGGGAGCTCCCCAATGGCCTGGTGATGAGAATTCGGTACTCTCACCGCCGCGAGGTTCGATTCCCAGTCAGGGAATTAACTTTAAAAAGAGTTATGAACTTATTAAATTAATTACATGAAGCTAATTAAATCCTGTTCGTAGTTGAATCCCTGTCTTAATCGATAACTTTCCATTTCAGACTGAAGGCGATGTTGACGTGGTTACCGAGAGACAGTCAAAACTTTAATAAGATTTTTATGCTTTGAATGTGATGAATTTTTTTCATTTTATAGACTGCATCTTAAGAGTGGGATTAAAAACGTAGTGGAGTCGTTGTTAAATTTAACATTAACTGGCAATTGTCGCTGTTTATCACAGGAGCGCCCGAACTGGTTCTCCGATCAAGATGAAAGTGACGCAACGAGGAACATCTGATACAAGACGAAAGGCATCGGGCTATGACAAAAATCCCCACCGTTTTGCTTTTCCAAAATAAAGGGTGTGAAATTTATTCTCTGAACATAGGAACAGTCTGGTCTCACTCACTACAGAAATCTCCATGTCACAGCGAACCAGCTCTCCTGCTGCGAATGCGGCCTCCCTTCGGGCCTTTCGGGGGCTTGTCTGTCAAGGAGAATTGTAATTACCGTGAAGCCAATGTTCCATTCCTTTATATGATTCATGTGCCTGATTCCCGACCGCAGGGTAAATGGTAGAATATCAGCCCTGCTCAGCTGGCAATGATTCCGGTACATTTTCTTGATTCCAAAACATGCGTTGAAACCCTGGAACTTTGCGGCGATGAATCCTGAGGATAAAATAAGGGCTCGAACAATCAAACTTTCACGCTAACGGATAACACCGCCGAGATCAGGTGAAGAGATCACCTGCTAAACCAATAATTCACTGGGCTAAACTTTGAGATTGCAGCGACCAATATAACAACTGTCTGCAGTCAGTGAAAAATGAATGATTAAAGCTTGTAGGAGTGAAAATCCAACCAGCCGGTCTTCACTCTTAAACCAGCAACTATGAAGAAAAACATGCCGGAGAAATACTCGATTTCAGTGCGGTGACACTGGGCCAGAGTAAAGTTCATTCAATATAATTGCCGAGTGGCTGGAGGGTGGATTTGGAACTCCTGACCGATTGCACCACGCATTTTCCAGATCTGCTTGGATCAACAATCCCTTCAGCTCATCACTAAGAGGGACAACTCGATTCTCGGTTTCTTTTTCATAGAGTCATAGAGTCATACAGCACGGAAAGAGGCCCTTCGGCCCATCGTGTCCGCGCCGGCCATCAGCCCTGTCTCCTCTAATCCCATATTCCAGCATTTGGTCCGTAGCCTTGTATGCTATGGCATTTCAAGTGCTCATCCAAATGCTTCTTGAATGTTGTGAGGGTTCCTGCCTCCACAACCCTTTCAGGCAGTGAGTTCCAGACTCCAACCACCCTCTGGGTGAAAAAGTTCTGTCTCAAATCCCCTCTAAACCTCCCGCCTTTTACCTTGAATCTATGTCCCCTTGTTATAGAACCCTCAACGAAGGGAAAAAGCTCCTTAGTATCCATCCTATCTGTGCCCCTCATAATTTTGTACACCTCAATCATGTCCCCCCTCAGCCTCCTCTGCTCCAAGGAACGATTGATGAAATTTTACAAATTGGAAGCGATCAATATCAAATGTAAAGACGCCACCGACATGCTCACAGATGCAAAGCGGCCACACTCTGCTTCAATGAGATGAAAGTCAAGAGCGATTTCACGGTCGAATGCAATGGCTAACACAATTCATTCAACGAAAGTTCAGGTCGTTGAGGTGCCTTTAAAGTCCTGATTGTTTCTATTGGACTTCTTCCCAAAGCATTTGAGATTCACGTGGGACGATTTGGGGACGTTATTTTCTTTTGTGCAAAAGTTTCAACTGCAGTTCAAGATCAAAATTCCTGGGACGACAGTTGTTCACAATTGATCGGTGCTGGGACCACGGTTGTTCACAATTTATCGATGCTGGCACAACTGTTGTTCACAATATATCAGTGATGGGACCACTGTTGTTAACACTTTATCAGTGGTGGGACCACTGTTGTTCACAATTTATCGGTGCTGGGACCACTTTTGTTCAAAATTTACTTTCATGATTTGGACACGGGAATTGGAAGTACAATTTCAAAACTTAGGGACGACACCGAATTGCGAGCTGTAGTTAATACAAAGAAAAATGCGAATAATAAAGGAAGACATGAGTTAATTTGCAGAATGGGCATGTAAATGGCAAATTAATTGCAATATTTGTTATATACTCCCTTGCCTTTTTGCCCCCCCCCACTAAATGCATTACCTCACACTTCTTCAGATTGAATTGCATTTGCCACTTCTCTTTCCACCTGTCTGCTCTATGGATATCTTCCTGCAGTCGACAGCTTTCCTCCTCACTCTCAACCACAGGAACAATTTTTGTATCATCTGCAAATTTCTTCATCATGCCCCCTACATTTAAGTCTAAATCAATGATCTGTACCATGAAAAGCAGGGACCGAGTACGAAGCCGCATGGAACCCCACTCGAAACAGCCTTCCAGTCACAAAAGCACCCGTCGACCACAACCGCTTGCTTCCTGCTACTCAGCCAATTTTGGATTCAACTTGCCAATGTCCCTTGGATCCAATGGGCTTTTACATTTTTAACAAATCTGCCCTGTAGGACTTTGTCAAAAGCCTCGTTAAAATCCATGTTGACTCCATCAATCGCGATACCCTCATCGATCCTCCTTGATACCTCCTCAAATAATTCAATTCAAACGACCTTCCCTTAACAAATCCACGCTGACTGTCCTTGATTAATCCGTGCCTTTCTAAATGACGATTCATACTTCAGCTCGAGTTTAGGCTGACTGGCCTGTATTTACTCGATCTATCCCTGTCTCCCTTTTTCAACAATGGTACAACGTTAGCAATCATCAAATCCTCCTGCACGACACCTTTTGCCAGGGTGGGTTGGAAAATGATGGTCAGAGCCTCCGCTATTTCCTTCCTTGCTTCTGTTAACATCCTGGGATATATTTCATCTGGGCCTGCAGATTCAGGTCGAGCGATTTGAGGACTTCTTTTTCCTCTTTGCAAACGTTTGTCCCGCAGGTCAAGATCACAAGTCTTGGTCCAAATTAGGATGTCTTCCGGCTTTGAACCTCAAATCGTGAATTATACCCCGATCCCAACGAGCCTAGAAACAAGAACGTGTCCTCAAATTAACGTGTTACAGACACATTCTCTGAGAGGTCTGTCTGTGGAATGAAAGGGCGTTTTTGAACAGTCATTCTGTTATCCGTTTCCTCCTGAAACCTGAACAAATTCGAACACCACAATGTTATTTTGTCGCTTTATTCCATAAATTAGGTAAAATAATAAGCTACACAAGGCACTGCTGGGAGTTGAACCCAGGATCTCCTGTTTACTAGACAGATGCTTTAATCAACTAAGCCACAGCGCCAATTGATGACATGTGACCCCCACCTCCTCACTAATATCTATCAGCGACACTTCACTGTTGGGGGTTCAGGCCGTTTTGTCTCTGTCCATTTCGCTTGTCCGTTGACCTGTGCATCCCTGCACTGACTGCATTTCTCGCTGTGTTTATATTTGTGTATCCTTCAGTGCGTTGATACATGGATGACTATGTGTGATTGTATTTGTGACATTAAATAAATCAGGGCTTCAGACAATTCTCGCTCTGACATTGGAGAACTATTGAGCCGAACTTTACAGCGAAGTGTTGTTTATTGTGGTGATGATACTAAAAAATCGTGAGAGGAGCAAAAAAGGAACAGGAGAAAAACTTGTGAGGGAAAATGAGGAGAACTCTCAAGGTTTTTACAAGTATATTAAGAGAAAGAAGGGAGGCTTAGAGTCGTGTGGGCCACTTAAAGACAGATGGAGGTGATATTGTAATTGAAAATCAGGAAATGGCAGAGTTGCTAAATTTTTACTTTGCATCGGTCATCACAGAAAAGGATGAGGCTAACATGGCAGAGATAAGAGGAAAACTGTTAATAAATCAATGGGATTCGTATAAGTAAAATAATGGCAATGGAGAAAATAATTAGGCTAAAGATCGACAAATCTCCAGGACCTGATGGTTACCACCCCAGGGGATTAAAAGGAACAGGTGAGGAAATTGTACATGCTTTAGTCATGATCGATCAAAACTCTCTTGATTTAGGAATTGTTATTTAACGAAGCGCATCTTGATTGGAGGCTTCTGTTTGAGAAAGATCTCGAAGTGATAATTGAGATATGGAAAATGAAGCTGTTTGGCAGGAGCGCTGATGCTGTCGGTTGTTCGCTGCTCTCGTGTTGCACAATTGTTAACCATGCATTACTTATTTATAGCAGTATGGGCTCCAGAAATGACCAGGTTGTGAGTTAGATCGTCTTCTAAAACAATCAAACCTTTCACTCCGAACATTTTGACCGGAGTTCAAGGTACAACTGGTATGTTCCATAACGCTTCTACTACTTAGTGTTCCCATGTGGGCTCTTGAGTTCCTCTGGCCGACCGTCTTGCAATAGCACGTGCCAGTTTAGTTGTTCATAGGGGAGAGGGGGCTTTTAGCGGCAGCTCATATGGCAAAGGGGCCGGTACAAGATCTTTAAATCTAAAGAACCAAACAAACAATTATTCTTTTCGTTAAGCCGATATTCATCGGTTGGAAGTTTCGTGTTGGGAAAATATGGAAGAGAAATATGCTGCCTGATGTCACTGTTTCACGGGTGAAATTATTCAGCTTACAGATGTTAATACGCTGAAAGGTCGAGAGGCCTTTTCCAGCTCCCGTGTGGGACAAGTTCAGCTTTTGAGCCGCTGGGGAAAGTGCTATTTTAATTGCTGCTAACGAATGACAAGACATTTGGCACAAACAAGAAGAATTGTAAACTCACGAGTTCACTGTCCATGTTTCTTACATCATGTTCAACAGGAACAAGGATTCTCCTCAACACAATACTGAGAATTTTATCAAACGGACCTCACCCTTGCTCGACGGCTGCAGGGATAATTCAGAGACCTCCCATGAATATGTCCGATGGGAGCTTATGTAGTATCGAGCCTGGGTAGCTCAGTCAGTAGAGTATTAGACTTTTAAAGTGGGTATTGAGCTGAAGGTCCAGCGTTTAACTCCCTTTCCAGGCTCCAAATTTCGGAACAGCTGGCAAGCTGTGACTTTGCAGCGGGACCTGCGATGTGTTGTCAAAGTTTCGGTCGGATCTTGTTTCCCAGGGATGGGCAGTAATGCGCTGTCTGAGGCGGTTCCCGATCAGGAATTCAACTTTACTGCATTAGTTCACTGTATTAATTTCGCAAAAGTCATTAAACTCTGTAAAAAAGACTAATACTTGTTCAAATCGCCATTAATCAACCACTAACTTTCTGTTTCCGGCTGAAAGAAATGCTAACTTTTTTTATACGCTCATTCACCAGGCCGAATTTAGGGAGCTCAGAGGGGAAGCGAAAAAGGAAATGAGAAGCAAAGAGAAATATGACTATAGACTGACGGCCAACATAAAAGGGAATCCAATAGTCTTCGACAGGCATGTAAACAGTAAACGGGTAGTAAGAGGAGGGGTGAGTACGATTAGGCACGATAAAGGAGATCTACTCATGGAGGCAGAGGGAATGGCATAGGTACCAAATGAGTACTTTGCATCTATCTTTACCAAGGAAGAAGATGCTGCCAGAGTCTCAGCAAAGGAAGGTGTCGTTGAGATACTGGATGGTCGAAAATTGATAAAGAAGAGGCACTTGAACGGCTGGCTGTACTTAAGGTAAATAAACCACCAGGTCCGGATGGGATGCATGCGAAGTTGCTGAGGGAAGTAAGGGTGGAAATTGCGGAGGTACTGGCCATAATCTACCAACATCCTTGGATCTGTGGGTGGTGCCAGAGGACTGGAGAATTGCAGAGGTTACACTCTAGTTCAAAAAAGGTTATACGGATAAAAGCATCAATTGTAAGCCAGTCAATTTAACCTCAGTAGTGGGGAAATTTTTAGAAACGATAATCCGGGACAGAATTAACAGTCACTTGGACGAGGGTGAATTGATTAGGGAAAGCCAGCACGGAATTGTTAAAGGCAAATTGCGTTCAACTAACCTGTAAGAGTTTGTTGATGAGGTAGCAGAGAGGGTCGATGAGGGCAATTCGGTTGATGTGGTGTATATGGGCTTTCAAAAGGCGTTTGATAAAGTGCCGCATGGTCGGCTTATCATCAAGATTGCGGCCCATGGAATAAAGGGGGCAGTAACAATATGAATGCAGAATTGACTAAGGGCTGCTTACACCGCAACTGTAAAAATGGTTAAATAAATCAGAGCTGTAATTACCAAGCAGTGCTTATTTCTCCAAGAAATAACAATATAATCCAGCCGTATGTCCACCTCTAAGATTTCACGACATGCGACAAATTGCCTTTAAGCTGTACCTTAAATTCTGCTCAATCACATAATTTGGAGATTTATACTATTTTTCTTTGCATGTATCTCTCTCTCTGTCTGCGTTTCTTCTCTCCATGTCTTCCCCCCTGATGGACTTATACGGCTTCTTTGAACGGCCAGGTCTGGAAACCTGGGCGTTCCAGACGGGTTTTTGGAACGCCCAGGTTTCCAGACTGTCGGATCTTCAATTCAATTGTCGTGTTTCGACGGGATGAGCTTTGCGATTTTCCGTCTCCGTTTTCAGAAAATATAAACCCAGATGGGATTTCATCTCCTCGGGTCCCGTCACCTGCGGGTAATGGGAATGAACCCAATCCATCACTCGGTCTGAATATCCGTATTCTCATTGCTTCAGAATAAAATTACGGGGTTACAGTTATTTTGAGGACACATTTTAGAAATTAACACATAACAGACTAATTCGAAAACTAGAAGCACGTGGGATTAAAGGACCGGTGGTAACGTGAGCACGTAATTAGCTAAAGGATAGGAGGCAGGGAGTAGTGGTGAACGGATGTTTTTCTGACTGGAGAGAAATATGCAGTGGGATCCCCCAGGGGTCGGTACCAGGACTATTGCTTTTCTTGTTATATATACATAATTTGGATGTAGGAATAGGGAGTACAGTTTCGAAGTTTGCGGATGATACAAAACTTGGCAACGTAGAAAATAGTGAGGAAGATAGCAGCAGACTTCAGGAGGACATGGACAGACTGGGGAAATGGGCAGTCACGTGACAGATTTAACGCCGATCAGTGTGAAGTGATGCACTTTTGGAAGAAGAACAAGAAGAGGCAGTATAATCTAAATGGAACAATTTATGGGGGGTTCCAAGAGCAGAGGGACCTGGGGGAGCATATTCACAAAACAGGGCAAGTTGATAAGGTAGTTAAAAAAGCGTATGGGATATTTGGCTTTGTAAATGGGGGCATTGAATTTAAATACAAGGAAATCACACTAAACCTTTACAAATCACTGGTTAGGCCTCAGCTGGAATGTATTGTACACTTCTGGGCACCATACTATACGAAGGATGAAAAGGGATTGAAGAGGATTCAGAGCAGGTTGGCCAGGATGGTACCAGGGAGGAGGGACTTCAGTTATTTGGAGAGATGGGAGAAGCTGGGATTAGTCTCCTTACAGCAGAGATGGTTAACGGGAGACCGTATTGAGGTATTCAGAATAATGAGGTGTTTTGAAATAGCAAGCAGGGAGAAGCTGTTTCCTTGGCAACTGGGTCAGTAAGCAAAGATTTAAAATAATTGGCAAAATGACTATCGAGGAATCTAAAAGATTTTTTTTTCACACAGAGGGTTTGTTAAGATCAGGAACGCACTTCCTGAAAGGGTGGTGGAAGCAGATTCCACAGGATCATTCAAAAGGCAATTGGACATGTACTTGAGGAGGATTAATTTGCAGGGTTATGGGGAAAATCTGGGGTGTGGGTCTAATTTGGACAGGACTTCGAAAAATAGCCGGCACAGGTACGATGGCCGAATGGCCTCCTTCTATGCTGTAAGATTCTATGATTCTATGATTACCTTCTGAATCGTTGGAATTGACAATATTCTGTGTTGTGGAGCCAAGAAAATTATAACCATGATATTCGGCTTCTCCATTCCCTTATGAATATCGCACATTATACTGTCCAGGCGGGGGTGGGACTGAATGGGGGATAGAGTGCGGAGATTGGGATGGAAGCCCAGCAGGATGAACTTGGTCTCAACAGCAGGCGGTGAACCTTCTTCTCGAGAGAGGATCGTCATTTCAGTTCAGAAGAGAAAAGGTATTAAGAAAATCGGGTGAAACAGATACGGAATGATCCGGGACTGAGAGCACATCTCTTTTAAACAGACACAGACACGGAATGATCCGGGACTGACAGCACATCCCTTTCAAACAGACACAGACACGGAATGATCCGGGACTTACAGTACATCCCTTTTCAACCGATAGAGACACGGAAGGATCCAGGACTAACAGCACATCCTTTTCAAAAAGAGGCAGACACGGAAAGATCCGGGACTGACAGCACATCCCTTTTAAACAGACACAGACACGGAATGATCCGGGACTGACAGCACATCCCTTTTAAACAGACACAGACACGGAATGATCCGGGACTGACAGCACATCCCTTTTAAACAGACACAGACACGGAAAGATCCGGGACTGACAGCACATCCCTTTTCAACAGACACAGACACGGAATGATCTGGGACTGACAGCACATCCCTTTTAAACGGACACAGACACGGAATGATCCGGGACTTACGGCACATCCCTTTTAAACATACACAGACACGGAATGATGCGGGACTTACAGCACATCCCTTTTAAACAGACACAGATTCGGAATGATCCGGACATAAATCATAATTATGGTACATAAGTTTCTCTTCCGTTGACCATAAGATTTACTCGTTTTACAATGACACCACTGTGCACTTTGATTATATGCGACCTTACAATCTCAACACCTTCTTGGTCGGAACTGTTGCTGATTTCAACGCAAAAACCTCCGTTTGCCGTTTCGAGAAGTTAAGGACTTGACCAGACTTTCTGGATGGACTGAATGAAAGAAACAACATCGACGAGGAATGGATTCGAACCCACGCGTGCAGAGTCCAATGGATTAGCAGTCCATCGCCTTAACCGCTCGGCCACCTCGTCACATGCGCAAACTTGCGAAAGCTCCTTTATTCAAAATGAAAATACTGGCTATGTTGCCAAACTGAAATCAAAACAGTAAATGCTGGTTATCCTCAGCAGGTCAGGCAGAATCTTTAGATATAGAAACAGAGTAAACATTTCATGTAGATGACCATCACATGAGTATTCAATTACAATCCTGACTTGCGCCTTGTAGCTGAGGAGATGGCTTTGGGGAGTCAGGAGGTGAGTTACTGGGCGCAGAATATCCAGCCTCTGACCTGCTCTTGTCGCCACAGTATTTTGGTGGCTAGTCCAGTTAACTTTCTGGTTCATGATGACCACCAGGATGATGATGGTGGGGGATTCCTGGAAAGATTCCGGGAATGAGGGGCTTTAGTTTCATGGATAGATTGGAGAAGCTGGGGTTGTTCTCCTTGGAATAGAGACGGTTGCGAGGAGATTTAATCGAGGTATTCAAAATCATGAAGGGTCTGGACAGAGTAGAGAGAGAGAAACTGTTCCCATTGGCGGAAGGGTCAATGACCAGAGGACATCGATTTAAGTTGTTTGGAAAAAGAGCCAAAGGTGACATGAGGAAAAAATTTTTTACACAGCGATTGTTTAGGATCTGAAATGCACTGCCCGAGGGGGTGGTGGAGGCAGATTCAAACATGGCCTTCAACAGGGAAGTGGATAAGTATTTGAAACGAAAAAAAAATACAGGGCTGGAGGGAAAGGGCGGGGTGGGGCGGTGGGGTCTAGCTGGATTGTTCTTGCAGAGAGCCGGTACGGACTCGATGTGCCGAATGGCCTCTTTCCATGCTGTAACCTTTCTATGATTCTATTCTGTGTGTCGGGGGCGATGCAAAGTGACCGGCGCGTGACGTAAATCGACCTGCTCATGTCCATTCCCTGATAATAAATCCTAGTGTGATGCAAAGAAGAAATACATAATTATGGTACATATCTTTCATCTTATGCTCACCATAAGAGATACTTCGTTTACCAGGGGGCCATTGCGCACTTTGATTGAAACATCACCTGGATCACCCCTTTCACTCCCAACACCTCCGTGCAAGAAACATTTTGGGTGGCAATTCAGACTTTGCTGATTTGTGCAAACAGATGTAAGCCAGCAATGGGGAAACGCACTTCTTTGGAAAGAAGATTTTTAGGTGAGGCGGCCAAAATAAACAGCTCGACGAATTGTGACAGAGATGGGATTCGAACCTACATAATCGAAAAATTGAATCCAGCATCTGAGAGAGTTAAGATGCTCTCCTACCTACCAGTACATCCACTGCTGATGAAAAAGTTTAGAGAGCTGAAACCTTACCTCTGGTTCTTTCTCCACAGGCGCTGCCTGACCTGCTGAGTGTTTCAAGCATTTTCTGTTTTCATTTTTGTGATTTCACAATGGCTGTTTTCCTGAAAACACCCAATTTCACCCAAGGACAAAGCTCGCACTTCACTTTCCCCACGCGCTTTAAAGTCTGTCGTTTCTGAACAAAATCCCCTCCGCGCCGGACATTCAAAGGACCTTTCGCTCACGGCCAACCTCCTGTAATCGACACTTTTTCACCATTCCCGCTCTTCTCATTTCTCCACATTCCTTTTCAATCGGACATTTCCACAGACCTATTAAGATCAAGCGGAACATTTCCGACCTGACTGCACCGCCCAGATTGCCAAAAGTGCACCTTTCAGCCGTCATTCGCAGCTATGTCGCGCCGCCCGTCTCTCCCGCACATCAACTGCTCGGGGAAAAGCGCCAATGACCATGGAAACAAAACCCAGTTCTTCAGTTAACATCCCCCGTGTCACAAGTTACCCCATGGAAATTTCACGGAAAAGTATGCCGCTGTCCTTCCGAATGCCTGCCCTCCTTTCTTAGTGCTTGTCTATGGAACAGTCACGCAGATCAAAATGTATCGATTGGTTTCAAGGCACAAATGAACATTGGTGCGAGCGGGACATGTGCCCCCGAGAAACAGCGGTCGATGTGGAGCAAACTTAAAGGCGTAAGAATGTGAAAGTGAATGTTAGAGTTGGCAAGGCCGCAGGAAAGTCTCAATGAAATGGACGATGATTGTGGAAGGAAGAAAATGCTGGAAGAAGCGACAGGTCTGAATTTTGGATCATCCAGCAGAGACACATGAGAGAACAAAAACAGAATACAGACAAAGGTGCTGGAGGCAGAAAGAAAAAGCACGAAATAAGAGAAATGAAAAGAGAGTAACTTAGTGGAGCGCGAAGAGATACAGTAGCATAGTGGTTATGTTAAGTGGCTAATAAGCCAGAGACCTGGACTCAGAATCCGGGGTCACGAGTTCATAATCCCGCCATGACAGCTGGAGAAATTCAATTCATGAAAAATAAAAGTTGGAATTAAAATACCAGTATCAGTAATGGTGGCCATGAAACTACCGGATTGTTGTAAAAACCCATCTGGTTTACTCATGCCCTTCAGGGAAGGAAACCTGCCTTCCTTACCCAGTCTGGCCTCTATGTGACTCCAGACCCACAGCGACCAATTAAGCTCATTCCTTATTGCCCTCTAAAATGGCCTGGCAAACCACTCAGTTGTAAAATCTCGATTAACAAAAAAGTCTTAATAAAACCGGACGGGCCACCAGGCACCGCACACGACAAAGGCTCAAACCAAGCCCAGTCGAGTCTGCAAAGTCCTCCTCACGAACATCTGGGGACTTGTGCCAAAATTGGGAGAGCTGTCCCACAGACTTGTCAAGCAACAGCCTGACATAGCCATACTCACAGAATCATACCTTTCAGCCAAAATCCGCAGACTCTTCCATCACCATCCCTGGGTATGTCCTGTCCCACTGGCAGGACAGACGGACCAGACAGTGGCGGTACAGTGATATGCAGTCAGGATGGGAGTGCTCAACATTGACTGTGGACCTCATGGCATCAGGTCAAACATGGGCAAGTGAAACCACCTACTGACAAGCCCTCAGCAGCTGATATCAGTCCTCCTCCATGTTGAACACCACTTGGAGGAAGCACTGAGGGTAGCTGGGGGACTTCAATGCTCATCACCAAAGGTGGCTCGGTAGCACCACTACTCGCCGAGGCCTGAAGGGCATTGCTGCAAGATTGGGCCGACTGTAGATGGTGAATGAATCAACACGAGGGAAAAACCAACTTGACCTCGTCCTCACCAATCGACGTGTAGCAAATGCATCTGTCCATGACAGTATTGGTAGGAGTGACCACTGCACAGTCCTCGTGGAGACGAAGTCCTGTCTTCGCACTGAGGATACCATCCAACGTGTTGTGTGGCAATACCACCGTGCTAAATGGGATAGATTCAGAACAGATCCAGCAGCTCAAAACTGGGCATTCCATGAGGTGCTGTGTGGCCATCCTGCAGCAGCATAATTGTATTCCAGCACAATCTGTAACTTCTTCGCCCGGCATATTCCTCACTCTGCCAACAAGCCAGGGAATCAATCCGGGTGCAATGAGGAGTGTGGAAGAGCATGCCAGAAGCAGCACCAGGCGTACCTAAAAATGAGGTGCCAACCTGGTGAAGCTACAACTCAGGGCTAAACATGCTGTAGATTAGAGCAAAGCGAATCCACAACCAACGGATCAGATCAAAGCTCTGCAGTCCTGCCACAGCCAATCGTGAATGGTAGTGGACAATTAAACAACTAACGGGAGGAGGAGGCTCTGTGAACTCTGTAGACATCCCCATCCTTAAGTAATGGACGAGTCCAGCACGTGAGTGCAAAAGACAAGGCTGTAAGCGTTTGCAGCCAGAAGTGCCAAGTGGATGAATCCATCACGGCCTCCTCCCAATATTCATCGCAGCCAGTCATCAACCAATTCGATTCACTCCACGTGATATCAAGAAACGGCGAAATGCACTGGATACATCAAAGGCTATGGGCCCCGACAACATTCCGGCGGTAGGACTGAGGTCTTGTGCTCCAGAACTAGCTGCGCCTCTAGCCAAGCTGTTTCAGTACAGCTACAACACTGGCACCGACCCGACAATGTGGAAAATTGCCCAGGTATGTCCTGTCAACAAAAAGCAGGACAAATACAATCTGGCCAATTACTGCCCCATCAGTCGACTCTCAATCATCAGCAAAGTGATGGAAGGTGTCGTTGACAGTGCTATCAATCGGCAATTACTCACCAATAACCTGCTCACCGATGCTCAGTTTGATTCCGCCAGGACCACTCGGCCCCAGACCTCATTACAGTCTTGGTCCAAACATGGACAAAAGAGCTGAATTCCAGAGGTGAGGTGAGAGTGACTGCCCTTGACATCAAGGCAGCATTTGACCGAGTGTGACACGAAGAAGCCCTAGTAAAATTGAAGTCAATGGGAATCAGGGGAAAAGTCTCCAGTGGCTAACACAAAGGAAGATGGTAGTGGTTGTTGGAGGCCAATCATCTCAGCCCCAGGTCATTGCTGCAGGAGTTCCTCAGGGCAGTGTCCCAGGCCCAACCATCTTCAGCTGCTTCATCAATGACCTTCCCGCCATCATAAGGTCAGAAATGGGGATGTTCGCTGATGATTGCACAGTGTTCAGTTCCATTCGCAACCCCTCAAGTAACGAAGCAGTCCGAGCCCGCATGCAGAAAGACCTGGACAACATCCAGGCTTGGGATGACAAGTGGCAAGTAACATTCGCGCCAGACAAGTGCCTGGCAATGACCATCTGCAACAAGAGAGAGTCCAGCCACCTCCCCTTGACGTTCAACGGCATTACCATCGCCGAATCCCCCACCATTAACATCCTGGCGGTCACTATTGACCAGAAAATTTACTGGACCAGCCATGTAAATGCTGTGGCGACGAGATGCTGGGTATTCTGCGGAGAGTGACTCACCTCCTGACTCCCCAAAGCCTTTCCGCCGTCTACAAGGCTAAGGTCTGGAGTATAATGGAATACTCTCCCCTTGCCTGGATGAGTGTAGCTCCAACAACACTCAAGAAGCTCGACACCATCCAGGACAAAGCAGCTCCCTTGAATGGCACCCTAGCCACCACCCTAAACATTCACTCCCTTCACCACCTGCGCACAGTGGCTGCAGTGTGTACCATCCACGGGATACACTGCAGCAACTCGCCAAGGCTTCTTCGACAGCACCTCCTAAACCGACGACCTCTACCATCGAGAAGGACAAGAGCAGCAGGCACATGGGAACAACACCACCTGCACGTTCCCCTCCAAGTCACACACCATCCCGACTTGGAAATATATCGCCGTTCGTTTATCGTCGCTTGGTCAAAATCCTGGAATTCCATTCCTAACAGCACTTTGGGAGAACCTTCACCACACGGACTGCAGCGGTTCAAGAAGTCGGCTCACCACCACATTCTCAAGGGGCAATTAGGGATTTGCAATAAATGCCGGCCTCGCCAGCGACGCCCACATCCAGTGAACGAAGAAAACATTAATGTGAAGACATTGGCTGCAGCAGCGGGGTTGCACTTTTTATTTTCCTACTGTCTCAATCTTTCTTTATTAACTGGACAAATCAAATTGGGCAGGGCAGCCTTGAGGAAGAGTTTATTGAGTGTATTAGGGATGGATTTCTTGAGCAGTACGTAACTGATCCAACAAGGGGCCAAGCAACCTTGGACCTGGTCCTGTGTAATGAGCCAGGATTAATTATTAATGTCCTAGTTAAGGATCGCCTTGGAATGAGTGACCATAACATGGTTACATTCCATATCGAATTAGAGGGTGAGAAGATTGGTTCTCAAACAAGCGTACTGAGCTTGAATAAAGGAGACTATGATGGTATGAGAGCGGAATTGATTAAAGTGGACTGGGAAAATAGATTAAAGGGTAAGACGGTACATGAGCAATGGTGTTCATTCTAGGAGTTATTTTACAACTTTCAAAAAATATATATTCCACTGAGGAAAAAAGGGTGTAAAAGAAATGACAGCCATCCGTGGCTAAGTAAAGAAATTAAGGACAGTATCCGACTAAAAACAAGGACATATAAGGTAGCCAAACTTAGTGGGAGGATAGAAGATTGGGAAGACTTCAAAAGACAGCAAAAAGTAACTAAAGGATTGATTATGAAAGGGAAGATAGATTATGAAAATAAATTAGCAAAAAATATAAAAGCAGATAGCAAGAGTTTCTATAGTTATATAAAAAGAAAAAAGGGTGGCAAAGGTAAACGTCGGTCCCTTTCGAGGATGAGAACATGGAAACGGCAAAAATGCTGAACAAATATTTTGTTTCAATATTTACGGTAGAGGACACTAAGAATATCCCAACACTGGACAAACAGGGGGCTCGAGGGGGGGAGGAGCTAAATACGATTAAAATCACTAAGGAATTGGTACTCAGTAAAATAATGGGACTGAAGGCGGATAAATCCCCTGGACTTGATGGCTTACATCCGAGGGTCTTGAGGGAAGTGGCAGTTGGGATTGTGGATGCTTTGGTAATAATTTTCCAAAATTCTCTGGACTCGGCAAAGTTCCCGGCAGATTGGAAAACTGCAAATGCAACACCCTTATTTAAAAAGGGTAGTCGGCAGCAGGCTGGAAATTATAGACCAGTTAGCCTAACATCTGTGGTGGGTAAAATTTTGGAATCTATTATTAAGGAGACAGTAGTGGAACATTTGGATAAACATAATTTAATAGGACAAAGTCAGCATGGCTTTACGACGGGGAAGTCATGTCTGACAAATTTGCTTGAGTTCTTTGAGGACATAACGTGCAGGGTGGATAAAGGGGAACCAGTGGACGTAGTGTATTTAGACTTCCAGAAGGCATTCGACAAGGTGCCACATAAAAGATTATTGCTCAAGATAAAGAATCACTGGATTGGGGGTAATATTCTGGCATGGGTGGAGGATTGGTTATCTAACAGGAAGCAGAGAGTTGGGATAAACAGTTCATTCTCGGACTGGCAACCAGTAGCCAGTGGTGTTCCGCAGGGGTCGGTGCTGGGTCCCCAACTCTTTCCAATCTATATTAACGATTTGGAGGAGGGGACCAAGTGTAACATATCAAAGTTTGCAGATGATACAAAGATGGGAGGGAAAGTGGAGAGGGAGGAAGACATAAAAAACCGACAGGGGGATATAGACAGGCTGGGTGAGCGGGCGGAGATTTGGCAGATGCAATACAATATTGGAAAATGTGAGGTTATACACTTTGGCAGGAAAAATCAGAGAGCAAGTTATTATCTTAAAGGCGAGAAACTGGAAAGTACTGCAGTACAAAGGGATCTGGGGGTCCTCGTGCAAGAAAATCAAAAAGTTCGTATGCAGGTGCAGCAGGTGATCAAGAAGGCCAACGGAATGTTGGCTTTTATTGCTCTGGGGATAGAATATAAAAACAGGGAGGTATTGCTGCAGTTATATAAGGTATTGATGAGACCGCACCTGGAATACTGCATACCGTTTTGGTCTCCATACTTAAGAAAATACATACTTGCTCTCGAGGCGGTACAACGAAGGTTCACTCGGTTAATCCCGGGGATGAGGGGGTGGACATATGAGGAGAGGTTGAGTAGATTGGGACTCTACTCATTGGAGTTCAGAAGAATGAGAGGCGATCTTATTGAAACATAAAAGATTGTGAAGGGGCTTGATCGGGTGGATGCGGTAAGGATGTTCCCAAGGATCGGTGAAACTAGAACTAGGGGGCATAATCTTTGAATAAGGGGCTGCTTTTTCAAAACTGATATGAGGAGAAACTTCTTCACTCAGAGGGTAGTAGGTCTGTGGAATTTGCTGCCCCAGGAAGCTGTGGAAGCTACATCATTAAATAAATTTAAAACGGAAATCGACAGTTTCCTTGAAGTAAAGGGAATTAGGGGTTACGGGGAGCGGGCAGGAAATTGGAAATGAATTTAGATTTGAGGTTAGGATCAGATCAGCCATGATCTTATTGAATGGCGGAGCAGGCTCGAGGGGCCGATTGGCCGACTCCTGCTCCTATTTCTTATTGACCTGCTCTGCTGGTGTTGCAGATTCGATCAGGCATCGCCGTTTCAGGAAGCCTGAGAAGTCCATCAGGGGACAATACAAGAGACAGAGACAGGGAGAGATAAAGAAATGCATGCAAAGAAAATAAAGAGAATACATAGAATCATACAGTCATAAAATGGTAACAACACAGAAGGAGGCTATTCGGTCCATTGAGCCCGTGCCGGCTCATTGTAAGAGCGATCCAGTTCGTCCCACTCACCCGCTCCTTCACGTGTGTTGCGCCTTGGAAACTTCCACACCCTGTCCTCTGGAGCTCAAATATTCTCTGGAAAAAAATCAATTCTCCCAACAGCAACACCGAAATGATGTCGGAAGCTAATTGCTGACTTTTCACGAAAAGCACTGAGATAGGAAAGATCGTGCGGAATTTGAAACTGAGATCTCACGTCTACCATTTAACGCAAAAGCTCTAAGCGAGAAACATACCCCGAGACCCACGAACCGCTGACATTGAAATCGTACACCAGTTAAAATGTGCGCTGCCTCCCACTGCCGATCGGCCATCCTTTCAGACATCTTCTGTCCATCCAATCTCGTTTTCTATTCTGGTGCACAGCAATATCAAGTTGTACATTAACGACTTCCAGTGACCAATATTAGTCTCCCTTTACCAAATTGGTTTCGACTGTACGATTAGAATTATGAAGTAAGACGTTTCAGAATTAGTTGCTCTGAAACCACATTGCTTGGGAGGATACTGAGAGATCCAGATGAACGGCGGAACCTTGCAGTCCATGTCCACAGATCACAGAAGGTATTAGAACAGGTAGATAAGGTGGTTGTGAAGTCACAAAGGATACTCTCCTTTATTTGCGAGGTATAGAATAAAAGAGCAGGGAGGTTATGGAAGAAATGTATGAAACAATAGTTAGGCCACAGCCAGAATACTGCGTACAGTTGTGGTCACACATTACAGGATAGGTGTGATTGCACTAGAGAGGGCACAGAGGACATTTACGACAACGTTGCCAGAACTGGAGAATTTTAACGATGAGGATAGATTGGATAGGCTGGGGTTGTTTGCTTTGGAACTGATGAGGCTTTTGGGAGATTTAATTAAGGTGTATAAAATTATGACGGGCCCAGATAGAGTGGATAGCAAGAACCTATTTCCCTTAGCAGGGAGGTCAATAATCAGGGTACATGGATCTAAGATAATTGGTCGAAGGATTAGAGGGGAGCGGAAGATTTAATTCCCAGCCAGTGAGCGGTGGGGGTCGGGAAATCACTGCCTGAATGGGTGGGAGAGGAGGAAACCCTCATCGCATTGAAAAATAAAAACTTCAACATGCACGTGAAGATCCGTAACCTACAAGATTAGTGACCAAACGCTGGAAAGTGAGATGAGGCTCGGTACCGATTTTTCGGTAAGCACAGGCAAGATGTGCAGAATGGGTTCCTTCAGTGGCCTAACTTTCTATGATTCGATGATATGATTGCCGTCTGTCTCGGCATCGCGATAATATACACTCTACCATAAGTATATTTAATCAAATTGGTGCTTTGTTTCACTGTGAGAGCGAAGAGACATAAGTGTGTAGACATTGGCTGCTGCAACTCGGTTGCACCTTTACTTTTCCTACCGTCTCATTCCTCTTCTCCAGCCTTCTCTGCTGGTGTTGCAGGTTAGATCAGCCTTCGCCGTTCAAGGAAGCCTGAGAAGTCCATCAAGGGACACACAGAGAGACATGAGACAGAGACAGGGAAAGATAGAGATATGCATGCAAATCAAATAAAGAGTGTCAATGTCAGGTTTTGCAAACTAGAAGATTTTAAGTTACAAATTGGGAGAGATTCCTTCTCGGGTCTTGAAATCTTAGAAGAGAAGATTGGACGCCCGATTAAAAGCACCGGCCACGTTGAAGCATCTGGGAGAGAGGTAAATGTGGTCAATTAATTCCATTTAATGTATTTGAGCATTGAAGAGATCTTTGAAGAGTAGCGCTTCGAGCAGAATTCAAACCGAGGCAGGAAAACCACATCGGAGTTTTGAGACCACCGCTTCAACCTCTCGGCCATCGCAGCTGTAAACGGCATGTTCGTTCAAACAGGATTCCATTCAGAAACATGCAATTTCTGTATAAGTTAGCATTGGTGGTTCAGGGGTAGAATTCTCTCCTGCCACGCGGGAGACCCGGGTTCGATTCCCGGCCAATGCACGATTATTTTGCATTCTGCACCAAGGAGGAACTTCGGAACAGGATTGTGGTTTTTGGTCCTTCCAGCCTGTTCCGCAACTCAATGAGATCATGGCTGAGTTGTGACCGAAGTCCCTGTACCCGCCTTCGTCCCATAGTTCTCAATACGTTTGGTTAACAAAAATCTATAAATCACGGGTTTGAAATTAACAATTGAGCTTACATCAACTGCCGTTTGTGGAAGAGACTTCCACACTTCTACCTCCCTTTGCTTGTGGAAGTGTGTCCTAACTTCACTCCCGAAAGTCCTGACTCTAATGTTTAGGCTATGCCCCCAAGTCCAAGACACCTCAACGAGCGGAAATAGTTTCTTTGTAACTACCCCACCAGTTCCTCTTAAAATCTTGATAATTTCGATCATATCAGCCTTTAATCCACTAAATTGCAAGGAATACAACCATAGTTTGTGTAATCTCTCCTCGTAATTTAACGCTTAGAGTCCAGGTATCATTCCAGGAAATCTGCACTGCACTCCCTCCAAGGACGGTATATCCTTCCTCAGGTGCGGTGCCCAGAACTGAACACAGCACTCCAGGTGTGGTCCAACCAGAGCTTTGTGTAGATGGAGCATAATGTCTATTCCCTTGTATTCTCATCCTCTAAATATACAGGCCACCATTCCATTAGCCTTTTTGATTATTTCCTGTACCTGCCCATGACATGTTATTGATCTATGTACATGGACACCTAAGTTCCTGTGGAACTTCACAGTTTCGAATTATTCACCTTTTGTAAAGTATTCTGATCTATCATTGTGAAGTCCAAAGTGGATGACCTCACACTTGCCAAAATTGAAATCCATTTGCCACGGTTTTGGCCATTCATTTATTATATTAGTGTCTCTCTGGAATGTTATGCTTTCATCTGCACTGCTCACAACGCTGCTCATTTTGGAGCCATCCACAAACTTCGATATGTCGTTCTCGAACCCGTCATGTAATATTAATGAGAACGCCTGAACTGGGGGAATTCACATTCAGCATCAATCTCTTCATCATCCAGAGACATTTTATTTACTTCACATGTGTTGCGTCTTGGGAAACTCAGCACTCTGTCTTCTGGAGCTCAAACATGCTCTGCATGCAATTCAATCCTACCAACAGCAATACTGAGAAGATGTCAGAAGCCAATTGGTGTCTTTTCACTCAAAGTTGTGGAATAGCAAGGCACATCCGGGATTTGAACGCGGAACTTCTCAGACTTTAATTAACTAAAGCCCCAAAGCGAGAATCATGCATTTGGATCAACCAGGCGCTGTTACTTGCTTTGTGCAGCCAGTGACAAGTTTCGTTGTCTTCCAAAGCCGATCGGCCATCCTTTCAGACCTCTTCTGTGCATCCAATCTCGTTTTCCATTCCGGTGTGCACTAATATCAAGCTGTACACTAACTATTTCCTGTCGCCAATATTAGTTTCCCTTTACTAAATTGGTTTCGTCTGTGCGACTTTTATTATCAAGCAAGACGTTTCAGAATTAGTTGCTCTGAAACTACATTACTTTGGAGGACACTGAGAGGTGTCGATGAAAAGAGGGATCTTGGAGTGCATGTCCACAGATTCCTGAAGGTAAGAGGACACGTAGTTAAAGTGGTTAAAAAGGCATACAGGATACTCTCCTTTATTAGCTGACGCATAGAATGTAAGAGCATGGAGGTTATGGTAGAAATTTATAAAACAATGGTTCAGCCTCAGCAAGAAAGCAACATATAGTTGTGGTCACCACATTACAGGAAAGATGTGATTGCACTAAAGATGGTACAGAGGAGATTTACGACACTGTTGCCAGAACATGATAATTTTAGCTATGAGATTAGATTGGATAGGATGAGGTTGTTTGCTTTGGAGATGAGGAGGCTGTTGGCAGATTTTATTGAGGTGTATAAAATTATGACGGGCCGAGATTGAGTGGATAGCAAGGACCTATTTCCCTTAGCAGGGAGGTCAATAATCAGGGTACATCGATCTAAGGTAATTGGTAGAAGGATTAGAGGGGAGAGGAAGATTTTTTTCCCACCCAGTGGACGGTGGGGGTCGGGAAATTACTGCCCGAAAGGGTGGGAGATGCAGAAACCTTCATCGCATTGAAAAAAAAAACTTCAATCTGCATGTTAAGATCCGTTACTAAAAGTATTCGGTATCAAACGCTGGATAGTGAGATCAGGCTCGGTATCGATTTTTTTCGGCCGGCACAAGCACGATGTGCAGAATGTTTTCCTTCTGTGGCCTAACTTTCTCGGATTCGATGATATGATTGCCGTCTGTCTCGGCATCGTGATAACATACACTCTCCCATAAGTATACTTTAATCAAATTGGTGCTTTGTTTCACTGTGAGAGCAGAGACATAAGTGTGTAATCATTTGCTACAGCAGCTGGGTTGCACCTTTATTTTCCTACCGTCTCAGTCCATTTTTTTACCCTCCTCTGCTGGTGTTGCAGGTTCGGTCAGCCTTCGCAGTTCAAGGAAGCCTGAGAAGTCCATCAGGGGTCACACAGAGAGACAAGAGACAGAGACAGGGAAAGATAGAGAGATGCATGCAAAGAAAATAAAGAGTATAAATGTCAGGTTTTGAAAACTAGCGGAATTTAAGTTACAGATTGGGAAATATTGCTTCTCGGTCTTGAAATCTTGGAAGAGAAGATTGGACGCCCAATTAAAAGTACCGGCCACGTTGAAGTATCTCTCATGCTGGGACAGAGGTAAATGCGGTCAATTAATTCCAATTTATGTATTTGAGCATTGAAGAGATCTTTAAACCGGAGCACTGCGAGCCGAATTCAAACCAAGGCAGGAAAACTCCATTGGGGTTTTGAGACAACAGCTTTAACCACTCGTCCATCGCAGCTGGAAACGGCATGTTCGTTCAGACAGGATTCCATTTAGAAACATGCAAATTCTTCACAACCCAGCATTGGTGGTTCAGGGGTAGAATTCTCGCCTGCCACGCGGGAGACCCGGGTTCGATTCCCGGCCAATGCATGATCGTTTTGCATTCTGCACCAAGGAGGAACTTCGGACTCCACACCTGGAGTCTTTGATCCTTCCAGCCTGTTCCGCAACTCAATGAGTTGTGACCGAACTCCCTGGACCCGCTTTCCTCCCATATCTCTAAATACCTTTGGTTAACAAAAATCTATAAATCACGGGTTTGAAATTAACAATTGAGCTCGCATCAACTGCCGTTTGTGGAAGAGACTTCCACACTTCTCCCTCCCTTTGCTTGTGGAAGTGTGTCCTAACTTCACTCCTGAAAGTCCTGACTCTAATGTTTAGGCTATGCCCCCAAGTCCTCGACACCCCAACGAGCGGAAATAGTTTCTTTGTAACTACCCTATCAGTTCCTAATAATATCTTGATAATTTCGATCACATCAGCCTTTAATCTACTAAATTGCAGTGAATACAACCATAGTTTGTGTAATCTCTCCTCGTAATTTAACGCTTCGGGCCCAGGCATCATTCTACGAAATCTACACTGCACTCCCTCCAAGGACAGAATATCCTTCCGAAGGTGCGGAGCCCAGAACTGAACACAGTACTCCAGGTGTGGTCCAACCAGAGCTTTTTGTAGCTGTCGAATAATGTCTATTCCCTTGTATTCTCGTCCTCTAAATATATAGGCCACCATTCCATTATCCTTTTTGATTATTTCCTGTACCGGTCCATGAAATGTTATTGATCTATGTGCAGGGAAAACCCAAGTTCCTATGGAACGCCACAGTTTCCAATTTTTCACCTTTTGTAAAGTATTCTGATCTATCTTTGTGATGTCCAAAGTGGATGATCTCACACTTGCCAAAATTGAAATCCATTTGCCACGGTTTTGTCCATTCATTTATTATATTAATGTCTCTCTGGAATGTTATGCTTTCATCTACACTGCTTACATCGCTTCCCATTTTGGGTCCATCGGCAAACTTCGATATGTCGTTCTCTATCCCGTTATCCAATATCAATTAGACCGCCTGACCTTGGGGAAATTCACATTCAGCATCAATCTCTTCATCATCTTGAGACATTTTATTTACTTTACATGTGTTGCCCAGGCATAGAATGTAAGAGCAGTGAGGTTGTTCTTGAAATGAATATAACACTAGTTAGGCCACAGCTGGAGTATTGCCTACAGTTGTGGTCACCACATTACAGGAAAGATGCGACTGCACGAGAAATGGTACAGATGTGATTTACGACGATGTTTAGAGGACTGGAGAATTTTATCTATGAGAATAGATTGGATAGGCTGAGGGTGTTTTCTCTGGAACCGAGGAGGCTGAGGGGAGATTTAATTGAGGTGTACAAAATTATGACGGGCCTGGATAGAGTGGAAAGGAAGGACCTGTTTCACTTAGCAGGGAGGTCAATAAAAAGGGCGCATAGATTTAGGGTAATTGGTCGAGGATTAGAGTGGAGCAGAGGGGATTTTGTTCCACCCAGCGGGTGGTGGGGGTCTGGAACTCACTGCCTGAGAGGGTGGGAGAAGCAAAAACCCTCATCGGATTTAAAAAGCACTTCAATATGCACTTGAAGAGCCATAACCGACAAGACTACGGACCAAACGCTGGTAAGTCGGGCGATGCTGGATACCTCTTTTCCGGCCGGTACAAACACGATCGGCGGAATGGCCTCCACTGGCGTAAATTTTTCAGATTGTCTGATTCTCTGATATGATTGCCGTCTGTCTCGGCATGGTGATAACATACACTCTACCATAAGAATACTTTAATCAAATTGGTGATTTGATTCACTGTGAGAGCGACGATACATAAATGTGTAGACATTGGCTGCAGCAGCTGGGTTGCACCTTTACTTTTCCGACCGTCTCAGTCTTTCTTTAATCTTCGATCAGCCGTCGCCGTTCCATTTCACGCTCAGGCCTACCCGCACTCGGTACTGTCATGGCCTGAACACGTCTTTCGTGTTCTCACAGAAAATGCCACTTTTGCGAGCAGCTTGTCTGGACTGGACTGCACTGAGATGGGACACTGGGAGTATTCAATTAATGAAATCAGTACTTCAAACAGAAAAAAAATCTTCACTCACTCATCCTGATACATTAGGTTCTCATTAGAAGCCTAAAAAGCCCATCAGGCAACAACACAAGAGACAGAGATAGGGAGAGAAAGAGAAATGCATGCAAAGAAAATAAAGGTTTTCAATAGAATCATACAATCATAAAATGGTTACAGAACAGAAGGAGGCTATTCGGCCCATCGAGTCCGTGCCGGGTCATTTCAAGAGCAATCCAGTTCGTCCCATTCCCCCGCTCCTTCCGGTCGCTCTATATTTTTATGCCTTCAAGTATTTATCGAATTCCTTTTTAAAACCCACGATTCAATCTGCTTCCACCATCCTTTCAGGCAGCGCATTCCAGATTATAACTACTCGCTGGGTAAAAAAGTGTTTCCTCATGTCGCCTTTGGTTCTTTTGCCAATCACCGTCAATCTGTGTCCTCTGGTTCTCGATCCTTCCGCCAATGGGAACAGGTTCTCTTTATTTACTTTATCTGAACCCTTCATGACTTTGAACACTTCTATCAAATCTCCTCTTAACGTTCTCTGCTCTCAGGAGAACAACCCCAGCACGGGGTAAATGCGATCAATCAGCTTCAATTCATTAATTTGAGCATTAAACAGCTCTTTAAACGTTACTGTGACATTATGGTAGCGTGGCCTCGCGGTCTAAAGTGTTCCATCAAATTTCTATGGAGGCGTGGGTTTGAATCCCACTGATGCTAGAATTTCTGGCAATGTTTATTTTGATCTGTTCACAGAAAACCCGATTGTCGTGCGATGGAGCAGAGGATGTGAAAGAAGCTAAAAGTGAAATGCAGATATTATTTTCATCAAGGGGACAGGACACGTTTCCACAGGTAAGCGTCTCTCACCTTAAGATTCTTTCCAGCAGAGTCGGACAGTTGATCAGAGTGACCGGGCTCTTGCGGCGCAATCAGTCAGTGCGTCGTCCTTATATGACTGTACAGAGTCGGGAAATGGCGAGGTTGTTAGTTGAGTCTCACCGAGATAAACGAATCTTTTTCCTTTTGAACATTTCGAACGGAGCAAAAGGAATAATTGAGGTGTTCCAAAATGCATCAATTATTTGTATCGTCACGTGGTTCCTCTTGTTGCAATAGCAGATGTGATATTTAGTGTTATCAGTTTACAGGAGGTAGACTGCGGAATTGGAGCCACGCACTATGATTTTGATCCATCTGTAAATTATGGGATTTAGCTTGAGCTTTAAACCAGCGCGTTCGACCGCTCAGCCACGATAATTTCCATCTTGCGATCTTCAGGAGCTACTTCTACAGCATAGAATTACTGCAAGCAAGAATTCTACCCCTGAAGCACCAATGCTTTCACGGCAGCCGGATGCATTTGTCCAGTTGGAAACCTGTCTGATGGAACATGCAGTCTGATAGAACCGGAAGTCCAGCAGATTGACTTTTGCGGTGAGCAGATGATGAGCCTCCTTCTTGAGAGTGTTTCGCCAATCCAGTTTAGAGTGGATTAAGCATTATAAATTCGGGTGGGACTGGAGCCACTTGTATAAGAGGAAGTGGAGGGGGTTGTTTCCCTTCCTTGAAGGGCATTTTGGAGGGGGAGGGCGAACAGCCAGCTGTCGTGGTGCACATAGGCACCAACGATATAGGTAAAAAAGGGGATGAGGTCCTAAAAGCAGAATATAGGGAGTTAGGAGGTAAATTAAAAAATAGGACCTCAAAGGTAGTAATCTCAGGATTGCTGCCAGTGCCACGTGCTAGTCAGAGTAGAAATAGGAGGATATTTCAAATGAATACGTGGCTAGAGGAATGGTGCAAGGGGGAGGGATTCAAATTCCTGGGACACTGGAAACGGTTCTGGGGGAGGTGGGACCAGTACAAACCGGACGGTCTGCACCTGGGCAGGGCCGGGACCGCTGTCCTAGTAGGAGTGTTTGCTAGTGCTGTTGGGGAGGGTTTAAACTAAAGTGGCAGGGGGTTGGGAACCTGAGCAGGGAGAGAGAGGAAAGCGTAACAGGAATGGACAGAAGGTATGGAGTAATAGGTAAAGTGTTAAAAAAGGAAAAAGCAGGAACTAAGCGTCACAAAACAGATTTGAAAGTTCTTTATCTGAATGCACGTAGCATTCGTAATAAAATGGACGAGTTAACGGCACAAATAACTACGTATGGGTATGATCTTGTGGCCATTACAGAAACATGGCTGCAGGGTGACAACGACTGGGAATTAAATATGCCAGGGTATTTAACAATCAGGAAGGACAGGCAGGAAGGAAGGGGAGGTGGGGTGGCTATGTTAATAAAGGAAGGAATCACTGTAATACAGAGAAATGATATTGGGACAAAGCATCAAGATAATGAAACAGTTTGGGTGGAGATAAGGAATAATAAGGGGAAAAAAACATTAGTGGGCGTAGTATATAGGCCTCCTAATAGTTGCAACTCTGCTGGAAGAAGTATTAATCAGGAGATAGTCGGGGCATGTATTAAGGGAACAGCCATAATTATGGGGGATTTTAATTATCATATTAACTGGACAAATCAAATTGGGCAGAGCAGCCTTGAGGACGAGTTCATTGAGTGCATCAGGGATGGATTTCTTGAGCAGTATGTAACTGATCCTACAAGGGGGCAGGCAACCTTGGACCTGGTCCTGTGTAATGAGTCAGGATTAATTAATAATGTCCTAGTTAAGGATCCCCTTGGAACGAGCGACCACAACATGGTTGAATTCCATATCCAATTAGAGGGTGAGAAGGTTGATTCTCAAACAAGCGTACTGAGCTTGAATAAAGGAGACTATGATGGTATGAGAGCGGAATTGATTAAAGTGGACTGGGAAAATAGATTAAAGGGTAAGACGGTACATGAGCAGTGGTGTTCATTTAGGGAGTTATTTTACAACTTTCAAAATAAATATATTCCACTGAGGAAAAAAGGGTGTAAAAGAAATGACAGCCACCCGTTGCTAAGTAAAGAAATCAAGGATAGTATCCGACTAAAAACAAGGACATATAAGGTAGCCAAACTTAGTGGGAGGATAGAAGATTGGGAATTCTTCAAAAGACAGCAAAAAGTAACAAAAGGATTGATTAAGAAAGGGAAGTTAGATTATGAAAAGAAATTAGCAAAAAATATAAAAACAGATAGCAAGAGTTTCTATAGTTATATAAAAAGAAAAAGGGTGGCTAAGGCAAACATAGGTCCCTTAGAGGATGAGACCGGGAAATTAATGGTGGGAAACATGGAGATGGCAAAAATGCTGAACAAATATTTTGTTTCAGTCTTTACAGTAGAGGACACTAAGAATATCCCAACACTGGACAAACAGGGGACTCTCGGGGGGGAGGAGCTAAATACGATTAAAATCACTCAAGAGATGGTACTCAGTAAAATAATGGGACTCAAGGCGGATAAATCCCCTGGACCTGATGGCTTCCATCCTAGGGTCTTGAGGGAAGTGGCAGTAGGGATTGTGGATGCTTTGGTGATAGTTTTCCAAAATTCCCTGGACTCAGGAGAGGTCCCGGCAGATTGGAAAACTGCTAATGTAACACCGTTATTTAAAAAGGGTAGTAGGCAGAAGGCTGGAAATTATAGGCCAGTTAGCTTAACATCTGTGGTGGGTAAAATTTTGGAGTCTATTATTAAGGAGACAGTAACGGAACATTTAGATAAGCATAATTTAATAGGACAAAGTCAGCATGGCTTTATGAAGGGGAAGTCATGTCTGACAAATTTGCTTGAGTTCTTCGAGGATATAACGTATAGGGTGGATAAAGGGGAACCAGTGGACGTAGTGTATTTAGACTTCCAGAAGGCATTCGACAAGGTGCCACATAAAAGATTATTACTTAAGATAAAAAATCACGGGATTGGGGGTAATATTCTGGCATGGGTGGAGGATTGGTTATCAAACAGGAAGCAGAGAGTTGGGATAAATGATTCATTTTCGGACTGGCAACCAGTAACCAGTGGTGTTCCACAGGGGTCGGTGCTGGGTCCCCAACTCTTTACAATCTATATTAACGATTTGGAGGAGGGGACCGAGTGCAACATATCAAAATTTGCAGATGATACAAAGATGGGAGGGAAAGTAGAGAGTGAGGAGGACATAAAAAACCTGCAAGGGGATATAGACAGGCTGGGTGAGTGGGCGGAGATTTGGCAGATGCAATATAATATTGGAAAATGTGAGGTTATGCACTTTGGCAGGAAAAATCAGAGAGCAAGTTATTTTCTTAATGGCGAGAGACTGGAAAGTACTGCAGTACAAAGGGATCTGGGGGTCCTAGTGCAAGAAAATCAAAAAGTTGGTATGCAGGTGCAGCAGGTGATCAAGAAAGCCAACGGAATGTTGGCTTTTATTGCTAGGGGGATAGAATATAAAAACAAGGAGGTATTGCTGCAGTTATATAAGGTATTGGTGAGACCGCACCTGGAATACTGCATACAGTTTTGGTCTCCATACTTAGGAAAAGACATACTTGCTCTCGAGGCAGTACAAAGAAGGTTCACTCGGTTAATCCCGGGGATGAGGGGGCGGACATATGAGGAGAGGTTGAGTAGATTGGGACTCTACTCATTGGAGTTCAGAAGAATGAGAGGCGATCTTATTGAAACATATAAGATTGTGAAGGGTCTTGATCGGGTGGATGCAGTAAGGATGTTCCCAAAGATGGGTGAAACTAGAACTAGGGGGCATAATCTTAGAATAAGGGGCTGCTCTTTCAAAACTGAGATGAGGAGAAACTTCTTCACTCAGAGGGTGGTAGGTCTGTGGAATTTGCTGCCCCAGGAAGCTGTGGAAGCTACATCATTAGATAAATTTAAAACAGAAATAGACAGTTTCCTCGAAGGAAATGGAATTAGGGGTTATGGGGAGCGGGCAGGAAATTGGACATGAAGCTGAGTTCGGATCGGTCAATGCCCTGTGGGTGGCGGAGAGGGCCCAGGGGCTATGTGGCCGGGTCCTGCTCCGACTTCTTGTGTTCTTTAGATTTGTGGTTGGGATCAGATCAGCCATGATCTTATTGAATGGCGGAGCAGGCTCGAGGGGCCGATTGGCCTACTCCTGCTCCAATTTCTTATGTTCTTATGTTCTTATGTTGAGGTTTTGATGCAAAATTTCAATTCCCAGCGCCGAAATCACCGAACCCTGAGCTAAAATTCAACGATGGTGAGATTTGGACACACAACTTTTGCAGTGATTAGAAGAAGTCCAACGTGCTACCCATGGCGCCACAAATCGGCTATCGATTAGGTTATTTCACGTTACCCATATGCTGCTTTGGAACTTTTGCTGCGGTGCAGTAAGTGGTTCAAAAGCTCAGTGGAGATTCAAAGCAGCTCCTGAGAAAGAGACACAGCGACGGTTTGTGCAATGCATAGTCCTCTCTCTCTCTCCCATTTGCTCACTCTCGCTTTCCATCTTGAGCTCTCACTCTCCCCGTTTATCTCATGAGCGCTGGAATACCAAGGGGTGGAAGTTATGTTAAAGCTGCACAGAGCTCTGGCAAGACCCCATCTGGAGGACAGCATTCAATTCTGGGCACCCCACCTCAGGAAGGATGTATGAACCTGGATATTCGAGGGGCTGAATGGCCTACTCATGTTCCTATGTTCCAATAAATGAAAGAATAATTCAAGGATGGAGACCCGAATGTATGAGGATGAGTGAGTGAAGAATGTTTTCTGTTTGAAGTGCTGATTTCATTCATTGAATGCTCCCAGTGTCCCAGCTCAGTGCAGTCCAGTCCAGACAAGCTGCTCGCAAAAGTGGCATTTTCTGTGAGAACACGAAAGACGTGTTCAGGCCATGACAGTACCGATTGCGGATAGGCCTGCGCGTGAAATGGAAAATTGAGGTGAAATACTCCCACAAGCAGCGGATGTCTCTGTTTCCATTTCCAAAATACACGCACGCACGGGCCGAATCGATGCAGCTCCTGGGAAATCTGTGAGGCGACGCAGGGCTGCCGTGGATCATTTGAAGCAACTGGCACACACCAGATTCGGCCCGTTTCACGTGGAATCTCCTGTTTCTGAATCTTCTTTCCTTCCTGCTTCCTCTGCACCTCCAGCTGCCAGTTGAATTAGATGCTTGATGCAAACACAGCGAATACATGAAACCCATCTTGACCTGGTCAGCAGGGAGAGGGAAAGGATGGTGCTGGCCATTGAGAAGGGATGGATTTTGCACATACCGGGAAAAATAGACGCAAAGGTCTCATCTCCCTGCTTCTTTGCTTTGCGGAATATCTTAGCATTCAGAGATGATCTCACTGCCCCCCAGGCCCATGATCCCCACTCGCACTCTCCTTCCAATCTCAAACACTTTGCTTCGGTTTGAAATCGTATATGTTTTCACACTGGGATTTAATTTGCAGCAAGCGATGCTGTGATAACCCGGGGCTATTGAAGAGATGCAGTGCAAGAAGATACATAAAAGGCTAATGATAATAATGACTGTTCTCACACTGTGAGCTACAGTTAAAGGCTGACAACATTTAAAGTCTCATGCAGCAGGTCTGGGCCCAAATCTTTCACGTGGCATCTCCTTCGGCTTCTGTCACTCCGTTTCCTCCACGGAGAGTTCATTTGGAATTCCTGTGCGGCTGCATTGCGCATTTTCCAGAACTGCTTCGAGCGCAATTCGCTCCAGTCCATCAATTGCAGATATTACTTTGATTAAGGGGAGAGGACACATTTTCACAGGCAAGGGCTGTTCATCCTATTGTTTTGTTCTGCCAGATTAGGGCAGATGTTCAAAGTAACCGGATTGGGTGAACTGTCCGTACAGGTGCCTGGTGGGCTCGTGGTTATGATTCGGCGCTTACACTGATATAATTAATTACATGAAACCAAATAAACTCTACGAACAGAGGAATATTTCTGTAAACACCATTAACCAACCTATAACATTTTGTTGCAGACTGAAAGAAACCCTAACATGGTTACCGAATGACACTCACTAGTTTAATAATGATTTGTTTTGTATTTGAAACGCTTTTCCGACTGCATTTTAGGAGACTGTTTGGAAATGTTCAGTGTGTATGAGACCAGGAGTTTGGTGCAGCCGTTGTTAAATTGAACAGGAACAGCCAATTGTCGACCTATCAACACAGGAGAAGAAACTCGCCCCTGGAGGTACATCTGGAGCAAGTTCCAATATAATGAAAAAATTCTGCCCGGGATCGAATCGGGGGCTTTTTGCATGTGAGGCAAACGTAATAATCGCGATAATACAGAATCCGCAACACGGTAAGTATTTTTAAAAATGCTCAGTGTTTATCACACCAGTAACCTGGTGCAACCGCTGATCAATTTCACAGGACCGGTGCTTTGTATCAAACAGAAGTTAGCAGCAAAAAGTGTTATTAATGGTAATAGTGGGACTGAGAAATGCTTAAACAACCGGCACTCTATAAAACAGAACTCCAATTATCGGTTTAAATAAAATCCTGACCTGACAGAGCGGAGGGCAATTAAAGATTGAATTATATCGCAATTCACTGAATCCAAACAACGTTTAAAGAAGTGAATCTCTCAGGAGTAGGATTCCTGCGCTTTTGGTGAGGAAGTGTGGTTGGCTGCTGCTTTCGTCCCCTGCACTCCCAGAAGCGCGGTGGTGGTCAGTACCGATCGCCATCCATATGGATTTCGGATCCACAAGTTTCCTGTGGAGCTGGTGGCAGAACTGCAGCATCTGACTTCAGATCCGAAGACTAAGTGTTTGAATGACGTTGGGTCGCAGCATTTTCACTGCGGCTCAGGGCTCTGCGACTGATTTTATGTCGGGACAGTGTTTGAGGGATTGGCTGTTCAGCATTTGCGCAGTAAAGCAAAATTACATTTCATACATCAATGTTTTTTTTCTGTTACTTTCTGTTTAGACCCTTTCCAGTTTTAAATGGAAACAGATATCAGTATTTAAGGGATGTGCTGAGCAATGTTTGTGGAATCAGTGTAATTAAATTTGATACCTCAATGTTGTTTTTTTCTGTAACTTTCTATTTACACCTTCTCCAGTTTTACATAGAAACAGGTATCAATGTTTGGAGGGTGTGGTGTGCAAAGTTTGTGTAATCAGCATAATTCAGTGTAATACAATGAAAGGCTTTTTCTGTTACTTTCTATTTAGACCCTCTCCAGTTTTATATAGAAACAGGTCTCAATTTTTAAGGGCTGTGGTGTGCAATGTTTATGGAATCAGCGTAATTAAATTTGCTTATTTAGTCTATTCCGTCTCCAGCCCAAACTCTTGTCGTTAGATTTGTAACTTCACCGAGTTCAAACTGGGATAAATCCACCGTCCAGCCACTCGGCAATCATAAATTTTAATTGAACTTTACTCTGGCCCAGAGTCACCCGCTGTAATCCAGTCTTTCTCGGGCACATTAACATCATAACCACTGGTTTAAAAGAGAAAACTGCCGTCCGTTTCACTGGAAGTGCAAGAGACAACTTTGTAGACACCGGCTCGTTGGACCTTCTCATTTCAACTCATCTCATTTTCAGCAAACCAGAACGTTACTGAAATAGAGGATGGTGAATAACAGCTCGAAAAATCAATGTTGTCTATCATTGGGTGACTGAGTCTTCCAACATACAGACATACAGACATTTCGGGGCAAGGGGAGTTTGAAGTTCAGAAATAACACAGCACAGATTTTCACTCGTGCAAGCTGCACACCCTTTATTTTTGAAAAGTAAACTGATGGTAAGACCGCTGTTACATTGATCACTACAAGCTGAAGCTTTCGCTCGGTGAATTAATGGTTCAGTGCGCAAGACGTCGTGTTTCTATAGCGCAATTGGTTCCTGTTAATTAATAATGGTTGGTGGTTCAATTCCACTCACAGAGGGTGACTGTTACCTTAGCATTCATTGTCTCGCATTGCCGGGTTTCTAAAGTGCTGCTATCAGCTGAGCACGGCTGATATTCCAACATTTCGCCTGCGGTCGGAGAGCAGGCACACGAACAATAAATAAAAAACCGAGATTGGCTTCAAGGTAATCAGAATTCTTCGTGACAGACCAGATCCGAAGAGAATGCTCACGGTTTGCCGGAGAGCAGTCTCGCTGTGACGTGGATATTTCTGCAGTGAGCGAGAAGCAAACTGTTTCCCATTTTTCCGTGATGAATGTCACTCCCCTGACTTTGGAAAAGTAAAATGGTATTCACATTCCGACAGGTTTCAGTTGATTTGTGAGGGATTATTAAAGGATCCTGCAGCGCTGCCTCCGTTAACAACAGCAGTTCTGAGCCGCATCTCAGAAGCAGCAACAATCCCATCAGTTTTTTGCTGTTCCCCAGCTCCCGGAGTGAGCGAGACCGTGACAGCAGCACCATTCAGGCCGCCTGTCCGGCCCTGCCCTCTCCAATCACCGGCTGCCGATGGAAAGCAGCGAATGCAGTCTCAGACCGAGCATTATTGCCCTTCCCTGGGAAACTGGATACCACGGCCCGACCAAACGTCCCCATACACCGAGCACAGGCAGACGAAACTCCGGGGAGTTTATATGCTGATCACTCGGCCATCCAGCAGGATTTAGCGAGAATCAGAGAGAGTGAAACTGCCATTGGGCCTCACTGAGAAAATCGGGGTCAGTAAATTAGAGATTCTGGAGTCAGGATGAGCCAGCGGTTGAGGTCGCTGTATTCAGATGGCAGTTTCCCTGGTGTTGTGGTTTTGAATCCTCAATCTTCACATTCAGTCCTTTGCTTGTACGAAATTCTTTCTTGTGCCTTAGGCTGGAGGTGTTTTTTTTTCTGCACAGTTGATTTGCTACTTCCAGAAAACCAACCCGACATCCGTCCCCGGCAGGTTTGTTTTTATTTGTTGTAAGAATGTGTAGTGTTTGAGGTCAGTAGAACACGGCCCGTGGAATCAATCCATTGTGGCATTGACCAGTTGTTCCAATACCTTTGCCACGAGACTCATCTGGCGAAATGGAAATCCAGATGTGGCTCATTCCAATTGCGATTATTAAATAAAAATGAGTCATGGATACGGCCTTTAGGCCTATGGTCTCAATACTCATATTCGCATGTGGACTTTAAACGTTTTGTGTGTTGTTGATAAAATGGTGAAAAGCAGAGTGCGAATGTTTTTGATCGTTCTGAGTCCTTTGCTTCCTCGGTTACTGAATGGTGGGAGATGTTTGTTATGAAACAGACACATATGAAGTACATCTCACTGTATATTGTGCGTGTGCAAGATGTTTTCTGCTAAAATTCGTTCATGTGACTTAAACAATGCCACCATAGCCACACCTGCGGCTAGTCAGCAATTTCTCTTGGACAACACTGACATAGAGCATGGCCGAGTGCACTGAGTCCGGACATTGATGCTTCAGGACTGTCAGGGTGGGATTCGATTTTCGTCTCTAACAAAATTTCCATAGCAACGGAAAGAATGGCGGATGCTGTTGCATAAACATCACAGTCAAACAAACACACACTCTTTGTATCTACTCACTTGAGGTTTTACAAGAGTGGGGGGCACTAGTTAATGTACTTTAACTGAGGCGGCACTAGTTGGGGTTGTATGATAGAGTGGAGCAGCCGTTGCCCTTCTGTATTACTAAGGTGGAATCCAGACTACTTGTATCACAAGCACGGAACATTTTTAACCAAGTCCTAAAATACCGCCTGTAAAATGAGAACGGGTGACAATTCAACAAGGGAAAACACAGCAAACTCATTTAAGTTTAGACTGTCACTTGTTAACCAAGGTGGAAAGCCAACAAAGTGGAGCATTGTTCAGGGATGTCCTGTTCATAATAGGCTGGAAAAAGCCAATCCGGCAAATTATTACCCCATCAGTCTGCACTCAATCATCAGCAAAGTGATGGAAGGTGTCGTCGACAGTACTATCAAGCGGCACTTACTCACCAATAACCTGCTCGCCGATGCTCAGTTTGGGTTTCGCCAGGACCACTCGGCGACAGACCTCATTGCAGCCTTGGTCCAAACCTGGACAAAAGAGGTAAATTCCGGAGGTGAGGTGAGAGTAACTGCCCTTGACATCAAGGCACCCTTTGACCGATGTGTCTTCAAGGAGCCCTAGGAAATTTGAAGTCAACGAGAATCAGGGGGAAAACTCTCCAGTGGCTGGAATCTTACCTGGCGCCAAGTAAGATGGTAGTGGTTGTTGGAGGCAAATCATCTCCGCCCCAGGACATCACTGCAGGAGTTCCTCAGGGCGGTGTCCGACGCCCAACCTTCGTCAGCTGCTTTATCAATAGCCTTTCCTCCATCATAAGGTCAGAAATGGGGATGTTCGCTGATGATTGCACAGTGTACATTTCCATTCGCAATCCCTCTACTAATGAAGCAGTACGTGCCCGCGTGCAGCAAAACCTGGACAACATTCAGCCTTGGGCTGATGAGTGGCAAGTAACATTCAAGTGCCAGGCAATGACCAACGCTAACAAGAGAAAACCTAACCAACTCCCCTTGACATTCAACGGCATTACAATCGCCGAATTCCCCGCCATCAACAGCCTGGGGGTCACCATTGACCAGAAACTTAACTGGACCAGCTACATAAATACTGTGGCGACAAGAGCAGGTCAGAGGATGGGTATTGTGCGGCGAGTGACTCATCTCCTGACTCCCCAAAGTCTTTCTACTATCTACAATGTACAAGTCAGGAGTGTGACGGAATACCCTTCACTTGCCTGGATGTTTGCAGCTCCAGCTTCAATCAAGAAGCTCGACATCATCCAGGACAAAGCAGCCCGCTTGATTGGCACCCCATCCACCACCCTAAACATTCACCCCCTTCACCACCAGCGCACCGTGGCTGCAGTGTGTACCATCCACAGGATGCACTGCAGCAATTCGCCAAGGCTTCATCGACAGCACCACCCAAATCCGCGAACTCTATCACCTAGAAAGTCAAGGGCATATGGCACATAGGAACAACACCACCTGCATGTTCCCCTCCAGGTCACACACCATCCTGCCTAGGAAATATATCGCCGTACCTTCATTGTCGGTGGGTCAAAATCCTGGAACTCCCTTCCTAACAGCACTGTGGGAGAACCTTCACCGCACGGACTTTAGCGGTTCAAGGAGCTGGATCACCACCACCTTCTCAAGCACAATTAGGGATGACGAATAAATGCTGGCCTTGCCAGCGACGCTCAAATCTCATAGAATCGTAGAATGTTTACAGCACGGAAGGAGGCCATTCGGCTCCACGCAATCGTAATCCAGCTAGTCTCACTCTCCCGCCCTTTCCCTGTAGCCCTGCATTTTTTTTTCCTTTCAAGCACTTATCCAGTTGCCTTTGAATCTGCTTTCACCACCCCCTCGGGCAGTGCATTCCAGATACTAACCATTCGCTATTTAAAAACGTTTTTCCTCATGTCACCTTTGGCTCTTTTGCCAATCACCTGAAATCTATGTCCTCTGGTTCTCGACCCTTCTACCATTGGGAACAGTTTCTCTCTATCTATTCTGTCTAGACCCATCATGATTTTGAATTCCTCTATCAAATCTCCCCGCAACCTTCTCTGTTCCAACGAGAACAACCCCAGCTTCTCCAGTCTGTCCAAGTAACTAAATTCCCTCATCCCTGCAATCATTCTAGTAAATCTCTCCTGCACCCTCTGTAAGGCCTTCACATCTTTCCTGAACTGCGGTGCACAGAACCGGACACAATACCATAGTTGTGGCCGAAACAGTGTTTTATGAAGGTTCATCATGACTTCCATACTTTTTTACTCGATGCCTCTATTTATGAAGTCCAGGATCCCGTATACCTTTTCAACCGCATTCTCAACCTGCTCTGAAGCCTTCAACGATTTGTGCACATAAACCACCAGATCTCTCTGGGCCTATACCCATTTTGGAGTTGCGCCCTTTAGTTTATATTGCCTCTCCTGGTTCTTCCTACCGAAATGTATCATGTCGCATTTTTTGTGTTAAATTTCATCTGCCACTTGTCCGCCCATGCCACAGGCCAATATATAACCTCTTGAAGTCTGTCACCATCCTTCACACTGTTCACTACCCTTCCAAGTTTTGTGTCATCTGCAAATTTTGAAATTGTGCCCTGTACAAGCAAGTCCAAGTCATTAATATAAATCAAGAAAAGCAGTGGTCCCAGCATTGACCCATGGGGAACACCATTGTACACCTCCCTCCAGTCCAAAAAACAACCAATCACCACTGCTCTCTGCTTCCTGTCCCTTAGCCAATTCTGCATCCATGTTTCTACTGCCCCCTTTGACCCATGGACCTCAATCTTACTGATAAGCCTACCGTGCGGCACTTTATCAAACACCTTTTGAAAGTCCATATGCACCACATCAACTGCGTTGCCTTCATGTACCCTCTCTGTTAACTCAACAAAAAACTCTATCATGTTAGTTAAACACGATTTGCCTTCAACAAACCCATGCCGGCTTTCCCTAATCAATCCACAGTCGTCCAAGCGTCTGTTAATTCTGTCCCGGATTTTCGTTTCTAAAAGTTTCCCCACCATTGAGGTTTAACTGACTGGCATATAGATGCTGGCTTTATGCTTACACCCTTTTTTGAACAAGGATATAACGTTTGCAATTCTCCAGTCCTCGAACACCATCCCCGTATCTGTGGCTGTTTGGAAGATTATGGTCAGTACCTCCTGCTATTTCCACCCTTCCTTCCCTCAGCAGCCGACGATGCATCCCATCCGGACCGGGTGACTTATCTACTTTAAGTACAGCTAGCCTTCCGAGTACCTCTTCTTTATCAATGTTTAGCCCATTCAGTATCTCAACTGTATTTACCTTCACCGAGACTCTGGCAGCATCTTCTTCCTTGGTAAAGACGTATACAATGTATTCATATAATATCTCTGCCATCCTCTCTGCCTCCATGAATAGCTCTCCTTTATGGTCCCTTATCAGAGTAGGGCTCCTACTGCCCGTTTAATGTTTACATGCCAGTTTATGTTGGCCGCCAGTTTATTCTCACACTCTCTCTTTGCCCGTCATTTCCTTTTTCACTTCCCCTCTGAACTTTCCATATTCAGCCTGGTAAATGAATGAAAAACATGCTGGATTTCCGTCAGTCTGAAACCGAAAGTTATTGGTTGATTAATGGCGATTTGAACAACTATTCGTCTTTTTACTGAGTTTAATGAGCTTTGCGAAATTAATACAACAAACTATTTTGTAAAACTTAATCCCCTGAAGGGGACCCGGCCCCGTCTCCCAGCACTGAGAACATTTGAAGACGGCAACTATCTTCCGAGCATTTCGTATAACCGTTTGCACAGCAGAGTTTCCGTAGTGTAGTGGTTATCACGTTCGCCTCACACGCGAAAGGTCCCCGGTTCGAAACCGGGCGGAAACATTTTCAAAACGTCATCCACTAAAAATCAATAAATATGAAAACACGCAAGATTTCACTCTGCAGTGAAATATGAATAAAATACAGAACCTGTATATTTTCCTTTCTCTGTCCAGTTCTGCACACACTCAAACATTACACAGATACCGAAAATATATCTCCCTCACTTCAGTTTCCTGCCCTGCCTGTGCAGAAATCTCCTCTCAAAGCTACTCATTGCGACTGGTTTTTGTTGATTTGTGAGAGATTTTTAAAGGACCCTGAAGAGCTGCCTCGGTTAATAACTATCGTTCCAAACAGCACGGCAGCCGCGGCAACAAACACATCCGTTTTTCGAAGTTCGATGTTCCCCAGCTCCCGGATTGAGTGAGGCCACGACAGCAACGACATTCAGGCCGCCTGTCCGGCCCCGCTCCCTCCTATCACAGGTTGCTGGCGGAAGGCCGCAAATACCGCCTCAGACAGCGCAATACTGCCGATCCCTGGGAAACAATATACCACCGAAGCTTTGACAACACATCGCAGGCGTCATTTGTCCCGCAAACATAGATACTTGCCAGCTGTTTCAAAGTTTATTGCCTGAACAAGGATTTGATTTCTGCACACTCAAATCACGAGCCGCTTATAGAAATCTCAGAGTCTACCGACTGAGCGACCCAGGCTCAATATACGAAAAAGATCCATTGTACAAATTTATGGTAGGACTCTGAATTATCCTTCGTGAACGTCGAACTGAGTTGAAGATCCCTTTTATAAAATTCTCAGTAACGTGTTGAGGAGAATCCTTGTTTCTGTTGAACATGATGTAAGAAACATGGACAGTGAACTCTTGAGTTTACAATTCTTCTTGTTTGTGCCAAATGTCTTCTCATTCGTTAGCACCAATTAAAATAACCCTTTATCCAGTGGCTCAAAAGCTAAACTTGCCCCACACGGGAGTTGGAAAAGGCCTCTCGACCTTTCATGTATTAACATCTGTAAGCTGAATAATTTCATCCGTTACATAGTGACACCAGGCAGCAGATTTCCCTTCCAAATTTTCCCCACACGAAACTTCCAACCGATGAATATCCGCTGAACGAAAAGAAGAATTGTGTGTTTGGTTCTTCAGATTTAAAGATTTCGTACCGGCCCCTTTGCCATATCAGCTGACGCTAATCGCCCCCTCTCCCCCTGTAAACAAGTAAACTCGCACCTACTGTTGTAAGACGGTAGGCCAGAGGAACCCAAGTGCCTACATGGGAACACTAAGAAGCAGATGCGTGACGGAACATATCAGTTGTACCTTGAACTCCGGTCAAAATGTTCGTAGTAAAATGTTCGACTGTTCTCGGTGAGGCTGAAACTCACAACCTGGGCATTTCTGAAGCTGATAAAAGTGCCGCACGCTGACCGCTTGCGCTTCAAGAGCTTCGAGATCTTTCTCCAATTTCTCCAAGAAGCCTCCAATCAAGATGCACTTCGATAAATATCCGCAGTGGCCTTTAAAAGCCATGGAATCTGAAACAAAACCCCAGACGATAAGAGCCTTTAATTATATTATTATTAACTTAGGGACAATTTTTGATGGTACTTTAAGGAGGATTTGGGGAAAGTGTGAGACGAAATTGGGAAACTCACCCTGGGCTGTCGTTGATTGAAGAGATGGGCGTTATTTCATTTGAAAACCGAGGCTCGGAACTTTCTGATGGAGAAGTGTGACAGAAGATTGTGGTTCGTGACAGTTGCCGGTGAGATCGAGAGGAGAGGGAGAAAAGTCAAAGTCACAGCTGTGACAGCTCAAGTGCCCTGCTTATCTGTAATATTTAAAAAGTAATGTACACTACGGGGCAAACCGAATTGGTATCGCTTATCAAAAATATTAAAAGACACAGGGTCAAACGCGGATTTGTGAAGAGGGAATGGTTTTAACCCCCAAAGCGAAATCATTCCACATGAATCTGAAGTGTCTTGGGGAAAACGGCAGTGCGAACCGTTACGTTCGTGTCATGACTTGAAAGACCCACCAATTACCGACAGTATCTTTGAACGAGTTGTGTCAGCAAAACCGTGATTGAAGCCGCTTTGCGTTTGTCAAACGTGTAGGTGACGATATTGGGATTGATAAAGGTCGATTTCAATTATTTGAAATATCACTATACGTCATGACCCGAAAATCGACTGTAAAATCGAGTTTTTCCTGTCAGTCCTGAATTGAAGGGAAAGGCGCACCAATCAGATCAGGGAAACGAAGAGCAGAATAGGTGAATGAAACTTGCACGATTGAAAATCCCTGTTTGTCGGAAGATTCAGTCCCCAGTGGTGGAGTGGATTGGTATTTCGAGCAGTTATTCACCAGCCTCAATTTCAGTAATTTCCCGTTGCTGACAATGAGATGAGTCGAAATGAGCAGGTCCAACGAGCCGGTCTGTAACACAGGCCAATGTCTCAGTGCAGCTCATTACCCAGTCACTGGGCTCCATTATAGCCGCTCCTGTCAGCAACACACAAAGAGAAATTGTAAATCTGAAACAGAAAGAGATAATGTATAAAACTTTATATCTACCACCGGGTTTTCCCTTTTTTCGGCTTTTAAAACAATCTGTTTCACAGTTTGTCAAACCCGAAACAGCCTCTGGGATTTGCCGATTGTAATTTCAATGGAAATTGCGACCGTCACTAATTATCGGAACAAATATACCCGCTGAGGTTTCGGGGTTGTTATTGGTTTATTTATATCAGTGAGTGACCGATTTTAAACTAGGTGAGGGTCTAAACATAAGGTAAAAGCCTGGGATAGACAAGAGATTCTTCAATGTATCAAGTTAAATTACACTGATTCCACCAACACTGCACATCACATCCCTGAAACATTGTTACCTGTTACTATATAAAACTGGTGAGGGTGGAAATGGGAAATAACCGAAAAAAACCTTAATTGTATCAAACTTATTATTATTATTATACAAACAATGTACAGCCTATCCCTTAAAAAAGACTCAATGTAAAACCAGTCGCCAGTCCCAGACCCGCTGTGACCGTGATGTGATTTGCATCCGATTCTGACTGACTTCGTATCAGACGCGCTCCCGTCAACAGTAAACGGATGGGGCCGGATTCATAAGAGAAAAATGAGGACCGACCTCCGCATAACCTGTCCTCATAATTTAACCATTTTAGCCCCGGTATCATTCTGGTGAATCTGCGTTGCACCCCCTCCAAGGCCAATATTTCATTCCTGAGAGGTGGTGCCCAGAACTGAATGCAATACTTTAAATGGGGTCTCAGCAGGGATTTCTATCTGTAACATACTTCCCCCCTTTGAATACCGGTTTCCCTGAAATAAAGGCCAACATGCCATGAGAAATTTAAATTCATTTTTCAAACATTCCACTGGCTTTTAGCGATTTCTGCACCTGGACCCCTAAATCTCTCTGCTCCTCCACAGTTCCTAGATTCTCACCATTTAGAAAATACTCTGATCTATCTTACTTCAGTCGAAAGTAGATGAGCTCACACTTGCCCATTTTGAAAGTTTGAACAGACTGGTGCTCTTCTGTATAGAAATGAGAATGCTGAGGGGTGACCTGATATCGGACTTTAAGATTATGAAAGGGTTTGATAGGTTAGACGTAGATAAGGTGTTTGCACTTGTGAATGCGGGGACTCCAAATCATTGGGGCCATGATTATAAGGTAGTCACTATTTAATTCAATATGGCATTCAAGAGGAACACATTCACCCAGAGAGTGGTTAGAATGTGCATTTCGCTCCCACAAGGAGTAGTTTAGGCGAATAGCATGGATTCGTTGAAGGCGAAGCTAGATAAACACATGGAGGAGAAAGGAATATAAGGGTCTGCACATACGGTTAGATGAGGAGGGGTTGGCGGAGGCTTGTCTGCAGCATAAACACCGGCATAAGCTAGTTGGGCCGAATTGCCTGTTTCCGTGATGTACATTCTTTGTAATTCTATGTAACTCCATCTGCCACAATTTTGCCAACTCACTTGATCTTTCAGTTTCCCTATGCTTCCATTTACAATATTCAATGTGACACCTAACTTGGTGTCAGCGACAAACGTGGATATAAGAACATAAGAACATAAGAAATAGGAGCAGGAGTAGGCCAATCGGCCCCTCCAGCCTGCTCCGCCATTCAATAAGATCATGGCTGATCTGATCCTAACCTCACATCTAAATTCATGTCCAATTTCCTGCCCGCTCACCGTAACCCCTAATTCCCTTTACTTCTAGGAAACTGTCTATTTCTGCTTTAAATTTATTTAATGATGCAGCTTCCACAGCTTCCTGGGGCAGCAAATTCCACAGACCGACTACCCTCTGAGTGAAGAAGTTTCTCCTCCTCTCAGTTTTGAAAGAGCAGCCCCTTATTCTAAGATTATGCCACCTAGTTCTAGTTTCACCCATCCTTGGGAACATCCTTACCACATCCACCCGATCAAGCCCCTTCACAATCTTATATGTTTCAATAAGATCGCCTCTCATTCTTCTGAACTCCAATGAGTAGAGTCCCAATCTACTCAACCTCTCCTCACATGTCCACCCCCTCATCCCCGGGATTAACCGAGTGAACCTTCGTTGTACCGCCTCGAGAGCAAGTATGTCTTTTCTTAAGTATGGACACCAAAACTGTATGCAGTATTCCAGGTGCGGTCTCACCAATACCTTATATAACTGCAGCAATACCTACCTGTTTTTATATTTTGACTTTCTTGCACGAGGACTCCCAGATCTCTTTGTACTGCAGTACTTTCCAGTTTCTCGCCATTAAGATAATAACTTGCTTTCTGATTTTTTCTGCCAAAGTGCATAACCTCACATTTTCCAATATTGCATTGCATCTGCCAAATCTCCGCCCACTCACCCAGCCTGTCGATATCCCCTTGTAGGTTTTTTATGTCCTCCTCACTCTCTACTTTCCCTCCCATCTTTGTATCATCTGCAAACTTTGATACGTTACACTCGGTCCCCTCCTCCAAATCGCCAGAATATGCGGCAGTCTATTCCGTCGTCTACTTCATTTATACACCGGGTCTCTTCCTCCCACCTTCTAACCAACTCCCAACCCGTTTCGATTGGTTGCTTTAAATTCTACGCGCTCCCATTTATGTTAACAGTATCTTCTGTGGTACCTTATCGAATCCTTCTGGAATTCAATATTATATAACATCCATAGACACTCCATTATCTACCACGTTAGATATATCTTCAAAAAGTTCAACTAGCTTTGTTGGACTTGACTTTATAAATCCATGCTGGTTCTCTCTGATTACTTCATATTTATCCAAGTGCTCAGGCATTCCTTCCTTAATAACGAATACTGGTAACGTCCCCACCACGGACGTCAGACTAATGGTTCTATAATTTCCAACTTCATCTCTGCTAGCCATCCTAAATAATGGAGTGACATTGACAATGTTTCAATCAAAGGACCAATTCCTGAATCAAGATATTTTGAACGATCATGACTAAAGCATGTACAATTTCCTCGCCTATTCCTCTTCGTCCCCTCGGGTGGTAACGATCAGGTCCTGGAGATTTGTCTATCTTTAATCTAATTATTTTCTCCATTGCCATTATTTTACTTGTAATGAATCCCCATGATTTATTTACAGTTGTCCTCGTGTCTCTGGTATGTTATCCTCATCCTTTTCTGTGAAGTAAATATTTAGCAATTCTGCTATTTCCTGATATTCAATTACAATATCACCTCCATCTGTCTTTAAAGGGCCCACATTACTCTTGGTCACCCTTCTTTCTCTTCATGTACTGGTAAAAATCTTGATTGTTGTCCTCATTTTCCCTCACAGGTTTTTCTCCTTTTCCCTGATTGTTCCTCTTCCGGTTTTTAGTTTCAGCACCGCAAGAAATAATACTTTGCAATAAAGTTCGGCTCATTAGTTCTTTACTGTCAGAGAGAGAATTGTCTGATCCCCCAATTTATTTGATGTAACAAACACAAGCACACATAATCATCGGTGTATCAATGCACTGATGGATGCACAAAGATAAACACAGCGAAAAAATGCAGGAAGTATCGGGATGCACAGGTGAACGGACAAGCGAAATCGACAAAATCAAACGGTCTGAACCCCGAACAGACAGTAACGTGTCGCTGATAGATGTTATTGAGAGGAGGTGTAAATAGCTTCGCACCAATTGGCGCTGTGGCTTAGCTGGTTAAAGCATCTGTCTAGTGAACAGGGCATCCTGGGTTCAACTCCCAGCAGTGCCTTATGCAACTTATTATTTTCACCTAATTTGTGGAATTATGCGATAAAATAACACTGTGGTGTTTGGATTTGTTCAGGTTTCAGGCGGGAACAGATATCAAGATGACTGCTCAAAAACGCACTTTCATTATTCAGACAGACCTCTCATAGAATGTGTCTGCAACACGTTCTTGTTTCTGGTCTCGTTGGGGTCGGGGTATAATTCACGATTTGAAGTTCAAACCCGGAAGTAGTCCTAATTCTGACCGAGACTTTTGATCTTGACCAGCGGTGCAAACTTTTGCAAACTGGAAAATGAAAGTTCCCAAGTCACTCTACCTGAATCCCCGGGCCCTGACGAAATATATCCCAGGCTGTTAATAGAAGCAAGGAAGGAAATAGCGGAGGCTCTGACCATCGTTTTCCAATCCTCCCTGGTTACAGGTGTGATGCGGAAGGATTGGAGGACTGCTAAAGATGTACCGTTGTTTAAAAGGGAGAAAGGGGTAGATCGAGTAATTACTGGCCAGTCAGAATAACCTCGGTCAGGCTGAAGGTATTCCATTAAATCTACACTGTACTTCCTCCACAGCCAATACTGGGAGGAGGGGACTCTTGACTGACAAGCCTCAGCTACACCAGGAGAGCAAACTCACGCTCTATCTTATTCCTGGGATGTGCTACTTTTGAAAAAAAAAGGTGAGTATCTCTATACCTTTAAACTCTCTGTCTCTCTGCACAGCATTGAAAGTGTATTGTAGGACGGTGTGAGTGTCTTTATACCTTGAAACTCTCTGTTTCACTGAACAGCATTGACAGTGTATTGTCGGACGGTGTGATTGTCATTTTCCCTTTAAACTCTCTGTTTCACTGCACAGCATTGACAGTGTATTGTAGGACGGTGTGAGTGTCATTATGCCTTTAAACACTGTGTTTCACTGCACAGCATTGACAGTGGATTGTAGGACGGTGTGAGTGTCTTTCTACCTTTAAACACTCTGTTTCACTGCACAGCATTGACAGTATATTGTAGGACGGTATGAATGGGATGAGGGTCTGTGGGGCGAAGTGCAGCCGATTGGGAGCAGCGCCCATTTGCGGGCTGAGTATTGCACGCTTGATTTTGTCTCTCCCTTCCATCTTTCTTTCTGTCTTTCTTCCTTTCACCCCCCTCTCTCCCATTCTTTCTTTCACTCTCATTTCATTCCTCTTATTTCGTGATTTTTCTTTCTGCCCCAGCACCTTTGTCTGTATCCTGTTTTTGTTCTCTCATGTGTCTCTGTTGGATGATCCAAAATTCAGACCAGCCGCTGCCTCCAGCTTTTTCTTCCTTCCACAATCATGGTCGATTTCATTGAGACTTTCCTGCGGCCTTGCCTACTCTAACACTCACTTTCACATTCTTACACCTTTAAGTTTGCACTGCATCGACCGCTGTTTCTCGGGGGCACATGTCCCGTTCGCATCAATGTTCATTTGTGCCTTGAAACCAGTCGATACATTTCGATCTGCTCCAGAGACAAGCTCAAAGAAAGCAGGGCTGGCATTCGGAAGGAGAGCGCATACTTTTCCGTGAAATTTCCATGGGGTATCTTGTGACACGGGGGATGTTCACTGAAGAACTGGGTTTTGTTTCCATGGTCGTTCGCGCTTTTCCCCGAGCAGTGGATTTGGGGTAGAGACGGGCGGCGCGACATAGCTGCGAAAGACGGATGAAAGCTGCACTTTTGGCAATCTGGGCGGTGCAGGAAAGTCGGAAATGTTGCGCTTGATCGTAATAGGTCTGTGGAAATGTTCGATTGTAAAGGAATGAGGTGAAATGAAAAGAGCGGCAATGGTGAAAAAGTGTCGATTACAGGAGATTGGCCGTGAGCGAAAGGTCCTTTGAATGTTCGTCGCGGAGGTGATTTTGTTCCGAAACCGCAGACTTTAAGCGCGTGGGGAAAGTGAAGTGCGAGCTGCGTCGTTGGGTCAAATTGGGTGTTTTCAGGAAAACGGCCATTGTGAAATCACAAGAATGAAAACAGAAAATGCTGAAAACGCTGAGCAGGTCAGGCAGCACCTGTGGAGAAAGAACCAGAGGAAACGTTTCAGCTTGATGACTTTTGTCATCCGAACTGAATGGTTTGCCGTGTGTGTGAGTAGCTTTGTTGTCTAAGATGCTGACTTCCATTTCTGAATTATGTAGGTGCGAATCGCACTGCTGCCAAAATTTGTAGAGCTTTTCATTTTGGCCGCCTCACCAAAAACCCTTCATTGGTAAGAAGTGCTTTTCCGCATTGCTGGTTTACACGTGTTTGAACAATTCAGCAAAGTCTGGATTACCACCCAACTGTATCTTACACGGAGGTGTTGGGAGTGTAAGGGGTGATCGAAGTGAAGTTTCAACCAATGTGCACAATGGCGCCCTGGTGAACCGAGTACCTCTTATAGTCAGTATAATATAAAAGATATGGACCATAATTATGAATTTCTTCTTTGCATCACACTAAGATTTATTATCAGAGAATGTACATGAGCAGGTCGATTTACGTCACGCTCCGGTCGCTTTGCATCGCCTCCGACAAATAGAATGGAATCAAAGAAAGGTCACAGCACGAAAAGAGGCCATTCGGCACATCGAGTCCGTGCCGGCTCTCTGCAAGTGCAATCCAGATAGACCCACTCCCCCACCCTTTCCCTGAGGCCCTGTATTTTCTTTCGTTTCAAATACTTATCCAGTTCCTTATTGAAGACAATTATTGAATCTGCCCCCACCACCCCCTCGGGCGGTGTATTCCAGACCCTAAACACTCGCTGTGTAGAAAAGTTTTTCCTCATGTCACCTTTGGTTCTTTTGCCAAACACCTTAAATCTATGTTATCTGGTCCTTGAAACTTCCACCAATAGGAACAGTTTATCTCTTTCTACTCTGTCTAGATCCTTCATCATTTTGAATACCTCTATTAAATCTCCTCGTAACCGTCTCTGTTCCAAGCAGAACAACCCCAGCTTCTCCAATCTATCCATGAAACTTATGCCCCTCATCCCTGGAATCTTTACAGTAAATCTCTTCTGTGGGGATTCGGTATTAACATCGCCGAATCCCCCACCATTAACATACTATTGGTTACCATTAACCAGAAACTTAACTGGACCAGCCACATGAATACTATGGTTACAAAAGCAGTTCAGAGGCTGGATATTATGCGGCGAGTGAATCACCTTCTAATTTCCAAAAGCCGTTCAACCATCTATAAGGCGCAAGTTGAGTGAGTTGGAATAATCATGTGATGGCCATCGACCTGAAACGTTAACTCTGTTTCTATGTTTAAAGATTCTGCCTGACCTGCTGAGGATATACACATTTACAGTTTTGATTTCAGGTTGGCAACATAGCCAGTATTTTAATTTTGAATAAAGGGGCTTTCGCATATTTTTGCGTGCGACGAGGTGACCGAGAGGTTAAGGCGATGGACTGTTAATCCATTGTGCTGTGCACGCGTGGGTTTGAGTCCCATCCTCGTCGTTATTGTGTTTAAGTTTTGTTTCTCTCCTTCAATCCACACAGAAGGTCTGGTCAAAGTCCCATCCTTCTCGAAACGGCAGACAGAGGGTTTTGCATTATTTGCTGAAATCAGCAACAGTTCCTTCCAGGAAGGTGTTGAGATTGTAAGGTCGCGAAGCATCAGATTGTACAGTGGTGTCATTGTAAAAAGAGTAAATCTTATGTTCAACCTAAGAGAAACGTATGTACCATCATGATGATTTATGTCCGAATCATTCAGTGTCTGTGTCTGTTAAAAAGGGATATGCTGTAAGTCCCGGATCATTCCGTGTCTGTGTCTGTTAAAAAGGGATGTGCTGTAAGTTCCGGATTATTCCGTGTCTGTGTCTGTTTAAAAGGGATGTGCAAAAAGCCCCGGATCATTCTGTGTGCGTTTTACCCGATTTTCTTGATACCTTTTTCCTTCTGAACTGAAATGACGATCCTCTCTCGGGAAGAAGGTTCACCGCCTGCTTCGGGCAACTGGTTGGAATAGTAACAAAAACTGATGAGGCCAAGTTCATTCTGCTGGACTTCCATTCCAATCTCCGCACTCTATCCCCCATTCAGTCCCACCCCCGCCTGGACATTATAAGCTGCGATATTCATAAGGGAATGGAGAAGTCGAATATCACGGTTATAATGTTCTTGGTTGCTCAACGCTGAATAGCATCAATTACAATGATTCAGAAGGTAATCATAGAATCATAGAATCTTACATCACAGAAGGAGGCCATTTGGCCGTCGTGCCAGTGTCGGCTTTTTCGAAGACCTGTCCAAATTAGACCCACACCCCAGATTCTTCCCAATAATGCTGCAAATTAGTCCTCTTCAATGATGTCCAATTGCCTTTTGAATGATCCCATGGAATCTGCTTCCACCACCCTTTCAGAAAGTGCGTTCCAGATCTTATCAACCTTCTGTGTGAAAAAAATTCTCCTCAATTCCCCTCTCGTTCTTTTCCCAATTATTTTAAATCTGTGATCTCTGGTTACCGACCCACTTGCCAGACGGAAACAGTTTCTCCCTACTTGCTCTTTCAAAACCACTCACTATTTTGAATATCTCAATTAGGTCTCCCGTTAACCATCTCTGCTTAAGGAGAACAATCCCAGCTTCTCCAATCTCTCCATATTACCGAAGTCCCTCATCACTGGTATCATCCAGGTCAACCTGCTCTGAATCCTCTTCAATGCCTTTTTATCCTAAAGTGCAGTGCCCAGACCTGTACAATATACTTCAGCTGAGGCCTAACCACTGATTTGTAAGGATTAGTATGATTTCCTTTTTTGTATTCAATGCCCCTATTTACAAAGCCAAGTATCCCATACGCTTTCTTAACCGCCTTATCAACTTGCCCTGTTTTATGAATATGAACTCCCAGGTCCCTCTGCTCTTGGAACCCCCATAAATTGTTCCATTTCGATTATACTGCCTCTCCATGTTCTTCTGGCAAAAGTGCATCTCTTCACACTGATCGGCGTTAAATCTGTCACGTGACTGACCGTTTCACCAGTGTATCTGTGTCCTCCTGAAGTCTGCTATTATCTTCGTCACTATTTACTCCGTTGCCAAGTTTTGTATCATCCGCAAACTTTGAAATTGTACTCCCTATTCCCACATCCAAGTCATTTATATATAACATGAAAAGCAATAGTCCTGATGCCGACCCCTGGGGGATTCCACTGCATATTTCTCCCCAGTCAGAAAAACATCCGTTCACCACTAACCTCTGCCTCCTATCCCTCAGCCTATTACTTGCCCACGTTACCACCGACCCTTTAATCCCACGTGCTTCTAGTTTTCGAATATGTCTGTTATGTATTAATTTCTAAAATGTGTCCTGAAAATAACTGTAACCCAGTAATTTTATTGTTAAACAATGAGAATACAGATATTAAGACCGAGTGATCGATCGGGTTCATTCCCATTACCCGAAGGTGATGGGACCCGAGGAGGGGAAATCCCATCTCGGTTTATATTTTCCGCAAACGGAGACGGAAAATAGCAAAACTCATTCCGTCGAAATCCAACAATTGGACGAAGATCCGACAAGCCTTTCCCATTCCGGGGTTTCCAGACCTGGCCGTTGAAGGAAGCTTGATAAGTCCATTAGGGAGCAACACCGAAAGTGAAGAAACGCAGAGACAGAGGGATACATGAAACGAAAAATAGTATAAATCTCCAATTGTGTGATTGAGCAGAATTTAAGCTGCAGCTTAAAGGAAATTCTTCGCATGTCGTGAAATCTTAGAGGTGAACATAGGGCTGGATTATAACTTTATTTCTGAGAGAAGTAAACACTGCCTGGTAACTACAGCTCTTATTGATTTAACCATTTTACAGTGGCGGTGTGAAGTGATTTCGAATCTCAGTGAATTTCAAGACCATGCTTGACCCACTCGTTTGGTCACACACAGGTAGCACGCGGTTGGAGACTGCGCAGGCTCATCACAGGAACTCTGCCAGACTGCATGTTCCAGACTTGTATCCAACGCTGCACGTGCAGCCTGCAGCCGTGTTTGCATTGGTGGTTCAGGGTCGAACCCTCGCCTGCCGGTGGGAAACCAGGGGTTTGGTTCCAGGCCAATGCAGCTTCCTTTACCTTTTGCATCTGTACCCATGAGATCGCCTGAATTGGGATAAATTCATGTGCCGGCTTCAATCTGTACAACTTCTTGAAAGATGATCTTCATTTCGTCTCCGTGTCTTTCGTGGACAAACCCTCTGCATTCTGCCCTCTGGTGTTCAAACATGCTCTGCTGGAGATAAGTCATCGCTGATCAGATGTGAGAAGCCAATTGGTGATTTTTGAGCAAAAACGGGGACACATCAGGGGTCATCCGGGATTTGAGCCAGTAAAACTCCCTGAGCGAGAATCAGATCCAAAGATCAACTGGCAACAGAGCCGTGCAGCCAGTGTAAAATTTCGCTGCCACGCAGCCGATCCGCCATCCTTTCAGAACACCATGGCCATTCAAACTCGCTTTCTTGTCCGATATACCGTGTGGAGTAATTTCAGGTTCTACACTAATTATTTCAAATCAACAATATTAGTCTCTCTTTATCAAAATCGTTTTGAATCGACGACTTTTATTATCAAGTAACACTTTACAGAATGAATTGCTCTGAAACGACATTGTCGTCTGTCTCGGCACCGTCATAGTTTACACTCTACGATACGTATACTTTACTCAAATTGCTGCTTTCATTCACTATGAGAGCGAACAACCTTGAATGTGGATACATTAGCTATGAATTTATCAGCTGGGTTGTACCTTTCCTTTTCCTACTGTCTCAGTCTTTTTTTTTCTTTACCCTTCTCTGCTATTGTTGCAGGTTAGATCAGCCATCGCCGTTCAAGGAAGCCTGAGAAGTCCATCGGGGACAACACAGAGAGACAAGAGACAGAGACAGGGAGAGAAAGAGAGATGCATGCAAAGAAAATAAAGAGTATAAATGTCAGGTTTTGCAAACTACCAGAATTTAAGTTACAGACTGGGAGAGATTCCTTCTCTGGTCTTGAAATCTTGCAAGAGAAGATCTGACACTAATTAAAAGCACCCGCCACGCTGGAGAATCTCTCATTCTTGGAGGGAGATAAATGCGGACAATTAACTCCAATTAATCTATTTCAGCACTGAAGTGATCTTTAAACAGTAGCTCTGCGAGCAGAATTCAAACCTGGGCAGGAAAACCTCAATTGAATTTTGAGTCCAACGCTTTAAACACTCGGCCACCGCAGCTGTAAACGGCATGTTCATTCAGATCGGATTCCAAATGGACACTTGCTGCTGTTACAAACGCGCGCATTGATGGTGCTTGGGGTCGAATTCTTACTTGTTACGCTGGAGACCTTGGTTCGATTCCCGATACAATGCAGGATCATTCTGCAACAATGAGGAGCTGAAGAACAAAAGTATACTATTTCGCCCCTCGAGCCTTATGCGCAATTCAATGAGATCCTGGTTGATATGTAACCTAACTGCATATTATCGCCTTAGCCCCATGTCCCTTAATGCCTTTGGTTAACAAAAATCTATCAATTTCAGTTTTAAAATTAACAATTGAGCTCGCATCAACTGCCGTTTGCGGAAGAGAGTTCCAAACTTCTACCTCCCTTTGCTTGCAGAGGTGTTTCCCAACTTCACTCCTGAAAGTCGTGACCCCAATGTTTAGGCTATGTCCCCGAGTCCGTGACACGCTAACGGGCGGAAATCTTATTTTTTCTGTTTACCCCATCAGTTCCCCTTAATATTTTGAAATGTTCGATCAAATCAGCACTTAATCTACTGAATTCGAGGCAAACCCGAGTTTATGTAATCTCTCCGCGTAATTTCAACTGTGGAGTCCAGGTTACATTCTAGTAAATCGACGCTGCACTCCTTTGATAGCCAATATATCCTTCCTAAGGTGCGTTGCCCAGAACCGAAGGCAATACTCCAGGTGTGGTCTAACCAGAGCTTTGTATAACTGTATCATAATGCCTATCCCCTTGTATTCTAGTCCTCTGGATATAAAGACCAACATTCCATTAACCTTTTTGATTATTTTTTGTACCTGTCCATGACATTTTAATGATGTATGTTCATGGACCCCAAAGTCTTTTTGGACCTCCACTGTTTCAAGCTTTTCACCATTTAGAAAGTACTCTGATTTATCCTTTTAGGTCCAAAGTGGATGACCTCTCACTTGACGAAATTCATATCGATTTGCCACAATTTTGCACATTCATTTATTATATTAATGCCTCTCTGTAATTTTATGCTTTCATCTGCACTGCTTACAATGCTGCCCATCTTGGTGTCATCGGCAAACTTGGATATGTGGCTTTCTATCCCGTCATCTAATATCCGCCTGAATTGGGAAAAATCCAAATTCAGTTTCAATCTCCTCATCATCTTGAGACATTTTATTTGCTTCATGTGTATTGCGTCGACGAAACTTCGGCATTCAGTCCACTGGAGCTCAAACATCCTCCGGATAGAATTCAGTTCCACCAACAGCAGAACTGAAAAGATGTGAGAAGACAATTGGTGACTTTTCACTAAAAGGAGAAACACATGCGGGCTCGTCCGGGATTTGAACCCGGGACCTCTCGCATATCACTCAATGAAACTCCCTAAGCGAGAATCATACCCCTAGACCAACGAGCCGCTGTTACTTTAGTTTTGCAGCCAGTGTAAAAGTTGGTTGCGTCTCACAGCCGATCGCCCATCCTTTCAGACCACTTCGATCCATTCAATCTCGTTTTCTGTTCGGATGGACAGCAATATCAAGTTGTGCACCAACTATTTCCATTCGCCAATATTAGTCTCCCTTTACCAAATTGCTTTCGAGTGCACGACTTGAGTTATCAAGTAAGACGTTTCAGAATTAGTTGCTCTTAAAATACATTGCTTGTGAGGATACTCAGAGTCGTGTCGATTTATGGCACGCTCTGTTCCCTTTGCATTGCAACCGACACATAGAATTGAATCATAGAAAGCTTACAGCACGGAAAGAGGCCATTCGCGCCATCGAGTCCGTGCGAGATCTCTGCAAGAGCAATCTAGCTAGAACCACTCCCCCGCCTTTCCCCGAAGCCCTGCATTCTTTTTCCCTTTCAAGTACTTATCCAGCTCCCCTTTGAAGGCCATGATTGAATCTGCCTCCATCACACCCTCGGGCAGTGCATTGAGATCCGAACCTCTCGCTGTGTAAAAAAGTTTTTCGTCATGTCACCTTTGGTTATTTTGCCAATCACTTTAAATCTATGTCCTCTGGTTCTTGACTCTTCCGCCAATGGGAACAGTTTCTCTCCATCTTCCATGCCGAGCTCATTCATGATTTTGAATACCTCCATCAAATCTCTACAAAACCGTCTCTGTTCCAAGGAGAACAACCTCAGATTCTCCGGTCTATCCACGTAAGTAAAGTCCCTTATCCCTGGAATTATGATAGTATTTTTTTTCTGCACCCCCTCCAAGGCCTTCACATCTTTCCTGAAGTGCGGTGTCCCGAACCCCACACAAAATTTCAGTTGTGTTCGAACCAGTGTGTTGTAAAGTTTCATCCTGACTTCTATACTTTTGTACTTTTGTAATCTATACATCTATTTCTAAAGCCCAAGATCCCGTATGCTTTTTAACCGCTTTCTCAACCTGCCCTGCCACATTCAACGATTTGTACACATAAATCCCTCTTTGTTCCTCTACCGCTATTACATTTGTGCCCTGGAGTTTATTTTGCCTCTCCTCGTTTTTCCGACCGAAATGTATCACTTCGCATTTTTTTTGCGTTAAATTTCATCTGCCCCGTCTCCGCCCATGCCACCAGCCTGTCTATATCCTTTGAAGTCTATCACTATACTTGTCACTGTTTACTACCCTTCCAAGGTTTGTTTCATCTGCAAATTTTGAAATTGTGCTCTGTGCACTCGAGTCCAAGTCATTAATATTTATCAAGAAAAGCAGTGGTCCCAGCAGTGATCCCTGGGGAACGCCACTGTACACCTCTCGCCAGTTCGAAAAACAACAGTTCACCAGTAATCTGTTTCCTGCTGTTCGTCAATTCTGCATTCATGTTGTTACTGCCCCCTTTATTCCATGGGCCGCAATCTTGATGATAAGCCCACCATGCGGCACTTTATCAAACACCTTTTGAAAGTCCTTATACACCACATCAACTAAATTGCCCTCATCTATCCTCTCTGTTACCTCATCAAAAAACTCTAACAGGTCAGTTAACCACGATTTGCCTTCAACAAATCCGTGCTGCCTTTCCCTAATCAATCCACCCTCGTCCAAGTGGCTGTTAATTCTGTCCCGGGTTATCGTTTCTCAACGTTTCCCCACCACTGAGGTTAAACTGACTGACCTATAGTTGCTGGGTTTAATCGTACACCCTTTTTTGAACAAGGGTGTAACCTTTGCAATTTTCCAGTCCTCTGGCACCACACACATATCTAAGGATGTTGGTAGATTATGGCCAGTACCTCCGCAATTTCCACCCTTACTTCCCTCAACAACCAAGCATGCATCCCATCCGGACGTGGTGTTTTATCTACTTTAAGTACAGCCAGCCGTTCAAGTGCCTCTTCTTTATCAATTTTTAGACCATCCAGTATCTCAACGATAACTTCCTTTGCTGAGACTCTGTCTTCTTGGTAAAGACAGATGCAAAGTACTAATTTGGTACCAAGGCCATCCCCTCTGCCTCCATGAGTAGATCTCCTTTATCGTGCCGAATCGGCCTCACCCCTCCCCTTACTACCCGTTTACTGTTTACATGCCTGTCGAAGTCTTTTGGATTCACTTTTATGTTGGCCGTCAGTCTATAGTCATATTTCTCTTTGCCTCTCATTTCCTTTTTCACTTCCCCTCTGAACTCCCTAAATTCGGCCTGGTGAATTAACGCATAAAAAAGTAAGCATTTCTTTCAGCCGAAAACAGAAAGTTACTGGTTGATCAATGGCGATTTGAACAAGTATTCGTCTTTTTTGCAGAGTTGAATGAGTTTTGCGAAATTAATACAGTGAACTAACACAGTAAAGTTGAATTCCTGATCTGGAACCGCCTCAGACAGCGCATTACTGCCCATCCCTGGGAAACAAGATACCATCGAAACTTTAACAACACATCTCAGATCCCCCTGCAAAGTCACAGCTTGCCAGCTGTTCCGAAATCTGGAGCCTTGACAGGGAGCTAAACGCTGGACCGTCAGCTCACTACCCACTTTAAAAGTCTGATACTCTACCGACTGAGCTACCCAGGCTCGATACTAAATAAGCTCCCATCGTACATATTCATGGGAGATCTCTGAATTATCCCTGCAGCCGTCGAACGAGGGTGAGGTCCGTTTGATAAAATTCTCAGCAACGTGTTGAGGAGAATCCTTGTTTCTGTTGAACAAGATGTAAGAAACATGAACAGTGAACTCGTGAGTTTACAATTCTTCTTGTTTGTGCCAAATGTCTTGTCATTCGTTAGCAGCAATTAAAATAACACTTTACCCAGCGGCTCAAAGCTGAACTTGTCCCACACGGGAGTTGGAAAAGGCCTCTCGACCTTTCAGCGTATTAACATCTGTAAGCTGAATAATTTCTCCCGTTACACAGTGAAACCAGGCAGCATATTTCTCTTCCAAATTTTCCCAACACGAAACTTCCAACCGATGAATATCGGCTTAAAGAAAAGAAGAATTATTTGTTTGATTCTTTAGATTTAAAGATCTTGTACCGGCCCCTTTGCCATATGAGCTGCCGCTAAAAGCCCCCTCTCTCCCTTTGAACAAGTGAACTGGCACCTGCTATTGAAAGACGGTAGGCCAGAGGAACCCAAGTGCCCACATGGGAAAGCTAAGAAGTAGATTGTTGACCTCCATACATTTGTCCCACACGGGCGTATTGTAAAAAGGACTGGTTGTTAACAAGATGCGTTATGGAACATAACAGTTGTACCTTGAACTCCGGTCAAAATGTTCGGAGTAAAAGGTTTGATTGTCTGAAACGACGCTCGAACTCACAACCTGGTCATTTCTGGAGCCCATAATGCTATAAATAAGTAACGCACGCTTAACAATTGTGCAACACGAGAGCAGCAAACAACCAACAACATCAGCGCTCCTGCCAAACAGCTTTAATTGCGTCTCTCAATTATCACTTCGAGATCTTTCTCAAAAAAGAAGCCTGCAATCAAGATGCGCTTCGTAAAATAACAATTCCTAAATCAAGAGAGTTTTGATCGATCATGACTAAATCATGTACAATTTCCTCACCTGTTCCTTTTCATCCCCTGGGATGGTAACAATCAGGTCCTGGAGATTTGTCTATCTTTAGCCTAATTATTTTCTCCATTGCCATTATTTTACTTATACGAATCCTCTTGATTTATTAACAGTTTTCCTCATGTCTCTGGAATGTTAGCCTCATCCATTTCTGTGACGACCGATGCAAAGTAAAAATTTCGCAACTCTGCCATTTCCTGATTTTCAATTACAATATCACCTCCATCTGTCTTTAAGCGCCCACATTACTCAAAGCCTCCCTTCCTTCTCTGAATACACTTGTAAAAACCTTGAGAGTTGTCCTCATTTTCCCTCACAAGTTTTTCTCCTTTTCCCTTTTTGCTCCTCTGAGGATTTTTTAGTTTCAGCACCACAATAAACAACACTTCGCTGTAAAGTTCGGCTCAATAGTTGTCCAATGTCAGAGCGAGAATTGTCTGAAGCCCTAATTTATTTAATGTAACAAATACAATCACACGTCATCATCCGTGTATCAACGCACTGATGGATACACAAAGATAAACTCAGCGAGAAATGCAGGTAGTATCGGGATGCACAGGGAAACGGACAAGCGAAATGGACAGAGATCAAACGGCCTGAACCCCCAACAGTGAAGTGTCGCTGATAGATATTAGTGAGAGGAGGTGGGGGCAAAGTCCCAGCAATTGGCGCTGTGGCTTAGCTGGTTAAAGCATCTATCTAGTAAACAGAAGATTCTGGGTTCAACTCCCAGCAGTGCCTTGTGCAGCTTATTATTTTACCGAATTTGTGGAATTAAGCGACAAAATAACAATGTGGTGTTCGTATTTGTTCAGGTTTCAGGAGGAAACGGATACCAGAATGGCTGTTCAAAAACTCCCTTTCATTCGACGGACAGACCTCTCATGGAATGTATCTGTAACATGTTAATTTAAGGAAACGTTCTTGTTTCTGGACTCTTTGGGGTCGGGGTGTAATTCACGATTTGTGATCTTGACCTGCGGTACAAACGTTTGCAAATAGGAAAAAGAAGTCCTCAAATCGCCCCACCTGAATCTCCAGGCCCAGATGAAATATATCCCAGGATGTTAACAGAAGCAAGGAAGGAAATAGCGGAGGCTCTGACCATTATTTTCCAATACACCCTGGCAAAAGTTATCGTGCTGGAGTATTTGAGGATTGCTAACGTTGTATCATTGTTTAAAAAGGGAGAAAGGGATAGATCGAGTAAATACAGGCCAGTCAGCATAAACTCGATGGTGGGTAAATTATCGAGCACAATTCTGAGGGAAGGTATAAATCGTCATTTCAAAAGGCAAGGATTAATCAAGGGCAGTCAGCGTGGATTTGTTCAGGGAAGGTCGTTTGAATTGAATTATTTGTGGAGGTATCGAGGAGGATCGATGAGGGTATCGCGATTGATGGAGTCAACATGGATTTTAGCGAGGCTTTTGACAAAGTCCTACATGGCAGATTGGTCAAAAATGTAAAAGTCCATTGGATCCAAGGGAAGCAAGTTGAATCCAAAATTTGCTGAGTGGCAGGAAGCAAGCAGTTGTGGTCGACGGGTGCTTTTGTGACTGGAAGGCTGTTTCGAGTGGGGTTCCATGCGGCTTCGTACTAGGTCCCTGCTTTTCATGGTACAGATCATTGATTTGGACTGAAATGTAGGGGGCATGGTTAAGAAATTTGCAGATGATACAAGAATTGGTCCTGTGGTTGATAGTGAGGAGGAAAGCTGTCGACTGCAGGAAGATATCCATGGAGTGGACAGGTGGATGGAAAAGTGGCAAATGCAATTCAATCTGAATAAGTGTGAGTTAGTTGGGGGGGGGGCGCAAAAAGGCAACGGAGTACACAACAAATATTGTAATTAATTTGCCATTTACACGCCCATTCTGCAAATTTACTAATGTCTTCCTTTATTTTTCTCATTTTTCCTTTGTATAAACTACAGCTCGCAATTAGGTGTCGCCCCTAAATTTTGAAATTGTACTTCCGATTCTCGTGTCCAAATCATGAATGTAAATTTTGAACAACAGTGGTCCCAGCACCGATCAATTGTGAACAACAGTGGTCCCAGCACTGATAAATTGTGAACAACTGTGGTCCCAGAACCGATAAATTATGAACAACAGTGGTCCCAGCACCGATAAATTGTGAACAGTGGTCCAAGCACCGATAAATTGTGAACAACTGTGGTCCAAGGAATTTTGATCTTGAACTGCAGTTGAAACTTTTGCATAAAAGGAAATAACGTCCCCAAATCGTCCCACGTGAATCTCAACCGCTTTGGGAAGAAGTTCAATAGAAACAATCAGGACTTTAATGGCACCTCAACGACCTGAACTTTCGTTGAATCAATTTTGTTAGCCATTGCATTCGACCGTGAAATCGCTCTTGACTCTCATCTCACTGAAGCAGAGTGTGGCCGCTTTGTATCTGTGAGCATGTCGGTGGCGTGTTTAGCTTTGATATTGATCGCTTCCAATTTGTAAAATTCATCAATCGTCAGGGAAAAGAAACCGAGAATCGAATTGTCCTTATAAGTGATGAAGTGAAGTGATTGGTGCTCCAAGCAGATCTGGAAAATGCGCAGTGCAATCGGTCAGGAGTTCCAAATCCACCCTCTCACCACTCGGCAATCATATTAACTGAGCTTTACTCTGGCCCAGTCTCACCGCACTGAAATCGAGTATTTGTGCGGCATGTTTTTCTTCATAGTTGCTGGTTTAAGAGTGAAGGCCGGTTGGTTGCATTTTCACTCCTGCAAGTTTCAACCATTCATCTTGGACTGACTGTAGACCGTTATTATATTTGTCGCTGCAAACTCAAAGTTTAGCCCAGTGTATTATTGGTTTAGCAGGTGATCTCTTCACCTGTTCTCGGCGGTGTTATCCGTTAGCGTGAAAGTTTGATTGTTCGAGCCCTTATTTTATTTTATCCTCAGGATTCATCGCCTCAAAGTTCCAGAGTTTCAACGCATGCTTTGGAAGCAAGAAAATGTACCGGAATCATTGCCAGCTGAGCAGGGCTGATATTCCACCATTTACCCTGCGGTCGGAAATCAGGCACATGAATCATATAAAGGAATGGAACATTGGCTTCACGGAAATCACAATTCTCCTTGTCAGACAACCCCCTGAAAGGCCACAAGGGAGGTCGCACCAGCTGCAGGAGAGCTGGTTCGCTGTGACATGGAGATTTCTGTCGTGAGCGAGACCAGACTGTTTCTATGTTCAGAGAATGAATGTCACACCGTTTATTTTGGAAAAGCAAAACGGTGGGAATTTTTGTCACAGCCCGATGCGTTTCGTGTTGTGTCAGAAGTTCCTTGTTGCGTTAGTTTCATCTTGATCGCAGAACCGGTCTGGGCGTTCCTGTGATAAACGGAGACAATTGCCTGTTAATGTCAAATTTAACAACGACTGCACTGAGTTTTTGATCCCACTCTGAAGATGCAGTCGATAAAATGAAGAAATTTCATCACATCAAAGCACAAAATTCTCATTAAAGTTTTGACTGTCTCTCGGTAACCACGTCAGTATCTCCTTCAGTTTGAAATAGAAAGTTATCGGTTGATTAATGATGATTAAAGCAGTCATTCAGCTGTGAACAGGGTTTAATTTTCTTCATGTAATTAATTTAATAAGTTCATAACTCTTACTAAAGTTGATTTACTGACCGGGGATCGAACCACGCGGCGGTGGGAGCACTGAATTTTATCCACCAGTCCATCGGGGAGCTCCCAAGATTGCGCACCGGATACGATGGAACTGATGACATTTATTTTTCTTTCACTCTTCCGTGATTCATTCAGCTCTGTGTTTATTCTCAGGCCTCTTGTCTCTCCTTTCTTTTCAGCTTCTGACTGCGGATATTCCTGTCGTCAAATATGAATAATATAGAACATCTCACAGCCCCGGAATATTTACTCTTTCTCTGTACAGTTCTGTACAAAATCAAACTCTACGCAGATACCGACAGTCTCTCTCCCTCACTCTCCACAGAAGCAGCAGGAGATGTCACTTTAAACTGCCAGTTGCTTCAAACGATTCACCATGGACCTGCTTTGCCTTGCAGTTTTCCCAGGAGCTGCATTGATTCGGAACGTGAATTTTGGAAATGGAAACATTTACACCGCCAGCTTGTGGGAGTATTTTACCTCACTTTCCATTTCATGTACATGCCTACGTGCACTTGGTGCTGTCATTGCCTGAACATCACCTTCTGTCGCGATAGTAGCTTGAACAGAAAATACCATTTTGTGTGAGCAGCTTGTCTGGCCCGAAAATGACCTGAATTACAAAGGGATAAGTCGGAAAGGCCGCGTTGCTCTGCTTGTTCACAGCAAAGAATTTTCAGCGTTTCCTTGTGGTCCAGTGTTTAGGATTCAGCGCTTTCATCACCACGGCAACGGTTCGATTGGTGTCGGTCTCAACATCCGCATATGATACACTCTACCATAAGTGTACTGGACTCAAATTGCTGATTTTTCACTGTGAGGGCGAAGAGACATAAATGTGTGGACATTAGTTGCGAATTCATCAGCTGGTTTGCAGCTTTGCTTCTCCGTTGCAGTCTTTCCACCTTTACCCTTCTCTATTCGTGTTGCAGGTTCGATCATCCTTGGCTGTTCAATGAAGCCTGAGAAGTCCGAAAGGAGAAAACACAGAGAGTCAAGAAACAGAGACAGGGAGAGATTGAAGTATGGAAACAAATACTATAAATGTCAAGTTCTGCGAACGAGCAGAATTTAGGATGGAGCTTGAGAGAGATTCCTTCACGTGTCTTGCAATTTTGCTGGAGACCATTGGGCTCCGAATTAAAAGCGTCGTTGGCGATGGAGCACCTCTCTGAGGGAGCGAACAAGGTCCGTTCGTTCCATTTCATATGTATTTGATTATTGAAGAAACTTTAAAAACGAGCGCTGCGAACAGGATTCGAACCTATGCAGGGAAACCCCATTGGATTTCAAGTCCAACGCCTTAACCACTCGGCCATCGCAGCTGCAAACGTTTATGATGCACGGCTGTAAATCAGAATGGGTAGGGTTATCACACGAGATCTGTGACACTTTGTTCTCTCAGACAGGTTTCCAACTGGAAACTTCCAGCTTGTTAATGTGCTGACTTTGCTGTCTCAGTGATAGAATTCTCGTTTGTCATGTGGGAAGCCGGGGTTTGAATTCAGGATTATTTTCATTCCCCATTCATAAAATCGCGTGAATTGTGCGACATTCGCCCTCAGCTTCAATCTGCGCACCATTTCGAGACATTTTCCTTTCTCCACGTGTGTTGCGTCGAAGCTGGGTTGGAAAATAACATTGCAAGTCTCACGCCTAAATCATTGGGTCATCGCAGCTGCAAGCGACAAATCCGACACGGCTGCAGAAGAGAATGAAGAAGGTTATGACAGGAGAACTCTGAGACTGTGTGTTCATTTAGACAGGTTTCGAACTGAACGCATGCCGCCGGCTGCTATGCGGACTTTGTTATTTCAGTAATAAAATTCTTGCTTTCTACGCGGGAGGCCCGGGTTCGATCACCGCCCACTGGAGGAGCATTTTCATTCTCCATTCATGAGGTCACGTGAATTGGGATACATTTACATTCAGCTTCAATTTGAACACCATCTTGGGAAATTTCCCTTTCTCCATGTGTGTTGTCGTCGACAGAACCTTGGCATTCTGTCCTCCATGCACTGGAATTAAGACAATCCTGCCGACTGCACCGCTGACACGAGGTGAGAAACCAATTCGTGATTTTGAACGAAAAATGGTCACACAGCAGGGCTCGTCCGGGATCTCTCACATAACAATCAGCAAATCCCCAAAGCGAGAATCATACCCCAAGATCAACGAGCCACTGGTAATAGAGGGGTGAAACCAATGCAGAATTCGGTGCCACCCACAGCCGATCGGATACCATTCTGTACATCCCATCACTTTTTCTAGTCCGAGGTACAACAATGTGAAGTTGTATTCTAACTATTTCTTATCAACAATATTAGCCTCTCTTTACCACATTCGTTTCGAATGTGTGACTTGTATTATCAAGTGAGACTTTGCAGAATTAATTGCTCTTAAGCTACATTGTTGTCTGTCTCGGCATCCGCAGATTATCCACTCGACCACAAGTATAACAGTGACTGCACTTCAAAAATACTTCATTGGCTGTAAAGCGCTTTGGGACGTCTTGAGGTCGTGAAAAGCGCTTTATAAATACAATACTTTGTTTTTATACTGGGCTAAAAGTCCTGATGATTTCACTATGAGGACGAAGAGATATCAATATGTGGACATTGGCTACGAATTCATCATCTGGGTTGGTCCTTCACGTTTCCTACCGTCTCAGTCTTTCGATCTTTACCGTTCTCTGCTGGTGTCGCAGGTTCGATGAGCTTTGGCCGTTCAACGAAGCCTGAGAAGTCCATCAGGGCAAAACAGAGAGGGACAGAGACAGCGAGATGTAGAGAGATAAAAGTTTCGAAAAAAAAGCCTGAATTTCAAGTTAGCAGAATTTGAAATGAGGCTTGAGAAAGATGGAATCATACACTCATAGAATCGTTACTGCACAGAAGGAGGCCATCCGGCCCATTGAGCCTGCCCCGGCTCTCTTTGAGAGCAATCCAGTTAGTCACATTCCCCCGTTCTTTCCCTGTAGACCCGCAAATATTATTCCTTCAAATACTTATCCAATTCCGTTTAGAAAGTCATGATTAAATCTGCTTCCACCAACCTTTCAGGCGATGCATTCCAGATTATAACTACTCGCTGATTTGAAACGTTTTTCCCCATATCGCCTTTGATTCTTTTGTCAACCACCGTAAATCTGTGTCCTCTGGTTCTCGACCCTTACGCCAACGGGAGCAGTTTCTGTTTATTTACTTTATCTAAACCCGTCATGATTATGACGGGTTAGTGTTAGCGAGGGATCACTTTGGGGCCAGTGATCATAATTCCATTAGTTTTAAGATAGCTATGGAGAAGGATAGGTCTGGCCCAAAAGTTAACATTCTAAATTGGGGAAAGGCCAATTTTGATGGTATTAGACTGGAACTTTCAGAAGTTGATTGGGAGAGTCTGTTGGCAGGCAAAGGGACGTCTTCAAAAGTGTGTTAACCAGGGTTCAGGGTGAGCACATTCCTTATAAAGTAAAGGGCAAGGCTGGTAGAAGTAGGGAACCTTGGATGACTCGGGAGATTGAGGCCCTAGTCAGAAAGAAGAAGGAGGCATATGACATGCATAGGCAGCTGGGATCAAGTGGATCCCTTGAAGAGTATAGAGATTGCCGGAGTAGAGTTAAGAGAGAAATCAGGACGGCAAAAAGGGGACATGAGATTGCTTTGGCAGATAAGGCAAAGGAGAATCCAAAGAGCTTCTACAAATACATAAAGGGCAAAAGAGTAACTAGGGAGAAAGTAGGGCCTCTGAAGGATCAACAAGGTCATCTATGTGCGGAACCACAAGAGATGGGTGAGATCCTAAATGAATATTTCGCATCGGTATTTACGGTTGAGAAAGGCATGGATGTTAGGGAACTTGGGGAAATAAATAGTGATGTCTTGAGGAGTGTACATATTACAGAGAGGGAGGTGCTGGAAGTCTTAACGCGCATCAAGGTAGATAAATCTCCGGGACCTGATGAAATGTATCCCAGGACGTTATGGGAGGTTAGGGAGGACATTGCGGGTCCCCTAGCAGAGATATTTGAATCATCCAACGCTACAGGTGAGGTGCCTGAAGATTGGATGGCAGCAAATGTTGTGCCTTTGTTTAAGAAGGGCGGCAGGGAAAAGCCTGGGAACTACAGACCGGTGAGCCTGACATCTGTAGTGGGTAAGTTGTTGGAGGGTATTCTGAGAGACAGGATCTACGGGCATTTGGAGAGGCAGGGACTGATTAGGAACAGTCAGCATGGTTTTGTGAGAGGAAAATCATGTCTCACGAATTTGATTGAGTTTTTTGAAGGGGGAACCAAGAAGATAGATGAGGGCTGTGCAGTAGACGTGGTCTTCATGGACTTTAGCAAAGCCTTTGACAAGGTACCGCATGGTAGGTTGTTACATAAGGTTAAATCTCACGGTATCCAAGGTGAGGTAGCCAATTGGATACAAAATTGGCTTGACGACAGAAGACAGAGGGTGGGTGTAGAGGGTTGTTTTTCAAATTGGAGGCTTGTGACCAGCGGTGTGCCTCAGGGATCGGTGCTGGGTCCGCTGTTATTTGTTATTTATATTAATGATTTGGATGAGAATTTAGGAGGCATGGTTAGTAAGTTTGCAGATGACACCAAGATTGGTGGCATCGTGGACAGTGAAGAAGGTTATCTAGGATTGCAACGGGATCTTGATAAATTGGGCCATTGGGCCGATGAATGGCAGATGGAGTTTAATTTAGATAAATGTGAGGTGATGCTTTTTGCGAGATCGAATCGGGCCAGGGCCTACTCCGTTAATGGTAGGGCGTTGGGGAGAGTTATAGAACAAAGAGATCTAGGAGTACATGTTCATAGCTCCTTGAAAGTGGAGTCACAGGTGGATAGGGTGGTGAAGAAGGCATTCAGCTTGCTTGGTTTCATTGGTCAGAACATTGAATACAGGAGTTGGGATGTCTTGTTGAAGTTGTACAAGACATTAGTTAGGCCACACTTGGAATACTGTGTACAGTTCTGGTCACCCTATTATAGAAAGGATATTATTAAACTAGAAAGAGTGCAGAAAAGATTTACTAGGATGCTACCGGGACTTGATGGTTTGACTTATAGGGAGAGGTTAGATAGACTGGGACTTTTTTCCCTGGAGAGTAGGAGGTTTCGGGGTGATCTTATACAAGTCTATTAAATAATGAGGGGAACAGATAAGTTAGATAGTCAAAATCGTTTCCCAAAGGTAGGGGAGTCTATAACGAGGGGACATAGATTTAAGGTGAGAGGGGAGAGATACAAAAGGGTCCAGAGGGGCAATTTTTTCACTCAAAGGGTGGTGAGTGTCTGGAACGAGCTGCCAGAGGCAGTAGTAGAGGCGGGTACAATTTTGTCTTTTAAAAAGCAATTGGACAGTTACATGGGTAAGATGGGTATGGAGGGATATGGGCCAAGTGCAGGCAATTGGGACTAGCTTAGTGGTATAAACTGGGCGACATGGACATGTTGGGCCGAAGGGCCTGTTTCCATGTTGTAAACTTCTACTTCTATCAAATCTCCTCTCAAACTTCCTGCCCTAAGGAGAACAACTCCAGATTCTCCAGTCGATCCACGTAACTGAAGTCCCTCATCCCTGGAACCATTCCAGTAAATCTTTTCTGCTCCACCTCTAAGGCCTTCTCATCCTTCCAAAAGTGCGGTGCCCAGAATTGGACACAATACTCCAGTTGTGGATTATTCTGAAGTTTCCTTCAAGCACCTTGAAGTTTTGCAAGAGACCATTGGGCTCCCAATTAAAAGGCTCTGCCGCGGTGGAGGATCTATCTGAGAGAAGGAAATGCGGCCCGTTATCTCCAGTTCATATTTTTTTGAGCATTGAACAAAACTGTAAACAATAGCGCCGTGAGCAGGATTCCAATGTTTCACCGAAAGACCCCGTCGAGTTTTAGATCAAACGCCTGAACCATTCGGCCATCACAAGCAGCGAGTGCTCGTAATGCACGGCTGTAAATCAGAATGCGCAAGGTGCTCAGAGGAGATTTGTGAAATGATATGTTGTTTTAAACAGGTTTCCAACTGGACACAGAGAGCCCGATACCATGCAAACGTTGCTGTTTCACTGGTAGAATTTGCACTTACCACGCGAGGGAACAGGGTTCGTTTTCCCGACCAATTAAGGCGCATTTTTATTCTGCACCTCTGAGATCGCCTGAATTGCGATAAATTCACCTTCAGTTTCAATCTGCACACCGCCGTGAGGCATTTGACTCTCTCCGTGTGTGTTGCGTCGATAAACCGGCTGCATTCTGGCCTCTGGACCTCAAACATGCTGGAGAATTAAATCAATCCTGCTTTCTGCAACGCTGAAAAGATGTGAGAAAGAAATGAGTGAATCCTCACTGGAAATAGTGAAACAGGAGGGTTCTGGGATTTGAACTGTGGAACTCTCACATATCAAACAGTGAAACGTCCAAAATGAAAACCATAATCCGAGAACAAGGAGCCGTCAGTAATACAACCGGACAACCAGTCGAAAATTTCCCTGTTACCCACAACCGATCGCCCATTCATTCAGACCGCTTCTGTCCATCGAATCATAGAATGGTTACAGCACAGAAGGAGACTATTCGGCTCATCGAGCCTGTGGCCGCTTTTTATAAGAGCCATCCAATTAGTCCCACTCCCCGGCCCTTTCCCGGTGCTCTGTATTTTTCCCCTTGAAATTCCTTTTTTAAGTCACGATTGAATCTGATTCCACCATCCTTTCAAGCAACGCATTCCAGAGCAGAACGACTCGCTGCGTCATTAAATTTTTCCTCATATCGCCTTTTGTTCTTTTGCAATCACCTCAAATCTGTGTCCTCTGGTTCCCGACCATTCCGCCAATTAAAACAGCTTCTCTTTGTTTACTTTATCTAAACTCTTCATGACTTTGAACACTTCTATCAAATCTCCTCTGAACCTTCTCTGCTCTAAGGGGAACAACCCAAGCACGAGGCAAATGCGGTCAATTAGCTTCATTTAATTTGTTTGATCATTAAACAGACCTTTAAAGACAGGCGTTGTTTTGTGGAAGTTTGAGCTGGTGGCTTAAATCGCTTGTTTCAATGTCTGGGGCGTTTCTCGATTCGAATTTTACCACTGACAGAATTTCTGCAAATATCCATTTTGACCTGTTCACAGAAATCCCGATTGTAGTGCGATGGAGCAGAGGATGTGAAAGAAGCTGAAAGTGAAAGTGCAGATATTATTTTCATCACGGGGACAGGACACGTTTCCACAGGTAAGGACATCTCACCTGAAGATTCTTTCCAGCAGAGTGGGACAGGTGATCAGAGTGACCGGGCTCTAACGGCGCAATCGATCCTTATATGAGTTACAGGCTCGGGAAATGCCGGGGTTTTTAATTCGAGTCTCACCAAGATCAAACAATCCTTTTCCTTGTGAACATTTCGACCGAAGTTGAAGGTACAATTGATGTGCTCCAAAATTCATTTAATTATCTGAATTGCCATGTGGTTCCTCCGGACTACGCTGTTGCAAGACCAGATGAGATGTTTAGTATTACTTGTTTACAGGAGGGAGGCTGCAGTTTTGTAGACACAAACTATGATTTTGATCCATCTTCAAATCGTGGGATTTAACTGGAGCTTTAAACCAGCGCCTTGGACCACTCAGCCAGGATACTTTCCATCCTACACTTCAGGAGCTAGTTTTACAGGAATAGAATTACTGCAGGCAAGAATTCGACCCCTGAAGCACCAATGCTCACACGGCAGCAGGATGCATGTGTCCAGTTAGAAACCTGTCTGAAGGAACATGCAGTCTGACAGAGCCGGAAGTCCAGCAGATTGACTTTCGGTTTGAGCAGATGTTGAGTCTCCTTCTTGAGAGAGTTTCGCCAATCCAGCTCAGAGTGGTTTAAGAATCATGAATTCGGGTGTGACTGGAGCCACTTGTGTAAGATGAAGTGTCGGGGGCAGTTTCACATCCTTGACGGACATTAATGATCCTGTTGCGGATTTGCTGCAAAATTTCACTTCCCAGCTCCCGAACTAAAATCCAACGCCGTTGCAACTCGAATCCACAACCTTTGAATAGCTTATCAAACAAAACAAGTAGAAGTCCAACACACTAGTCATTGCACCACAGGGACAGTTGCCAAAAAAACCGAATAAAAAAGAAAGACGTGTTTCTCCGGTCCAGGGGCAAAGTGACAATGGATGTTATTCAAAAAACTGTCCCCTCGAATCTGTCTTCACTTATTTTTTTGTAAAGCTTCGATTTTAAAAGTTATAAAAAGCCGAAATAAATGAAGTAAATTATTAGAATCGAATCCGTGATTAAGGCGTTACAACACACTCTAAGCAACTGAGTTAACCGGCCGCACTGACGGTCCATTCGACATTTTAATTAATTTCTGTACCTGTACGCCAGTTGGTAGCGCTTTCTGTACTTAAGAACACAAGAACATAAGAAATAGGAGCAGGAGTAGACCAATCGGCCCCTCGAACCTGCTCCGCCATTCAATAAGATCATGGCTGATCTGATCCCAGCCTCAAATCTAAATTCATGTCCAATTTCCTGCCCGCTCCCCGTAACCCCTAATTCCCTTTACTTCGAGGAAACTGTCTATTTCTGTTTTAAATTTATTTAATGATGTAGCTTCCACAGTTTCCTGGGGCAGCAAATTCCACAGACCTACTACCCTCTCAGTGGACCCCTAAATCTCTCTGCTCCTCCACAATTCCCAGTTTCTCACCTTTTAGAAAACATTCTGATTTATCTTTCGTAGATTTAAAGTGGATGACCTCGCTCTCCCCCACATTGAACTCTATTTGCCGCAGTTTTGCCCACTCACTGAATCTATCAATTCCCACTTTTCAACTTCCTGCTTCTATCTTCATGACATTTTGCGTCACCAGAAGGCTGCGTGTTCAAATCACGGGGTAACCGTTACTTTTCGAGCTGATCAGATTCTGTATCTTTCCGGGATGAATATTTTATCTGCTTTTTCTCAATAAACAGAACCTTGCTGTAAAGTCTGCTTCCCTGGTTCTCAAATTTCAGGAAGGCGTCTCATTCTGTCCTCGACTTTTGATCTTGAACTGCGGTTGAAACGTTTTCAAAGAGGGAAAAGAAGTCCCCAAGTCGCTCCACCTGCATCTCAAACGCTTTGGGAAGAAGCTCAGTTCAAACATTCAGGAATTTAAAGGCACCTCAATGACCTGCATTTTCTTGGAATGAGTTTTGTTCGCCATTGCATTCGACCGTGAAATCGCTCCCGGCTTTCATCTCACTGAAGTGAAGAGTGTGACCGCGTTACATCTGTCAGAGTGGAAGTGACGAGTTTGGGGTCGGTATGGGTCGTTTACAACTTTTGAAATCTCACCAAGCAGCAGAGAAAAAGAATCTTGGAATCAAATTGTCCCTGTCAGTGATGAATTGAAGTGAAAATCGTTCCAAGCAGATCTGGACAACTCGCAGTGCAGCCGCACAGGAGTTCCAAATCCACCTTCTCGCCACTCGGCAATCGCATGAATTGAACTTTACTCTGACCCAGTGTCACCGCGCTGAAATCGAGTATGTCTCGGCCACACTTTTTCTGAACATCATGGTTACTGGTTTAAGAGTGAAAACTGCCGTCCGCTTCACTGTAAGTGCAAGAGACATCTTTGTAAACACCGAGTCGTGTCACAGACCTGCTCGTCGGACCTGCTCATTTCATCTCATCTCATTTTCAGCAAACCTGAATATTACTGGAATAGAGAATGGCGAATCACAGCTCGAGAAATCAATCCTCTCGACCACGAGGGGAAGGAGTCTTCCAACATACAGGTGTTTAATGACAAGGTGAGTTTAATGTTCAGGAATAATAGAGCACAGATTTTCGGTCGTGCAAACTTCACACACTTTATTTTGGAAAAGGAAACTGATAGCAGAGAGAATTTATTTTGATCGCTGCAACCTGAATTTTTCGTTCGTTGAATCAGTAGTTCAACAGCAAACGTGTGCTGTCTCTGTGGCGCAATCGGTTAGCGCGTTCGGCTGTTAACCGAAAGGTTGGTGGTTCGATCCCACCCAGGGACGGTAGGGTAACTTTTATCTTCATGGTCTCGCATTTCCTGGTTCCGATGTTTGTTTTGGCTGCAAAACAAATGCCCGCTTTCGATGCCAGCTGAGTGCGGCCGATCTTCCATCATTTCACCTGTGATTGGCTTCGCCGAAATCTGAATTCTTCTTGACAGACAAGGTCTGACATCGATATTTCTGCAGTGACCGACACCAGACTGTTTCCACAATGAATGTCACTCCCTTTTATTTTGGAAACGCAAAATTGTATTCACATTCCGAACGGTTTCAGTTGATTTGTGAGAGATCATGAAAGGATCCTGCAGCGCTGCCTTGGATAATAACAACAGTTCGAAGCCGCATTTCAGTCGCGGCAACAAATCCTCACATCCGAGTATCTGCACCTTTGCAGCAGAGTATCTGCACCATTACACTGGAGTATCTGCACCGTTGCACCGGAGTATCTGCGCCCTTACAACCATTAACTCATCAACTGTCCCCAATCATCTTTATCAGCGTCAGGAGCCCTAAACAAAACCCAACAGTGAAGAAATTGGCTTTATGATTCTTCACTAATGTGCGGACACATTTTTATTAACGGAACTTTGAAGGAGATTTGGGGAAAGTGGCCGCTGATACTCAGAAACTACTGCTTGTTTTTTTTTTGCTCAGCAGGCTCATTGGTTGAGGGGTATGATTCTCGCTTCGGGTTTGTTGTTTGAAATATGTGAGAGGTCCCGGGTTCAAATCCCGGACAACCCCTCATTCCCCCCCCCCCCCCCCCCCCCGACTTTTGATCTTGAGCTGCTGTTCAAACTGGCAGGGTGTTTGTCGGTATTTCAATAATCTCACGACCTCTGAATGCATTCTACTTGCAATTGCAATTGACCTTGAAACCGCTCTCGGATTTCATCTCACTGAAGCAGAATGTGGCCCCTTTTTGTTTCAGCGTGGAGGTGACGAGGTTGTGGTTGATAACCGCGGGCACACCTGTCCGGACATTGGTAGTCAGAATGTACAAAATGCTGTCTCAAATATTCTGTTGTCATCCAGGGAGCTCTAGTTTTGCATGCCCAACCTTTCCTCTAGTAAGAATGTGACCCGAACTATCTCCTCACTCAAAGCCTCCCATTGCTCATTTACTGTTTTAGCTGCCAATCTTTGATTCCAATCCACCTGGACCCGATCACTTTTCAACTCGCTGAAATTCGCTCTTCCCAGTTCAGTATTTTCATGCTTGATATTTCCTTGCATTTTCCATAACTATACTAAACCTGCTGCAAATGCTCTCCCACTGAATCATGCTCCACTTGCCCCACTTCTTTCCCCTAAATAAATCCAGCACTGCTTCCTTCCTTGTTGGGCTGAAAACATACAGATTAAGAAAGTTCTCTTGGACACATTTCAGGAATTGCTCGCCCTCTTTGACATTTGCACTGCTCTTTCCCAGTCTATATTCGGATAAATGAAGTTCCCTTTTATCAATGCTCTAAAATTATTGCATCTTTCTGCAATTTGCTGCCAATTTGCTCCTCCATCTCCTTCCCACTTGTTGGCCCCCTATAGTCTGCATCCAGCAGCGTAATAGCTCCTCAATTGTTCCTTAATTCTAAACAAATAGATTCTGCCTTTGAACCCTTAAGCATGGCGACCCTTTCTACCGCTGTAACAGTATTTTTGATCAATAGTGCCTGGCCCACACCCAACCCCCCCCCCCCCCCAACTTTTATCCCCTGCCTTTCCTGAATACGTTGTAGCCAGGAATATGTAAGTGGCCACTCCTCCGCTTGTTTGAGACAGGTCTCCATTATTGACACTATAACATAATCCCATGTTACCACTTGTGTCTGCAGCTCACCAACCTTATTGACCAAGTATGTTAAACACAACATCAGGGCATAAGGGTAGGACAAGTTCTAATGCCCAATTAAATGTTCTATACACTAATGCCCGTAGCATAAGAAATAAAATAAGGGAATTAGAAGCGTAAATTGAGCTTATAGTGCATGACTTAGTGCTCATCACTGAGACTTGGCTCCAAACTGGGCATGACTGGGAGATAAATATTTCTAGTTATAAGCCGTTTAGAAAGGATAGGGACATTGGAAAAGGCGGTGGAGTAGCGATATTGAGGAGGGATACTATTACTGCATGAGAAAGAAGACATATCAGTAAAGGTGAGCACGCAGTAGAAAGGCTTTGCGTGGAAATGAGTAACAGAATAGAATGCAAGACTTTGGTGGGAGTTGTTCATAGACTTCCGGACAGCAGTGAAAAAGTAACAGGATACACAGAAGCGGACAGGATGTTAGGGGTCTGGAACTCACTGTCTGAAAGGGTGGTCGAGGCAGAACTTAGATGTGCATTTGAAGTGCCGTAACCTACAGGGCTATGACCAAGTGTTGGAAAGTGCGATTAAGTTGGATAGCTCTTTTTCGGCCATCATAGACACGATAGGCCGAATGGCTTCCTTCTGTTTTGTAACTTTCTATGATTCTATGTGTGTGAAGGGATTCGTTCAGTCATCACACGTGCTGAGACACCAGCGAGTTCCCACAAGTGACTGTAGGGGTTGGATTCTGCTGTTAATCCCATCCAGGACTGAACCATATTCATTCTGACATTTGGGGTTTGTTTCTGCTGATGTTAATAACCGCTATAACTGGGCTGGAGTTTAAGATTCTGGATATGTTAAATAAATCAGCTATGTTTTTAACACCTTGATGTAGATTTTGGTCTTTCCCACCTGAGTGTTTAGCATCACCTGACTGGAGCTCAGAAAGCACAATCTGGGGCGAGGATCGTCCGGTGGGAACAGAACTTCAGCCTGGACACAGTCCTTCACGACCACAGTGAGAGGGGCAAACGGCACTTTGGTCTTTCCCGTCGCTCTTCACTGACAGCAAAGTCACCGTGCGGCGTCCAGTCTAATAATGACTGTGGTACTTATTCTATGTTTGTTTGACAGTCCTGAGTCTACCATTTAAAGCAGGCGTTAACTGATTTAAAGTAAACCCGCTTAAAAGAAATGGGTTATCAGTTGTGATATCCGTGAAGCCAATGTTCCATTCCTTTATATGATTGATGTGCCTGATTTCCGACCGCAGTTTCAGTGGTGGAATATCAGCACTGCTCAGCCGGCTATGATCACGATACATTTTCTTACAAACCAAACACAGATTGAAACCCTGCAACTTTGAGGCGATGAATCCTTCGAGAAAAAATAAATAAGGGTTCGAACCATTAAACTTTCTCGCTAAATGAGAGCACCACCGAAACTTACAAAGAGGTCACCTGCTAAACCAGCAATTCACTGAGCGAAACTATGAGATTGCAGCCACCAATATAACAGTTGTCTACTGTCAGTTTACTTCTCCAAAATGACAGGATTTTTACTCCTGCAAGCTTCAACCAACGAGCTGGTCTTCACTCCGGAAACAGCAACTGTGAAGTTCAGAGAAACGTGTTCGATTTCAGCGCGGTGACACAAGACCAGTGTAAAGCTCAGTCAATGAGATCGCCGAGTGGCGAGAGGGTGGATTTGGAATGCCTGAGCGCCTGCACTGCGCACTTTTCAGATCTGCTTGGAGCACCAATCCCTTCAATTCATCACTGACAGGGACAGTTCGATTCTCTGTTTCTTTTCCTTGAGGCTTGGTGAAATTTTAAAAATTGATAGAGACCAATGTTAAAGCGAATCTCGTCAGTGACATGCTCACAGATACAAAGCGGCCAGACTCTGCTTCAGTGAGATGAAAGCCCAGAGCGGTTTCAAGGTCGAATGCAATTGCAAGCAAAGCTCGTTCAATGAAAGTGGAAGTCATTGAGGTGCCTTTAAGTTCCTGATTGTTTGAAATGAACTTCTTCTGAAAGCGTTTGAGATTGAGGTGGAGTGATTTGGGGATTTCTTTTCCCTCTTTGCAAAAGTCTGAACCGCCACTAAAGAAAAAGTCAAGGGCTAAATTGGGGATTCTACGGGATATGGACCTCGAATCGAGAATTATACCCCGAACTCAACGAGCCCAGAAACAAGAACGTGTCCTTACATTAATGTGTGACGCTCACATTCTCTGAGGGGTCTGTCTGCAAAATAAAAGGGCATTTTGAAGAGATATTCTGAGCAGTTCCGTATTGGACCCCGAACAAAGTACAAACACCGCACGATGCTTTTGCTGGTCAAATTCACTAAACATCATAAATTCCACAAAAGCACCACAAGGAGTTGAATCTGTGACCGGAGTTCTTTAAGCAATTAAGCCACGGAGCCAATTCACGGGCACGCTTCTCACTTCCTCATTAATATCTGTGCTACACATTCTGTTGGGGGTTCAGACTGTTTTATCTTTGTCAATTTCATAGAAAATAAAAGCAAGAGTCGATCATTCTGCTCTGCCATTCAAAATGATCATGGCTCATCGTCCAGTTCTGTACCCTGTTCCCGCTTTTTCCCCATATCCCTTGAGCATTAAGAAATATATCTATCTGCTTATTGAATAAGTCTAATGACTTGGCCTCCACTGCCTTCTGTGGTAGTGAATTCCACAGGTTCACCACCCACTGAGTGAATAAATTTCTCCTCATCTCGGTTCTAAATGACATACACCGTATCCTGAGACTGTGACCCCTGGTTCTGGACTCCCCAGCTACCGAGAACATCCTCCCTGCATCTAGTCTGTCTCATCCTATTAGAATTTTATATGTTTCGATGAGATCACCCCTCATTCTTCTAAACTCGAGCGAATATAGTCCTGGTCGACCCAATCTCTCCTCATACGTCAGTCCTGCCATCCTCGGAACAAGTCTGCAAAACCTTCGTTGCACTCCCTCCATGGCAATGACATCTTTCCTCAGATAAGGAGACCAAAACTGCACACAATACTCCAGATGGGGTCTCACCAAGGCCCCGTACAACTGCAGTAAGACATTCCCTGTTCCTGTACTCAAATCCTCTTGCATTGAACGCCAACATACCATTCGCCTTCCTAACTGCTTGCTGCATCTGAATGCTCGCTTTCAGCGACTGGTGTACAAGGACACCCAGGTCTCGTTGCACCTCCCCATTTTCCCAATCTATCACCATTCAGATAATAAACTGCCTTTCTGTTTTGACAAAAAAAGTAGATAACCTCACATTTATCCACGTTATACTGCATCTGCCATGTTCTTGCCCACTCACCCAACTTGTCGAAATCACATTGGACCCTCTTTGCATCCTCCTCACAGCTCGCATTCCACCCCAGCTTTGCGTCGTCTGCAAACTTGGAAATGTTACATCCCGTTCCGTTCGCTCATCCAAATCATTGATATATATTGTGAATAGCTGGGGTCCCAAGCACTGATCCCTGCCGTTCCCCACTAGTCACTGCCTGCCACCCGGGAAAAGACCAGTTTATTCCCACTCTTTCCAGTCTGTCAACCAATTCTCAATCCAGGCCAGTCTATTCCCCGAATCCCATGTGCTTTACTTTTGCACACGGTCCTCTTCTGTGGGACCATATCAAAGGCCTTCTGAAAATCCATGTATACCACATCCACTGGTTCTCACCTATCTAATCTACGAGTTACATCCTCAAAAAACTCCAGTAGATTTGTTAAGCATGATTTCCCTTTCATAAACCTATGCTGACTTTATCAAATCCCATTAATGCCTTCTAATTGTTCTGTTATCACATCTTTTAAAATAGACTCGAGCATTTTCCCCACTACTGATGTTAGGCGAACTGGTCATTAATTGCCTGTTTTTTCTCCCCCTCCTTTTTTTTTAAAAAAAAGTGCAGTGACATTTGCAACCCTCCAATCTGTAGGAACTGTTCCAGAGTATAGAATTTTGGAAGATGATCACCAATGCATGCACTCTTTCCAGGGCCACTTCGTTTGGTACTCTGGGGTGTAGATTATCAGGCCCTGGGCATTTGTCAGCCTTTAACTCCATTAATTTCCCAAGCATTTTTTCTTTAAAAGTAATACTGGTTTCCTTCAGTAGAAACTTGGTTCCTCACATTTCTGGAAGGTTGTTTGTGTCCTACTTTGAGAACAGAACCAAAGTATGTTTTTAATTGTCTTCACTAATCTTTTTCTCTTGACATTTAGAGAAATTTTTACAGTCAGTTTTTATGTTCCTGCTTGTTTACTCTCATACTCTAATTTTTCCCGCTTAGTCAATCTCTGTCCTCCTTTGCTGAATTTTAAACTGCTTCCAATCCTCAGGCTTGTTGCTTTTTCTAGCAATTTTATATGTCTCCTCTTTGGATAAATACTATCCCTAATTTCTTTTTTATTTTTGTGCCAGACAGGAATCAATAATTGTTGTAATTCCTGCACATGTTCTTTAAATATTAGCCATTGCCTATCCACCGTCATCCCTTTGTGAAGTTCCCCAATCCATCCTAGCCAACTCACACTTTCATAATTTCCTTCATTTAGATTCAGGACCCCAGTTTCGGATTCAACTACTTCAGTCTCCATCTGAAATAAGGAATTCTATCATGTTATGGTCGCTCTTCTCTAAGGGAGCCCGCAAAAGATTGTTAATCAATCCTTTCTCATCGCACAATACCCAATCTAGGATCGCCTGTTCTCTAGTCGGTTCCTCAAAGTATTGGTCTAGAAATCAATCATGTGCACTCCAGGAATTCCTTCCCCACAGTATTATTGCTAATTTGGTTTGACCAAACTAAATGCTAAATTAAGTCAGCGTGATTACAGTTGTACCCTACTTGCATGCGTCTCCTATTTCCTGTTTAATGCCCTCTCCGACATCACTACTGTTTGGGGGGCAATAGACAACCCCCACCGTTTTCTGCCCCTTGGTATTTTAGCTCCACCCATACAGATTCCACATCGTGATTTTCTGAGCCAATATCCTTCCTCACTATTGCGTTGATTTCCTCCTTTACTAACAACGCTACCTCACATCATTTCACTTTTTGCCTGTCCTTCCTAAATATTGACTACCCCTGGATGTTCAGTTCCTATCCTTGGTCACCCTGCAGCCATGTCTCCATAATCGTAACTTTTTCATACCCATTAATCTCTGTGCTGTTAATTCATCGACCTTATTGCAAATGCTCCACACATTAAGACAATGCCTTCAGACTGGTCTTGAAGATTGCTAGTTATCTAGTTTTTTTTTGCACTATGGCCCTATTTGTTTTTTGCTCTTGTTTTCTCCGCCTGCCACTATTGCTTCCTCCCTTTTTCTTGTTTCTATCCTTGTTTTCCCCTCCTGTCTCCCTGCTCAGGTTCCCATCCCCCTGCCATTCCAGTTTAAACCTTCCCCAACAGCACGAGCAAACTCCCCTGCGAGGACATCAGTCCTGGTCCGGCTCCGGTGTAACCCGTCCCACTTGTACAGGTCCCACCTTCTGCAGAACGGTCCCAATGTCCCATGAATTTAAATCCCTCCCTCCGACACCATCCCTGCAGCCACATATTCATCTGGTCTATTCTCCTGTTCCGATAGCCGGAGAGACCAGCAGCCAGTGGTCATGCGAGGAGAGCCCAACACTCGCCAGGCTTGGCAAATTGGTCAATCGATGCAGTCAGGGAAGAGCCAATTCCAGAGACATGTGCCCAGGACCAGTGTTAGAGGCAAGTGAACCAGTCATTCCTGACCGACACTATTTTGCTACAAACCCACCACAGCTTTGCCCTGGATCTCAATGCGAATCGTTGGGGGCTGGAATTGTTTGCTGCAGCCGTGGGATGCTGCAAAAACAATTCTCAAACCAGGTACCAAGTTAACTCACTGCAAACAGTACAATCCAGCGAGCATTTGAAAGATAACGAGACCAGCAATCGTCTATAACAGGAGTTTATTATCCAACAGACACATCTACAGTTCCATAGAGCTGCACTCGGAGCCCACCCTGCGGCCCTGCTCCATTTTCCACAAAGCAACAGTCCCGACCAACAGGGCCACGGAGAGCAGTGCTACCCCAACCGCTAATCCAGGAACAAGGGAGGTGGAATCAACAGCAGCATCTGTGGGGAGAAGCCAGGGTTAGATGGGCACCAGTTACTCCATCACGAGAGACAGGTGGAAGCTCCCTGTTTACCTTTCTCATCCTGGTGGATCCGAGCAGCCAATCTCTCCTCACCTTCCAAGAAAAGGATGGGTCCATCAGCGGTCACCAAGGCCCCAGACCGGTTATCGGCGCTTCTTCGCCTCTCTGGGGGCGAAGGAGAACAAGAGACAAGAGTTGATGTTGAATAATTACATCTTCAGTTGTCTGCAAATCCTGAATCAGATGGCCTCATGCAAAAAACATCAGGGCCCTGGGTACCGGACAGAGTTTAGAATTCCGGCTATAATTGCATCTGGTTCTCACCAAACCGATTCTCAGAAGGACGCACCAACTGAGCAGGGTTTGCAATTGCTGCTGCTACAATGGCCAGTCTGGTCTCCTGTGAAGGAGACACTGTTTGATGCATTACTTTGACCCGCAGTTTCAGGAGACCTTCAAATTGGCCAGGTGTCCGGCCCCGGGACATCCTTTCAGTTGCACCCTGAATTCCCGGTGTCAGAAAGACGACAATTAGATGCTGGTAAAATGTTCTCCAGTGCCAAGGGTGGACTATTCCGAACCGGTTGCGGAACACACCCGTGCCAACAATGGGAGGATTCTGCTCTTCAGCGGTCGGCAAGTAGGGCAGCTCAGCATCCGGGCAATTAGCAAGGAACCAGAAATACTTCATTCATCCCATTTCAAGGATCAGAGCGTCCTTCACAATTACTGACCTGGTACAAGGTGTGCTCAGAACCGCTGCCCTAGATTGCCATTCTAAATGGAAACCTGCACCGAATGCAACTGGGAAAGTTCCCAGAACCGCCAGATTCAGGACACTCCTCCTGTGCCCAGTGTTCGGCCTCTTGCTGAGGGAGCCCCGTGTTCAGATGACCCACACCCACCCCTCCCCATCAGTGTTTAGTTTCTAGTCAGATTACAGGTACTTACTGGGGCTGCAGGGAGCCGTGCAGTTCTCTCGAGTGGAAGGGTAGCAAACCTCAGCACTGCAGTGGAAATAAACCTGCAAAGCGACAGTGCAGTATGGTCAATCCCACAGCTCCCAGTCCGGAGATTAATGCTTCTACAGTCAACTGACCAACAGGGGCCTGCTCACTTAACACCCAGGGAACAAGTGACCGGGAAAGAAGCACTGAAGGAAACTCACCTCCCCGGTCAGAGCCCGGCCCGAAACTCGGTCCCAGAAAGCGAACGTGCTGACTACAAAACGATTATGGTGAGTTGGGAACCGCAAATGGGAATCAGCGTTTACCGGAAGGAGGCGGGTTTTGTAGTTATCACCAGCAAAGGGGCACCTGGAACAGAGACAGTGAGTCACACGATTATAGGTATACATGAAACCAATTATACCAGCGTCTGGAACAAAATATCAACTTCGAAGGAATATTTCCCCAATCACTAACCCGGACTGAAGTAATGATTTCTGTATTAATCCCCGCCCATGTCGCCCCCTCCCCAATCCCCACACTGCCTCAAGCCCTCACTCGCTCCCTTACCTCTCCACCAGGAGGTCCCATCGGATCCCCGAATACGGCTCTGGGGTGGGGGTCGCCCAGCAGTCATTGAGCACCAGCACAAGGGACGGATCGTTCCGATTCAGAACACGAACCTCCACAAACACGGGGTCCCGGAGCACACTCAGGATCGGGTAGTCACTCGCCACGTACCAGCTCCGGTAGCCACCATCTGGAAAGAGAAAGATGAAGGGCGCGCACTATTTGGAGAGAGAGCCTCAAGTTGGACACTACTATCAGCGAGCACTCGTTACCTCTCGCTATTCTCAGCTCCAGAAGCAGGATCCCGGCCTCAGTGGCAGGCAGTGGTGGAGAAAGGGTGTAAACTCTGGGCTTCACCTGCAGATCAGACTCCTGGCTTCCCCTGTAACTGCACTGGACATGGAGCCTGCAAGAGAACGGACGCGGCTGGAGAATTCAGGTCCTCACTGTCTCTACCCGCTGAATGTGCTCCTATTCTCACCTGAAAGGGCTGTCCCGGGTCACCGATCCCAAAGCGCCATCCAAAATCTCAAACTCACCCAACACATCCGTTTCATACAGGATGTTCACGCCGTCCAGCTACAAGAGACAGAAGACCATCAGTCCCGAACTGAGCCATTGATGGGACTCCCAGCCCGCAATACCTACCCGCTGAGTAGCACCACATTCAGTGACTGCGAACTGAAAGAGCACAGTGTCTGCAGAGGCCACGGTCGGACTGCACTCAGCTCCGTCTCCCTCCTTCAGATGGACCGTTGTCAGGTTTACAGGAGGCAGCGTCAAATCCTTGGAGATAGCGATGAGGACCAGCCCATCCTTGGTGCAGACTGCAAGAGAGTCAATGAAAGGCGGTTAGTTGACCCACGGGGAGGGTCAAGGGAACCGTTACAGGGAAGGGGACAAGCCCCTTCCATGTTTCAGTTTCTAACCCGTCCCATTATCTGTCTAACGGAAGCCAGTTGACTAATTACAGCTCGTCACCACGCTGCTTGGATTTAAATTGCTCGCATCTCCGATAGAAATTAAATATCAAATTCAAATGGTCAGTGGCAACAGGGGCCGGGGCTCATTCACTCTGCCCCTCCCTCCCCCAACTACCTGGACAATTACACAGGGCAGAATTCAACCAGTGTGAATCCCAAGTCACCGAGCAACGGTGGAATGATTCTAACTGCAGATATTGTGTCAAAGCCCGATTAACTATTTCCCTTTCTGTTTGATTACCAGCCCCCAATCCCACAATCAATTATACTCTGCCGGATTAGAGACTCAATCACACCACCATTTCCACTCTCCGGACTGGAAAGGTTTGAAATTCCAACTGACGTTGTAGGACAGGAAGGAGAAAGAGGAAACTGTCCAGGGAAACCCCGAGTACAGCTAGATTGCGGGTGAACCTGAAAAGTCCTGGCCCAGAATATAAACGGACTGAGAATACACCCACCTGGAAGACTGTCCAATGAATAGAAACACGGCGGTGCATCCCGGCTCCCCGCATCAAAGCAGCAGCCTCTCTGCACACACTCACTGGCTTCAATTCCCGGAAATCCGCAGTCTTTGCGGTTTTTGGGAGACAGCCAACATTTATCGGCGGGGAAAAGGAGAGAGGGCGGCTGAGCTGAACAGATTACAACAAGTAACAAACCAAGAATCCCCAAACCCTCCATTATAACAAACAAACCCTCCCAGGTAAGTGAGAGGAGAAAACCGACTCCCTCTTTTTATCGCAGCGCTGTTAACTGGCAGTAATTGTCTGTTCCAATCAGCATGAGGCACAGTCCGAGGCCCACGGGCTCCGGAACATAAACCAGCATTCGCACGGCTCACACGGAGATGGGCCTGTTGTTGATGGAAGAAAAAAGGTGAGACTGGGTCCAACGACAAAAAAAGAAGAAAAAAAAAAGGTGAGACTGGGTCTAACGACAGCTCCACAATTCGCCCCCGGACTTCTTGTTTGGTTGCATTGAAATTGTTGCTTTTTTCCCCCTTGACACCTTTATTTCTTCATCACAAAATTAAAAGAAACTGGAACCACATCACATTATTAGTTTCTATTTTGCTTTTTTAGTCACTTTTATTTCTTGGACCCAACGTCACCTTTAATAGTTGATAAAAAAATAGGCCCCATCTCAGTGTGATCCGTGGGAATGCGGTTTTTTTAATACTAATTAATAAACAGAGTCAAATCAATATGTTATAGTCCAGATACAGTAAGGTAGCATTAGTGGTTATGTTACTGAACTTGTAATCTAGCAGGCCTGGACGAATAATCTACGTGTCATAAGTTCAAATTCTGCCACGGCAGCTGGGGAATTTAAATTCAATTAATTAATTAAAATCTGGAATTAAAATACGACTATCAGTAATGGTGGCAATGAAACGACCGGATTGTCATAAATAAAACCCATCTGGTTCACTAATGTCCTTCAGAGAAGGAAACCTGCCGTCCTTACCCGGTTGGCCTATGATGTGACTTCAGGCCCACAGCAATGTGGTTGATTCGTAATTGCCCTCTGAAATGGCCTAGCAAGCCACTCAGTTGTAAAAACTCGTTTAAAAAAAGTCATACTAAGAATGAAACTGGACATGAAAAAGGCACCCAAGCCCAGTTGACCCTGCAAAGTCCTCCTCACTAAAATCTGGGGACCAGTGCCAAAATTGGGAGAGCAGTCAAGCAACAGCCTGACATAGCCATACTCACAGAATCATGCCTTTCAGCAGAGGTCCGTGACTCTTCCATCACAATCCCTGGGTATGTGCTGTCCCACTGGCAGGACAGACAAACCAGAGGCGGTGGTGCAGTGATATACAGTCAGGAGGGAATGGCCCTGGCAGTCCTCAACATTGATTCTGGACCAAATGCAAATCTCATGGCATCAGGTCAAACATGAGCAAGGAAACCTCCTGCTGATTACCACCAACCGCCCTCCCTCAACTGATGAATCAGTCCTCCTCCATGTTGAGCACCACTTGGAGAAAGCGCTGAGGGTAGCAAGGGCCACAGAAGGTACTCTGAGTGGGGGACTTCAATGTCCATCACCAAGAGTGGCTCGGTAGCACGACTACTGGCCGAGTCCTGAAGGACAAAGCTGCCAGACTGGGCCTGCAGCAGATGGTGAGCGAACCAACACGAGGGGAAAAATTTACTTGACCTCGTCCTCACAAATCTACCTGTCGGAAATGCATCTGTACATGACAGTATTGGTGGGAGTGACCACCGCACAGTTCTCGTGGAGACGAACTCCCGTTTTCGCACTGAGGACACCATCCAACCTGTTGTGTGAACAGATCGTGGAAGCTCAAAACTGGGCCTCAGATACCTGTTATCTGGGGCAGATTAAATGGTGGAATATCAGCCGCGCTCAGCTGGCAATGTTTACGGTACATTTTCATGCAAACAGAACACACATTCGAAACCTGGAAATGCGAAACAACGAATGTTAAGGTAAAAACTCCCTGTCATCCCCGGGTGGGCTCAAACCAACATTTTCAGTTAACAGCCGAACGCGTTTACCAATTGGACCACAGAGACACGACGTTTGGTTTCCTGAACCACTAATTCACCGAGCTAACGTTTCAGCTTGAAACGATCAATGTAACAGCTGTCTTACCATCAGTTTACTTTTCCAAAATAAAGGGTGTGCAGCTTGCACGAGTGAAAATCGATGCTGTCTTATTTCTGAACATCAAACTCCCATTGTCCCTAAATGCCTGTATGTTGGAAGACTCGGTCACCCAGTGGTAGAGAGAATTGATTTTTCGAGCTGTGATTCACCATTCTCTGTTCCAGTAATATTCAGGTTTGCTGAAAATGAGATGAGATGAAATGAGCAGGTCCAACGAGCAGGTCTGTGACACTACACGGTATCTACAAAGTTGTCTGTTGCACTTACAGTGAAGCGGACGGCAGTTTTCACTCTTAAACCAGTCACTATGATGTTCAGAAAATATGTGGCCGAGAAAGACTTGATTTCAGCGCGGTGACACTGGACCAGAGTAAAATTGTGATTGTCGAGTGGTGAGAGGGTGGATTTGGAACTCCCGTGCGGCTGCACAGCGCATTGTCCAGATCTGCTTCGAGCGATATTCATTCAATTCATCACTTACAGGGACAGTTTGATTTCAAGTTTCTTTTTTCTGGTGCTTGGTGAGATTTCAAAATTGAAAGCGACCCATACCGACCCCAAACTCGTCACTTACACACTGACAGATACAAGGCGGCCACACTCTTCACTTCAGTGAGATGAAAGCGGAGAGCGATTTCACGGTTGAATGTAATGGCGAAGAAAACTCACCCAAACAAAAGTGCAGCTCATTGAGGTGCCTTTAAATTCCTGATTGTTTGCACTGAACTTCTTCCCAAAGCGTTGGAGATTCAGGTCGAGCGATTTGGGGACTTCTCCCTCTTCGCGAAAGTTTCAACCGCAGTTCGAGATCAAAAGTCTAGGGCAGAATGAGACACCTCCCTGAAACCGGGGAACAAAGAAAGCAAACTTTAGAGTAAGGTTCTGTTTGTTGAGAAAAAGAAAATAAAAAATTTATTTTGGAAAGATCCAGAATGCTATCAGCTCAAAAAGCAACTGTTACCCCGGCGGGATTTGAAGACGCAGCCTTCTGGGGGAGCAATAAGTAATGCAGATAGAAGCAGGAAGTTGAAAAGTGTGAATTGATAGATTAAGTGAGTGGCCAAAACTGCGGCAAATTGAGGTCAATGTGTGGGAGAGCGAAGTCATCCATTTAAATCGAAAAAAGATAAATGGTGAGAAGCTGGGAACTGTGGAGGAGCAGAGAGATTTCCGGGTCCGTGCACAGAAACCGCTACCAACCACTATAGGTACAAAAACGATTGAAAATCGTTAATGGGATGTTCGCAACGGTTCGTTCGTTTGCTTTGACGTGTCATAATATCCCGATCGCGGTTTGATTCCTGTATGGGCTGAGAAGGGGCTTTGGTTCGTGTTTATATGACTTTTAAAATCCAAGCTTTACAAACAGATCCACAGACTAAGTCACGGGGACAATTTTTGGAATAACATCCATTGTAGCTTTTACCCCTGGGCCGGAGAAACACGTCTTTCTATTTATTTGTCTTTCTCCGGTTTGCAGAGAAACGTTTAACTCGCGGCCTGTTCCCGTTAATGATCATCAGCAGCAACAGACAAACAGAGCGGGTCTGACCGCCCCGAGATGTGGAAAAGGCATCGGCTTTGGAGAAGTGAATCAAATCAAATAATCAACCGGCACCGAGAGAGAGAAAACCAAGAGAAAAAGATAGATGGGAATCGAGAAATTAAAACTAAATCAAGTCGATAGAAATATTTCCCATCCTTGATGTCTCTCTATTCAATCCCCAATCCTTCAGTGGCGGGAATCAAATTTCACTGTAAATAAATGCGAGAATCGACCCAAAGAAGAAGAAACCAAATAACCAAAAACTGCCGAAACCCGGGATTGAATGAATAACCTTTAGATCTTCAGTTTAACGCAATTCCAACTCAGCGATTTTGACCCAACAGCAAATTCAACGTTGCCTCATTGTCCTGCAAGAAAATATCACCGCCGCGACGCCTTGCTCTTCCTGTTCATTACCGCACTTCATATATAAACATCGCACTCACATATACTCAACCACAGTTCATATATAAACATCGCACTCATATATAAAACCCCACAGTTCGTTTCTAAACACCGCACTCATACACGCACCCACAGTTCATATATATTGACATAGCAATCAGATATACACACCTGCAGTTCATATATAAATATCGCACTCATATATAAACACCCAGACTTCACATATAAACATCGTTCTCATATATAAACTCCCACAGTTTATAAATCAGCAGCGCACTCATACATCCACACCCAGTTTATAGGAGGAAGATCGGTACCGACCGCCGATACAGCTCTCAGAGTGGGAGAGGCGGAAGTAGCAGCGACCGAACAAACTCTGGATCTCATCCTTAAGACAGACCGGTAGATCCACCTGTGAAATTACATCGCATTTGTGTATCAGTGAGGGTAATGGGTTCTTAGTGGCGATCGATCGGGCCAAGGGGATCTCAGAGAGGGGAAGGGACAGTCAGATGGCATCAGAGAGTGTAAGGGGGCTCAGAGAGAGGAAGGGACAGTCAGATGGCATCAGAGCGTGTATTAAGATCTGAGAGAGGGGAAGGACTGCCGAGTATGGGAGAGTGTAAGGGGGCTCAGGACGTATCTGTGTAAGGGGCACTCAGTGGGCATCAGAGCAGGTAAATGGCGCTGACAAGTTTCAAAGAGGATCATGGACTCACTGACGGTATCGGAGAAGGTAAGAGACAGAGCGTATCAGAGAAGATAAGGAGCTCAGGGTGAACCAAAGAGGGTAAGGTGGGCTCAGGAGGTATCAGAGAGGCGAATGGATCCAGAGTTGGCATCTTCTTAATAATACATTTTCTAACCTTCAACATTTTTAATAACGGCAAAAAATGAAGCGGACTGAACCGATAACCTGTCCGTGTCCCATGTGGAGGGAACGAGAAGGTAGAATCAGGAGGGAGTGGATAATTGGCAAGGCTCACGGTTTCCTTTCAGACAGCTCAGGGTTGTGTCTGGTGATATGACTGGAGAAAAGGGGTTGCACTTTGAAACTTTTATCACTCAGTGTGAAAAATACAACACAAATCACCCAAAGTGGGGCTCGAACCCACGACCTTAAGATTAAGAGTCTCATGCTCTCCAGACTGAGCTAGCCGGGCCGATGATCAAAATTCTTCCCATCCTATTATTGCAGAGAGACAGCTGTTGGCTTTGCTGCAGGAGTTCAGTTCGTTCCACAATCTCAGGGTATCTCCTTCTGAACACCCGTTTTTTTTTCTGGAGTTAGTCTGATGCCGTCACACTCTTCACTTCAGTGAGATGAAAGCGGAGAGCGATTTCACGGTCGAATGCAATGACGAACAAAACTCATTCAATGAAAGTGCAGGTCATTGAGGGGCCTTTCAAGTCCTGATTGATTGAACTGAACTTCATCCCAAAGCGTTTGAGATTCACGTGGAGTGATTTGGGGACATCTTTTCCCTCTTTGCAAAAGTTTCAACTGCAGGTCAAGATCAAAAGTCGAGGGCAGAATGAGACGCCTTCGTGAAATTTGAGAACTCGGGAAGCAGACTTTAGAGCAAGGTTCTGTTAATTGTGAAAAAGCAGATAAAACATTAATTCCGGAACGATCCAGAATCCTATCAGCTCTAAAATTAACGGTTACCCATGATTTATACACGCAGCCTTCTGGTGGCACAATAAGTAATGTAGCTTAAAAACCGGAAGTTGAAAAGTGGGAATTGACAGATGAAGTGAGTGGGCAAAACTGCGGCAAATAGAGTTCAATGTGGGGGAGAGCGAGGTCATGCACTGTAAATCTGAGAAAGATAAATCAGATTATTTTCTAAAGTGGTGAGAATCTCGGAACTGTGGACGAGCAGAGAGATTTAGAGGGCCATGTACAGAAACCGCTACCAGCCAGCGTACAGGTAAAAAAATAATTAAATAACCGAATGTGCCGTTAGTCGGGCCGGTTAGCTCATTTGCATAGAGTATACCGTAATGTCATGATCACGGATTCGATTCTTGTAATTTACTTTATTTATTTCGGGTTTTTGTAACTTTTAAAATCGAAGCTTTACAAAAAAAACCACAGACAAATTCACGGGGACAGTTTTTTTGAATAACATCCATTGCAACTTTGCCCTCGGGTCGGAGAAACAAGTCTTTTTTTGTCTTTCTCCGGTTTGCAGATAAACGTTTAACTCGCGGCCTGTTCCCATTAATGATCATCAGCAGCAACAGACAGACAGAGCGGGTCTGACCGCCCCGAGATGTGGAAAAGGGATCAGTTTAGAACAAATGCATCAAATCAAATATCACCCGGCACGAGAGAGACAAAACCAAGAGAAAAAGGCAGAAGGTAACAAAGAAATAAAAACTACACAGAGACGATAGAAATATTTCCCATCCTTGATGCCTTTCTATTCCATCCCCAATCCTTCAGTGTCGGGTATCAAATTTTACTATAAATAAATGCGAGAATCGAAGCAAGGAAGGAGATACTAAACAACCATAAACTGCCGAAACTCGGGATTGAACTAAGGACCTTAACACTCTCCCAACTGAGCTATTTCGGCTCCACATCCATCTTTTATTTCGTGTTATTGTCGTGGAAGTAAATATAGCCCCAGGAGGAATTGCCCCTCCTGTTCATTCCACAGTTCATATATAAACATTGCACTCATATATACACACCCACAGAGCATATATAAGCATCGCTGTCATACATAAACTCCCAAAGTTTATCAATCAGCAGCGCACTCATAGATCCACACCCAGTTTATAGGAGGAAGATCAGTACCGACTGCCAATAGAGCTCTCAGAGTGGGAGAGGCGGAAGCAACAGCGACCGAACAAATCTGGATCTCATTCTTAACACAGACCGGTAGATCCACCTGTGAAGTTACACTGCACTTTGAAAGCAGGGACGGTAATGTGTTCTGACAAGGCATCGGGGGGTCTAATCGCTTCTTAGTGGCGATCCATTGGGGCAAGGGCATCTCAGAGAGGGGAGCGGGCATTCAGAGGGTATCAGAGAGTATATTGAGATCTCGCAGAGGGGAAGGACTGCCAGAGGGTATCAGAGAGTGTAAGGACGCTCAGGGCGTGTCAGTGGGTGAGGGGCACTCAGCGGGTACCAGAGAGTGTAAAGGGCGCTGACATGGTTCAAAGAGGATCATGGACTCTCTGAGGATATCACAGATGATGAGCAGCTCATGGAGAATCAAAGAGGGGAAGGTGGGCTCAGGAGGTATCAGAGAGGCGAATGGATCCAGAGTTCGCATCTTCTAAATATTACACTTCCTAACCATCAACATTTTTAATAACAGCAAAAATGAAAACTATTGAAACGGTATCTGCCGTGTCCCATGTGGAGGGAATGAGAAGATAGTATCGGGAGGGGCTGGATATTTGGCAACGCTCACGGTTTCCTTTCACACAGCTCAGTGTTTTGTCTGTTTATATAACTGGATTTCGTGAACTGGAGATAAGAGGTTGCACTTTGAACCTTTCATCACCCACTGTGAAAAATAGAACACAAAACGCCCAATCTGTGGTTTAAACCCACGACACTGAGGTTAGGAATTTCGTGGTTTACCGACTGAGCTAGCCGGGCCAGCGGCAGGGCTCCTTCTCAACCTATTATTGCAGAGAGGCAGGTGGTGACGTTGGTGTTGGGGTTCAGTTTGTCCGACAATCCCAAGGTGGCTGAATCTGAACACCCACTTCTCATTCTCGAGTCAATCTGATGCCTTTTACCAGTCGTCCAGCCCCGCGCTGAGCAGGAGAGGAACAGCGGGACAGGAGAAGACCATTCAGCCCCTCGAACCTGCTGTCTCATTCAATTTGATCATGAGATGATCAGTAATTCATGTCTGTTTCCCCGCCTTGGACTCATATCCCTTGGTAACCGAAACGGAAAAAGATCTATCAATATCAGATTTGAAAATTTGGTTTGAGCCAAAATCCACATCCTTTGGGATGAGAGATTTCCAGCTTTCGGCTGTATTTTGTTTGCTAAAGTGATTCCTGATTTCTTGCATGATTAGTCCAGCTCCAATTTCATTTTGGATTCGGCAAACAGAGAGAGAGAAAAAGGCCGCCTTAACCGGAGATTGATCCTTTAACGATCTCTCACAAAGCAACTGAAAACTGTCGGAATGTGAATACCATTTCACTTCTCCAAAATAAAGGGAGTGACATTCATTGTGGAAACAGTCTGATGTCGCTCACTGCAGAAATATCCATGTCAGTGTGATTCAGTCTGAAGGAGCTCGCGTGCAACCTTCGAACCTTCTCTGTCAAGAAGTATTACGACTTCGTTCAAGCCAATCTCGTTTTTTTGGATATTTTTCAGATGCCTGTTATCCAACCGCAGAATAAATGGTGGAAAATCAGACGCACAAAGCTGGCAATGTTTACGGTACATTTTCTGGCAGATAAGACACACATTCGAACCCAAGAATTGCGAGACAATGAATGTTAAGGTAAAAGGTTGCTCCAGCGTCCCCGGCTGAGTTCGAAGCACCAACCTTTTAGTTGACTGCCAGAACGCGCTAACCAATTGCGCCACAGAGACAGAGTTTGCTATTGCGCTAGGACGAATTCACAGAGCTGAAACTTCAGGTAGGCGCGCTGAATGTAACAGCTTTCTTCCAATCAGTTTACTTTTCCAAAATAAAATGTGTGCAGCTTGCACGAGTGAAAATCTGTGCTGTATTATTTCTGAAAATTAAACTTACCTTGCCATTAAACACCTGTATGTTGAAAGACTCAGTCCCCGCGTAGTGGAGAGAATTGATTTTTGAGCTGTGATTCGCCATTCTCTGTTCCAGTAATATTCAGGTTTGCTGAAAATGAGATGAGATGAAACGAGCAGGACAACGAGCAGGTCTGTGACACTACACGGTGTCCACAAAGTTGTCTCTTGCACTTACAGTGCAGCGGACGAAAATTTTCACTCTTAAACCAGTAATTATTATGTTAACAAAAAATGTGGCCGAGAAATACTCGATTTCAGCGCGGTGACACGGGCCGGAGTAAAGTTCAGTTCATGCGATTGCCGAGTGGCGAGAGGGTGGATTTGTAACTCCTGTGCGGCTGCGCTGCACATTGTCCAGATCTGTTTGGAGCGATATTCACTTCAATTCATCACTTACAGGGACAGTTTGATTCTAAGTTTCTTTTCCCCGGTGCTTGGTGAGATTTCAGAAATAAACGCGACCCGTGCTTAACCCAAACTCGTCACTAACACGTTGACCGAAACAAGGCGGCCACATTCTCCACTTCAGTGAGATGAAAGCCGACAGCGATTTCACGTCGATTCCAATGGCGAAAAAAAAGTCATTCAATGAAAGTGCAGGTCATTGAGGTGCCTTTAAATTCCTGATTGTTTACACAGAACTTCTTCTCAACGCGTTTGAGATACACGTGGGGCGATTTGGGGACTTCTTCTCCCTCTTTGCAAAAGTTTCATCCGCAGCACAAGATCAAAAGTCGAGGGCAAAATGAAACGATTTGCTCAAATTTGAGATCCAGAGAACCAGCATATAGAGCAAGGTTCTGTTTATTGAGAAAAAGCAGATGAAACATTCATTCCGGAACGATACAGAACCCTATCAGCTCTAAAGGCAACGGTTACCCCGTGTTTTGAACACGCAGCCTTCTGGTGACGCAGGAAGTCACGCAGATGGTAGCAGGAAATTGAAAAGTGGGAATTGAAAGATTAAGTGTGTGGACAAAACTGTGGCAAATAGTGTTCAATGTGGGGGAGACCGAGGTCATACACTTTAAATCTAAGAAAGATAAATCAGAGTATTTTCTAAATGGTGAGAAACTCGGTGCTGTGGAGGAGCAGAGAGATTTAGGGGTCCAAGTACAGAAATCGCTGCAGGTACAAAAATTAATTAAACAGCCTAATGTGCCGTTGGTACGGCCGGTTAACTCGTTTGCAAAGAGTATACTGTAACATAATGATCACGGACTCGATTCTTGTAATTTACTTTATTTATTTCGCGTTTTTGTAACTTTTGAAATCGAAGCTTTAAAAAGAAAATCAACAGAAAAATTCACGGGGACCGTTTTTGAATTACATCCGTTGTAACTTTGCCCCTGGGCAGGATAAACACGTCTTTCTTTTGATTTGTCTTTCTCCAATTTGCAGATAAACGTTTAACTCGCGGCCTGTTCCCATTAATGATCATCAGCAGCAACAGACAGACAGAGCGGGTCTGACCGCCCCGTGATGTGGAAAATGGAACAGTTTCGGACAAATCAAATAGTCACCTGGCACCGAGAGACACATAACCAAGAGAAAAAGGCAGCAGGTAACAGAGAAATAACAGCCAAATACAAACGATATAAATATTTCCCATCCTTGATGTCTCTCTATTCAATCCCCAATCCTTCAGAGGCGGGAATTAAATTTCACTGCAAATGAATCCGAGAATCGAAGCAAGGAAGAAGAAAGGAAACAAACAAAAACTGCCGAAACTCGGGATTGAACCAAGGACCTTCAGATCTTCAGTCTAACGGTCTCCCAACTGAGCTATTTCGGCTCTGTACCCAAGGATTACTTTGTGTTATTGTCGTGGAAGAAAATATAACCCCAGGACGAATTGCCCCTCCTGTTCATTCCACAATTCATATCTAAACATCGTACTCGTAGAGATTCACCCACAGTTCATATATAAACATCGTTGTCATACGTAAACTACCAAAGTTTATAAATCAACAGCGCACTCATACATCCACACCCAGTTTGTGGGAGGAAGATCGGTACCGACCGCCGATAGAGCTCTCAGAGGCGGAAGCAGCAGCGACCGATCAAACTCTTGATCTCATCCTTAACACAGACCGGTAGATCCACCTGTGAAGTTACACCGCACTTTGATAGCAGGGACGGTAATTGCTTCTGAGAAGGCCTCAGGGCGTCTAATCGCTTCTTGGTGGCGATCCATTGTGGCAAGGGCATCTCAGAGAGGGGAAGGTACTATCAGAGGGCATCAGAGAGTGTAAGGGGGCTCAAAGAGGAGAGCGGGAAGTCAGATGGCATCAGAGAGTGTATTAAGATCTGAGAGAGGGGAAGGACTGCCGAGTATGGGAGAGTGTAAGGCGGCTCAGGGCGCATCTGTGTAAGGGGCAATCAATAGGTATCAGAGCAGGTGAATGGCGCTGACAAGGTTCAAAGTGAATCATGGACTCTCTGAGGGTATCGGAGAAGGTAAGAGACAGAGCGTATCAGCGATGATAAGGAGCACAGGGAGAATCAAATGGGGTAAGGGGGGATCAGGAGGTATCAGAGAGGCGAATTGTTCCAGCGTTGGCATCTCCTAAATATTACATTTTCTGACCTTCAACATTTTTAATAACAACAAAAAGTGAATCCAATTGAACCGATAACCTGTCCGTGTCCCATGCGGAGGGAACGAGAAGGTAGAATCGATAGGGAGTGGATATTTGGCAACGCTCACGGTTTCCTTTCACACAGCTCAGGGTTGTGCCTGTTTCGAATCTGGAGACAAGAGGTTGCACTTTAAAAATTTTATCACCGAGTGTGAAAAGTAGAACACAAATCGCCCAACGTGGGGCTCGAACCCACGACCCTGAGATTAAGAGTCTCATGCTCTACCGACTGAGCTAGCCGGGCCGACTGCTAAAATTCTTCCCATCTTATCATTGCAGAGAGACAACTGTTGGCTTTGCTGCAGGAGTTCAGTTCGTTCCACAATCTCAGGGGATCAACTTCTGAACACCCGTTTTTTCATTCTGGAGTTAGTCTGATGTATTTTACCATTCGCCCAGCTCCGCGCTGAGCAGTATCGGAACATCGGGACAAGAGAAGGCCATTCAGCCCCTCGAACCTGCTGCCCCATTGAATTGGATCATGAGTTGATCTGCAATTCATCTCTGTTTCTCCGTCTTGGACTCATATTCCTTGGTACCCGAATCGAAAAACGATCTGTCAATATCAGACTTCAAATTATGAATTGAACCACAATCCACATCCTTTGGGATGAGAGAGTTCCAGCTTTCGGCCGTATTTTGTTTGCTAAAGTGATTCCTGATTTCTTGCATGATTGGTCCAGCTCCAATTTCATTTTGGATTCGGCCAACAGAGAGAGAGAAAAAGGCCGTCATAACCGGAGATTGATCCTTTAGCGATCTCTCTCAAATCAACTGAAACCAGTCGGAATGTGAACACCATTTCACTTTTCCAAAATAAAGGGAGTGACATTCATTGTGGAAACAGTCTGATGTCGCTCACTGCAGAAATATCCATGTCAGTGTGAAGGAGCTCGCTTGCAACCTTCGAACCTTCTCTGTCAAGAAGTATTCCGACTTCGTTCAAGCCAACCTCGTTTTTTTGGATATTTTTCATATGCCTGTTATCCAACCGCAGAATAAATGGTGGAAAATCAGACGCACTCAACTGGCAATGCTTGCGGTACATTTTCTGGCAGACAAGACACACATTCGAACCCAAGAATTTGCGAGACAATGAATGTTAAGGTAAAAGGTTGTCTTCGTGTCCTCTAACGACCAACTTTTCAGTTCGCAGCGAAACGCGCTAACCAATTGCGCCACAGAAACAGAACTTGCAAATGTTCAAGGACTAATTCATCGAGCTGACGCTTCAGGTTGCCGCACTCAATGTAACAGCTTTCTACCAATCAGTTTACTTTTCCAAAATAAAATGTGTGCAGCTTGCACGAGTCAAAATCTGTGCTGTATTATTTCTGAAAATTAAACTCACCTTGCCATTAAACACCTGTATGTTGAAAGACCCAGTCCGTTCGTGGAAGAGAGGATTGATTTTTGAGCTGTGATTCGCCATTCTCTGTTCCAGTAATATTCAGGTTTGCGGAAAATGAGATGAGATGAAATGAGCAGGACAAACCAGCAGGTCTGTGACACTACACGGTGTCTACAAAGTTGTCTCTTGCACTTGCAGTGAAGTGGACGACAATTTTCACTCTTAAACCAGTAATTATTATGTTAAGAAAAAATGTGGCCGTGAAAGACTCGATTTCAGCGCGGTGACACGGGCCAGAGTAAAGTTCAGTTCATGCGATTGCCGAGTGGCGAGAGGGTGGATTTGGAACTCCTGTGCGGCTGCGCTGCACATTGTCCAGATCTGTTTGGAGCGATATTCCCTTCAATTCATCACTTACAGGGACAGTTTGATTCTAAGTTTCTTTTCCCCGGTGCTTGGTGAGATTTCAGAAATAAACGCGACCCGTGCTTAACCCAAACTCGTCACGAACACATTGACCGATACAAGGCGGCCACACTCTGCACTTCAGTGAGATGAAAGCCGACAGCGATTTCTCGTCGATTCCAATGGCGAAAAAAAGTCATTCAATGAAAGTGCAGTTCATTGAGGTGCCTTTAAATTCCTGATTGTTTACACAGAACTTCTTCCCAAAGCGTTTGAGATACACGTGGGGCGATTTGGGGACTTCTTCTCCCTCTTTGCAAAAGTTTCATCCGCAGCACAAGATCAAAAGTCGAGGGCAAAATGAAACGATTTGCTGAAATTTGAGAACCAGAGAACCAGAATTTAGAGCAAGGTTCTGTTTATTGAGAAAAAGCAGCTGAAACATTCATTCCGGAACGATACAGAATCCAATCAGCTCTAAAGGCAACGGTTCCCCCGTGTTTTGAACACGCAGCCTTCTGGTGACGCAGGAAGTCACGCAGATGGTAGCAGGAAATTGAAAAGTGGGAATTGATAGATTAAGTGTGTGGACAAAACTGTGGCAAATAGAGTTCAATGTGGGGAAGACCGAGGTCATACACTTTAAATCTAAGAAAGATAAATCAGAGTATTTTCTAAATGGTGAGAAACTCGGTGCTGTGGAGGAGCAGAGAGATTTAGGGGTCCAAGTGCAGAAATCGCTGCAGGTGCAAAAATTAATTCAACAGACTAATGTGCCGTTGGTACGGCCGGTTAACTCGTTTGCAAAGAGTATACTGTAACATAATGATCACGGACTCGATTCTTGTAATTTACTTTATTTATTTCGCGTTTTTGTAACTTTTGAAATCGAAGCTTTAAAAAGAAAATCCACAGAAAAATTCACGGGGACCGTTTTTGAATTCCATCCGTTATTACTTTGCCCCTGGACAGGATAAACACGTCTTTCTTTTTATTTGTCTTTCTCCAATTTGCAGATAAACGTTTAACTCGCGGCCTGTTCCCATTAAATGATCATCACAGCAACAGACAGACAGAGCGGGTATGACCGCCCCGAGATGTGAAAAATGCATCAATTTACGACAAATCAAATGGTCACCCGGCACCGAGAGAGACAAAACCAAGAGAAAAAGGCAGAAGGTAACAGAGAAATAACAGCCAAATACAAACGATATAAATATTTCCCATCCTTGATGTCTCTCTATTCAATCCCCAATCCTTCAGTGGCGGGAATTAAATTTCACTGCAAATAAATACGAGAATCGAAGCAAGGAAGAAGAAAGTAAACAACCAAAAACTGCCGAAACTCGGGATTGAACCAAGGACCTTCAGATCTTCAATCTAACGCTCTCCCAACTGAGCTATTTCGGCTCTACACCCAATGTTTACTTTGTGTTATTGTCGTGGAAGAAAATATAACCCCAGGAGGAATTGCCCCTCCTGTTCATTCCACAGTTCATACACAAACATCGCACTCACAGAGATACACCCACAGTTCATATATAAACATCGTACTCATAGAGATACACCCACAGTTCATATATAAACATCGTACTCATAGAGATACACCCACAGTTCATATATAAACATCGCTGTCATACGTAAACTACCAAAGTTTATAAATCAACAGCGCACTCATACATCCACACCCAGTTTGTGGGAGGAAGATCGGTACCGACCGCCGACAGAGCTCTCAGAGGCGGAAGCAGCAGCGACCGATCAAACTCTGGATCTCATCCTGAACACAGACCGGTCGATTCACCTGTGAAGTTGCACCGCACTTTGATAGCAGGGACGGTAATGGGTTCTGAGAAGGCCTCAGGGCGTCGAATCGCTTCTTAGTGGCGATCCATTGGGGCAAGTGCATCTCAGAGAGGGGAAGGTACTATCAGAGGCCATCAGAGTGTGTAACGGGGCTCAAAGAGGGGAGCGGGCAGTCAAAGGGTATCAGAGAGCATATTGAGATCTCACAGAGGGGAAGGACTGCCAGAGGGTATCAGAGAGTGTAAGGACTTCAGGGCGTATCAGTGGGTGAGGACTGCGGGTATCAGAGAGTGTAAAGGGTACTGACAAGGTTGAAAGAGGATAATGGACTCTCTGAGGGTATCTGAGGAGATCAGGGAGAATCAAGGAGGGTAAGTGGGTATCAGGAGGTATCAGAGAGGCGAATGGATCCAGAGTTGGCATCTTCTTAATATTACACATCCTAACTGTCAACATTTTTAATAACAGCGGAAATGAAACCGATTGAAACGGTATCTTCCGTTTCCCATGTGGAAGTAATGAGAAGATAGTACCGGGACGGACTTGATATTTGGCAACGCTCACGGTTTTCTTTCACACAGCTCAGTGTTGTGTCTGTTGATATAACTGGATTTCATGAACTGAAGATAAGAGGTTGCACTTTGAACCTTTCATCACCCACTGTGAAAAATATAACTCAAAACCCCCAATATTTGCTTTAAACCCAAGACCCTGAGATTAGGAATTTCGTGCTTTACCGACTGAGCGAGCCGGGCCAGCGGTAGGGCTCCTTCTCATCCTATTATTGCAGAGAGGCAGGTGGTGACTTTGCTGTCGGGGTTCAGTTTGTTCGACAATCCCAAGGTGGCAGAATCTGAACACCCGATTTTCATTCTGGAGTCAAGTCTGATGCCTTTTACCAGTCGTCCAGCCCCGCACTGAGCAGGAGTGTAACATCGGCACAGGAGAAGACCATTCAGCCCCTCGAGCCTGCTGTCCCATTCAATTAGATCATGAGGTGATCAGTAATTCATCTCTGTTTCCCCGCCTTGGACTCATATCCCTTGGTAACCGAACCGGAAAAAGATCTATCAATATCAGGCTTGAAAATTTGAATTGAGCCTCAATCCACATCCTTTGGGATGAGAGAGTTCCAGCTTCCGGCATTATTTTGTTTGCTAAAGTGATTCCTGATTTCTTGCCTGATTGGTCCAGCTCCAATTTCATTTTGTATTCTGCCAACAGAGAGAGAGAGATAAAAAGGCCGCCTTAACCAGAGATTGATCCTTGAAAGATCTCTCACAAATCAACTGAAACCTGTCGGAATGTGAATACCATTTTACTTTTCCAAAATAAAGCGAGTGTCATTCATTGTGGAAACAAGAAATAATCTGAATTCTTTCAAGCCAATCAAGTTTTTTTTGAATATTTTTCAGACAGCAGATTAAATGGTGGAAAATTAGACGCACTCAGCTGGCAATGTTCACGGAATAGAATCATAGAAGTTTACAACATGGAAACAGGCCCTTCGGCCCAACATGTCCATGTCGCCCAGTTTATACCAGGAAGCTCGTCCCAATTGCCTGCACTTGGCCCATATCCCTCTATACCCATCTTACCCATGTAACTGTCCAAATGCTTTTTAAAAGACAAAATTGTACCCACCTCTACTACTGCCTCTGGCAGCTCGTTCCAGACACTCACCACCCTTTGAGTGAAAATATTGCCCCTCTGGATCCTTTTGTATCTCTCCTCTCTCAACTTAAATCTATGCCTCCTCGTTATAGACTCCCCTACCTTTGGGAAAAGATTTTGACTATCTACCTGATCTATGACCCTCATTATTTTATAGACTTCTTTAAGATCACCCCTAAACCTCCTAATCTCCAGGGAAAAAAGTCTCAGTCTATCCAACCTCTCCCTATAAGTCAAACCATCAAGTCCCGGTCGCATCCTAGTAAATCTTTTCTGCACTCTTTCTAGTTTAATAATATCCTTTCTATAATAGGGTGACCAGAACTGTACACAGTATTCCAAGTGTGGCTTTACTTACTAATGTCTTGTACAACTTCAACAAGACATCCCAACTCCTGTATTCAATGTTCTGACCAATGAAACCAAGCATGCTGAATGCCTTCTTCACCACCCTATCCACCTGTGACTCAACTTTCAAGGAGCTATGAACCTGTACTCCTAGATCTCTTTGTTATATAACTCTCCCCAACGCCCTACCATTAACGGAGCAGGTCCTGGCCCGATTCGATCTACCAAAAATGCATCACCTCACATTTATCTAAATTAAACTCCATCTGCCATTCATCGGCCCACTGGCCCAATTTATCAAGATCCCGTTGCAATCCAGATAACCTTCTTCACTGTCCACAATGCCACCAATCTTGGTGTCATCTGCAAACTTACTAACCATGCCTCCTAAATTCTCATCCAAATCATTAATATAAATAACAAATAACAGCGGACCCAGCACCGATCCCTGAGGCACACCGCTGGTCACAGGACTCCAGTTAGAAAAACAACCCTCCACAACCACCTGTCGTCAATCCAATTTTGTATCCAATTTGCTACCTCACCTTGGATCCCGTGAGATTTAACCTTATGTAACAACCTACCATGCGGTACCTTGTCAAAGGCTTTGCTAAAGTCCATGTAGACCACGTCTACTGCACAGCCCTCATCTATCTTCTTGGTTACCCCTTCAAAAAACTCAATCAAATTCGTGAGACATGATTTTCCACTCACAAAACCATGCTGACTAATCCCAATCAGTCCCTGCCTCTCCAAATGCCTGCAGATCCTGTCTCTCAGAATACCCTCTAACAACTTACCCACTACAGATGTCAGGCTCACCGGTCTGTAGTTCCCAGGCTTTTCCCTGCCGCCCTTCTTAAACAAAGGCACAACATTTGCTGCCCTCCAATCTTCAGGCACCTCACCTGTATATTTTCGTTCAGACAGGACACACATTCGAATGCTGGAAACGCGAGACATTGAATGTTCAGGTGAAAGTTACTACCCAGCGTCCACCGGGTGGAGCTTGAACCAACAACCTTTCAGTTAACAGCCGAACGCGCGAAACAATTGCGCCACAGAAACACAACTTTGTATTTGCTGAACGACTAATTCACCGAGCTGAAGCTTCAGCTTGCCGCGATTAATATAACAGCTGTCTGACTATCAGTTTACTTTTCCAAAATAAAGGGTGTGCAGCTTGCATGAGTGAAAATCTGTGCTGTGTTATTTCTGGATATGAAGCCAACCTTGCCATTAACCACCGTATGTTGGAAGACTCAGTCCCCTCTTGGTGGAGAGGATTGACCTTTTGAGCTATGATTCGCCATTCTATATTCCAGTAATATTCAGGTTTGCTGAAAATGAAATGAGATGAAATGAGCAGGTCCAAGGAGCAGCTCTGTGACACGACACTTTGTCTACAAAGTTGTCGCTTGCACTTACAGTGAAGCGGACGGTAGTCTTCACCATTAAACCAGTAACTATGATGTTAAAAAAAATGTGTTCGAGAAATACTTGATTTCAGCGTGGCGATACTGGGCCGGAGTAAAGTTGTGATTGCCGAGTGGCGAGAGGGTGGATTTGGGACTCCTGTGCGGCTGCGCTGCTCATTGTCCAGATCTGCTTGGAGCGATATTCACTTCAATTCATCACTGACAGGCACAGTTTGATTCGAAGTTTCTTTTCCCTGTTGCTTGGTGAGATTTCAAAAATAAAGACGACCCGTGCTCACCCCAAACTCGTCACTTGCACGCTGACAGATACAAGGCGGTCACACTCTTCACTTCAGTGAGATGAAAGCCGAGAGGCGAACAAAACTCATTCAATGAAAGTGCAGGTCATTGAGGTGCCTTTAAATTCCTGATTGTTTGCACTGAACTTCTTCCCAAAGCGTTTCCGATTCACGTGGAGCGATTTGGCGACTTATTTCCCTCTTTGCAAAAGTTTCAACTGCAGGTCAAGATCAAAAGTCAAGGGCAGAATGAGACGCCTTCCTGAAATTTGGGAACCAGGGAAGGAGACTTTCGAGCAAGGTTCTGTTTATTGAGAAAAAGCAGATAAAATATTCAATCCGGAAGGATCCAGAATCCGATCAGCTCGAGAAGTAACGGTTACCCGTGATTTGAACACGCAGCCTTCTGGTGGCGCAATAAGTCATGTGGAAAGAAGCAGGACGTTGAAAAGTGGGAATTAATCGATTAAGTGAGTGGGCAAAACTGCGGCAAATAGAGTTCAATGTGGGGGAGAGCGAAGTGATTCACTTTAAATCTAATAAAGATAATTCAGGCTATTTTCTAAATGGTGAGAAAAAAGGAACTGTGGAGGAGCAGAGCGATTTCGGGGTCCAAGTACAGAAATCGCTACCAACCAGCATACAGGTACAACAATTAATTAAACAGCCGTTCGGACCGCCGGTTAGCTCATTTGCAAAGACTATGCCGTAATGTCATGATCACGGATTCCATTCTTGTAATTTGCTTTATTTATTTCGGGTTTTTGTAACTTTTAAAATGCAAGCCTTACAAACAGGTCCACAGACAAATTCACTCGGACAGTTTTATTGAATAACATCCATTGTAACTTTGCCCCTGGGCCGGAGAAACACGTCTTTCTTTTTATTTTTCTTTCTCCGGTTTGCAGAGAAACGTTTAACTCGCGGCCTGTTCCCATTAATGATCATCAGCAGCAACAGACAGACAAAGCGGGTCTGACCGCCGCGAGATGTGGAAAAGGCATCAGTTCAGGACAAATGCATCAAATCAAATTGTCCCCCGGCACCGAGAGAGAAAAAACAAGAAAAAAAGGCAGAAGGTAACAGAGAAATAAAAACTATATCAAGACGAAAACATATTTCCCATCCTTGATGCCTCTCTATTTCATCCCCAATCCTTCTGTGGCGGGTATCAAATTTCACTGCAATGAAATGCGAGAATCGAAGCAAGGAAGAAGAAACTCAACAAACAAAAACTGCCGAAACCCGGGATTGAACCATCGACCTTTAGATCTCTCAGTCTAACGCTCTCCCAACTGAGCGATTTCGGCCGCTTGTCAAAACATCCCTTTACATCATTGTCTTGGAAGAAAACATAACCCCAGGAGGAATTGCAGCTCCTGTTTATTCCGCAATTCATAGAAAAACATCGCACTCATATGCACACACCACCAGTTCGTATATAAACATCGCACTCATATATACGCACCCGCAGTTCATATATAAAGATCGCACTCATATATACACACCCGCAATTCAGATATAAACATCACACTCATATAGAAACACCCACAATACATATACAAACATCACACTCATATATACACACCTATAGTTCATATACAAACATCACGCACATATATACACACCCACAGTTCATAAACAAACATCACACTCATATATACACACCCACGGTTCATATATAAATATCACACTTATATATACACACCCACAGTTCATATATAAACATCGCACTAATATATACACCCACAGTTCATATATAAATATCACACTCATAGAGATACACCCACAGATCATATATAAACATCGTACTCATAGAGATACACCCACAGTTCATCGCTGTCATACGTAAACTACCAAAGTTTATAAATCAACAGCGCACTCATACATCCACACGCAGTTTATAGGAGGAATATCGGTACCGACCGCCGATAGAGCTCTCAGAGGCGGAAGCAGCAGCGACCGATCAAACTCTGGATCTCATCCTTAACACAGACCGGTAGATCCAGCTGTGAAGTTACACCGCACTTTGATAGCAGGGACGGTAATGGGTTCTGAGAAGGCCTCAGGGCGTCAAATCGTTTCTTAGTGGCGATCCATTGGGGCAAGGGCATCTCAGAGAGGGGAAGGTACTATCAGAGGGCATCAGAGAGTGTGACGGGGCTCAGAGAGGGGAGCGGGCAGTCGGAGGGTATCAGAGAGCATATTGAGATCTCACAGAGGGGAAGGACTGTCAGAGGGTATCAGAGAGTGTAAGGACTCTCAGGGCGTAGCAGTGGGTGAGGACTGCGGGTATCAGAGAGTGTAAAGGGCGCTGACAAGGTTGAAAGAGGATAATGGACTCTCTGAGGGTATCAGAGAAGATAAGGAGATCAGGGAGAATCAAATAGGGTAAGTGGGTATCAGGAGGTATCAGAGAGGCGAATGGATCCAGAGTTGGCATCTTATAAATATTACACATCCTAACTATCAACATTTTTAATAACAGCAAAAATGAAACCTATTGAAACGGTATCTGCCGTGTCCCATGTGGAAGGAATGAGAAGATAGTATCGGGAGGGACTGGATATTTGGCAACGCTCACGGTTTTCTTTCACACAGCTCAGTGTTGTGTCTGTCAAAATAACTGGATTTCATGAACTGGAGATAAGAGGTTGCACTTTGAAACTTTTATCACCCAGTGTGAAAAGTAGAACACAAATCGCCCAACTTGGGGCTCGAGCCCACGATCGTGAAATTAAGAGTCTCATGCTCTACCGACTGAGCTAGCCGGGCCGGTTGCCAAAATTCTTCCCATCTTATTATTGCAGAGAGACAGCTGTTGGCTTTGCTGCAGGAGTTGAGTTCGTTCCACAATCTCAGGGTATCTACTTCTGAACACCGGTTTTTTTCATTCTGGAGTTCGTCTGATGTCTTTTACCATTTGTCCAGCCCCGCGCTGAGCAGTATAGGAACATCGGGACAAGAGAAGGCCATTCAGCCCCTCGAACCTGCTGCCCCATTCAATTAGATCATGAGTTGATCTGCAATTCATCTCTGTTTCTCCGCCTTGGACTCATATTCCTTGGTACCCGAATCGAAAAAAGATCTATCAATGGCAGTCTTCAAATTATGAATTGAGCCACAATCCACATCCTTTGGGATGAGAGAGTTCCAGCTTTCGGCCGTATTTTGTTTGCTGAAGTGGTTCCTGATTTCTTGCCTGATTAGTCCAGCTCCAATTTCATTTTGGATTCGACCAACAGAGAGAGACAGAGAAAAAGGCCGCCTTAACGGGAGATTGATCCTTTTACGACCTCTCACACATCAACTGAAACCAGTCGGAATGTGAATACCATTTTACTTTTCAAAAATTAAGGGAATGTCATTCATTGTGGAAATAGTCTGATGTCGCTCACTGCAGAAATATCCGTGTCAGAGTGAAGGAGCTCGCCTGCAACCTTCGAACTTTGTCTGTCAAGAAGTATTCCGATTTCCTTCAAGCCAATCTCATTTCTTTTGTGTATGTTTCAGATGCCTGTTATCCAACCGCAGAATAAATGGTGGAAAATCAGACGCAATCAGCTGGCAATGTTTATGGTGCTTTTTCTTGCAGACAAGACACACATTCGAGCCCCAGAAATGCTAGAAAATGAATGTTAAGGTAAAAGTTACTCCGGCATCACCGGGTGGGTTCAAACCACCAACTTTTCAGTGCAGAGCCGAACGCGCTAACCAATTGCACGAACAGAAACACAACTTTAAGGTTGCTGAAGGACTAATTCACAGAGCTGAAGCTTCAGGTTGCAGTGATCAATATAACATCTCTCTACTATCAGTTTACTTTTCCAAATAAAGGGTGTGCAGCTTGCACGAGTGAAAATCTGTGCTGTCTTATTTCTGAACATTAAACTCACTCAAAGGGTGGTGAGTGTCTGGAACGAGCTGCCAGAGGCATTAGTAGAGGCGGGTACAATTTTGTCTTTTAAAAAGCATTTGGACAGTTACATGGGTAAGATGGGTATGGAGGGATATGGGCCAAGTGCAGGCAATTGGGACTAGCTTAGTGGTATAAACTGGGCGACATGGACATGTTGGGCCGAAGGGCCTGTTTCCATGTTGTAACTTCTATGATTCTATGATTCTATGATTCTATAAGTTCCGCACCCATGAAGACGGCCTCAACCGGGATCTTGGGTTCATGTCACGTTACACGTAACACCACCAGCGAACAAAATGTATCTGTTTTTAATACAACGGGTCATTCTCTCTCTTTCTCTTCCTTTCGGATGTTTCTCTCTCTCTCTCTCTCTCAGTCTTTTGTTCTGGCCGTTTGGATATTCGGTGGTCCTGTATGTAACATCTCTCTGTCTGAACACTTTGATTGCCTTGGCAACGGGCAGTTGGAAAGATTATCTGTAATCACCAGGTATTGTTCTCTGACTATAAATGCGGTAACATTTAAGGAATTCCACACTTCACCTGCGAAGGAGGAATCCTCCGAAAGCTTGTGATTTTCAAATAAAACAGTTGGACTATAAACTGGTGTTGTAAGATTCCTTACATTTGTTAACCCTAGTCCATCACCGGCATCTCCACATCAATTTAACAACGGCTGCACCAAACTCCTGGTGTGATATACACTGAACATTTCAAAACCGTCTCCTAAAATGCAGTCTGAAAAGCGTTTCACATACAAAACAAATCATTATTAAACTCATGAGTGTCACTCGCTAACCATGTTAGGGTTTCTTTCAGTCTGCAACAGAAAGTTATAGGTTGGTTAATGGTGTTTACAGAAATATTCCTCTTTTCGTAGAGTTTGTTTGGTTTCATGTAATTAATTATATAGGTGTGAACGCCGAATCATAACCACGAGCCCACCAGGCACCTGTACGGACAGTTCACCCAATCCGGTTACTTTGATCATCTGCCCTAATCTGGCAGAAAAACAATAGGATGAACAGCCCTTGCCTGTGAAAAGATGTCCTCTCCCCTTGATCAAACTAATATCTGCAATTGATGAACTGGAGCGAATTGCGCTCGAAGAAGCCGCACATGAATTCCAAATGAACTCTACGTGGAGGAAACGGAGTGACAGAAGCAGAAGGAGATGCCACGTGAAAGATTTGGGTCCAGACCTGCTGCATGAGACTTTAAATGTTGTCAGCCTTTAACTGTAGCTCACAGTGTGAGAACAGTCATTGCTATCATTAGCCTTTTATATATCTTCTTGCACTGCATCTCCTCAATAGCCCCGGTTATCACAGCATCGCTTTCTGCAAATTAAATCCCAATGTGAAAACATACGCGATTTCAAACCTAAGCAAAGTGTTTGAGATTGGAAGGAGAGTGCGAGTGGGGATCATGGGCCTGGGGGGCAGTGAGATGATCTCCTGAATACTAAGATATTCCGCAAAGCAAAGAAGCAGTGTGATGAGACCTTTCCGTTTATTTTTTCCGGTATGTGCAAAATCCATCCCTTCTCGATGGACAACACCGTTCTTTCCCTCTCCCTGCTGAGCAGGTCAAGATGGGTTTCATGTATTCGCTGTTTTTGCATCAAGCATCTAATTCAACTGGCAGCTGGAGGAGTAAAGGAAGCAGGAGGGAAAGAAGATTCAGAAACAGGAGATGCCACGTGAAACGGTTGCTTCAAATGATCCACGGCAGCCCAGCGACGCCCCGCAGCTTTCCCAGGAGCTGTATCGATTCGACCCGTGCGTGCGTGCATTCTGGAAATGGAAACAGAGACATCCGCTGCTTGTGGGATTAGTTCACTTCAATTTTCCATTTCACGCGCAGGCCTACCCGCACTCGGTACTGTCATGGCCTGAACAAGTCTTTCGTGTTCTCACAGAAAATGCCACTTTTGCGAGCAGCTTGTCTGGACTGGACTGCACTGCACTGGGAGTATTCAATTAATGAAATCAGTACTTCAAACAGAAAACATTCTTCACTCACTTATCCTGATACATTAGGGTCTCTATACTTGAATTATTCTTTCATTTTTTGGAACATGGGAACATGAGTAGGCCATTCAGCCCCTCGAACATCCAGGTTCATACATCCTTCCTGAGGTGGGGTGCCCAGAATTGAATGCTGTCCTCCAGATGGGGTCTCGCCAGAGCTCTGTGCAGCTTTAACATAACTTCCACCTCTTTGTATTCCAGCCCTCAAGAGATAAACGGGGAGAGTGAGAGCTCAAGATAGAAAGCGAGAGTGAGCAAATGGGAGAGAGAGAGAGGACTATGCATTGTACAAACCGTCGCTTTGTCGCTTTCTCAGGAGCTGCTTTGAATCTCCACTGAGCTTTTGAACCACTTACTGCACCGCAGCAAATGTTCCAAAGCAGCATATGGGATACGTGAAATAAACTAATCGATAGCCGATTTGTGGTGCCATGCGTAGCACGTGGGACTTCTTCGAATCAATGCAAAAGTTTGTGTGTCCGAATCTCACCATCGTTGAATTTTAGCTCAGGGTTCGGTGATTTCCGCGCTGGGAAGTGAAATGTTGCAGCAAAACCTCAACAGGATCATTAATGTCCTTCAAGGAAGGGAAACTACCCCCTGCACTTCCTCTGATACAAGTGGCTCCAGTCCCACCCGAATTTATAATGCTTAATCCACTCTGAGCTGGATTGGCGAAACACTCTCAAGAAGGAGGCTCATCATCTGCTCACTGCAAAAGTCAATCTGCTGGATTTCCGGTTCTATCAGACTGCATGTTCCTTCAGACAGATTTCTAACTGGACACATGCATCCGGCTGCCGGTCGTGTATTGGTGCTTGAGGGGTAGAATTCTTGCTTGCAGTATTTCTACTCCTCTAGAAGTAGCTCCTGACGATCGCAAGATGGAAAGTATCGTGACTGAGCGGTCTAACGCGCTGGTTTAAAGCTCAAGATAAATCTCATAACTTGTAGATTGATCTAAATCATAGTTTGCGGCTCCAATACCGCAGCCACCCTCCTGTAAACTAATAACACTAAATATTTCATCACTATTACAACAAGAGGAACCACGTGGTGATACAAATAATTGATGCATTTTGGAACACCGAAATTATACCTTCAGCTCCGTTCGAAATGTTCACAAAGAAAAACAATTGTTGATCTAGGTGAGTCTCGAATAAAAACCTTTGCATTTCCCGACCCTGTACTGTCATATAAGGACCGCGCATTGCTTTATTGTGCCGCTAGAGCCCGGTTGCTCTGATCACCTGTCCCACTCTGCTGGAAGGAATATTAAGGTGAGCGGCCCTTACCTGTGGAAACTTGTCCTGTCCCCGTGATGGAAATAATATCTGCACTTTCACTTTCAGCTCCTTTCACATCCTCTGCTCCATCGCACTACAATCGGGTTTTCTGTGAACAGATCAAAATAAACATTGGCAGAAATTCTAACAGCAGTGGGATTCAAACCCACGCCTCCATAGAAATTTGATGGAACACCTTAGATCGCGATGCCACGCGACCATAATGTCACGGTTACGTGTAAAGAGATGTGTAATGCTTAAATAAATGAATTGAAGCTAATTGACCGCATTTACCCCGTGCTGGGGTTGTTCTCCTTCGAGCAGGGAACGTTAAGAGGAGATTTGATGGAAGTGTTCAAAATCATGAAGGCTTCAGATAAAGTAAATAAAGAGAAGCTATTCTCATTGGCGGAAGGGTGAAGAACCAGGGACACAGATTTAAGGTGATTGGCAAAAGCACCAAAGGCGACATGAGGAAACACTTTTTTACCAACGAGTAGTTATAATCTGGAAAGCGCTCCCTGAAAGGATGGTGGAAGCAGATTCAATCATGGCTTTCAAAAAGGAATTTGATAAGTACTTGAAGGGAAATAAAAGCAGGGCTACCGGGAAGGGGCGGGGGAATGGGACGAGGGAATGCGACGAACTGGATTGCTCTTACAATGAGCCGGCACGGGCTCGATGGGCCGAATAGCCTCCTTATCTGCTGTAACCATTTTACGATTGTATGAATCTTTTTATACTCTATATTTTCTTTGCATGCATTTTTCTATCTCTCCCTTTCTCTGTCTCTTGTGTTGTCCACTGATGGACTTCTCAGGCTTCCATGATCGGCGAAGGCTGATCGAACCTGCAACACCAGCAGAGAGGGTTAAAGAAAGATTGAGACGGTAGGAAAAGTAAAGGTGCGACCCAGCTGCTGCAGCTAATGTCTACACGTTAATGTCTCTTCGCTCTTACAGTGAAACAAAGCACCAAATCAATTAAAGTAGACTTATGGTAGAGTGTATGTTATCACGATGCCGAGACAGCCGGCAATCAAATATAGAACCACACAATCATAAATATTTACACCACAGAAGGAGGCCATTCGTCCCATAGTGTCTGTGCCGGCCGAAAAAGAGATATCGAGCCTCATCCCACTTTCCAGCATTTGGTCCGAAGTCTTGTAGTTTACGGCTCTTCAGGTACATATTCAAGTACTTTTTAAATGCGATGAGGGTTTCTGCATCTCCCACCCTTTCAGGCAGTGAGTTCCACACCCCTACCACCCTCTGGGTGAAAAATATTCTCCTCTCCTCTAATCCTTCCTCCAATTACCTTAAATCTATGCCGCCTGATTATTGACGTCTCTGCTAAGGGAAATAGGTCCTTCCTGTCACCCTATCCAGGCCCGTCATAATTTTATACACCTCAATTAAATCTCCCCTCAGCCTCCTCGGTTCCAAACAAAACAACCCCAGCCTATCCAATCTATCCTCATAGCTAAAATTCTCCAGTCCTGGCAACTTCCTCGTAAATCCCCTCTGTACACTCTGCTGCATTCACATCTTTCCTGCATTGTGGTGATCAGAAAGGTACACACTACTTTAGCTGTGGCCTTACTGGTGTTTTATACAGTTGTAGCATAACCTCCTAGCTCTTATATTTTATGCCTGGGCTAATAAAGGAAAGTATCCTGTATGCCTACTTAACCACATTATCTACCTGTCTTGCTACCTTCAGGGATTTGTGGACATGCACTCCAAGTCACTTTTTTCATCTGCACCTCTCAGTATCCTCCCAAACAATGTAGTTTCAGAGCAACTAATACTGAAACATCTTACTTGATAATACAAGTCATACAGTCGAAACCAATTTGGTAAAGGGAGACTAATACTGGTGACTGGCAATTGTTAGTGCACAAATTGATATTGCTGTACACGGAATAGAAAATGAGATTGGATCGACAGAAGAGATCTGAACGGAAGGCCGATCGGCTTTAGGTGGCAGCGAACCTTTGCACTAGCTGCATGGTAGATTGCGATAGCGGCACGTTGGTATAGAGGTATGATTCTCGCTTCGGAGGTTTTATTGATTAAAATGCGAAAGGTCCCGGGTTCAAATCGTTGATGAGGTCTGCTGTCTTGCTACTTTTAGTGAAAAGTCACCAATTGGCGTCTCGCATCTTTCCAGTGTTGCTGTTGGTAGAATTGAATTATATCCAGTACATATTTGAGTTCCAGAGGACAGGGTGCGGAAGTTTCCAAGGCGCAACACACGTGAAGTAAATAAAATATCTCAAGATGATGTGGAGATTGAAACTGAATGTGAATTTACCTCAATTCAGGCGGTCTCATTGATATTAGACGACGGGATAGAAAGCCACATATCGAAGTTTACTGATAACACCGACGACAGCATTGTAAGCAGTGCAGATGGAAGCATATAATTACAGAGAGACATTAATATAATAAATGAATGGGCAAAACTGTGGTCAATGGATTTCAAATTTAGGCAAGTGTGAGGTCATCCACTTTGTACCTAAAAAGGATATATCAGAATATTTTATAAATGTTGAAAAGTTCAAAATTGTGGAATTCCAATGGGACTTATGGGTCATGTGCATAGTTCATTAAAATGTCATGGACAGGTACAGAAATTAATCAGAAAGGCTAACGGAATGGTGGCCTTTATAAGTAGAGGACTAGAATACAAGGCGATAGATATTATGCTACAACTATACAAAGCTCTGATTAGAGCACACCTGGAGTACTGTGTTCAGTTCTGGGCACCGCACCTTAGCAAGAATATATTGGCCGTGGAGGGACTACAGTGTAGATTTACTAGAATGGTACCTGGACTCCAAGCGTTAAATTGCGAGGAGAGATTACACAAACTAGGGTTGCATTCCCTGGAATTTATTAGATTAAGGGCTGATTTGATCCAAGTTTCCAAGATGCTAAGGGGAACTGATGGGGTGGATAGAGAGAAACTATTTCCGCTCGTAGTGGTATATCGGACTAGGGGACATAGCCTAAACATTAGAGACAGGACTTTCAGGAGTGAAGTTAGGAAATCATCACTCAATGGCACCTACAGTCCTGGGATCTCCTCGACCTCCCACCACATTAACACACTGGCTATTAATCATTAAATTAAATAATGGGTGAGAGAGATCAATTAAGTGAAGATGTGATAAATTAAAGAAAAAAGACAAGGCAGGAGAGCACGGTAGCTATTAGGGAAATGATAATCAAAGGGTGACAGGAAGGGGCAGAGTATGCAAACTTAAGAAAAAAATACATTACCAAGGGCTTTGTATCTGAATGCACGTACCATTCGTAACAAAATGGATGAATTGACAACTCACATAGAAATAAATATGTACGATCTGATAGCCATTATAGAGGCATGGCTGCAAGATGACAAAGGCTGAAACCTGAATATTCAAGGGCACTTAACATTTCGGAAGGACAGAAAGCTAGGAAAAGGTGGAAGACTATATTTGTTAATTAAGAATGACATGAGTATAATAGAGAGAAATGACCTTAGTTCTGAAGACCAAGATGTAGAATCAGTTTGTGTAGAGATAAGAAATAGTATAGGCAATAAGTCACTTGTGGGAGTAGTTTATAGGCCTCTGAATAGTAACCACACTGTTGGACAGAGTATACAGGAAGAAATAATGGTGGCTTGTGAGAAAGGAACAGCGATAATCATGAATGATTTTAATCTACATTTGGATTGGAAAGATCTGATTGGCAAAGGTAGCCTGGAAAATGAGTTCATAGAGTGCTTTCGGGAAAGTTTCTAAGAGCAGCACGTTCTAGAGCCGTTCTAGAGCAGGCTATTCTAGATCTGGTGATGTGCAATGAGACAGGATTAATTAATGACCTCATTATAAAGGAGCCTCTTGGTAGCATTGATCGCAATATGATTGAAATTCGCATTCAGATTGAGGGAGAGAAGATTTAGTCTAAGACTAGTGCTTTAAACTTAAATCAGGGCAATAATGAGGGCATGAAGACATAGTTGGCTAAAGTGAACTGGGAACTTAAGTTATGAGATATATCAGTAGAAATGCAGTGGTCGACATTTAATGAGATATTTCATAACACGCAGCAAAGATACATTCCAGTGAGAAAGAAAGGCTCCAGGGGAAGGACGTACCATCCGTGGCTAACTAAGGAAGTTAAAGATCGTATCAAATTGAAAGGAAAGGCAGAAAATTCCGCGAAGATTAGTGGTAGGTCAGAAGATTGGACAGAATATAAAAAACAGCAAAGAATGACTAAAAGAATAATAAGGAGGGATAATTTAGCTTTCAAGAGAAAGCTAGCTAGAAATATAAAAACAGGTAGTAAGAATTTCTACAGATATTTAAAAAGGAAAAGAGTAAGTAAAGTGAGCGTTGGTCCTCTAGAGAGTGAGTCTGTGGAATTGATTATGGAGAATAAGGAAATGGCGGATGAATTGAACAGATATTTTGCGTCCGTCTTCACTATATCGGATCCAAATAACATGCCAGAAATAATTGTGAATCAAGAGGTGAAAGGGAGTGAGGAACTTAAAACATTTACAATCACCAGGGAAAGGTTTTTGAAAAAAATATTGGAACTAAAAGCTGATAAGTGCCCAGGTCGTAACGGAATTCATCCTAGGGTCATAAAAGAAGTGGCAGCAGAGATAGTAGATGCACTGGCATTAATTTTCCAAAATTCCCTAGATTCTGAAAGGTTCCCATCAGATTGGAAAATAGCGAATATAACTCCTCTATTCAAGAAAAGAGGGAGAAAGAAAGCCGGAAACTACAGGCAAGTGAGCTTAACATCTGTCATTGGGAAAATTAAGATGTTTATTGCAGGGCACTTAGAAAATCTCAATGCAATCAGGCAGCGTCAACACGGCTTTTTGAACGGGAAAATGTGTTTGACTAATTTATTAGAATTCTTTGAGGAAGTAACAAGTATCGTGGATAAAGGGGATCCTGTGGATGCGATGTACTTGGATTTCTAGAAGGCTTTGTACAAGATGCCACATCAAAGGCTGTTACACAAAGTAAGAGCTCATGGTGTGCGGGGTAACTTATTGGCATGGATAAACGATTGGTTAGCTCACAGGAAACATAGAATAGACATAAATGGGCCATTTTCAGGTTGGCAAGATGTAACAAGTGGATTGCCACAGGGATCAGTGCTTGGGCTTCAACTATTTACAATCTATATCAATGACTTGCATGACGGGACCGAATGTATGTTTGCTAAATTTAGTGATGACACAAAGGTAGGTAGGAAAGTAAGTTGTGAAGATGACATACGGAGTCGGCAAAGGGATATAGATAGCTTAAGTGAGTGGGCAAAATTTGGCAGATGGAGTATAATGTGGGAAAATGTGAACTTGTCCACTTTGGCAGGAGGAATTGAAAAGCAGTCTATTATTCAAATGGAGAGAGATTGCAGAACTCTGAGGTACAGAAGGATCTGGGTGTCCTCGTACATGAATCGCAAAAGGTTAGTATGCAGGTACAGCAAGTGATTAGGGAGGCAAATGGAATGTTGTCCTCTATTGCAAGTGGAATGGAATATAAAAGTAGAGATGTTTTGCTGCAGTTGTACAGGGCACTGGCGAGACCACATCTGGAATATACTGTGTGCGATTTCGGTCTCCTTGTATAAGAAAGGACATAATTGCTTTAGAGGCGGTTCAGAGAAAGTTCACTCAACTGATTCCTGAGATGAGGGGGTTATCTTCTGAGGAAAGGTTGGACAAGTTTGGCCTGTTTACACTGGAGTTTAGAAGAATGAGAGGTGATCTTATTGAAACATCTAATATCGTAAGGGGACTAGAAGGGGTAATTGCTGAGACGATGTTTCCCCCTGTGTGAGAGACTAGAACTAGGGACCACAGTTTAAAATTAAAGATCTCACATTTAAGACGGAGATGAGGAGAATTTGTTTAAAAGGTTCGTGAGTTTGCGGAACTCCCTTCCCCAGAGAGCGGTGGAGGCAGGGTCAATGAATATTTTTAAGGCTGAGTTAGAAAGATTCCTGACGAACAAGGGAGTCAAAGGTGATAGTAGGTAGATGGGGAAGTAGGGTTGAGATCAAAATCAGATCAGCCATGATTTAGTCAAATGGCAGAGCAGGCTCCTGGGGCCGAATGGCCTACTCCTGCTCTTAATTCTTATGTTCGTATCTCACTGGCACCAAATTCCCGTGATCGCCTCTACCTCCGCGTCATTAACAATCTGGTCACCACCACCTACAGTCCGGGATCTCCTCTATCTCCCGCCCCATTAACACAATAGTCACCGGCACCAATAGTCCAGGGGTCTCCTCTATCTGCCGCCCCATTAACACACTTCTCACTGGCACCTACAGTGCCAGGATCTCCTCTGCCTCCCGCACAATTAACAAATTGATCACAGGCACCTACAGTCCGAGTATCTCCTGTCCCACCGTCACATTAATACACTGGTCAACGGCATCAAAATTCCTAGGATCTCCTCTACCTCCCGTCACATTAACACACTGGTCACCGGTACCTACAGTCCCAGGATCTCCTTTACCTCCCGCCCCATTATAATACCGGTCACCGGCACCAACATTCCCAGAGTCTCCTCTACCTCCCGCACAATTAACACATTGGTCACCGCCACCTACAGTCCCAGGATCTACTTGACATCTAGCACAATTAACACATTGGTCACCGGCACCTACTGTCCCAGTATCGTCTCTACCTCCCGCACCATTAACACGTTGGTCACAGGCACTTACTTTCCCGGGATCGATTCTAACTCTCGCACCATTAACACACTGGTCACTGGCACCTACTATCCGCGATTTCCTCTATCCCCACCCCGTTAACACACTGGTCACGGGCACCTACTGTACCAGGAGATCCTATACCTCCAGCCCCATTAACACATTGATCATCGGCACCTACAGCCAAGGGATCGCCTTTACATCCCGCACCATTAACAAACTGGTCGGCAGCGCTTACATTACCAGGATGTCCTGTACTTCCCGCCCCATTAAGAGACTTGTCACCTGAACCCACTGTTCCGGGATCTTCTCTACCTCCCGCACCATTAATACACGGGTCACCGGCACCGACTATCCTGGGATCTCCTCTACATCCTGCCACATTAACACACTGGTCACCGGCAACTACAGTCCCAGGATCTCCTGTGCCTCCGGCCTTATTAACACACTGGTCGCCGCCACCTATAGTTCGGAATCTCCTCTACATTCCGTACATTTAACACACTGGTCACCGGCACCTACAGTCCCAGGATCTCCTCTACCTCCTGCCCCGTTAACACAGTTCTCACCGGCATCTTCAGTGCCAGGATCTCCTCTACTATCCGCCCCATTAACACACTTCTCACCGGCACATTCAGTACCAGGATCTCCTCTACTACCCGCCCCATTAACACACTTCTCACCGGCACTTTCATCCCAGGATCTCCTCCACCTCCCGCCGCATTAACACACTTCTCACCGGCACCTTCAGTCCCAGGATCTCCTCTACCTCCCGCCCCATTAACACACTTCTCACCGGCACTTTCAGTCCCAGGATCTCCTCTACCTCCCGCCGCATTAACACACTTCTCACCGGCATCTTCAGTCCCAGGATCTCCTCGACTATCCGCCCCATTAACACACTTCTCACCGGCACCTTCAGTCCCAGGATCTCCTCTACCTCCTGCCCCATTAACACACTTCTCACCGGCACCTTCAGTCCCAGGATCTCCTCTACTACCCGCCCCATTAACACACTTCTCAACGGCACCTTCAGTCCCAGGATCTCCTCTACTACCCGCCCCATTAACACACTGGTCACCGGCACCTTCAGTCCCAGGATCTCCTCTACCTCCCGCCCCATTAACACACTTCTCACCGGCACTTTCAGTCCCAGGATCTCCTCTACCTCCCGCCGCATTAACACACTTCTCACCGGCATCTTCAGTCCCAGGATCTCCTCGACTATCCGCCCCATTAACACACTTCTCACCGGCACCTTCAGTCCCAGGATCTCCTCTACCTCCTGCCCCATTAACACACTTCTCACCGGCACCTTCAGTCCCAGGATCTCCTCTACTACCCGCCCCATTAACACACTTCTCAACGGCACCTTCAGTCCCAGGATCTCCTCTACTACCCGCCCCATTAACACACTGGTCACCGGCACCTTCAGTCCCAAGATCTCCTCTACCTCGCGCCCCATTAACACACTTCTCACCGGCACTTCCAGTCCCAGGATCTCCTCTACTACCCGCCCCATTAACACACTTCTCACCGGCACCTTCAGTCCCAGGATCTCCTCTACCTCCCGCCCCATTAACACACTGGTCACCGGCACCTTCAGTCCCAGGATCTCCTCTACTACCCGCCTCATTAACACTCTGGTCACCGGCACCTACATTCCCAGGGTGTCCTCTACTTCCCAACTCATTGACAGACTGGTCACCGGCACCTGCAGTCCCGGGATCTCCTCTACCTCCCAGACCATTAACACATTGGTCACCGGCACCTACAGTCCAGAGATCGCCTCGACCTCCCGCCCCATTAACAGACTTATCTCCAGAACCTATAGTCCCAGGATCTCCTCCACCTCCCGCCTCATTAACACACTGGTCATTGGCACATACTGACACGCGATTTCCTCTAACCACCCCCCCCCCCCACCCCACCCCATTAACACACTGGTCACGGGCAACTACAGTCCCGGGATCTGCTATAACTCCCGCTCCACATAACACACTGGTCACCGGCACCGACAGTCCAGGGATCTCCTCTGCATCCCGTCCCATTAACACAATAGTCGGCAGCGCCTACATTCCCAGGATGTCCTCTACTTCCCGCCCCATTAACGCACTGGTTACCGGCACCTACAGTCCCGGGATCTACTATAACTCCCGCCCCATTAACGCACTGGTTACCGGCACCTACGTTCCCAGGATCTCTTCTACCTCCCGCCCCATTAACAATCTGGTCACCGGCACCTACAGTCCAAGTGTCTCCTCTTCCTCCTGTCCCATTAACGCACTGGTCACCGGCACTTTCAGCCCCGGGAGCTCCTCTACCTCCAGCCCCATTATCACACTGGTCACCGACACATACAGTTAGGGATCTCCACAACCTCCCGCTCCATTCACACACTTTTCACCGGCACGTTCAGTGCCAGGACCTCCTCCACTACCGGCCCCATTAACACTCTGGTCATCAGCGCCTACATTCCCAGGATGTCCTCTACTACCCGCCTCATTGACAGACTGTTCAATGGCACCTACAGTCCCGGGATCTCCTCTACCTCCCGCACCATTAACAACCTGTTTACCGGCACCGACATTCCCAGGATCTCCTCTACCTCCCGCCCCATTAACACACTGGTCTAGGCACCTGCATTCCCAGCATCTCCACTACCTCCCACCCCATTGACACACTGGTCCAGGCACCTACTGTCCCGGGATCTCCTCTACCTCCCACAACATTAACACACTGGTCACCGGCACCTACTGTCCAAGGATCTCCTCTACCTTCCGCCCCATTGACACATTGGTCACCGTTACCTAATATGCAGGCATCTCCTCTATCTCCTGCCCTTTAACAGACTCGTCACCGGCACCTGCAGTCCCTGGATCTCCTCTACCTCCCGCCCCATTGACACACTGGTCCAGGCACCTACTGTATTGGGATCTCCTCTACCTCCCGCCCCATTAACAAACTCTTCTAGGCACCTACTGTCCCGGGATCTCCTCCACCTCCTGCCCCTTTAACAGACTCATCACCGGCACCTGCAGTCACTGGATCTCCTCTATCTCCCGCTCCATTAACACACCGGTCACCGGCACCTACAGCCCAAGGATCTCCTCTCCCTCCCGCCCCATTAACGCACTGGTCCAGGCAGCTGCAGTCCCCGGATCTCCTCTACCTCCCGCCCCATTAACACACTGGTCACCGGCAACTACAGCCCCGGGATCTCCTCTACCTCCCGCATTATTAACACACAGGTCACCGGCACCTACAGTCCCCGGATCTCCACTACCTCCCGCCCCATTAACACACTGGTCACCGGCAACTACTCTCCCTGGATCTCCTCTTCCTCTGGCGCCATTAACATTCTGTTTACCGGCACCTACATTCCCAGGATCTCCTCTACCTCCCGCCCCATTAACAAACTGGTCCAGACACCTATAATCCCTGGATCTCCTCTACCTCCCGCACCATTAACACACTGGTCCAGGCACCTACTGTCCCGGGATCTCCTCTACCTCCTGTCCCTTTAACACACTCGTCAACGGCACCTGCAGTCCCTGGATCTCCTCTACCACCAGCCCCATTAACACACTGGTCACAGGCTCCTACGGCCCCGGGAGCTCCTCTACCTCCAGCACTATTAACACACTGGTCACCGGCACCTACTCTCCAGGGATCTCCTCTACCTCCCGCGCCATTAACAATTTGTTTACCGGCACCTTGTATTGTTGTTTATTTTATTACCTTTTAATTTCTCCGATATGGTATCTCATTAGTGCAATCAGTAGCCACGTGTTATTTTACAACTTGTACTTGCGTGAGATGTAAACTTTGAGAAACGCTGTCCATTGCTTGATCAATAGCCTCAGTTTATAAAGGTTTCAGTGGTTGCAGATTACACAGTGTTTGCAGCGCCCCGGCCTGGTGGAGAGAAAATCAGACACCGTATCACACAACACTGACTCTGGTGTTGGAAAGTCTTCAGATCTTCCAGTTATTTAATGAATTTAACAATCACAATAAAGGGATATTTCACCACATTTTTCAACTGCTCTCTGAATTTAGTTTGTGTCACGGCATAAATACAAGTGTTTGTGCAGCAACTCAGGAGCTGGAGCATGAATCCTATTTCTTGTACAAAACCATGTAGATATACAGAATAATACCCTAAATAATATATCCGGTTGCATATAGAAAACACCATATACAGCGCCCATAACAGTATAAAGTTTCCTGAGATAACAAACAGTAAAATGATGGACTTCCTTCTGCTCTCCATCTCTGGGTCTCTGGGATTCTCCCCACTGCTGTTGCCTCGGAGTCTCCTGCGGGCTCTGCTGGCCACTGAAATGTGCCTGACGGTTAAGGCATTGAGCAGTAGAATCAGAACAAATGGGACCCCCGGGGTGAGGATATAATAAAGGAGTTCGATTGCTGCCCACACACGTGAATCTAGAAAACTGAGTGTTACAGCACAAAACCAGGGTTCATTGACAAGCATATACCGACCCGTGAACATAAAGTACCAGAAAGTATTCTTCAAACAGCTCAGCACAGTCACTGTTCCCAGAACCACAGCCGCCGTTCTCTTCGTGCAATATTTAGTTTTCAGCTTTTGGCAACAAATGGCCACAAATCGATCAAAGGTGAAAGTGACGGTGAACCAGACAGAACAGTCTGTGGCTGCGAAAAGCAGGACGGCATGGATATTACACACGGGAATGGACCGTTCCACGAATTGAAAGTGAAACATATAAGCAATCGGAATCTGCCTGAGTATCAGGTCGGTGATAACGACCAGTAGATCCGCCATTGCCATCGCCACCAGGTAGCAAGTGACACATTTGGAGAGACCACACTTTCCCCGAGACATGATCAGAATCGTCAATAAGTTAACTGCAAGGAAGAGAAATAAACCAGGAAATTATTCATCAGGCTTGGACACCCTGTAAATATTAGTGCCTTCTCTTGACGCCCTGTAAATATTAGTACCGTCCCTGGATTCCTGTAAATATTAGTGTCATCTCTGGATCTCCTGTAAATATTAGTACCATCTATGGGTACCAGTAAATATTAGTACCGTCTCTGGATTCCTGTAAATATTAGTGTCATCTCTGGATCTCCTGTAAATATTAGTACCATCTATGGGTACCTGTAAATATTAGTACCGTCTCTGGATTCCTGTAAATATTAGTGTCATCTCTGGATCCCCAGTAAATATTAGGACCGTCTATGGGTACCTGTAAATATTAGTACCTTCTCTGGATTCCTGTAAATATTAGTACCATTTCTAGATCCTCTGTAAATAATAGTAGCGTCTCTGGATCTCCTGTTAAAATTATCACAATCTCTGGATCCCCTGTAAATAATGGTACTGTCTCTTGATCCGCTTTAAATATTAGTACCATCTCTGGATCCCCTGTAAATATTTGTACTATCTCTGTATCTCCTGTAAATATTCGTGCCTCCACTGGATCCCCTGTAAATATTAATACCATCTCTGGATCCCCTGTAAATACTGACACATCCCAAGGACACATTGTAACTTAAATCTCACATTCAGAAAACCTGCGTGAATATATTTCCCACTCCTGTTCCCCCTATCAATATCTCTCCCATCGCGGGTACCCCCTCTAAATTTTAAGCTAGATATAGATGCTTACCAGGAGCACCAACAGCAGCGAGTGTTGGACAGGGAATGACAAGAACAGTAATAAAGTGAAAAATGGTTCATAGAATTAATAACTGGATACAGAGACTTACCAGGAACACCAACAACAACGAGGAGAGGATAATAAATTACTTTTATCCCCATAAGCGCATAAATTATCCACCACTCTATTGATATTGAATCAAAATCGTCATGCAGATATTGAAAAACCCAGAATGGACTGGACCAATCTATTGTTCTCAGATTCCGACCCATTGTTGTAACATTCCAATCTATTGTTCTAAAATTCTGATCCATTGTTGTAACATTCCAAACTATTGGTCTAAAATTCTGATCCATTGTTGTAACATTCCAATCTATTGCTCTCAGATTCCGATCTATTCTTTCCCTCTCTGTAGAGCCGCTGATCTCTGTTAGTGCCGGAGATGATGCTCCAACTGACACTATGGGAGAACACGTTGAAAGTAGTCGATTATTTATAGCAGAGAGAAACACTTCAGTGACACAATCAGGGCCCATGGAGACTGATATTAATTACAGTCGTTGAACAAACAGATTCAGTTAATAACTTTAAATCCAACAATGTTTATATCACAACATTTATTTAACCAAATATTACACCGATGGAAAGCCCAAAGCCCAGTATATTATTTTAATAAATGTTTGAAAGAACCGAAACTATAAGACCCGCAGTCTGACAGCACGGATGTGAAGCGAGAGCAGCTTCATTTACATATTGCAGAGTATTTCTGAGTGAAATCCTTTAGTTTCAGAGAGTTTCTAACCAATTCACAAGGGTTGGGCTCACACTGAGATGAAAACTGAACCATTTTACCAGTCAGTTTGGAGACCATCCCGTTAATATTGGTAAAATCTCTCGATACCCTGTCAATATCGGCAAGCCTATGGCCACTCTTGTAAATATTGGTACAGTCTCTGGATCTACTTGCAAAAAATGGCACTGTCTTTCGATTCCACTGTAAATATTCGCATAATCTATGGATTGCCCTGCAAATATTGCTACAGACAATGATAAATGCTCTGGATACTTCGAAAAATATTGGTCGGTGACTGCGATTCCTGACACAATCTGTGGACTGTATAGATATGTTTGCTGTCTAGTATGCCTGTAAATATTGAATCACTCCCACAGACCCCAATAAATGCTGACATAATCTGGGTACATCTTGAATGTCTACAGTCCCTGGTACCCCTGTAAATATCTACTCACTCTGACAGACCCCTATACATTCTGACAGAGTTTGGCGACTCCCTGAATGTCGACAGTCCTTAGTACCTCTTTATATATTAACTCACTCTCACAGATCCGCGTACATATGGACACAATACAGGGTCTCCCTGTATACCTAGAGCCCTTAGTACTCCTTTATATATTAATTCACACTCACAGACCCCTGTAAATACTGATATTGTCTGGGTTCAGCTTGATAGTCAACAATCCCTGGCATCCCTGCAAATATTAAATCACTTCCACAAACTCCTTTAAATACTGACATTGTCTGGGTACATCTTGAATGTCTATAATCCCTGGTGCCGCTGTAAGTATCCACTCATTCTCACAGAACCCTGTACATACTGACACAATATGGGTACTCCCTGAGTGTCTACAGTCCTTGTTAACCATTTATATGTTAACCCGCTCTCACAGATCCACGTACATACGGACACAATATGGGGGGTGGGGGGGGGGTGGTGGTTCCCTGTATACCTACAACCCTTAATACCCCTTTATATAGTAACCCACTACAACAGACTCCGGTAAATACTGACACATTCTGGGAATTCCCTGAATGTCTATCGCCCGTTGTACTCCTTTATATATTGATTCACGCTCACAGAACCCTGTACATTCTGACAGATTCTGGGGACTCCCTGAATGTCTATCGCCCGTTGTACTCCTTTATATATTGATTCACGCTGACAGAACCCTGTACATTCTGACAGATTCTGGGGACTCCCTGAATGTCTATAGCCCGTTTTACTCCTTTATATATTGAATCACGCTCAAAGAACCCTGTGCATTCTGACGCATCAACAACAAAATCAACTTACATTTATATAGCTCCTTTAACGGAGTAAAACGTCACGAGGCGCTTCACAGGAGTGTTATCAAACAAAATTTGACACCGAGCCACATAAGGAGAGATTAGAACAGGTGACTAAAAGCTTGGTGAAAGAAGTAGGTTGTAAGGAACGTTTTAAAAGAGGAGAAATGGGAAGAGATGCGGAGAGGTTTAGGGAGGGAATTCCAGAGCTTAGGGCCTAGATAGCTGAAGGCATGGCTACCAATGGTGGGGCGATTACAATCAGGGATGTGGAAGAGGCAAGAATTAGAGGAACACAGCGATCACTGAGGATTGTAGGGCTGGAAGAAGTTACAGAAATAAGGGCCAGGTCATGGAGGGATTTAAACGCAAGGATGAGAATTTTAAAATCGTGGTGTTCCAGGACCTGGAGCCAATGTAGGTCAGCGAGCACAGGAGTGAAGGTAGAACGGGATTCGATGTGAGTTAGCATACAGGCAGCAGAGTTTTGGATGTACTCAAGTATATAGAGGGTGGAAGATTGGAGGCCCGCCAGGAGACCATTGGAATGATCAGCTCTGGAGGTAACAAAGGCATGGATGAGATTTCAGCAGCAAATCAGCTGACGCAAGGGCGGAAACGGGCGATGTTACGGAGGTGGAAGTTGGCGGCCTTGGTCCAGGAGTGAATATGTGATCGGAAGCTCATTTCAGGGTCAAATAGGACGCCAAGGTTGCGGACAGTCTGGCTCAGCCTCAGACAGTGGAAAAGGAGAAGGATGGAGTCGGTTTCTAGGGAACGGAGTTTGAGGCAGGGACCAAAGACAATGGCTACAGTATTACCAATATTTAATTGGAGGACATTTTTGCTCATCCAGTACTGGAGGTCGGACAAGCATTGTGACAAATCAAAGACAGTGAAGGGATCGAGAGAGGTGGTGGTGAGGTCGAGCTGGGTTTCATCAGCGTACATGTTGAATCTGATGTGTTTACGGATGATGTCGCTGAGGGGCAGCATGTAAACGAGAAATAGAAGGGGGCCAAGGATGGAACCTTGTTGGACTCCAGAAGTAATGGTGCTGGAGCTTGAAGAGAAGACATTGCTGGTGATTCTCTGGCTACGACTGAATAGTTAATAATGGAAGCAGGCGAGCGCAGTCCCACCCAGCTGGACGACGGAGGAGAGGCGCTGAAGGAAGATGGTGTGGTTAGCGTGTCAAAGGCTGCAGACTGGTCGAGACAGATCCATTCAGCTCATAAACAGACACGAGCACTCCTACACAGAGGCTGCGAGCTCCTACACAGATCCAAACTGCTCCTAAGCTTACCAGATGACTCCAACACAGTCCCACTAAGCTGGATGACAGACGAGAGACGTTGGGGGAGGATGGTGTGGTCAAACGTATCAAAGGCTGCAGACTGGTCGAGACAGACCCATTCAGTTCCTACACAGATCCAGACTGCTCCTACACAGACTTATGGGGATCTTACAATGACCTATGGAGATCCTACATAGAGCCAGAAAGCTCCGGCCCAAGCCCAGACAACTGCCACCTAGACCAAGACAACTGCCACCCAGACCCAGACAACTGCCACCCAGACCCCACAACTCATTTAGAGACCTATGGAGATCCTACACAGGCGAATGGAGATCTTACACAGAACCAGATACCTCCTCGGCAGACCCAGACATCACCACCACAGACCCAGATGTGTCGTAACGAGACGCAATCACCGCCTACTGAGATGCAGACACGTCCTATCAAGACGCAGACATCTCCTACCCACAGGCAGCCTGTTCCAACCAGACGCAGACATCTCCCACCCAGACATCTGCTAGCAAATCGCAGACAGCTCCTCCACACAAGCAGATATCTCCTATTCAGGCGCAGACAGCTCCGATCCAGACACATATAGCTCTTATCAAGACCCAGATAGCACCTACCTAGAGGCAGTCACCTCCCACCCAGACACAGATAGTTCCGACTCAGGCCCAGACAACTCCTTGCCAGTCCCAGAAAGCTCCTAGCCAGTCCCAGACAGCTCTTACCCAGAACCTGAGATCTCCTACACAAACCAATTCAACTCCTTTCAATGGCTCATTCAGCTTGTTTGACAGGCACAGACTACTCCTGGACAGACCCTTTCAACTCCTAGACAGACACAGGCACTAGTACACAGAGGCAGCGAGCTCGTAAACAGATCCAGACTGCTCCAGCATGGACCTGTTGGGCCGAATGGTCGGAGTCTGTGCTGTGCCGTACATTCTATGTAATCCTACTCAGACCCAGGCACTCCTACAAAGACCCAGACAAACACTACACAGACCCAGTGAGCTCCTACACAGTCGCAAACAGCTCCTACCCAGTCCCAGACAGCTCATACCCAATCGCAGAAAGCTCCTACACAAACCCATCCAACTGGCACCCAGACCCAGACGACTGCCACCCAGACCCAGACAACACCCACGCAGACCCAGACAGCTCATACTCAGACCTATGAAACTCCTACGCAGACCGATGAAACTGCTAGACATAACCAAGAAACCTCCTGCACAGACCCAGACAAATGACACACAGCCCCAGGCAACTGCCACACAGACCCAGGCAGTACACATGTAGAAGTATACAGCGCCAACACAGACCTACGGAGATTCTAGACAGACCCAGACAGCTCTTACAGAGACACAGACGGCTCCTACTCAGACACTGTCGGCACCTACACGGACCCAGACAGTTCTTACACAGACACAGACGGCTCCAACGCAGACCCAGACAGCTCTTACACAGACACAGACGGCTCCTACACATACCCAGACAGCTTCTATACAAACACAGACGGCTCCTACACAGAGTAAGACAGCACATATACAGACATAGACATCTCCAACACAGACCTATAGAGATCCTACACAGACCCAGACAGGTCCTAAACAGACAGACTGTTCCTACACAGACCCAAACGGCTCCTAAACAGATCCAGGCATCTCCTATCCAGAGGTAAAACAGGGAACTATATGCTAGTTACCCTGACATCAATAGTAGAGAAAATGCTGGAATCTATTTTTAAGGTTGCAGCAACAGGGCACATACGAAATCAGAATATGATTAGGCAGAGTCAACACGGTTTTATCCAGGTGAAATCGTGTTTGACATCTATTAGAGTTTATTGAGGGTGTAACCAGCAGGGTTGAAAAGGGGTAACCATTGAATGTAGCACATTTAGATTTTCAAAAGGCATTCGATAAGTTGCCACGTAAGAGGTTGTTGCTCAAGATTAGAGCTCATAGGATTGCGTGTCATATATTAACATGGATAGAGGATTGGTTAATGAACAGAAGACAAAGAGTAGAAACAGAAATATAGAACATTTACGGCATGGATGGAGGCGATTCTGCCCATCGTATCCGTGCTGGCAGAAAAAGAGCGGCTCAGACTAAAAGCACATGGAATCATCGAATTATAGAAAGGTTACAGCATGGAAGGAGGCCATTCGGCCCATCAAGTCCGCGCCTGCTCGATGCAAGAGCAATCCAGCGAGTCCTATTCATCCGCCGATAAATTCCTGAAAGTTGATAAATCAGTGGGGCCTGATAATCTGCATGCCAGAGTACTAAAAGTTGCAGGACTGTCGTATGAGAAGAGATTGGGTCGAATCGGCCTGTATTCACTCGAGTTTCGAAGAATGAGAGGGGATCTCATTGACACGTATAAAATTCTGACAGTGCCAGACAGACTGGATGTAGGGAGGATGTTTCCCCTGGCCGGGGAGGGTCCAGAACGAGGGGTCACATTCTCAGGATACAGGGTAGGAAATTTAGGACTGAGATGAGGAGAAATTTCTTCACTCAGAGGGTGGTGAACCTGTGGAATTCTCTGCCGCAGAAGGCTGTGGAGACCAAGTCACCGAATATTTTTAAGAAAGAGCTAGATAGACTTCGAGACACAAAAGGCATCAAGGGGTTTGGGGAGAGAGCGGGAATATTGTACTGAGATAGAGGATCAGCCATGATCATATTGAATGGTGGAGCAGGCTCGGAGGGCCGAATGGCCAACTCCTGCTTCTATTTTCTATGTTTCTTTATTTCTATGTTTCTAACCCCGTCGCCCTGCAATTTTTTTACTTTCAAGTACTGATCCAGTTCCCTTCTGAAGGCCATGATTGAATCTGCCTCCAACTCCCCCGCGGGCAGTGCATTCCAGATCCGAACCACTCGCTGTGTAAAAAAAGTTTTTCCCCATGTCACATTCGGTTCCTTTGCCAATCAACTTTAATCTATGTCCTCTGGTCCTTGACCCTTCTGCCAATGGGAACAGTTTGTTTCTATCTGCCCTTTCTCGACCCTTCATGATTTTGAATACCTCTTTGAAATCTCCTCGCAACCATCTCTGTTCCAAGGAAAACATCCCTAGCTTCTCCTGTCTATCCACATAACTAAAGTCCCTCATCCCTGGAATCATTCCAATAAATCTGTTCTGCACCGTCTCTAGTACACCCTTTCCTAAAGTGCGGTGCCCAGAACCGGACACAATATTCCAGTTAAGGCTGAACCAGTGTTTTATAAAGGTTTATCATCACTTCCATGATTTTGTACTCTATACCTTTATTTATAAAGCCCAGGATCCAGTATGCTTTTTAACCACTTTCTCAACCTGCCCTGCCGCCTTGAACAATTTGTGCACATATACCCCCAGATCTCTTTATTCCTGTACCCCATTTAGAGTTGTGCCCTCTAGTTTATAATGCCTCTCCCTCTTCTCCCAACCAAAATGTATCACTTCGCATTTTTCTTTGTTAAATTTCATATGAAACGTGTCCGCCCACGCCAACAGCCTGTCTACAGCCTCTCGAGGTCTATTACTATCCTCCTCACTGTTGACTACCCTTCCAAGTTTTGTGTCATCTTCAAGTCATCCAAGTCCTAGTCATTAACATATATCAAGAAATGCAGTGGTCCCAGCACCGACTCCCGGGGAACACCACTGTACACCTCCCTCCAATCCAAAAAATAACCTTTCACCACTACTTTCTGGTTCTTGTCCCTTAGCCAATTCTGTATCCATGTTGCTGCCGCCCCCTTTATTCCATTGGCCGCAATCTTGATGTTAAGTCCCGCACGCGGCATTTTATCAAACGCCATTTGAAAGTCCACATACACCACATCAACTGCATTGCCATCACCTGTCATCTCTGTTCCCTCATCAACAAACTCGATCAGGTTAGTTGAACACGATTGCCTTTATCAAATCCGTGATGGCTTTCCCGAATCAATCCACACTCGTTCAAGTGAATTTCCAGCACTTGGTCCGTAGCCTTATAGGTTACGGCACGTCAGGCGCATATCCGAATACTTATTAAATGTGATGAGGTTATGTGTCTCTATCACCCTTTCAGGTACTGAGATCCAGACCACCACCACCCTCTGGATGGAAAAGAAAATCCTCAGCTCCCCTGTAATCCTTCTTCCAAACATTTAATCTATGTCCCCTGCTTATTGACCTCTCTTCTAAGGGAAATAGGTCCTTACAATCCACTCTATCTGGACCGATTATCATGAATACACCTCAATGGTCTCTCCCCTCAGCCTCCTCTGCTCCAAAGAAAACAACCCCAGCCTCTCCATTCTTTCATTAGAGCTAAAATTCTCCAGCCCTGGCAGCACCCTCGTAAATTTCCGCTGTATCCTCTCTGGTGCAATTACATCCTTCCTGTAATGTGTTGACCAGAAATGTACGCTGTCCTCAAGCTGTGGCCTAACTTGTGTTCTATGCTGTTCCAGCAAAACTTCCCTGCTCTTATACTCTATGCTTCGGCTAATAACGAAAGGAAATAACGGAATGAACAGGTCATTTTCAGGCTGACAGATTCTAACTCTTGGGGTGCCGCAGGGTTCGGTGCTTGGGCCTCAGCTATTTACAATCTATATTAATGACTTATTCGAAGGGACCGAGCGTAATGTATCCAAGTTTGCTGACGATGCAAAGCTAGGTGGGAACGCAAGATGTGAAGAGGAGACAAAGAGTCTGCAAAGGTTGAGTTAGTGGGAAAGAAGGTGGCAGATGGAGTGTAATGTGGGGAAATGTCAGGTTATTCACTTTGGGTGGAAGAATAGAACCACAGACTATCTGTAAAATTGTCAGAAACTATTAAATGTTGGTGTTCATAGAGAATTGGGTGTCGTGGTACACGAAACACAGAAAGTTAATATACAGGTACAGCAAGCAATTAGGAAGGCAAATGTTATGTTGACTTCTATTGCAAGGGGTTTGGAGTCAAAGAGTAAGGAAGTCTTGTTACAATTATAAAGGGCCCTAGTGAGATTGAAGTACTGTGTACAGTTTTGTTATCCTTATCTGAGGAAGAATACACTTGTCCTAGGGACGGTACAACGAAGGTTCACGAGATTAATTCCTGGGATGAGAGAGTTGTCCTATGAGGAGAGATTGAGTAGAATGGGCTTTACTCTGTGGAATTTAGATGACTGAGAGGTGATCTCATTGAAACACTTAAGATTCCAGCAGGGATTGACTGGGTAGATGCTGAGCGGATGATTCCCATGGCCTGGAGAGCCTACATCTAGAGGGCATTGTTTCAGGATAAGGGGTCAAATATTAAGAACTGAGAGGAGTATGAATTTCTTCACTCAGAGGGTTGTGACTCTTTGGGATTCTCTACCCCAGAGGGCTGTGGATGCTGAGCCGTTGAGTATATTCAAGGCTGAGATCGATAGATCTGTGGACTCTAGGGGAATCAAGGTATATGGGGATCGGGCGGGTAAGTGGAGTTGAGGTTGTAGATCAGCCATGATCTTGGTGAATGGCAATGCAGGGCAGGCTCGATGGGGCCGTATCGCCTACTCCTGCTCCTATTTCTTGTGTTCTTATGAATGTGGAATAGGACTGGGCTGGAGAGGAGGTGATGCCGAGCTCATTGAACCGAGAGTGTGGAATAGGACTGGGCTGGAGAGGAGGGGATGCTCAGCTCATTGAACCGAGAGTGTGGAATAGGACTGGGCTGGAGAAGAGTGCATGGTCAGCTCATTGAACCGAGAGTGTCGAATAGGACTGGGCTGGAGAGGAGGGGATGGCAGATCATTGAACCGAGAGTATGGAACACGATTGGGCTGGAGAGGAGGAGATGGTCAGCTCATTGAACCGAGAGTTTGGAATAGGACTGGGCTGGAGAGGAGGGGATGGTCAGCTCATTGAACCGAGAGTATGGAACTGGATTGGGCTGGAGAGGAGGGGATGCTCAGCTCATTGAACCGAGAGTGTGGAATAGGACTGGGCTGGAGAGGAGGGGATGGTCAGCTCATTGAACCGAGAGTTTGGAATAGGACTGTGCTGGAGAGGAGTGGTTGGTCAACTCATTGAACCGAGAGTGTTGAATAGGACTGGGCTGGAGAGGAGGGGATGGTCAGCTCATTAAACCGAGCGTGTGGAATAGGGCTGGGCTGGAGAGGAGAGGATCGTCAGCTCATTGAACCGAGAGTTTGGAATTGGACTGGGCTGGAGAGGAGGGGATGGTCAGCTCATTGAACCGAGAGTATGGAACTGGATTGGGCTGGAGAGGAGGGGATGGTCAGCTAATTGAACCGAGAGTATGGAACAGGATTGGGCTGGAGAGGAGGAGATGGTCAGCTCATTGAACCGAGAGTTTGGAATTGGACTGGGCTGGAGAGGAGGGGATGGTCAACTCATTAAACCGAGAGTGTGGAATAGGACTGGGCTGGAGAGGAGGGGATGGTCAGCTCATTGAACCGAGAGTATGGAACAGGATTGGGCTGGAGAGGAGGAGATGGTCAGCTCATTGAACCGAGAGTTTGGAATAGGACTGGGCTGGAGAGGAGGGGATGGTCAGCTCATTGAACCGAGAGTGTGGAATAGGACTGGGCTGGAGAGGAGGGGATGGTCAGCTCATTGAACCGAGAATGTGGAATCGGACAGGGCTGGAGAGGAGGTGATGGTCAGCTCATTGAACCGAGAGTGTGGAATAGGACTGGGCAGGAGAGGAGGGGTTGGTCAGTTCATTGAACCGGGAGTGTGGCATAGTACTGGGCTGGAGAGGAGGTGGTGGTCAGCTAATTGAACCGAGAGTGTGGAATAGGACTGGGCTGGAGAGGAGGGGATGGTCAGCTCATTGAACCGAGAGTTTGGAATAGGACTGTGCTGGAGAGGAGTGGTTGGTCAACTCATTGAACCGAGAGTGTTGAATAGGACTGGGCTGGAGAGGAGGGGATGGTCAGCTCATTAAACCGAGCGTGTGGAATAGGGCTGGGCTGGAGAGGAGAGGATCGTCAGTTCATTGAACCGAGAGTCCGGAATAGGATTGGGCTGGAGAGGTAGGGAATGGTCAGCTCATTAAACCGTGAGTGTGTAATACGACTGGGCTGGAGAGGAGCGGATGCTCAGCTCATTGAACCGTGACTGTGGTATAGGATTGGGGTGGAGACAAGGGATTGGTCAGCTCATTGAACCGGGAGTGTGGAATAGGACTAGGCTGGAGAGGAGGGGATGGTCAGCTCATTGAACCGAGAGTGTAGAATACGACAGGTCACCTCCCGCATTCTGCAGATGGCCGATCAGCTGGAGAAGTTCAAGAGCCGCATTTGTAAGACAACGCTGAAGGTATGTAAGGCCATGCAGATCAATCTGGACAATGTGGCAGTCCAGGTGATTCCTGCAGCAGCAAGGGATCTGGTGGTGATTCTAAGGGCGTCCGTTACTTCAGGAGTGACAGCCATTACCGCTTCCAAGAATCACTGTTTGATGCCCTTCATAGCATCATATGTCAGGGCTCTCACAGCTTCATTTCAACAATTTGTTCTGTCTCACGCTGAACTTCAGCCCAACCGAACCCATTCCCAGCACCAATGACCTGCAATGAGTGGTTGGAGATTTCACTGTTTCTGATGACGTGGATAATGAGGTTGTGTCATTCCAGTGTGTGGTTTTGCACTGAACCCAGTCGGCATTGCATGTACGAGTGAGATGAGAGCAGAAACAGGTCCTGCAAGTATATTAACATCCCATTAGTCCAAGCCGCATTGCTGCTGCTGTGTTCGACCTGGCACAGAATGGCTGGAGGGAAGATAGTTTGCGGCTACATTGATAACAGGGATAACATTGAAATGTTATATTCCTTATACTCAAGTTGACCGAGGCACCCACACATTGTATTGATACAGGGACAAAGTGTTTGACTATTCGAGATGTGGAATGTGACTTTACACTTTGGGCTGCTTGACAGATGGTCAGTGATTTCAACCTGGAGTGAACCTGCTGAGCGCCCCGGATCAGGTCGGAGGCTGGTGGCTACACTCGGTGGATTATTAGGGATCCAATATAACTTCGACAGGGCGGAATTACAGGCGGTAGCGCATCGGCCGCCCATTTTACATTCCGTGACTTCAATGGAAAGGAGAATTGAGTGGGATGTATAATAGACGGCTCATCCACTACCGACTGTGTTGTGTCTTGGTCGAAGTTGAATTTTACTCCCATTATTTCTGAGTTGCTTTCACCAGGGTTTTCAGTCATTCCACGTTTAGAATCTGCTTCTTTAGTAACTACAGGACTGACACAACTGGCCGAGTAGCGGGGTGGTGAAATCTCGGGCCCAAGGACGGGTTTCTTCTATTCCAGTCGGTTTAAATTAGGTGGTAGAAAATAAAGCGCTGCGGCCTTGTTGCTGAAAGATGGGCCCTCGCTGAGAGTGCGCTCATCGCTGGGAGCGCCCGTTCGTTGAATCAGTCCTGACATCAACAGCACTTACAGAATGAAATTGTTCCATCACAAGCTGCCCTCTGGCAGACTGTCCACAAAATCGCAGGGTATCATGTCGCAATTTACTTACCCCCATGATTTACAGAATTCAATGCGATGTAAAAAAAAACTGGGAGTGAAATTGGCCTCGGGCAGTGGTGCAAGCTGATCGATAGTGAATCAGCAGACCTTTTTGTTGTTGGTCCCGTTTATCATAACAATTGACTTCAATTGAAAAGGAAATCTGGAGGATTGTAAAAGGGGCTGCTGATTCGTTACCGCCCGTTTTACACTGCAGCCCGAGACCAATTTATGCCCGAGGGATCACACAGCTTTCCACAGCTCATGTCTGGTCTGCTGTCGAATCATTGGGGTAGATTATGAATTTGTGCGATCGTGCAAAACGGGTGATGGCGAATCCACAGCCGGTTTCACATCTCTCCCCATTTTTATTTTCATTGCCTTCAATGAAATAAAATTGTTGAGATGTGAAAGGGGCTGTCGATTCACTCTCACCCGTTTTACACCATCGCACATGTCACAATCGACCCCATTGACGGAGATCGATTGCCATGATTAATCACCAACTCCATTATGGTTGTATGGAACTAGATGGACTTTGCTCATTTTTTGTCCAGAATTCTTATGTTCTTCCGAGTTGATATTTATATATAATTCCCTTTTTATCTGCGCATTCAGTCCCCTACACCCTATTATTCCACATCTGCTCCCTGAGGTGATTTTTTAATATTTAAGTCCTCCTTTATTATCCTTTCTTCATGTTTTGCGTCACTCCCTGCGATCCGGAATTTCATTTTTAAAACTGAATTCCCAATTTCAGACCCTAGCTCCGTGTGTTTTTCCTTGTGTCCCTCTAGAAGTTATATGTAGATTTAAATCTTTGCTGATTCCCAGTATTAGATCCTTCTACTAATTTATTCGCTCTCTTGTTCCTGAGGTGATTTTCATACTTTATCTCTGCACATTCCGTATCTGCAGGAAATTCCCAGTCTATCTCCTGAAGTGCTCGTGGCCAGTTCCAGGCCTTCTCTGCATGTTATTTCCTTTTTTCCTTCTTATGGCGATTTATGTCCTTAAATTATTTATGTTTATTCTCCAGTTTCAGATCGTCTCTCCATGTTTCCTCTCTCTCCTTCCGGAGGAGGTTTATTTTATATTTAATTATCTGTACAAATGTATAGCACAATCTATAATATAATAAGAATAATAGGTTAAGTATACATAAGTAAATATTAATGTAATATGAGAATGTATTCTGTCTGATAGAGGCACAACATGGTTTAGATTAGGTCGTTAGGATTCCATAGGGGAAGGTAAAGTAAGGAGAAGCTGTCAGGTTAATGCAATTTAAGAAGCACCCAAGGTTTTGTATAAAATTTATAGCCAGTTTGGAGACAACATGTCTATGTTTCAGCTGTCATCATTCTATTAAAGTGTGATGTTTATGAACATGTAAAATTATCTCATCTTCTCGATGAGGAAAACATACATTCCAGTCAGAGCTTGCTATGGTGAGAGACAGGGAAGGGCTTCATTTGCTGTTCCTGTTAATTCACTGTTACACTTTAGTTAAAGATTCAAACTGAGTGAGAATGTCACTAGCTGCCGTTTAACTCAAAGACAGCGGTGTAGTGAAGGAATTAAACACCAAAACGTGAACTTCTGCGACAAAATGGATTAACATTTGGTATTTCGACGTAATGCTTATGGAAAAGGAAGGACAGGCATTCGGAGGGAAGTAAAATCGACCCTTTTGTGCAGAGAATGCAATGCTTGCGTCTATTAAATAGATCAGCGTAAGATTGGATTCAATCTGAATATAGTTCTGATCTGGGATTTGGTTTACTTCTCCATTATTCATACTTTAAACTTAAACATTAACATTATTTTAACAGTAACAGAGCAGGAGAGTGCTGTGGGACCTTTTCCAGTTTAGTAACACTGCAGAAGGGGTATGGATGCATTGTGATTTATTACAAAATGTAGCAGGTTTTATATATACATACAGGGAAAGTTAGACATGGTACTGATGTAGGACTAAAAAGGTGCAAAGTGATTTTACAATTTAATTTGGGGCAATGCCTTTTTATCTCCTCAAGGTTTAATTTTATATTTAAATTAATGGGCTCTTTTTCCTAAAGAAGCTTCAGACACAAACCGTAGCCTTATAGAGAAAACAATCATTTATTAATAATACGCTACAAAAATTGGCATTAGGATTGAAACTACATCATGGGTTTAGAATTGCTTTACCAAGAATAAAACAACACATTCTGAATTCCCAAAATGCACAATTGTTTGGAAAGCAGATGTCTATCGAGGCATCAAGCCGTGAAGGAGCGAGCAGTCATGAAGATTTCAGGTGAGGCAGTGCTGCCCAGAAGCGAAAGACGAGATTGAAGCAGTGGTGGTGGATCTGTGCCTCTCCTCACTCAACTTCTGCCCAGCTTTTAAAGATATTTTTAACACAGAACCACACCTCTGGGGCAGTGGCTTTTCAACAATAGGATCCTACAAATACAACCCATGATTGATTGACACTTCACTTGTTTTGTCTTTGTGTCTACAACATAACCAAATTAAGTCAGCAGGTGTTCAAACCTCCTGCAGCCCTCCTGGAATGGTTCTTTTTGCTATGGTGATCTGTCCTCTCCCGTGTGGTATTTTACAATGTGCCATTAACAACTCGTGCAACAGTCCTTCCATCTTTTAAGAGTCCTTTTCCTCGAGACATGCTGAAGGCAATTTGGTATCAGGCTTTCATTTATCACATGAATGTTTACCACTGAGAGCAGCTGGGGAAACTCCTGCAATAAATAATGGGCAGGGTCATGTACACAAGACTAAGTGACTTTGTTGTGCAGCCTCCAGGCATCACCTCGAGAACTGGCAAAATTAAATCTAAAAGTATGCTAACCCAGAACAAACATGAACAGCTTCATCTGCTGCTGTTCTGCTGGTCAGCACTCACACACTCCAGGCTGATTACACAGTTTGTTTGTTTCTTGAATGTTTTCTGTGCTCTATTCTCACTCATGTCTGTACCCTCCTGTCCCTTTACATGTTTATCCGTCTTTCACTATGTCTGTTCTCTGTGAATATCGTTTATTTTCTGTGTGTTTTTCTATCTTTGTTATTTCCACTTCTACTTTAATTTCTGTCTCTCTGTCACTGTTTATGTATCTATCTTTTTCTTTCTATTACTCTTGGCTTTTTTTCGATGCGCCTCTCTCTCTGTCTTCATGTCGCTGCGTGTCTTCTCTGTCTTTTTTTACATCTGCCTCACTGTCCCTCTCCCTCTCCTTGTCTCTCTCCCTCTGACTTCATCCGCCTTTTTGTCTTTAAACCTCTGTTTCCGTATCCTTCTCTCCCTTTCTATTTGCCTCTGTCTATCTCTGTTTTTGTTTCTCTCTTTGTATCTACTTTTTCCTTCTCTTTCCCTCTATTTGTTTCGTACTCCTTCCCTTTTCATCTGTCTTTGTTTCATTCTGTTTGTTCCCCACTATCTCCAACTCTGATTATGTCTATTTCTTTCTCTCTGTTGCTAGTTGCGTTCGCGATCTCCTCTTTGCATCTGCTTCTGTATTTCATTCCATTTTTTCTATTTCTGTTTTAATCTTCGTATTTCGCCCCCTCGCTCCGGTTTTCTACGGCTTTCCTACATTTCTATTCCTCTTTCTCTCTTTTTACGTCTTACACCCTCCTGCGCTGCCTCTCTCTCAGTCTCTAGTTATTTTGGTTTGATTTCTTCTGTCTATTTACCTCTCCGCTTCAACCTTAGGAACATAGGAACACGCAAAGGCCATTTAGCCCCTCGAGCCTGTTCCGCCTTTCATTGAGATCATGGCAGATCTGTGACTTTACTCCTTATACCAGCCTTCGCCCCATATCCCATAATACCTTTGGTAAACAAAAATCTATCAATCTCAGGTTTAAAATTAACAGTTGACTTAGCATCAGCTGCCGTTTGCGGAAGACATTTCCAAACTTCCACCACTCTGCGTGTAAAAGCGTTTTCTAGCTTCACTCCTGAAAGTCCTGCCTCTAATTTTTAGGCTATGTCTCCTCATCCTTGACTCCCCAACCAACGGAAATAGCTTCTCTCTATCTACCCTATCAGTTTCCCTCAATATATTGAAAACGTCGATCAAAACACCCCTAAATGTTCTAAATTCCAGGGAATACAACCCTGGTTTGTGTAATCTTTCCTCGTAATTTAACCATTGGAGTCCAGTTATTATTCTAGTAAATCTACTCTGCACTCCCTCCACGGCCAATATATCCTTCCCAAGGTGTGATGCCCAGAACTGAACAGAGTATTCCAGGTGTGGTCTGACCAGCGCTTTATATAGTTGTATCATAACTTCTACCCTCGTGTACACTAGTCATCCAGATAAAAAGGGCAGCATTCCATTAGCCTTTACCATAATGTTCTGAACCTGTCCATTACATTTTCATGATCTATGTCCATGGACCCCAAAGTCTTTTTGGACCTCCAGTGTTTGGAGCTTTTCACCACCTAGAAAGTTCTCTGGTACCTTTTTATGTACAAAGTGAATCACCTCACACTTGTTCACATTGAAATCCATTAGTCCCAGTTTTGTCCAAATTACTGTAATTCTTTTTCAGTGTCTCTCCCGTTTCATCCATGTTTGCGCTCTCCCTCTCTATCTCTCTCTACATATAATTTGCTTTCTTTGTCGCTTTATTTTTCTTTCTTGTCTTAATAACTCTCTCTTTATTTCTCTCCGTCGCTGTCTAACTCTGTGTCTGCCCGTCTTTGTTTCTTTCTCACTTTCACACACTCACTTCCTCTCTTTTATGTGAATCTGTCTTAATTGTCCGCGTTTCTTTTAATCGTTACATTTCTTTTGTTCTTTTTGTCTCTCTCCGTGTCTTTCATTCTATTTCTATTTTTGTCTCTCTCCATATCACTTCTTTCCTCTGGCCCACTTTCTGCCTTCTCTCTGTCTCTTCACATCCTTCATTTCCCTTTCTGTCTTTTTATGGACAATCTCTGTTTTGTTTCTCCGACTATATCTCTATCTGTCTCGTATGTTTTTTCTCTATGTTTACCTTTCTTAACTCAGCCACTGTCTATAATTTTGTATTTTCCATTCCCTTCCATTCTATCTCTCTCATCCCTTATCTCTCTCTCTATTCCTCTATACCTGTTTCTGACTTTGACTCTGCCATTCCCTCACTCTCCCTTTCTATCTGCCTCTATTAGTATGACTGTCTCCCTGCCTATCCCTGTCTCCTCCTTTTCATGACTCTCTCCCTCTCTATCTTCTTTCTCTTTCTCTCATCCACACGCATACACACAAACAAACACAAACACAAGCACAGACACACATATTCCCTCTCCAGAAGCACAATGAATATCCTACGGGGGTAATTCTATACATTGGAGTTGTAGGATAGTAGCAGACTTCAGGGGGCAGAGACAAACCGGTGAAATGGGCAGACACATGGCAGCTGAAATTTATTGCAGAGAAGTGTAAGATGATACATTTTAGATGGAAGAATGAGGAGTGCCTGTATAAAATAAATTTTACAATTTTAAAAGGGTGCAGGAACACAGAGATTGGGGGGTGTATGTGCACAAATCTTTGAAGGTGACAGGACAGATTGTTAAGGCTCATAAAACCATACTGGGATCCATGGCTTTATAAATAGAGCCAAAATGTATAAAAACAAGGAATTTAAGCGAAACCTTTAGGAATCACCGTTTTTGCCTCAGCTGGAGTATTGTGACCAATCCTGGGCACCCGACTTTAGGAAGAATGTCAAGGCATTCGAGAGGGTGCAGAAGAGATTTACAAGAATGGTTCCAGGGATGAGGGAGTTCAATTATGTGGAGAGACAGGAGAAGCTGGGGTTGTTATCCGTAGAGCAGAGAAGGTGAAGGGGAGATTTAATAGAGCTGTTCAAAATTATGAGGGGTTTCGATAGACTCCTCTCCGACTAGCTACCTGTTCATCGCTCTTTCTCTATCTCTCGTTCTGGCTCACTTTTCCTCTGCTTTTTCTTTTTTGTTTCACTGTCTCTTTCTCTCTCTATTTGCTTCCCTCACCCTCTGTGTGTGTGTGTGTGTGTGTATGTGTGTGTGTGTGTATGTTTCTCTTTCTCTCTCTCTCTCTCTCTCCTTCTGTCTGTCTCGCTTTCTCTGTCTCTCTCTCTCTTACCCACTGCCTGTCTCTCTCTCTCGATCTCCCTGTCTGTCTATCTCTCTCCCTCTGTATGTCTCTCTCTGTCTGTCTCTCCGTCTCTCTATCTGTCTATCTATTTGTCTCTCTGTCCATCTGTCTGCCTCTCTCTCTCCCTCTGTCTGTGTATCTTTCTCTCTTTCTCTTTCTATCTAACTGTTTGTCTTTCTGTCCCTCTCCTTCTGTTTGTCTGTATGCCTGTCTCTCTTTCTCTCTCTCTCTGTCTCTCCCTGTGCCTGTCTCCCTTTCTCTCTCTCTCTCTCTGTCTCTGCCTCTCTCTGTCTCGCCCTCTCGCTCACCATTTATGTGGAGTGTACCCATTCTGATCAGGCCTACAGCAGCTACTTTGATTGGTAGGTGTGCCCACTTTCCAGGGATGCCGTTTAGTTGAAGTCCAGCTGAGCTCTTTAGAGCCACCTTTTTGAGAATCAATTCATGAGTCGTCTGTAGAGCAAATAGTGCCTCAATGGATCAAATTATCATTAAAATATATCAGAAACTGATTTATGATAATTTTATGGCTCTGTTTTGCTTATATAAAATGTAATTTCTCTCCCCAGCGTAGTGTAGGGGATGGAGTGTGGAATGGGATTCAGTTCTAGTACTTGAAACCCTTCAGCTCTTTCTATGATTTCCCTAATTTAACAAATAGATTAAATGGGTATTTCATCGCGTTCACCACCTCCTCTCTGAATTTAGTCTGGGTCATGACATAAATACACGTGTTTGTGCAGGAACTGAGAACCTGCAGCATCTTTGCTGTGTGGCTTGTGATATAAACAGGGTCAGTGTAGGAATAATAATACCGAGTGTTTGTAATTCGCACATAAATGGTAAATACAACCTGTGTCACCCATAACAATATAAAACTGCCCGATATACTGAAGATTAAAATGACGGCTTTCCTTCGGTTCTCCATTTCTGGGTCCCTGCGATTCTCTCCATTGCTGCAGCTCTGGAGTCCCCTGCGGACTCTACTGGCCGCTATAATACGCCTGACCATCAAAACATTGAGCAGCAAGATCAGACAGAATGGGACACAAGGGATTACAATGAGGTGAAATACATCAAATGCGGTCCATGCGGGGGAGTTACCGAAGTTCACTTTAGCCCCACAGCCCCAGGGAACGTTATCAATTATATATGCAGGTTAATTCACGAAGTACCAGGGGACACTCTGTAAACAGCCCAGCACACTCACTGTTCCCAGAACCACAGTCGCCGTTTTCTCGGTGCAATATTTTGTTTTCAGATTCTCACAACAAATGGCCACAAATCGATCAAAGGTGAAAGCGACCGTGAGCCAGACAGAAACCACCACAGTTGCAAAAGCCAAGGAAATAATAAAACTACACACGGGAGTAATTCTCAGGAATGAACCAATGAAATAAATCGAACTAATCTGCCTCAATATCACATCAACGATAACGACCAGGAGATCGGTCACTGCCATTCCCACCAGGTAGCGACTGATACATTTGGAGAGACCGCACTTTCCTCGGGACAAGATCACAATCGCCACCAAGTTAACTGTAAGAGAGAGAAAAGGAAGCAGAGAAATTACTGATCAGTCCTGGAGCCAAACCAACAGTATGAGAAGATCTGGGGTGAAATTTCCAGCTTTGTTGCTGCATCGAACGGTTGAAACTGATTCACTGAGCTGGGCAGCACTTCTGGGCTGAGGAATGTTTTTGAACTTAATGATCAATAATGATTTGGGAGATCAGTACGGAAAGTGAATAAGGTGAGCACCAGGTACATTGGAAGGGCTGAGTGAGGGCCCAGTGCCGGTGTGGAAGGGACTAGGGGTTTTACCGAGCGGGAATCCACCGGATCAAAGCCGCATTTGTGCTCAAGACGGACAGGAAAGGGAGCGAAGTGTCGGGAAGGTGAGGCGTCAGGGGGAGGTGCAGCTGATTTGTTTCTCTGGGTTAAGAGAGCTGACATGGGCTGGCACTAAACGGGAAAGGCAGCTGGAGACCGAGCCAATGAGTGAGGTTGGGAGGGAGACAAGGAAAAAGACATGTAGGAGCTGGAGGGGAGTCAGGAGCAGATGGTTTGGGAAAGCAGACAATCTGAAGCAACGGTTGGACTGACGGAGAATTCAATGCAGTTGGAGGAGAGACTGGGATTCACAGGGAGAGATTGCAGCAGAGTGTTAGAGGAAATCTAATCTATAGGTCCCACTAACACAATTCAACAATACATTCAACAGTTCAATTCTGTGGCTATTGATGTCAGGGAACCTGTGTTGGGTATAAAACGTGTAATAAATTTACTTTATACATTCAATTAAAATTAAATTTAGAAGTATGAATTGAATCAACCTCGTTGTATATTTAATTCAGCCGAGTTTTTCTATGTTTAATTGTTTCGCCCTTTCCCACCTAGTCGTCGTCTCTATCACTCACTCTATCTATTTCTCTCGCCAATTTGCATATCCGATTAAATCCGATCATCCTTCGCCAGCATTCTGTTCACCAGCCCCGGGTTCCACCGGTCCTATTCTCAGTGTCAGTTTGTGAAATAGTGAAGCTTCAGTCAACAGTAAAATGTTTCTACAACTCATCCAAGTCTCCACCTGTTCACCTATACCGTTCACTTGATCTACAAATCATGGAATAAACAGAATCGAATGCCACTTCCAGACAGATCGCACAATAATTGAGATGCCTTCTCCTGTAATTATAAAGTAAAGCGATAGATGGCGGGATTGTTCAATTCACAAAATGCCAACCATCATGCTAAAAATCTACAGATAAATAGAAGGGGCCCTGACTCTTGATTAACAGATACAGTGCACACTGATAAAACATAACATCAAAATATTTCATTTTACAATGAAGTCCAGTGATATCAGTGAACTCAGTGAAGCAGAAAAGGAGATGTGAAAGAATCAGCAACAAACTCAGTTCAGTAGTCATAAAACTGAAGCGGCGTCAGATACAGACACAACGAAATAATATTTCGTAACAGTGATAACCAATAACCAACCTCAACACCTCAAATAATGAAACAGTCCGAGCCCGCATGCAGCAAGACCTGCACAACATCCAGGGTTGGGCTCATAAGTGGCAACTAACATTCGCACCAGACAAGTGCCAGACAATGACCATCTCCAACAAGAGAGAGTCTAACTACCTCCCCTTGACATTCAACGGCATTACCATCGCTGAATCCCCCAACATCAACATCCTGGGGATCACCATTGACCAGAAACTTAAATGGACTAGCCATATAAATATTCTGGCTAAAAGAGCAGGTCACAGGCTGGGTATTCTGCGGCGAGTGACTCACCTCTTGACTCCCCAAAGCCTTTCCACTATCTACAAGGCACAAGTCAGGAGTGTGATGAAATACTCTCCACTTGCCTGGATGTGTGCTGCTCCAACAACACTCAAAAAGCTCGACACCATCCAGGACAAAGCAGCCCGCTTGATTGGCACCCCATCCAGCATCCTAAACATTCACTCCCTTCACCACCGGCGCATTGTGGCTGCAGTGTGTACCATCCACAGGATGCACTGCAGCAACTCGCCACGGCTTCTTCGACAGCACCCCCTAAACCTGCGACCTCTACCACCTAGAAGGGCAAGAGCAACAGGTACATGGGAACAACACCACCTGCACGTTCCCCTCCAAGTCACACACCATCCCGACTTGGAAATATATCACCGTTCCTTCATCGTCACTGTGTCAAAATCCTGGAACCCCCTACCGAATAGCACTGTGGGAGAACCTTCACCACACGGACTGCTGCGGTTCAAGAAGGCAGCTCACCACCACCTTCTCAAGGGCAATTAGTAATGGGTAATAAATGCCGGCCTCGCCAGCGACGCCCACATCCCGTTAACGAATAAAAAAAACCTTTGAAATCCCAGTTAAACTAAAGCATGTTATTGGGGTGCGGTGGGGGTGGGTTGGGTGCGGGCATTGCGCTGCCTCCTCTTAACACTGAGACCGTAAGCTCGCTCATTATCAGAAAACACATTGACGAAAACATGTTACAGGACAGATTAATTCCCCAACATGAAACTGTTAACAGCTCCTGATGGTCGGTTATCAGCTTTGATTCCAATATATTCAGTACAGAGAATAATCCATTCATAATGGATATACCAAAGTCATAACTGATGTAACGTAACTCCTACAAGACCGAACGTTTAGAAGTTAAAGAGATACATTATTCAACAATACATTCAGTACAGAGAATAACCAGTAACAATGCCGGAGCTGGATATACAAAGGTTATTGCAGGTATCATATAATTTCTACAAGGCAGAACGTTTAGAAGCTAAGGGCATATCTTTATGCAACTGACCATTCAGTACAGATAATAATCCAATAATAATGCCAGCATTGGATATAAAAGTTCATTACAGCTATAATGCAATTGCTACAAGACTGAAAGTTTCCAAGCTAAATAGATACCATCATTCAACAGAACCTTCAGTATCGGGAATAATCCATCAACACTGCCAGAGTTGGATATCAAATGCTCATTACGGGTATATTGTAGCTCCTACAAGACTGAAGCAGCAGAGACATAACACATCCCATCATTCAACTGATAGAACAGAACAAGCGACTGTGTAAAACATGCAGGAAGAAAACACATTCCAAGTGCAGCAGCACAGGTAACACCGATTTACACCATTAACAGATGAGACAATGGCTTACCCGGAACTCCAATGGCTGCAATAACAGGATAATAAATGTCTTCTATCCGATAGATTACTGGATATACCATTTCTGCGAGAATCAGTGACTTCTGTTGATCTGGAAACCAGACAGTACCGGGCAGGCACTCTGAGCTGATCCATTCCAACAAGCCCTGATTTATACAGGGGTTAAGTCTCCAATGGCACGTTTATACCCCTGATCATTGCTATTAGTTACAGTCACATGAACAAACACGATACATCAGCAGTTTTGACTCCTATATAAATAATGTGGTGGATAAAAAACAAACATATTAAACTCCAGGACATTATCTTTATCAGACCTCTCTCAGCAATAAGTTAACAGCTGAGCTCCAACAACAATGAGCGACTTCATTTACAGTTTCGATATAATTGTATTCACCATATTCACTCCTGGCAATTCATTTATTAATTTATACAAATTCTCCGCAGTGTAGACTGAATCCAGGGACACAAGCAGACCTGTTTCACCCTGTTCCTCTGTCGGGAATAAGGCTGAAAGCTGTACTCATGCAGGACTGTTCCAACAATAGTGAACAGATTCCTTTACAGTTTTCAGATAACTGTATTGACCATGTACAATCCTGCTAATTCATTTATAAATATTATCTATTTCACCACAGTGTAGAGTGAATCCGAGTACACAAGCCGATCCGTTTCACTCTGTTCCTGCAGTTTCCCAGTTAAAATATAAATTTTGATTGTGTGACAGGAGGGCAGCTGCAGGCCATGTTCAGGATTGCAGCCGACAAATGCCTGTGGATAATATTAGGGGACGGACACTGAACGTGCCTCATTGACACTCCTCTCTCCGCTATTTAACTGCAGATGTTTACCCGTTTATTCTGCATTGGTTAACGGCTACAGTAAAATTGGCCCCATGCAGCACCGAGCTGAGCTCATGACCCTATTTGACGTCCATCACATAGTGCCCCGTGCTTCTCTCACCCGCCTCCATTCCTTCCTCAGCCCATTGCCATTGAAACCCTCATCAATGCCTCTGTCCCCTCCAGACTCCATTCCTCCAAAGCACTCCTAGCCGGTCATCCAAACTCCTCCTTCCTTAAACGTGATCTCCTCCAAAACATTAAAGGCGGTCTGTGAATACAAGCTGTTGTTGATTTTCATTGGAATGTGTTCATTATTTGTCCACTGTTTGAGCTAAAGTAATTTCTGGTATCATATTCTTGTACCAGAACGAGATTTATATTATAGATGGACTTGAAATAAAATAACATTGGCAACAGGGAGTCCTGGATTTAAGTACTAGGATGAAGCTTTATTCGTTATTTGTTTTTTTTCCTCTTTGGTTATAACCCGTTTTACTGCTCCCTGGGGCTGATGATCAGAATGAAACTTTATGAGTTATTCTCTTCGGTTAAGGACTGTTTCACTTTTTGCCATCCATTCTGTGATGTCACTGCTCCCTGGGGCTGACAGATACAGACCCCGTGTGTTCTGACATTGTCGTGTCTCGGTATGAAATTGGAAAGCTTTTTTGCCATGGGAGGAAGAGAGAAATCCATTTGACTTTTGTAGACCAGTGGCTCGAACCTTAGTTATGGAGAAACTCTTAGAATCCATCATTCAATCTAAGGCTGTGAAGTATGTGGCAATGCTCGGGTAAATCAAGGGCTACCCATGTGACAAACCCCACTCAGTCGCCACTATAAACTGTCTTCTTAAACCCCTCTCCCCACCTAACGCCCCCCCCCCCCCCACGCCTCACCTCCCACCCTCATCTCCAACGAAAAGTGCGAGGAACTCATGGACTTCTTTGTCGCTAAGATTGAGACCATCCGTTCATCTGCCTCTGCAACTTCCCTCTCTTTCCCTAGCCAGCAAGCCAAATTTCGCTTACAGTTCCCCCTGCCCTAGCTCTGAACTTGCACCTTTCTCTAATTTCACTCCTATTGCCCTTCATGCCCTCTCCAAGCTCATCTTGACCATGAGATCCACCTCCTGCTCCCTCGATCCCATTCCTACCAACTGTTGACCAGCCAACTTCTCTTCCTGGCCCCCATGTTAGCTGTTATTGTTAACAGTTCCCTCTCCTCACATACTGTCCACCTCCCCTTTAAATCTGCCCTCATCACCCCCCTCCTCAAAAACACAATCTTGATCCCCCGGTCCTTGCAAACTCCTGCCCCATCTCCAACCTCCATTTCCTCGCCAATCCTTGGACTCGTTGTCACCTCTCAAATCGGTGCCCATCTTTCCTGTATGTTTGACTCCCTCCAATCAGGTTTTCGCCCCTGCCACAGAACTGAAACGTCCCTTGTCAAAGTCACAAATGACATCCGATGCGACTCTGACCATGGCAAACTATACCTCCTCATCCTTCTCGACCTGTCTGCAGCCTTTGACACGGTTGACCACACCATCCTCCTCCAATATCTCCCCCCTGTCGTCCAGCAGGGTGGAACTGCACTCGCCTGGTTCCATTCTTATCTATCCAGTCGTAGCCAGAAAATCACCAGCAATTGCTTGTCTTTCCGCTTCCGCACCGTTACCTATGGACTCCCACAAGAATCGATCCTTGGCCCCCTCCTATTTCTCATCTACATGCTGTCCCTCAGCGACATCATCCAAAAATACAATGTCAGGTTCCACATGTATGCTGACGACACCAAGCTCTATCTCACCGCCACCTTCCTCGACCCCTTCACAGGCTCTCATTTGTCACAAACCTTGTCTGACATCCAGTACTGGATGAGCAAACATTTCCTCCAACTAAATATTGGGAAGAGTGAAGCCATTGACTTTGGTCCCCGCCACAGATGCCATACCTCTCCACGGCCTTTATCTGAGGCTGAACCTGGCCGTTTGCAAACTTGATCACCTTTTTAACCCTGAGATGAGCATCCAACTACATATCTGCTCCATCACCAAGACTTCACAATTTCACAACCATAACATTGTGCGTCTCTGCTCCTGCCTCATACGAACATACGAATTAGGAGCAGGAGACTGCTCTGCCATTTGATAAGGTCATGGCTGATCTGATTGTGACCTCAGCACTACTTTCCCGTCTACCTACCATAACCTTGACTCCCTTGTTAATCAGGAATCTATCTATCACAGCCTTATAGATTTTCAATGAATCTGCCTCCACCGCTCCAAGGGGATGGGAGTTCCACAGGCTCACTGAGAGAAAAAAAGTTCTCCTCATCTCCGTCTTAAATGGGAGACCCCTTATTTTGAAACTGTGGCCCCTAGGTCTAGTCCATCCCACAAGTGGAAACATCCCCTTCGCATCTACTCCTTCCAGTCCCCTCAGGACCTTATATGTTTCAATAAGATCACCTCTCATTCTTTTAAACTCCAGTGTACACGGGCACAACTTGTCCAACCTTTCCTGATAAGATAAACCCCTCTTCCCAGGAATCAGTCGAGCGAACTTTCTCTGAACCGCCTCCAAAGCAATTATGTCCTTTCTTAAATAAGGAGACCAAAACTGCACGCAGTATTCCAGATGTGGTCTCACCAATGCCCTGCACACCTGTAGCAAATCATCTCTACTTTTATATTCCATTCCCCTTGCAATAAATGACAACATTCCATTTGCCTTCCGAATCACTTGCTGTATCAGCATACGAGGACACCCAGATCCCTCTGTACCTCAGAGTTTTGCAACCTCTCTCCATTTGAGTAACATATTGTTGTTCTATTCCTCCTGCCAAAGTGGACAAGTTCACATTTTCCCACATTATACTCCATCTATCAAATTGTTGCCCATTCACTTAACCTATCTATATTCCTTTTCAGACTCCTTATGTCCTCTTCACAACTTATTTTCGTATCTACCTTTGTGTCATCAGCAAATTTAGCAACCATACATTCGTTCCCTTCATCCAAGTTATTGATATAGATTGTAAATAGTTGATCAGTTGGTCATCTGCTGCTAAAACCCTCGTCCATGCCTTGTTACCTCCAGGCTTGACTGAAGCTGTCCTGGCCGGCCTCCCATCTTCCGCCCTCAATATACTTGAGCTTATCCAAATCTCTGCTGCCCATATCCTAACTTGCAGCAAGTCTTGTTCACCCTCCCCCACCCACCTGTGCTCGCTGACCTACATTGTCTCCCGGTCCATCAAAACCTTGATTTTAAAATTTCCATGGCCTCACAACTTCCTATCTGAACCCAGTTGTGTCAGCGTTCCCTGAGCTCGATAGTGTTAGTGCTGTGCATTCTCTGAACTCGTTAGTTAACACTGTGCGTGCTCTGAGCTCGGGATTGTTTGCACTGTGCATGCGTTAAGTCGATAGTGTTAGCTCTGTCTGTTCACTGAAATGTGTTGAGTTCGCATTGTCTGTTCTCTGAAATCAGAAGTGTTAGCACTGTGCCTTGCCTGAACTCTGTTGCCTGCCTGACAATGACTGGATCAAATTGCACATTCCAGACAAAGGTTTGGCTGAGTATTGTCCTTCCAATCCTGTCGGTGGCAATACAAGAATGTATTACTGCCGCCATAGTGGTACTTATTATTGAGCCGAGTACAATCGCCTCCTCTGTTCTGGTGACATCCGGCGCATCTCCTGGCCTCTGACAGCCTCTCAGGAGACGGCTGCCTGGCGGGAGTCAGATGTGGGATCGCAAATTCGGTGCTGGGAAATGTAACACGGCAGATCACTTGACCACATCGCCTGCAAACCTCCGCCATTATAAGTGACCAGCGGCCAGGACCCAGTAGAGAGAATCCACTCATGGACACCGCGCTCGGTGTCATTCCCTGCCGCTGGACGCACTCTATCCACGGGGCTACCGAAAGTCAACCTGCGATTGGAGCCACTCGACAGCCTCTTCTCTCTTCGCCACTGGGACTATCAACAGGTGAGACCGATTGCGGGTGGGTGGGGGCGGGAGTGGGGGCGGGTCAGCTTGCACTGCCAACCAGGGCCTAGGTGTCTCGCGGAGTGAGGCATCACTCGGTCGAAGAGCAGGGTCCGCCAGCTCATCGGTCGAGAGTGTGCAATAATACTGGGCAGTAGAGGAGAGGATGCTCAGCTCATTTTTTTGTGTTTAGGCCCCTTTTACAAGAAGGGGGTTTTGCCTCTGCTTTATTTTTAAAAAAAGCAAATCAAAGTCAAATAACAAACAAAATCAAATAATAATTTTATTATACTGGTCAAGGAAGCACTCCAGCCCCTGCGGTGCCCACCGGTCACGGGAAGCATCAAGCACCCCGGCAGACACCGCGTGCTGCCTCTCCAGGGCCATCCGGGCGCGGAGAATGTCGCGGAAGTGATGCAGACAGTCAGAGCGACCGCCCCCTCGGGCTGCTTCGAGCCTGGACCTGTGGATAGCCACTTTGGACAGGAACAGGAGCAGATCCACGCGGACCTCCTCCAAATTGCCCGCCCCCACCTCACTGGGTGGCCAAAGATCAGGAGCTTGGGACTGAAGTGCAACCAGAACTTAAGGAGCAGCTCCCTTAAATCGTGGAACAGGGGCTGCAGCCTCCCACATCGTGTGAATAAATGGAACACGGACTTATCCATCCGCAGTAAGTGCAGGTGGAATGTGAGTCTGTAAAATGGCTAAAAATCATGTTTGTCGGGAATGCTCCTTGCAACACTCTCAATTCCAGATCCCCAATGGCACAGGGGAGGACCATCCACTGGGGACCCCCGCCTCCGCCGGCTGGCAATATAATATGTCAGGGCGTGTCCGGACGAGAGACGACGGTGAAGAAGTGGAGAGTGTGCAGGAGCAGCCCGTCTCGGAAACCTCTCCACGCAGAGTGAAATGGCACGGAGTGGATTTCCGGGAGATGGCTCAATTTATGAGGCACAGCCCCCCGAGGTAAGTTTCGGGGCCTGGTGCCGATTAGGAACTCCGTCTGAGCGGGGGACTGGATCGTTCCACACACTTGAGCCTCCTTGACACATCTACTGGAGTCAGGGCCTAGTGCCACTTTCAATACGGAGATGGCGTTGGCCGCGTACCAGACATAATGGCAGGACATTCGTGCAGCCAATGTTCCCGGCGCCATCCCGCCCGTGCCTCCACCATCCAGGGCATCTTCGGCTCTGGTTACTTTACAGCCAGGGCCCTCCACTCCATCAGCCAGGTGTCGCCTAGGCCAACACTGCGGAGGTGCGGATTCCTGAGCAGCGGCTCCTGAAGGATGGCTGCCATCCCTGTCGGGGGAGAGCACTGGTAGGAGGCAACCATACTCCAGACCCTGATCAAATCCTCATAAAGGACAGGCAGTTCCTGCAAGGACGCGGCTGCCCGGCAACGTGATAAACAGGAGTTGCATGTCGTCGTTCAGGCCTTGCAGTTAGTGGAAGCAATGCATCGCCAAACCACACCATCTTAGAGGATTCTCAACGTACAGGTATCGCTGCAGGGTCCAAAGGCGGAAAGTCGATACCTGGTTGTGGACGCACACCAGGCCCTGACCGCCCTCCCTAAGCGAGAAACTGCAGCAGCGACCCAGTGCATCCTTTTGGCCCAGAAAGAGTCAACGAGCTTCTTCAGAATCTTGGTGACAAACTCAGGAGGGGGGATCAAAGTGATCCACCAGTACCACAACATTGCGGTCAGCAGCTGGTTTATGACCAGCACTCGACCCCTGTAGGATGATACTCAGAGCAGTCCTATCCAGTGCCCTGGGCCAGCGGTGACTTTGGCCTCCAGCTCTTGCCAGTTCGCCGGCCAGGCACCCTCGGCAGGGCGAATGTAGATTCCCAGGTACCGGAGGTGCGTGGTGCTTCAGGCAAAAGGCCGTAGCTCCTCCGGCATGGAGTCCGCCCACCACTGACCTACAAGGAGTCCGGAATATTTCTCCCAGTTGATCCTTGCGGAGGAAGCGGCAGATTACACCTTTTGGCACTCGCACATCCTCCGCAAGTCAACGGGATCCGTGTCCACGAGGAGCACGTCGTCGGCGTAAGTCGAAAGGACGACCTCCACGCCCGGCCCACGCAGAGCCAGTCCCGACAACCTCTTGCGCAAGAGGCGCAGGAAAGGCTCCACGCAGACGGAGTATGATTGGCCAGACATGGGGCATCCCTGATCCATTCCTCTCCTGAAACGAAGGGGCACTCTCAAGGATCCATTAACATTAATCAGACACTCCGCGGCAGCGTACAGAAGTTAGATCCGGGCAAAGAATGGTGACCTGAATCTGAATGTGCGCAGAGTCCTGAATAAGTACTCGTGATCCACCCTGTCGAACGCCTACTCCTGATCCAGGGAGGGGAAGGCGACCAACAGACCTTTGCTCTGGGAATGATGGAACAGGTCCCGGACCAAGTGAATGTTGTCGTGGAATGTCCAGCTCGGGACCGTGTCGGACTGGTCGGGCAGACATCGCCTTGGCGAAGACCTTGCAATCCGTGCTGAGGAGGGAGACCGGCGCCAGTTTTTAAGGTGACGGTGATCCCCCTTCTTCTGCACCAGGACAAGGACCACACTGCGCCAAGAAAGGGTATCTCCCCGGTCGCCAGACAAAAAAAGATCTGCCGCAGCGGAGTATCTCTCTGAGAGAAGGAAATGCGGCCGGTGATCTTTAGTTCATATTTATTTGAGCATTGAACAAAATGTAAACAATAGCGTTGCTAACAAGATTCGAATTTTCACCCAAACACCTGGTTGAGTTTCAGATCTAACGCTTTAACCATTTTGTCACCAGAAGTGGCAAATCGCGAAAACAACAAAGCTTATTAGGGAATTGAACCCAGGACCTCGAATATATCAATCAGTAAAACACCCGAAGCAAAAATCATACCACTCGGCTAACATGCCGCCAAAAACGCACCGCTGGAAATCGAAACGAGGACTTGTTGTTTCCGAGACAGGCAATTTGCCCAGCTTCAACACGGAGACAAATCAAACTACAATGGCCCCAGCAATTTGAGTAAAGTATATTTATGGTAGAATGTAAACTATGACGATGCCGAGACAGACAACGATGTCGTTTCAGAACAATTCATTCTGCAAAGTGTCACTTGATAATACAAGTCGTACATTGAAAACGAACTTGATAAAGAGAGACTAATATTGTAGTTATGAAATAATTAGTTTAGAACCTGATATTGCTCTACATCGTACATCGTACAAGAAAGCGAGATTGGATGGACATAATGTTCAAAAAAGATGGCGGATCCGCTTCATGGCAGCGAAATTTTACAGCGGCTGCACAGCTCTGTCGCCAGTTGATCTTTGGGTCTGATTCTCGCTCAGGGAGTTTCATGGTTCAAATCCCGGATGAGCCCCGTTGTGTCCCCATTTTTGGTCAAAAATCACCAATTGGATTCGCACATCTTTTCAGCGGTGTTTGACTTATCTCCAGCAGAGCATGTTTGAGCGCCAGAGGACAGAATGCAGAGGGTTTGTCCACGCAACACACGTAGACGAAATGAAGATAATCTTTTAAGAAGTTGTACAGATTGAAGCCGGCACATGAATTTATCCCAATTCAGACAATCTCATGGGTACAGAACAGAACAGGTAAAGGCTGCTGAATTGGCCTGGAACCAAACCCCTGGTTTTCTGCTGGTAGGCGAGGATTCTACCAGTGAACCGTTAATGCACACACTGCAAGTATAGCGTTGGATGCATATCTAGAACATTTAGTCTGGCAGATTTCCTGCACTAACCCTACACATTCTGCTCTGCAGCCGAGCGGTATCTGTGGGTTACATAACGGGTGGATTAAGTCATGGCCTTAAAATTAACTGGAGATTCAAAACCACCTCACATCGCCACTGTGGAATGCTCAAATAAATAAGAGCTGTAATTAGCAGGCAGTGTTTACTTCCCTCAGAACAAACGGGATAATCCAGCCCAAAGTTCACCGATAAGATTTCACGAAATGAGAGGGAATTTATTTTAAGCTGCACCTTAAATTCTGCTCATTCACAAAATTTGGAGATTTATACTACTTTTTTTTCTTTGCATGCATCTCTCTATCTCTGCCTGCGTTTCTTCTCACTCTGTATTTCCCCCTGATGGACTTATCAGGCTTTCTTGAATGGCCAGGCCTGCAAGCCCGGGATGAGAAAAGGCTGTCGGATCTTCAGCCCAATTGTTGTATTTCGACGACATGAGCTTTGCTATTTTCCGTCTCCGTTTTCGGAAAATAGAAACCCAGATGGGACTCCCCCCCGCCCCCCCCGCCCCTCGCGTCCCTCATCTCCGGGTAATGGGAATGAACCCAATCTAGCGCTCGGTTTAATATCTGTACTCTCATTGCCCAAGAATAACATTTCGGGGTTACAGCTATTTTCAAGACACAATTTAGAAATTAACACGTAACAGACTTATTCGAAAACTAGAAGCACGTATGATTAAAGGGCCGGTGGTAACGTAGGCACGTAATTGGGTAAGGGATAGGAGGCAGGGAGTAGTGATGAACGGATGTTTTTCTGACTGGAGAGAAATATGCAGTGTGATCCCCCAGGGGTCGGCATTAGGACTATTGCTTGTCTTGTTATATATAAATGACATGGATGTGAGGGAGTACAATTTCGAAGTTTGCGGATGATGCAAAACTTGGCAACGTTGTAAATAGTGAGGAAGATGGTAGCAGATTTCTGGAGGACATAAACAGAATGGCGAAATGGGCAGACACGTGTAAGATTTAATACAGATCAGTGTGAAGTGATGCACTTTTACAAGAAGAACATGGAGAGGCAGTATAATCTAAATGGGACAATTTAAGGTGAGGGGGGTTGCAACAGCAGAGGGACCTGCGGTGCATATTCACAAAACAGGGCAAGTTGATAAGATGGTTAAGAAAGCATATGGGATATTTGGCTTGGTAAATAGGGATATTGAATATAAAAACATGGAAGTCATGCGAAGCCGTTAAAAATTACTGGTTAGGCCTCAGTTGGAATATATTGTACAGATCTGGGCACCATACTAGAGGAAGGATGAAAAGGCATTGAAGAGGATTCAGAGCGGGTTGACCTGGATGTTAAGAGGGATGAAGGACTTCAGTTATGTGGAGAGATTGGAGAAGATGGGATTGTTCTCCTTAAGGTTAAGGGGAGACCTAATGGATGTATTCAACATTATGAGGGGTTTTGAAAGAGCAAGTAGGGAGAATGTGTTTCCTCTGGCAAGTGGGTCGGTAACCAAAGGTCACAGATTTAAAATATTTGGCAAAAAAACTAAAGGGAAATTGAGGAGAATTTTTTACACACAGAGTGTTTGTTAAGATCTGGAACGCACTTCCTGAAAGGATGTTGGAAGCAGATTCCATAGGATCATTCAAAAGGAGAATGGACATGTAATTGAAGAGGACTAATTTGCAGGGTTATGGGGAAAGTTCTGGGGTGTGGGTCTAATTTGGACAGGTCTTCGAAAGAGCCAGCACAGGTACGAGGGCGGAATGGTCTCCTTCTGTGCTGCAAGATTCTATGATTCGATGATTACCTTATGAATCATTGAAATTGATGCTATTCAGTGTTGAGGAAACAAGAAAATTATAACAGTGATATTCGCCTTCTCCTTTCACTTACGAATATTGCAGATTATAATGTTCAGGCGGGGGTGGGACTGAATGGGGGATGGAGTGCGGAGATTGGAATGGAAGCCCAGGAGAATGAACTTGGTCTCATCATTTTTTATTATTTTTCCTACTAGTTGCCCGAAGCAGGCGGTGAACCTTCTTCTCGAGAGAGGATCGTCATTTCAGTTCAGAAGGAAAAAGGTAAAAAGGTATCAAGAAAATCGGGTGACAGAGACATGGAATGATCCGGGACTTACACACATCCCTTTTAAACAGACACAGACACGGAATGATCCGGGACTTACAGCACATTCCTTTTAAACAGACACAGACACGGAATGATCCGGGACTTACAACACATCCCTTTTAAACAGACACAGAGACGCAATGATCCTGGACTTACAGCACGTCCCTTTTAAACCGACACAGACACGGAATGATTCCGGGAATATATCATAATTATGGTACGTAAGTCTCTCTCACGTTGACCATAAGATATACTCTTTTTACCAAGACACCACTGTACACTTTGATACTCCGCGACCTTACAATCTCAACACCTTCGTAGAAGGAACTGTTGCTGATTTCAGCAAACAATGCAAAAATCTGCCCTGCCGTTTCGAGAAAGTTGGGACTTCAAGCCTTCTGGATGGACCGAACCAAGTAAATGACTTCCATAAAATGACGACGAGGATGGGATTCGCACCCACGCGTGCAGAGCACAATGGATTAGCAGTCCATCACCTTAACCTCTCGGCCACCTGGTCACATACCGAAGCCGGAGAAAGCCCTTTTTATTCAAAATGAAAATACTGCCGATGTTGGCAATCTGAATTAGAAACATAAAATGCTGGAAATACTCAGCAGGTCAGGCAGAATGTGTGCAGAGAGAAACAGAGTTAAAGTTTCAGGTCGATGACCTTTGGTCAGCACTGAGTCAGAATAAAAGCGCTTTTATTTTCGTCTTTCTCAATGTAAAGCCCTGGACTCTGAGGACAAGAAAGTCTGACCGTACAATATGACCTGCCCATGCACCCAAATCGAGAATGTTGAAAATATCCAGTTAGCCGATGTCAGCAAACATTGGTGGAAGAACAGCTTTTGCCATTGGATGCAATGATGTTAGAAGGACCAACGAGTTTAATGGCGAATATGGAGAATTGCCAGGATAACAAGCAGAACGACTCACTCGATATTTTGGCGGAGAGGCCGTTGATGAATTTCAGATGGAACAGCAACATGCTGAAATCCAGTCGGTGTGTGAAAGAAAGCGAGTGCTGATGGAAGGGGCTGGGAGTTCAGCAGTGTGGGACCGTGTGCCGAACCACAGCAGTTAAATCCGATTTCACAATGAGTGAACCGATCCAAACGGAGTGGGAGGCGATGCAAAGCGACCGGAGCATTACGTAAATTCCCTGATAGTACATCCTAGTGTGATGCAAAGAAGAAATTTATATTTACAGTCCATATTTTTATCTTATGCTGACCATAAGAGATACTCCGTTTAACAGGGCGCCATTGTGCACTTTGATTGATACTTCACCTCGATCACACCTCACACTCCCAACACCTCCGGATAAGAAACAGTTTGGATGGCAATCAATACTTTGCTGATTTGAGCAAACAGATGTAAACCAGCAATGCGAAAAAGCACTTCTCAGGAACGAAGGATTTTTAGTGAAGAGGCCAAAACAAACAACTCCATAAATTCTGGGAGCGGTGGGATTCGTACCCACATACCCGCAAATGACGTATTTTAAAATCTGACACGTGAAGCAGATAAGCCACGCTCGCAAATGGCCGCTTGCTGAATTCGAGTGAAAAAGGTGATCGAACTGAAACGTTCCCTCTGGTTCTTTCTCCACAGGCGCTGCCTGACCTGCTGAGTGTTTCCAGCATTTTCTGTTTTCATCTTTATGATTTCACAACGGCTGTTTTCCTGAAAACACTTAATTTGACACAAGGACGCAGTTCCAAGCAGAACTTTCTTCTGCTCTTCTCATATGCAAGATGGCACTTTACTTTCCTGGTCACGCGCTTTAAAGTCTGCCGTTTCCGAACAAAATCCCACCCGGGCTTTCAAAGGACCTTTCACTCAAGGCCAACCTCCTATAATCGACATTTTCTCGCCACTGCCGCTCTTTTCATTTCTCCTCATTTCCTTTCAATCGTACATTTCCACAGACCTAATAAGATCAAGCGGAACATTTCCGACTTTACTGCATCGGCCAGATTGCCAAAATTGCACCTTTCAGCCGTCATTCGCAGCTATGTAGCACCGCCCGTCTCTCACGCACACGAATTGCTCAGGGAAAAGCGCCAACGACCATGAAAACAAAACCCAGTTCTTCAGTTAACATCCCCCGTGTCACAAGAGAACCTAAGAAAGTTTCATGGAGAAGTTTGCCGCTGTCCTTCCGAATGCCAGCCCTGCTTTCTTAATGCTTGACTCTGGAGCAGTCACGCAGAACAAAATGTATCGACTGGTTTCAAGGCAGAAATGAACAATGGTGCGAACGGCACATGCGCCGTTAAAACTCTCCCAATCCTCAGACTTGCTACTATTCTTCGCAATATTATAAGCCTCTTCTTTTAATCTAATACTTTCCTTAACTTCTTTAGTTAGCCACGGATCGATCACTTTTCCGGTGGAGTTTTTATTTCTCAATGGAATGTTTATGCGTTCAAAATTCTGAAATATTTCTTTAAATGTTTGCCATTGCTTATCTACCATCATACTTTTAAATCTAAATTCCTAATCTACCTCGCCGACTCGCCCCTCATACCTATGTAATTGGCTTTATTTAAGGTTAAGACAATAGTTTCGGATGTAATTATGTCACCCTCAAATTAACGAAAAATTCTATCATATTATGATTACTCTTTCCAGAGGATCCTTTACTATGAGATTACTAATTAACCCTGTCTCATTGCACGATACAATATCCAAATTAGCCTGTTCCCTGGTTGGCATATTGTTCTGGAAAACTGTCTCAAATGCATTCCATGAACTCCAACTTTGCCAGTTTGATTTGCCCAGCCGATATTAAAGTTCCCCCGGATTATTGCAGGACCTTTGTTAGAAGCTCAAATGATTCCTTGACTAATACTCTATCCAACGGCATAGCTACGGTTAGAGGGCCTATAAACTGCTCACACCACTGTTGTCTGCCCCTTGTTATTTCTTAACTCCACCCATACTAAATCAATTTCCTGATCTTTCGAGCCAAGATCCTTTCTCAAGACTGTTTTTATGTTATCCTTTATTACCAGTGCTACAGCTCCCCCGCCACCACCCCCCACCCGCCCGACCCCCGACCAACACTTTTCCTTTCTGCCTGTCTTTCTGAAACGTCAAGTACCCTGGAATATTTAGTTCCCAACCTTGGTCACCTTGCAAACACGTCTCTGTAACGGCTATTAGGTCAAACCCGTTTATCTCTATTTGTGCAACTAGTTCGTCTATCCTGTTACGAATGCTTCATGCATTCAGACCAAGAGCCTTTAATTTTAACTTTTTACCATTATTCCCTGCTTTGCACTTATTCGCTGATGCACTATTTCCATTAAAATCCCTGTCTCCAGTACTGGTGACAACGCCCCATGAATTGAAACCCCCTTCCTCCCACACCATTCTTTGAGCCATTTCACTCTCTGGTCTATTTGACCATATACCAATTTACACGTGGCTCAGGTAGTAATCCAGCACAGGCTGGCGGTGGAACCTGGGCCGCTTCTGCTGAGTGGCTCAGTACCACATCGGGTGAATTCAGGCAACTCAGGTAATACATTTGGGGATAGCAAACAAGCAAAGGAATACACAATAAATCGAAGGATACTGAGAGGTCTAGAGGAAGAAAGCTACCTTGGAGTGTACGACCACAGATCCCTGAAGGTAGCAAGATAGGTAGGAAAGATGGTTAAAAATACATACGGGATACTTTCCTTTATTAGCCGAGGCATAGATTATATGAGCAGGGAGGTTATGCGAGAACTGTATAAAACATTGGTTAGGGCACAGCTTGAGTACTGCGTACAGTTCTGGTCACCACATTACAGCAACAACATGATTGCACGAGAGAGGGTACAGAGGAGATTGACGAGGATGTTGCCAGCGCTGGAAAATTTTAGCTATTAGAAAAGATTGGATAGGCTGGGGATGTTCTCTTTGGAACGAAAGAGGCTGAGGGGAGATTTAATTGAGGTATATAAAATTATGAGGTGCCTAAATAGAGATGATGGGGAGGACCTATTATGCTTAGTAGAGGTGTCAATGAGCAGGGGACATTGATTTGAAGTAATTGGTAGAAGTATTTGAGGGGAGCTGAGGAGAACTTTTTTCACCCGGGGGTGGTGGGGGTCTGGAACTCGCTGCCTGAAACGGTGGTAGAGGCAGAAACCCTCAACTCATTTAAAAAGTGCTTGGATGTACACTGTAAGTGCCGTAACTTACAGGGCTATGGACCAAGTGCTGGAAAGTGGGAGTAAGCTGGATAGTGCTTTTTCGGCCACGGGCACGATGGGCCGAATGGCCCCTTCTGTGCCGTAATTCCTATGATTCTATGAATGTATGAACTCCACACGAGAGTCGAACCTGACCCTTCCTGCTCTATGTGGGATCAAGTACCACACCAGATGAGAACAGCTAACACAGCACAGGACAAGGATGGGATCTGGGCCATTCCTGCTCTGGGACTGATCCTGAGCTTTTCCTGTTCTGTGTGGCTCAGCTCCACTCCGGGTGAGACCAGGTACCACAATACAGGAAACTGGGCTTTTCCTATTCTCTGTGAGGCCCAGTAACAATCCGAGTAAAATGAACGAACAAACCTAAAGCCTGGGAAGCAACCTGAGCCCATCCCGCTCTGTGTGGCTCAATAACACAATAGTTGAGATCCGCTAACTCGGCTCAGGTTGGGGACTGAGCCTCGGCCTTTCCAGGTTTCTGTGGGGCTTAGTTTCACTTTGGGTTAGAACAGGTAACACAGCACATAACCGAGTATGACGGAGGGAGAAAGATACACGTGTTATGTGCTGTATCATTTTATAAATGCATCAGTGTATTTCTCTCCACACTGTCAGCTTTAAGTGTTTATAAAATGTGTAATTTTGTAATTGTTATTTTGGATCAAACGGGGCGACAGACGGGGTCGGTTTTGTTGGTGATTTCCGTTTCCCACCCCTTTATGGATTGAAAAGAGGAAAGAACTAAACTTATTGAATTCTTGGAAGAAATAACATAAAGAGTAGACAAGGGTAATGCAGTAGATGTAATATGTTTGGATATTTCGAAGGCCTTCGATAACGTACCGCATTGTAGACTCTTGTCCAAGGTTAGAGCATGTGGATTCAGAGGACAGGTAGCAGAATGGATAGCGAGCTAACAATCGGGTTAAGGGTAGCTACTCAGACTGGCCAAAGATGTGAATTGCTGTTCCACAAGAATCGGTGCTGGAACCACTGTTCACAATTTACATTAACGATTGGGATTCGGGAATTCGTACAATTTCAAAATTTGCAGACGACACAAAACTGGGGGTTTTCGTTAATACAAAAGAAGAATGCGTCAAAATGCAAGAGGACTTTAATAAACTTCCAGAATGGGCGTGCAATTGACAAACAAATTTCAGGATCGATTAGTTGTGCATTTTGGAATGAAGAATAAGGAGGTCACAAACTGCTTGGATAGTATGAGTCCAAACAAGATAGAGAAGCAAAGGGACCTAGGGGTACATATACACAAATCACTAAAAGTAGTGACACGGGCAAATAAGGCCAGAAGCACCAGGGTTAATTTCTAGAGGGATAGAATTGAAAAGCAAAGAAATTATGTTAAACTTGTATAGAACCTTGGTTAGACAGCACTTGGCGTATTGTGCACAGTTCTGGTCTCCATATTATGAAAAGGTTGTAAAGGCTTTGGAGAGGAAACAAACAAGATTTACAAGGATGATACCAGAATTGAGAGGATATTCATATTAGGAAAGGCTGATCAGGCTGGGGCTCTTTTCTTTTGAAAAGAGAAGGCTGAGGTGATCTGATAGATGTCTTTAAGATAAAGATAGGGTTTATTACGGCAGACGTAGAGAAAATGTGTCCACTTGTGGGGGAATCCAAAATTCGAGGTCATAAATATGAAATAGTCGTTAATAACTCCAAGAGGGAATTCAGGAGAAACTGCTTTACCCAAACAGTGATAAGAGAATTAGATACAAAGGAAGAGGGAGAGCCGGAGCGTGACAGACAGAAACAGATACGTAGTGAAACAAAGAACGAAGTGGTCATTTTTTGGGCAACAGATGTACAATGCAAAGATTCCTTTCAACAGTTGCATTGAAGTCAATGGAAATAAAAATCACTATAGATGTAGAACGGGCTGCCGTTTCGCTATCACCCGTTTTACAGTATAGCACAAAATCAAAATTATCCCCAGAGAGTACATACAGAAAGCACTGAATAATTTAAAAACTAATTATTATCAGCCTGGAGAAACATTTCTTCACTAAAACGGTTGTGAATATTTGGAATTCTCTATCCCAGAGGGCAGTGGATCATGTATCGTTGAATATATTCAAGACTAAGATTGATACATTTTTGGACACTAAGGGAATTAACGATATGAGGATAGGGCGGGAAAGTGTAATTAAAGTAAAAGATCAGCTATGATCTTATTGAATGACGGAGCAGGCTCGAGAAGCCATCTGATCGACTGCTGCTCCTATTTCTTATTTTCTTATGTTGGGCCGAATTAAGTCATTTGTATAACAGGAAGTGTAAGGGCCGGTTTCCATTCCTTGAAGGACTTTAATGATCCAGGTGCGTTTTTACTGCAACATTTGAACCCTGAATTAAAATTCAACACTGGAAGAACTCGAACTCACAACCTTAAAAAGCCCTTTTAACAATTATCTAGAAGTCCAGATTCAGCAGATTGATACCAGGGCACTACCAACTGATCAAACCGTACCTCCTCCCTGTCTGTTACTGCAGTGGGGCAGCTGTTGGCTCCACCCCACGGGCTCAGCTTGTTCTCCAAACCATGAACCAGCTTCCCCTCAATTCCCAGGTTTATCAATAAATCGACAAAGAAAAGTCGAATAAAGCGATGGATTCCGCTCACTGGTCGATAATAAAACTCACATCTCCTGCTCTTTTTGTCTTCTAAACATTCACATCCATTTGGCTCAGTATTTATTTATCTGTGTCTTATTCTGTTCGTGCTTTTCCTTATATTGTATTTAAATTGCGAACGACGGAATATATGAACACATTTTATAAAATACCGTCTGTCGCAGAAGGCGATAAAACCCACGACTCAATCGTTATAAACACCGCGCACCAACCAATAGAACAACATTATCTTCAACTGGGCTGTTCCTCACCTGCTCCGTATATCTACCCTGTTCTGCTTTCTTACCCCAATTACTTAGACCTTATCGACCGTGGCCCCCCTCATTTCCCCTCTCACTTTCGCCATCTCTTCGCCCAATACCCATTCGCCCCTCCCCATTCGCCCCATCCCCATTCGTTCCCTCCCCATTCACCTCTTCCCCATTCGCCTCCTTACCCATTCGTTCCCTCCCCATTCCCCCTTACACCATTCGCCCTCTTCCTCTTTTGCCCCTCCCCATTCGATCCCTCCCCAATCACCTCTTCCCCATTCACCTCCTTACCCATTCGTTCCCTCCCCATTCGCCCTTACACCATTCGCCCTCTTCCTCTTTTCCCCTTCCCCATTCGTTCCCTCCCCATTCGCCCCTTCCCCATTTGCCCTCTTCCTCTTTTTCCCTTCCCCATTCGCCCCTTCCCCATTCTCCCAATCCCCATTCGCTCTCTTCCTCTTTCCCCCTTCCCCATTCACCTTTTCCCCATTCATCTCTTCCTCATTCGCACCCTTCCCCATTCGTCCCTTTCCCATTCGTCCCCTTCCTCATTCGCCTCTTTACAAACCTTCCGGTTGAACAGCACCTTCCATCAGTTCCTCCGCTCCAATGCCATTAATGTAATAGGAAAATATTCTCAACCTGACTTTTCCAGACAGTGAACGTTACATTAAGATAAGTTTAAGTTCAAAGAAGATTAATTCCCTCTAAGCACGGGGTGAGCAGGTCTCCGTGTTCAGGCTGAGAGTCAAGTGTGGTTTCTCCAGCTTTGTTCAGAGGGGGACAGACGTGGACCTTTGGCCATCAGGTGTACATGTGAATTTATCTCGTTTTGGTGCAGGCTGGTCGACCCACTTGTAGTTGGATGTAAAGTGTAAGATGGAGCGGGCTGTTAAGTCTCGATGAAGCAAACATGTTCCTCACTGCTTGTTAAGGTGAGAGATACGGAGTAGGTTAAATGAATGTTCCTGTTAAATCTCTGTCTGCACTAAATAAAAGGTTTCCACTAAACGGGATTGCAAACTTTCTTAATATGGCACGGGCTAGAGTATAACACAGAGACAGCAGGCCAGAGAGGAAATTAAACCCCTGAAATATGAAGTACAGTAAAGGGATGGGCAATAAATGCCGGCCTTGCCAGCGACGCCCACATCCCGTGAACGAATGTAAAAAAATAAAAGAAATGGAGCGAAGTTATTTACTTCGAAATAATATTTATGGAGATGGAGAGATCGATCACTCTGAGGGAAAGGTGCGTCGGTCATTACCTGTAGAAAGTGCAAACACACTTTTATTACATAAATCTGAATACAATTAGGTTGGATCTTAATGTAGTTCTGAAATGTGATTCAGCTTATATATCTTTTTCATCATTTTTTTTATAACCTGAAACAATAATAATATTTGTAACAATAAAAGAAAACGCGGGAGGGGGGGCAGTGCTGCGGGACCCTGTCCAATTTAGTAACACAACAGAAGGGTAAGAGTATATTGTGATTTATTACAAAATACAGCAGGTCACTGGGCAATTTACACATTTTCCCGAACAGTTGGGAAAACTCATGCAGTAAGTAATGGGCAGGGTCAGTTATACTAGACTGAGTGACTTTATTGTGCAGTCTCCATGCATCAACTTTACAATTGTCAAAATTAAACGTGAGAGTGTTACCCCAGAAAAAAACATTAACTGTCTCGCCTGTTTCATCTGCTGCTATACTGCCAGTCAGCACTCACATACTCCAGGCTGATAATAATGAGATGTTAAATTATTCAGTGTTTTCTGTATGTACTCTCTGGGGATAATTTTGATTTTGTGCTGTACTGTAAAACGGGAGATAGCGAATCGGCAGCCCGTTCTACATCTATAGTGATTTTTATTTCCATTGACTTCAATGCAACTGTTAAAAGGAATCTTTGCATTGTACATCTGTAGCCCAAAAAATGACCACTTCGTTCTTTGTTTCACTACGTATCTGTTTCTGTCTGTCATGCTCAGGCTCTCCCTCTTCCTTTGTATTTAATTGTCCTTGCTTGACTTTTTCTGACTATATCACTGCTTCTTTCTCTCTGTCATTTTTCTGTGTGTCCGACTTCTTATATCTGTAATTTCTCTCTGTGTCTCTGCCTCTTCCTCCTCCTCTCTCTGCTCTCTGTTTTATTTTGTCTCCCTTTCCCAATCCATTTCTTTATTTCCCCCCATCTCTCACTCACACTCCATCGAACTTTGTCTCTGCTCCTCAGTATATTTCTCCATCTGTGTACGCGTCTCTACCCCTTTCCCCTCTCAATCACACATACTCACCGTCTCTTTTAATGTTAATCTGTGTTATTCATTTCCGGTCTCTCTTTAATGTATTAATGTTACTGTTCCGTATGTGCGTGCGCTCTCTGCCTTTCTTTCACTTTTCTCTTTCACTTTCTCTTTTCTCTGCCTCCGACTTTCTTTCTTTCTCTCTTGCTTTCTCTTCCTGTCTATCTTTTTTCTCTGTCTGAATGTCTCCACGTCTGCGAGTTTCTTTATCTATATCTCTCGCCCTCTGTCTCGTTGTGTTTTTATTAGTCTTCCACGTGTTTTTCTTTCTTTACCTTGTTATTTTTGTCTATGACTCTCTGCCCCTTTTTAATCTTTAGTACTGTCTCTCATTTTCTTTTGATCGATCTGTCTTCCGACCTTTCCCTTCTGTAGCCGTTTCTAGCTGTTTTCCTTCTCTCTGTTTTTGACTTGTCCTCTCTCTCAGTTCCCCCTCAGTCTGCCGCTTGCTGTGTCTTTGCCTCAGTAACCAAAGCTTCATTCCCCTTTCTCACGTTATCTCTCTCTCGCTTCTTTCTCTCTCACTGTCACTTTCCAAGTGCAGCTGAAGGGAATACTATGGGTGGAAGTTGTACAGTAAAAGATCCAGAAGGTTTATTTCTCTCTGTCTCTCTATTTTATGTTTCTCCCTTACTTTACAAAAAATAATCAAAAATGCTAATCGAATGTTAGCCTTTGTCTCAAGGGGGCTGGAATAGAAAGTGGTAGAAGTTAGAACGACATAATCATAGAATACACAGATGGAGGCCACTTGGCCAATCGTGCCTGCTACGGCACTTTGAACGACCGATCCAATAAGACCAGCTTCCCTGCCCTTTCCCCATCGTCCTGAAAAAGTTCCCCTTCAAGTACTATCCAATTCTCTTTTGAAAGTTATTGTTGAATCTGCTACCACTACCTTTAAGGCCGTACATTTCAGATCATAACAACTCGCTGTGTGAAAAAAAAACATCTCTCCTCATTTCGCCTCTGCTTCCTTTGATGACTAACGCCAATTTGTCAACTCTGGTTACTCACCCATCTGTCTCTGGAAACGGTTTCTCCTTATTTACTCTATCAAAGCTCTGCATGATTTTGAACACTTCTATTACATCTCCTCTTATCCTTCTCTATTTTAAGGAGAACAACCTCAACTTCTCCAGTCTCTCCATATAACTGAAGCCCCACATCTCTGATACCATTCTAGTAAATTTCTGCAACCTCTAAAAGGCACTGATATCTTTCCTAAAGTGCTGTGCCCAAATTTGGAAGCAATTAACCAGCTGGGGCTAAATATTAATTTATAACGGTTTAGCCTAACTTCCTTGCTTTTGTACTCTATGCTTATATTTATAAATCCAAAGAAACCGTATGCTAAAGTTGTCTAAAGCTCAGGTAAGACTGCATCTGGAGTACTGCTTTCAGTTCTGGGCACCGCACCTCAGGAAGGATATGTTGGCCTCGGATGGAGTGCAGTCCAGATTCACCAGAATGATGCCAGGGCTAAAATGGTTAAATGATGAGAACACATTGAATAGACTAGGCTTGTATTCCTTTGATTATAGAAAATTAAGTGGTGATCTAATTCAGGGCATTAAGAGATACGGATCCAAGACATGATCTAATTGAATTGCAGAACAGGATTGTTGGGCTGAATTGCCTACTCCTGTTTCTATTTTCCTATGTTCTCACCGTCCTTTCTTTCTTGGTTTGTCTTTCTCCGTTTCACGTTCTCCCTCTTTTTCTGTGCTTCTCTCTTTCTTTCTCATTGTTTAACTCCCTTTGTTTCTCACTTTCTTTGTTCTTCTTTCCCCTTTGCTCCTATCTGTCTCTCTATATATTGTATGTTTTCTCTCTCTCCTGTCTCTCTCTCTCTCTCTCCCTGTTTCTCGATATCTCTCTCTCTCTCTCTCTCTCTCTCTCACACTCTACCCTTCTGTCTCTCCATTTTGGTGGAGTGCACCTTGTTCTGATCAGGCCCACGTCTGTGACTGTGATTGGCCAGTGTGCCCATTTTGATGTAGGTGCAGGTCGGCCATTTAGTTGAAGTCCAGCTGAGCTCTTTAGTGCCGCCTTTTTGAGGAACAATTCATGTGTCTGCAGAGCCATTCCTGCCTCAATTGGTCAGATTATCAACACAATATGTCAGAACCAGACTGAAGATCATTTCATGGCTTTGTGCTGCTAATATAAGATGTACTTTCCGTCCTGGGGAAGTGTAGGGGATGGAGTATGAAATTGGATTTAGTTCTAGTGCTTGAAACCCTTCAGCTTTTTTTATGATTTCCCTAATTTAACAATTAAATTGAAAGGGTATGTCACGATGTTCTTCAGTTCCTCTCTGAATTTAGTCTGGGTCAGGACATAAATACAAGTGTTTGTGCAGGAACTGAAAAGTTGCAACATTCCAGTTGTGGATTGTACGATATAAACAGGGTCAGTGTAGGAGTAATAGTATCGACTGCCTGCAATTCGCACATAAATGTTATACACAACCCGGCCCACCCATAACAATATAAAACTGCCCGATATACTGAAGAGTAAAATGATGGATTTCTTTCGGTTCTCCATCTCTGGATCCTTATGATTCTCTTCATTACTGCGACCAAGGAGTCTCCTGCGGACTCGACTGGACACTAAAATGCGCCTGACCGTCAGAACATTGAGCAACAAAATCAGAATGAACGGAGCACAAGGGGTTAAAATGCGGTGAAACATGTCAAATGCGGCCCATGCGGGGGAAGTAAAGAAAATCGTTTTCAGGATACAAAACCAGGGAACATTGTCAACGATGTTGTCAGGCTCATATGGAAAGTACCAGGGGACACACACTGAACAGCTCAGCACACTCACTGTTCCGAGAACCACAGCCGCCGTTTTCTCCGTGCAATATTTTGTTTTCATCTTCTCACAACAAATGGCCACAAATCGATCAAAGGTAAAAGCGACTGTGAGCCAGACAGAAACTTCCATGGTTGCATAAACCAGGAAGTAAATGAGACTACACACTGGAGTAATGTTCAGGAATGAAAATGAGAAATAATTCCAACCAATCCGCCTCAATATCACATCAGAGACAACGACCAGGAGATCGGCCACTGCCATTCCTATCAGGTAGCGACTGATACATTTGGAAAGACCGCACTTTCCTCGGGACAGGATCACAATCGCCATCAAGTTAACTGTAAGAGAGAGGAAAGAATGCAGATAAATTATTGATCTGACCTGGAGCCAAAGCAGCAGCTTGAGAGGATCTGGGGAGAAATTTCCAGCTTTGTTGCTGCATCGAACGGTGGAAACAGATCAATTGAACTGGGCAGCGTTTTCGAACCGAGAGATGTTTAAAACACAATGATCAATAATGAATCGGAAGATCGATCCAGAAAGTGAGTAAAGTGAGAACCGGATCCACTGGAAGGGCTGAGTGAGGGCGCAGTGCCGGTGGGGACGGGAGAAGGGGTTTTACCGAGCCGGAATTCACCGTATTAAGACTGGATTTGGGCTTCAGATGGGCGGGAACGAGAACGAAGGTGAGGGGACAGGTGGAGGTGCAGCTGGTTTGTTGATTTGGATTAAGAGAGCTAACAGGGGCTAGCACTAAATGGGAAAGGCAGGTGGTGATGGAGCCAGTGAGTGAGATTGGGAGGGAGACAAGGAAAAGGAGGAGCTGGAGGGGAATCAGGATCAGATGGTTTACTAAAGTGGATCAACTGAAGCAACGGATGTGGAGACAGAGGATTCAGTGCAGTGGGCGGAGAGACTGGGATTCACAGGGAGAGACTGCAGCAGAATGTTGGAGGTATTCTAATCTATAGGCCCCAGAAGCACAACGCAATTAATAAATTAACCTGTTCATGTCTGTGGTTATTGTTGTCAAAGAAAAGCTAGTGGGGTACATAATGTGTTCAATAAATTTACTTTGCACGTTCAATTAAAATTAAATTCATATATATTGATTAAATCACCTCGTTCTTTATTGAATTAAGCTGACACATAGCTTTTAGAATACAGTACCTAATAGTTTATTACGATCAAGAAATCACTGATTCTATTCTTTAAATACATTTCAATTATGTTTGTGTATTCATTCAGTAAATAAGTAAAAGGAACATTCACTTAAACAGACTGAGGATCTGATAGCCATAAACACAGCCGGCGAGAGTACATTTAAACTCTCACAATCTGACAACATCCTAACAACACCTTCAAGTAACATTTCCTCCTCATAATTGTACTGGAAATTTCAGCAGTTCATTCCATGAATTGTTTACACCGCTGCCGCTCTCTCTCTCTCTCTCTGCCTGGTCTCTCAATCTCTTTCCTCGCGTTCCATCTCCCCTCCCTCTCGTTTTGCTTCTCAGTCGCTTTCTCTATCGCTCCTCTCTAGCTCTCCGCAATGTTTGTACTCTCTTTCTCAATGCCCCTTTTCATATCCGATGAAATCCTATCATCCTGCGCCTGCATTCTGCTCACCAGTCCCCTGTTCCAACGATCCGATTTTTAGTGTCAATTTATAAAATGCTGAAGCCTCTGTGAATAGTTTAATGCTGCTGCAGATCACCCAAGTCTCCACCTGTTCACCTACGCTGTTCACTTCCTCTATATTGCATGGAATAAACAGAATGGATTGCCTCTTCAAGACAGATCTCACAATAATTGAAATTTCTTCTCCTGTAATTATCAAATACAGTGATAGGTGGCGGCATTGTTCAAAGAACAAAATGCCAACGTTATCACTACGACTTATAATCTACAGATAAATCGAAGTACTCCAGATTCGAACAGATACAGTGCAAACTGATACAACATAACGTCAAAACATTTCATTTCACAATGCAGTCCAGTGACAGCCAATCAATCCATCAAAAGTGAAGCAGAGAATGAGATGTGAAAGAGTCAGCAGCAAACTCAGTTCAGTAGCCAGACATCTGAGGCAACGTCAGACACAAACATAATCGAATAATACTTCATAATAGTGATAACCAATAAATACATTGAAATCCCAGTTAAACTGAAGCATGTTCTGGGGAGAGCTGACGTTGCGACGCCTCCTTGTAACACTGAGACCGTGAGCTGTCTCATGATCAATCACTGAAAACACATTAATGAAAAAAATATTCCAAGACACTTTAGATCCAGAATATGAAACTGTTAACCGCTCCCAATGGTCTGATACCAGCTCTTACCCCTGATAGATGATTCCTATACATTCAGCACAGATAATATTCCAGCAACAATGCCAGGCTTGATGCAAAGAAGCACAATACTGCGGGTGCTGGAAATCTGAAATAAAAACAAAAAATGCTGGAGTAGCTCAGCAGGTCAGGCAGCATATGTGGAGAAAGAAACAGAGTTACTGTTTCAAGTCGAAGACCTTTCATCACAACTGTCAAAAAGATCATTACAAATAATAATGCAATTGCTACAAGACAGAAAGAGCACTCGCTTAGGGCATTTCATCATTCAAATGATAGGACAGAAGAGGCGGCTGTGTAAAAGATGCAGGGAGAAATAAAATACCAAGTACAGCAGCAGAGTTGATACCGATATACAACATTAACAGCTGGAGATAATCGCTTACCAGAAGTTCCAATGGCTGCAAGAACAGGATAGTAAATGTCTTCTATCTGATAGATTACTGGGTATTCCATTTCTGTGAGAAGCACTGACTTCTGTTGGCCTGAAACCCAGAGCTCCGGCAGGCACTCTGAGCTGATCCATTCCAACAAGCCTTGATTTATACAGGGCATAAGTCTCCCCTCACAAGGTGAAGCCCCTGATCATTACTGCTAGTTACAGTCACTTGAACAAACACATTACATCAGCAGCTTTGACTCCAATATTAATTGTGTGGTGCATATAACACAAACATCTCAAAGCCTAGGAGATTATCTTAATCAGCGTTCTCTTGGGAATAAGACTAAAGGCTGTACACATACAGGACTGATCCCACAATAATGAACGGCTTCATTCTCAGTTTTCATATAGTTGTATTGAACATGTGCAATTCTGCCAATTCATTTCCAAATTTTACCGAATTCCCTGCAGTGTGGACTTAATCCAATGACACAAGCAGACTTGTTTCACTCTGTTCCGGCAGTTTACCAGTTAAAATATAAATTTTGAGTGTCTGACAGGAGGACAGTTGAAGGCCACGTTCCGGATTGCAGCCGACAATTTACTGTAGATGATAAAAGGGGACGGACACTGAACGTGCCCCAATGAGATTCCTCTCTCCGCTATTTTACTGCAGATATTCTACATTGGTGAATGGCTGCAGTGAAATTGGTCCCGTGTAACACCCAGCTAAGCACATGACCCAATTTTACCTCCATCGCAAAGGCGCCGTGATTCCCTCACTCGCCTTCATTCCATACTCATCCCATTGCCATTGACACTCTCAACGATGCCTCTGTCCCCTCCAGACTCCCTTCCTCCAATGCGTTCCTGGCCGGCCTACCATGACCTCCTTATTCAATGGACACTGGCCTCTTTTGGTGGGACTACCCTCGCTTGGTTCCACTCACCTATCTCATCATAGCCAGGAGAAGCTTTTCTTCCCACCCTATTATCCTTATCTTTGGTGATTTAAAAGGTTCAATCCTTGGCTCTCTCCTCTTTCTCATCTCCATCCTACCCTTTGGTGATGTAGACTACAGATAAGGACCAGCTTTCAAATATACACTGACAAAACCACCACCGCTCTTGACCCTTCCAATGTCTTTGTGTTGTCAGACCCACATTCTGTTATAGATTAGCCTCAATTTCCGCAAGATAAAAATTGGGAACTCATGATCTTTGGCCCCATAATATCAATACCCTTGGCACGGATTCCATCCCTACTCTTAGGTAACGTGACCAAATCTGCACACAGTACTCAAGCTGTGGTCTCACTGCAGTAATTGTAAACAATTTTACAACACCAAGTTATAGTCCAACGATTTTATTTATAATCCCACAAGCTTTCGGGGGTTTTCCCCTTCCTCAGGCGGTGTGGAAGTCTGAGGAAGGGGAAAGCCCCCGAAAGCTTGTGGGATTAAAAATAAAATCGTTGGACTATAACTTGGTGTTGTAAAATTGTTTACAATTGTTAACCCCAGTCCATCACCGGCATCTCCACATCATGGCTACCATCGACACCACAAACTGCCGGCTCACAGTGGAAAGGATATCCACTTCCACACCGCCTGAGGAAGGGGAAAGCCCCCGAAAGCTTGTGGGATTAAAAAATAAAATCGTTGGACTATAACTTGGTGTTGTAAAATTGTTTACAATTGTTAACCCCAGTCCATCACCGGCATTTCCACATCATCACTGCAGTAAGACATCCTTGCTCCTGTATTCAAATCCTCTTGCAATGAAGGCCAACATATCATTTGCCTTCCTAACTGCTTGCTACACCTCCATGTTTGCTTTCAGTGACTGGTGTACAAGGACACCCAGGTCGCTTTGTATATTAACATTTCCCTATATATCACCATTTAAATAATACTCTGCCTTTCTGTTTTTCCTTCCGAAGTTGATAACTGCATCTGCCATATATTTGCCCACTCACTCAACTTGTCTAAATCGCCTTGAAGCCTCTTTGCAGCCTCCTCACAACTCACGATCCCACCTAGTTTTGTATCATCAGCAAAGTTGGAAACATTACATTTGGTTCCCTCATCCAAATCATTGATATAAATTGGAATCGCTGGGGCCCAAGCACTGATCCACGCGGTGCCCCACTAGTCACTGCCTGTCACCACGAAAAGGACCCATTTATTCCTACTCTCTGTTTCCTGTCTGTTCACCAATTTTCAATCCATGCCAGTATATTACCGCCAATCCCCTGTTCTTTAATTTTGCACATCAACCTCTTATATGGGACTTTATCAAAGGCCTTCTGAAAATCCAAATAAACCAAATCCACTGGTTGTCCCTTATCTATTCTATCAGTTACATCCTCAAAAAACTCCAGTTGTTTTATCAAACACGATTTCCCTTTCATAAATCCGTGTTGAATTTTTCTAATCACGTTGATATTTCCTAAGTGTCCTGTTATCATATCCTTTATAATAGACTCTAGCATTTTCCCTACGACTGATGTTAGGCTAACCGGCCCATATTCTCTCTCCCTCATTTCCTAAATAGTGGGGTTACATTTGCCACCCTCCAATGTGCAGGAACTGTTACATCATGTATAGAATTTTGGAAGACAGCAACTAATACATCCACTATTTCCACGGCTCCGTCTTTTAACACTCTGGGATGCAGATTATCAGTTCCTGGGCATTTATCGGCTCTCAGTCCCGTTAATTTCTCCAGCACTATGTTTTACTAATACTAATTTCTTTTAATTCCTCCTTCCCACTAGTCCCATGGTTTCCCTGCATTTATGGGAAGTTATTTGTGTCTTCTTCTGTGAAGAAAGAACCAAAGTATTTGTTTAATTGCTCTGCCATTTCCTTGTTCCCCATTACAAATTCTCCCGTTTCTAACTATAAGGGACCTACATTTGTCTTCACTAATCTTTTTCTTTTTACTTACTTGTAGAAGCTTTTACAGTCCACTTATAAATTCCTTGCAAATTTACTATCATACTCTATTTTTCCCCTCTTAATCAGACTCTTGTTCCTTAGCTGCTGAATTCTAAATTGCTCCCAATCCTCAGGATTACTACTTTTTCTGGCAACTTTATATGACTAAAAATAAGATAGATGAGTTAAGTAGTGCCCTCCGGGGTGTCCTAAGTCAGTAACAGGACGACCAATGTAGAGTAGGAGGAGGGGGAGACCATAACCACTGTCAAAAAAAATACAGGAGCTGGAGGAAAGATTAAAGCAGAAGAAAAGCATGATGTATGCCATAACAGACAACTTAAATTTCTCACGGGATAGAGAAATCAGTAATCCTTCATGGGAAGAGATAGACTTTAGAGAGCTAGTACAGACTGCCCGTCAGTAATCCTTCCCGGAGAGATAGACTTTAGAGAGCTAGTACAGGCTGCCCGTCAGTAATCCTTCCCGGAGAGATAGACTTTAGAGAGCTAGTACAGGCTGCCCGTCAGTAATCCTTCCCGGGGAAATAGACTTTGGAGAGCGAGTACAGGCTGCCCGTCAGTAATCCTTCCCGGAGAGATAGACTTTGGAGAGCTAGTACAGGCTGCCCGTCAGTAATCCTTCCCGGAGAGATAGACTTTAGAGAGCTCGTACAGGCTGCCCGTCAGTAATCCTTCCCGGGGAGATAGACTTTAGAGAGCTAGTACAGGCTGCCCGTCAGTAATCCTTCCCGGGGAGATAGACTTTAGAGAGCTAGTACAGGCTGCCCGTCAGTCATCCTTCCCGGAGAGATAGACTTTAGAGAGCTGGTGAAGGCTGCCGGTCAGTCATCCTTCCCGGAGAGATAGATTTTGGAGAGCGAGTACAGGCTGCCCGTCAGTAATCCTTCCCGGAGAGATAGACTTTAGAGAGCTAGTGGAGGTTGTCCATCAGTAAACCTTTCCCGGGAGGGATAGACTTTAGAGAACGAGTACAGGCCGTTCAGCAGTAAACCTTTCCGAGGAGGGATAGACTTTAGAGCGCTAGTACAGGCTGTTCAACAGTAAACCTTTCCGGGGAGGGATAGACTTCAGAGAACGAGTACAGGCTGCCCGTCAGTAAGAGTACGACCGAGACAGGGAGCAGGAGGACCAGGGTCTGGAATCAGGACCTCATGAAAAATACCAAACTCCCCAAGCGGTGATGAGACCAATACGAGTAGCAAAAACAGATGGGGCAGGAGCTGAGCTGGGATTCTCTAATATCCCATAGAATGCCCCTCAATTACAGGCCTTGGCCACTAAAATCTCGTCAATTAAACACAAGATAGATCTGAGCATGAGTCTGGCGAGTGTAGATCAGACTGACGAGTTACATCCCATAAATGGATTGAAAAAAATATTAGGATTGCCTTCAGTCTGAAACAGAGAGTTACAGATTGATTAATGGCGATTGGAACCGGACCCGTCTCCCACATTGAGAGCATTTGTAGGCGGAAGCTATCTTCTAAGTTTTTCCTATACTAACCATCGCAATAGAGTTTCCGTAGTGTAGTGGTTATCACGTTTGCCTAGCACGCGAACGGTCCCCAGTGCAAAACTGGGCGGAAACATTTTCTAAAAGTTATCCACCAAAAGTCAATAAATTTATAAAAAAGCAAGAATTCACTCTGTGCTTAAATGTGAATAAAATACAACACCTCACAGAACCGGTATATTTTCCTTTCTCTGTCCAGTTCTACACACACTCAAACACTACACAGATACCGACAGTGTCTCCCACTCACTCCCGTTTCCTGTCCCGACGGTGCAGAAAGCCCCTCTCAAAGCTATACATTGCGACTGATTTCTGTTGATTTGTGAGAGATCATTAAAGGATCCTGCAGCGATGCCTCGGTTAATAATTACAATTCTAAACAACATTGCAGCCGCGGCAACAAACACATCGGTTTTTCGATGTTCGATGTTCCCCAGCTCCCGGATTGAGTGAGGCCACGACAGGCCGCCTATCCGGCTCCACTCTCTCCAATCACACGTTCCTGGTGGAAAGCAGCGAATGCCGCTTCAGACAGTGCATTGCTGCCCAACCCTGGGAAACAAGAATCTACCGAAGCTTTGACCACACATCGCAGGCATCGTCTGTCCCGCGGTTCTTGCTCCGCTGCAAAGACAGAACTTGCCAACTCTTTCAAAATTTACAGCCTGAACAGAGACTTCAACCCTGGAACCTCAGATCTCTCCCCGCTTTAAAATTCTGATGCTGTGCCGACTGAGCTACACAGGATCGCTTTAGAGAAACTTCCATTGTATAGATTCTTGGTAGGATTTTGAATTATCCCTCGTCGACCTCGAAAGATGGTGAGGATCCCTGTTATAAAATTCTCAGTAACGTGTTGAGGAGAATCCTTGTTTCTGTTGAACATGATGAAAGAAACATGGACAGTGAACTCGTGAGTTTACAATTCTTCTTGTTTGTGCCAAATGTTTTGTCATTCGTTTGCACCAATTAAAATAACACTTTACCCAATGTCTCAAAATCTAAACTTGTCCCACACGGGAGTTGGAAAAGGCCTCTCGACCTTTCAGCGTATTAACATCTGTAAGCTGAATAATTTCTCCCGTTGCACAGTGACAACAGGCAGAATATTTCCCTTCCAAATTTTCCACACACGAAACTTCCAACCGATAAATATCCGCTTAACGAAATGAAGAATTGTGTGTTTGGTTCATTAGATTTAAAGATATCGGACCGGCCCCTTTGCCTTAACGACTGCCGCAATAGCCCCCTCTCCCCCTATAAACAAGTAAACTCGCACCTGCTATTGAAAGACGGTAGGCCAGAGGAACCTTAGTGTCCACATGGAAACACGAAGAAGTAAATGCGTTATGGAACATACCAGTTGTACCTTCAACTCCGGTCAAAATGTTCGTAGTAAAAGGTTTGACTATTTTAAATTAGGCTTGACCTGACAACATGGGCATTTCTGGAGCCGATAAAAATACCGCACGCTGACCAATTGTGCAACAAGATCGGCGCCTGATTGATAAAATCAGTGCTCCCGTCAAACATTGTCGATCTCTCAATTATCGCTTGGTGATTGTTCTCAAACAGATGCCTCCAATCAAGATGCGCTTCGTTGAACATCCGCAGTGACCTTTAAAAGCCGTGGAATCTGGGTTGTTACTGGTTAATTTATATCAGTGAGTGACCGATTTTAAACTAGCTGAGGGTCTAAACCTGAGGTAAGAGCCTGGGATATAGAAGAGATTCTACAATGTATCAAGTTATATTACACTGATTCCACCAACACTGTACATCACATCCCTTAAACATTGTTACCTGTTACTATATAAAACCGGTGAAGGTGGAAATTGAAAATATCTGAAAAAACTTTCATCATATCAAACTTAATTCTGATCATTATTATTATCCAATCATTGTACAGTCTGTTCCTTTTAAAAAACTTAATATTAAACCAGTCGCCTTCCCCGAGCGGCTCTGCCGATGTGATTTGCACCCGCTTCTCACTGACTTGGTATTTGACGCACTCCGGTCAACAACAAACGGATAAGGCCGGATCCAGAAGAGAAAAATGAAGACCGACCTCGGCGGTTCCCCCAGAGTGCGGGAGGCGGACAAACAGCAGCAGACAGAGCGATCTCTCTGTTGGCCAGGGGCTGCAGAAAACTACTGAGTTTAATTCGAATTGCTAAGAAAGACACAAACTTTTGAACTGAAGTGACCTGGAGTTCAGTCACTGGTCTGAACTGGCCAGAACCGGTTTGAATTCTTTCCGCTTCTTAGAGGGACAAAGGAGATGTGATGAGACACCAGTCCTTATTTAGAAAAGGAGTAGTGAGCTGATGCGACCTAGCCCCTTGGAACAGAGCCAATCAGGGGATGACACCGACAACTCGAGGAACTTAAAGCCAACCGGAGAAGACAGCATCATTCCAAAAGACAGGCTTGAATTTAAAACTGAAGAATTGCAGGCTTGGTGCCAGTGTGTTTGTGAGGGAGACTCCGGAGACGAACCATCGCGGAAGTAGGAACCCTACGTCAGGGACGTAGAGACTAGGTCAGGGACGTAGAGACGACGTTCGGAGAGAGAGAATGAATCGCCTGGCCAGCGTTATCTCTCCTTTCCCGGTAATATAATATCCTTTCTATTCTGTGACCACTCAGGGAGTGTTAGTCAGAGAAACCTAGTGGGTGTGCGTTTAAATCTTAATACTCAGGGGGTGTTAGTCAGGGAAACCGAGTGGGTGTGCGTTTAAATCCTAGTTTGACGATAAAACTGTATAACCTGCTGTAAACTGCATGCCTATATCTAACCAGGCGTATAAGCGGTATGTACATGATCTAATAACGTTAATAAAGCGAATTGAGATTTAAGAGAGAATTGACCATTTCCTCTGTGTACTAAGCCAATAACTGTAACCAGTGACTTCCGGTCAACATCTTTGGCGTCCCTGGGTGGGCTCGAGGATAAATCTCTCCGTTGCGTCAGCGGGAGCCTCGAGGCGAACCGAATTTGGCAAAGTATACAGAGAACAGGAGTTTGGGTTAATTCATAGTTAATAACACAAGATGACGAATAAATGGAAGTCACCAAGCCCTGGGGACTTGGACTGTTTTGATTGGAAGGGACTCCTTCAAAAAGACGTAATAGGGAAGTGGCCGCAATACGGGGAGTATGCGGGTCACATTGGAGACAAGGCAACGCCTGTTGGGGGGGTCCTTTGGAAAATTGCGCAAACAAAGATGTCAGATAGGAAATTTAAAAAGATACAGAAGTCCGTAGCGATCGGATGTTTGCTTGAGGAATGGATAGAATGCCGACAGCAGGCTAGGATAGAGAGAGAAGAGACTCAGGAAATCCGAGGCGGATTAGAAGTAGAGAATAAAACACTCCGTGAGGAGATCGCCCGCCTTAGTGAGAAAGTAACTGATCTACAGGGACAGAGAAGTGCAGATTTGATGCACATGAACCAATATCAGTTACAGTGCGAAAAATTAACTAATGAAAAGAGTAAGAGAGAGGGAGAAGCCCAAGCAGCTAAAGCTGAGGTGGAGAGATGGAAACAACAATGTAGTGATTTAAAAACTGCTATGAATGTGATTCACAGATCAGCTCAGGAGAAGAGGTGTAGTACTCGCGATCACACAACGTGTCAGAAACTGATAGGGAGGCTGCAAGATCAGCTAGCCGCACAGAGGGGCATATTATGTGCTTTTGCACCCGAAAGAGGTGCAGAAAGTGGTCTGGGGGATGTAGATTGGGATGATTGAGCAGACAAGGTGGATAGATACAGCAGCGGTGATAGGGAACCTCCACTAGGGTACCCACCGCCAGCATATGCTCCAGAGCAGAAAGAACCGTCTGCCCCAATGGCCCCCCTTGTAACCACCAGAGCACAGATGGGGGAAGATGGCCAGGATATGACATATTCCACCCCACTTGGGGTACAGGAACTGAGGGTTATTGCGAAAGATATTGGAACGTGTGCGCCCGGGGATGATCCCAGGGAGTTGTTCCCAGCGGTCAGGCAACAGAGAGCGATACACGGCTTAGACGATGCTGAGGAAAGGAAATTAATCCTAATGTGCCTATACCCACATATACACTCCGCCCTACCGGAGGAACAAAAACTTGGTAGAGGCACGAATGTGGCCTTAAAGGACCAGGTATTATCTGTCATGGGTGATAACAGAGGGGATCCAGTGGAGGCGCTGATGAGATGCTATCAAAGGAAAGGTGAACACCACGCTGTATTTTCGGCCCGCATTTGGGCGGTGTTTCAAGGTGTCTATGGTACAGAATTAGATAGGGATAATTTACAGCGGGAGGTTAGGAACCGATGGCTGAGAACACTAGTGTCGCATGGCACTGAGGATTCGAGGAAGGCACGAGATCAGTTTGACCCCGCTGATGACACACATACGGAACCCTGGATAATTAGGAAGATGGTTAGAGTATGGGAAAGGGAAATACCAAAACAATCCAAGGCATCCGGGGACAGAGCAATGCCTGTTAAAGATCAGGTGATAATTTGGAGAAATGAAGGGAGGGGACCGACTCAGGGGGAACCCCCTCTAGCTTATCAGATAGTGGGAAGAGGTAGAGGTAGAGGCAGAGGAAACTTCTCAGGAACGGGGAGAACTCCAGGCGAGGTGTCCAAATGCTATAACTGTGGCCAAGAGGGACACTTCGCAAGGGACTGCCCGAATACGAGACGAGAGAATGCAGGTCAGGGAAGAAATCAGAGCCGACCCGTGGAAGAGCCGAATAGACCAAGTCCTCAGTGTGATACGATAGAAATATCACCGAGTTCCGGGTTGTACCCCGAACTGCAACGACGGTCTCAGGCCTCTCCGTTATGGGTGTGTGACGCGCGGTTGGATGACATGGGGAGACCCCAAGTGAATGGTAGGGTCAGAAGCCGCCCTCTTACATTCCTTTGGGACACAGGGGGATCCCGAACCACCGTTAACACCACTCAGATCAATGACACAGATTGGAAAATTCAAAATAAAATTATTCTCAGTGGATTCACAGGGCATTCACAAGTGGGATATGTGAGTGTACCGTTGGAAGTCGGTGTGGGAGACATAATGATAGAGCATTCAGTGGTCCTTATTAAATTACCTAGAGAACAAGAACATATATTACGGAGTGACTATATGGCCAAAGCGGGATTCTGCTTCGACCCTGTTAATTGTATGATTTGGCAAATGCCTTTGGGCATGGGCAGTATAAATCACACAGTCGTCCCGGTGGGGGAATATCAGGATAGGATATGCACGATCGGGGAAATGTGGATAGAACCAGGAGAAATGAGTAACGATCGTGAAGTACAACAGATTATTGTACAAAACTCAATCGTATTTGCCCGACATAAACATGATTGTGGGAAAATGACCGGGAGTGTGTGTATACAAGGTCCAGACCCCAAACCACAGAAACAGTATGGTTTCCCAAAACAAGCAGAAGAAGAGATAGAGAAGGTGATACAGAGTCTGCTGCAGCAAGGGATATTAAGAACAATAGCTTCCACTAATAACGCACCTATTTTGCAAGTAAGGAAACCCGACGGTAGGTGGCGACTAACGATAGACTACAGAGAATTAAATAAAGTCACCCCGCTAACAGCATCGACAGTAGCAACGAGCCCAGAGATAGTAGTTCGACAAAATGAGGATGCGCAGTGGTTTACGGTTTTGGACGTAAGTAACGGTTTTTGGTCTATTCCACTGGAGAAAGAATGTCAATTTAAATTCGCATTTACGTTCCAAGGACAGCAATATACATGGACCGCCCTGCCGCAGGGGTTTCACAATTCCCCGTCCATATTTCACCAACGGCTGAGGGAAGGGTTAAAAGGATTCTCAAGGCCTGAATGTCTAGTGCAGTATGTAGACGACTTACTCCTACAAACTGAAACCAAGAAGGAACATTATCAACTGCTAAGTGAATTACTGCAGTTGTTACATGACTTGGGATTAAAGATTAACCCTAAAAAAGCGCAGACCATGAAACAAAAAGTTACTTACTTGGGAATGATTCTGACGCCGGGACAAAGGGACATTGACAAACGAAGGGTAGAGACAGTCGGCAGACTCCCTGTTCCGGGGGATGTAAAAGGGTTAAGGTCCTACTTAGGGTTGGTGGGATATTGCAGGGACCATATTGATGGATTCGCCACAAAGGCGGCCCCACTGATGGAATTATTAAAAAAGAATGTGGCCTGGGAGTGGAAAACAGAACACAGCCAGGCCATGACTGATTTAAAGCAAGCACTAGCTGTTGCGCCTGCTTTAAAAACCCCAAATCCAACGGAACCATTTGCATTGGAGGTGGCTATCACAGACACCACGCTCTCGGCAGTTCTGTTACAGGAGACACACGGGAAATTACGACCAGTAGCGTACGCCTCACGTATGCTCTCACCGGTAGAGCAGGGGTATACGGTATGCTAAAGACACTTGCTAGCTGTCTTTTGGGCAGTGCAGCATTTTACTTATATAGTGGGACTAAATCTACTTACAATATTAACAGAACACACCCCAGTACAGTTACTGTTAGATGGAAGGATTAAGGATGGTTCAGTTAGCCAAAATAGAATCGCTAGAAGGACATTGTTGCTGCAAGGGAGAAATATAACCGTAAAGGGGGTAAAAACCACCACTATGTTAGCAGACAACTTAGTTTATCAGGGAGAAAAACATGAGTGTTAATTGATGATAGCAAATGACCCCAAGGACCCATTTGTATCAAAACAAAAAGGACGGGGTAAGACGGGGCCTGAAAGCAGAAAGACAAAGGAAACAGGAAAGGAAGAACCCGCTTTTAAAATTTTTGTGGATGGCTCTTCATCAGTACAGGATGGGGAAAGGAGAACTGGCTGTGGGATATACATATACCAGCCCACCTCATTCTTGAGTCCAAAGTTTGCCGGTCCCTATGAGATAGTAGACAAAGCTCGCCCATCTGTATACAGGATATTAACGGCACCAGATAAGGGTGGCTGGTACCACATTAATCAGCTAAAGTTGGTCGGAGAAAAACAAGATTATCATCATTGGCATGTGCTGCTCGATGCTAACGATGTTCTGAATTCTGAAGGTCAGGGAGATCAAGAACAGAACCAGCTACTGGTCCAAGAGGAGGTGATTGAACACAAATTTGATACTGTCCGTTCGCATGCAGACGCGAATCCAGGAACAAAACGAAAGGAACATAAAACAAAAAGGGGGAGTAAGTGGGTTCGAAGAAACGGACGGTTAGAATCTGAAACAAATTGGGAACAGGATTTGGACGGTCTGGCTCAGTATATGGAGAGACTGGACTTATGATAGTACCTAAAAGAAACTGTACATAAGAGCAGAAATTACACTTGTTTATTCCAGGTCCAGCCTAGAATGAAGGGAATGATGCATTTTGTTGCTATCGGATTGATCGTCATCAGAACTGTGGTTGAACCTGCCTCGGAGCCGTCACGACGAATGAACGTGCCTGAAGCAGTGTCGACGACGGAGGGATATCCAGAGACCAGGGACAACTTTGCTCTGCAGAATAAGACTGTCCGAACCAACAAAGGGAAAAGGGAGGATTTAAATTTGTATTATACGGGAGTGAATGGGTTAGCGTGTGTAGGAAAGACTTTGGGTATACCGGAGGGAGCGGGAGTACGGTTTTCATGTAACACAGTTCTAGAGGTGACATTATCGGTAATCCCAGAGGGAAATATTATTAATCAATTTGTGGGTCCATTTATGGAGCGACCATGGGGGAGCGACGGTCGAGGAAAATTATGGTCCACTGGGACCACACCTATGTAAATATTGACTGGAGTAGTGACTCATAAAGGGACATATTACGTTGGGGCGGTGTTTCATATTCCCCGGCACGGAAGCAATTTGACCTATCCGTTAAAAAGAGTTCATAACGTGGGCAAGTATCATGAGGGGACTTGGATATCTTTGAGCAATCCACCATCTCATGCTATTGTAATGGACGGTGCTGAGAAAGGGGTAGATTTGTCAAAGTGTCACCAAGGAGGGAATCACTGGGCCTGTCCAGAAGAGATAACGAGACAGAGACTTACTAATTGTGGGTTCAGTACTTATGAAAATTGTTCATTGTCCATTTTGCCAGTTAACAACCAGTCCTTTTTACAATACGCCCTTGTGGGACAAACCTATTACATAGCCACAGCGGCGATGGGCTATAATAAAGGATGGAAACAGTGCCCTCTGGAAGGACACAATGTGATCATTAACAATGTGAACTCAGACTTGGTTGTCGGTGGACAAGTTCTGCCTAAGTCAATAATGAGGATGGTAATAAACGAAAACATCACAGTCCAACGTACCGATATAGACCAAGATCTGTGGAAATATGTTCCTACCGAACTACCACCCATTCCGCACCTGACTGCAGATTGGATGCAAATAGCGGAGGAAGCTAATGAGATAATTCATCAATGGACTAAACACACTAAAATAATTAAAATGCATGCTGATAAAGCAGATGAACTGTTACAGGACCCCGGGTTCTGGAATAAGTTTTGGAATTGGGGATCTAATGTTCAAATACATCCATGGGTCAGGATTTTATCACATGCTGCTGTAATTGTGATTTTATGTGCATTAATACTTGTCATATTCAATGTATATCAGCTTAGAAGGTGGAAAATGAAATTTTGCAACAATTGAGTGTTAGTGCTATAATGAAACAGAAGAAGCGATTATCAACATAAGGACAGTGTGTGAAGTATATTTTATACGCTTCCTTTTTGTATTGTTTATATAACCATTTATATTGTTTTTTCTATAATCATATGAAATCGCGGATGTAACATGCCCACTGGGGGACAATGACGGCCTCAGGAGTAGTACACAGAAAGGGAGAATAATGATCCTAAGATAGGCATCTTTGGATCAAAAGGGGGGAGATGTTGGTCAGAGGCTGCAGAAGACTGCTGAGCTGAATTCGAAGTGCTAACAAAGACACTGACCTTTTGAACTGAGGTGACCTGGAGTTCAGTCACTGGTCTGAACTGGCCAGAACCGGTTTGAATTCGTTCCGCTTCTTACAGAGACAAAGGAACGGTGATGCTACCTGACCCCTTGGAACAGAACCAATCAGGGGATGACATCGGTCACTCCAGCAACTTTGAGCCAACCGGAGAAGACAGCATCGTTCGAAAAGACAGACTTGGGGAATAAAAACTGAAGAGTTGCTGGCTTGGGCTCAGTGTGTGTCTTTGTTTGTTTGTGAGCAAGAGAGAGAGAGTGTGTGTGTGTGTGTGTTTTTGTTGGTGTGTCTTTGTTTGTGAAGGAGACTCTGGAGGCTAACCCTCGTGGAAGTGAATACCTTACGTCAGGGACGTAAAGACTGCGTCAAGGACGTGGAGACGACGTCGGGAGTAAGAGGGAGAATTGCCTGGCCAGCAGCGTCTCTCCTTTCCGGGCAATATATTATCCTTTCTATTCTGGGACCACTCTGGGAATGTTGTCAGGAAAACCTAGTGCGTGTGCGTTTAAAGCCTAATACCCGGGGAGTATTACTAGAGAAACCTAGTGGGTTTGCGTTTAAAGCCTAATACTCGGGGAGTATTACTCAGGAAACTTAGTGGGTGTGCGTTTAAATCCTAGTTTGAGTATAAACCTGTATAACCTGCTGTAAACTACATGCCTATATCTAACTAGACGTATAAGCGGTATGTGCATGATCTATTAACGTTAATAAAGCGAATTGAGAATTAAGAGAGAATTGACTCTTCCTCTGTGTCCTAAGCCAAAACCGTTAACCGGTGACTTCCGGTCAACAGGATCCTCTACACTTAAGCAAGAGGTGACAGTCCTTCTCTGGTACAAGTAGTTCCCTTTTATGAAGAAATGGAGAGTGTTGATGAGGATGGTGCGGCTGATGTTGTGTATATGGACTTGTAAAAGGCATTTGATAAAGTGCCACATAATAGACTTGTTAACAAAATTAAAGCCACGGTACTAAAGGGACACTGGCAGCGTGGTTACAAAATTGGCTGAGGAACAGAAAGCAGAGGTAGTGAACGGTTGTTTTTCAGACTGGAGGGAATTATACAGTGGTGTTCCCCAAGGGCCAGAATTAGGACCACTGCTCTTTTTGATATATATTAATGACCTGGACTTGGGTATACAGATTATAATTTCAAAGTTTGCAGATGACACGAAACTCGGAAATATAGTAATAAATGAGGAGGATGGTAACAGGAGGACCTAGGCAGACTGGTGAAATGAACAGTCACATGGCAGATGAAATTTAATGCAGAGAAGTGTGAAGTGATAGATTTTGGTAGAAACATAAGAGCATACGAAGTCGGAGCAGGAGTAGCTCATACGGCGCCGCGAGCACGCTCCGCCATTCAATAACCTCATAGCTGATCTACCTCGACTCCAATTTCCCGCCCGATCCCCATATCCCCTGCGTCTAAAAATCTATCGATCTCAATCTTGAATATACTCAACGACGGAGCATCCACAGCCCTCTGGAATCGATAATTTCAAAGTTTCACAACCCTCTGAGTGACGAAATGTTTCCTCATCTCGGTCCTAAGTAGCTGACATCTTATGCTGAGACTATGACCTCTAGTTCTAGACTCTCCAACCAGGCGAAACAGCGTCTCAGCATATACCCTGTCAAGCCCTTTTAGATTTTTATACGTTTCAGTGAGATCACCTCTAATTCTTCTAAACTCCAGAGAATATTGGACCATTCTTCTCAATCTCTCCTCACAGGACAACCAGGAATCAATCTGGTGAACCTTCGTTGCACCCCCTCTAAGGGGGTGCTTCCTTAGGGAAAGATACCAAAACTGTACACAGTACTCCAGGTTTCGTCTCACCAGAGTCCTATATAATTGCAGCAAGACCCCCTTATTATTATACTACAAACCCCTTGCAATAAAATACAATTTGCTTTCCTAATTGCTTGCTGTGCCTGCATGTTAATTTTCTGTGATTCGTGGACAAGAACACCCAAATCCCTCTGACTACCAACATTTCTTAGTCTCTCGCCTTTTAAAAAATCTTCTGTTTTTGTATTCTTCCTACCAAAATGGATAATTTCACATTTCCCCACATTATACTCCATCTACCACCTTGCCCACTCACTTAACCTGTCTATGTGCTTCTGCAACCCCATTGCATCTTCCTCATAGCTTACTTTCTCACCTAGATTTGTATCGTCAGCAAACTTGGATACATTACGCTCGGTCCCCTCATCTAAGTCATTAATATAGATTGTAAACAGCTGAGGACCAGGCACTGTTCCTTGCGGCACCCCACTGGTTACAGCCTGCCAACCCGAAAATGACCCGTTTGTTTACACGCTCTGTTTTCTCTCGGTTAACCAATTCTCAATCCATGCTAATATAGTACCCTGAATCCCATGAGCCTTAATCTTGTGTAACAGCCTCTTGTGTAGCACCTGATAAAATGCATTTTGAAAATCGAAATCCAGTGGTTCCCCTTACCAACCCGAGTAGTTACACCGTCAAAAAACTAATAGATATGTCAAACACGATTCCCCTTTCATAAAACCGCGTTGACTCTGCGTAATCATATTATGATTTTCTAAGTGCCCTGTTACTCCGCCTTTAATAATGGATTCTAGTATTTTTCCTACCACCGATGTCAGGCTAACTGGCCTACAGTTCTCAATTTTCTCTCTCCCCTCTTTCTTGAAAGCAAGGCTACATTTGCTATATTTCAATCCACGGGGACAGTTCTCGAATCTCCTGCTACAAACTCTCTAACCCTCCCCCAACACTTGCTATCAATTTTTACCAGTCCTCTTCCCTAAATCCTCATTATCTTTGCCTGCTCCGCGACTCCCTCTCATTCTCTGCCAGGTCCATCCACCCCTCCCCCACGCCGACTTATTCTCTTCCAACTCCCCGAATCCACCTAATTCTCCACTAGCTACCATCGTCTCCCTTATTTTTTGCCAGCTCCCTGATACCCCCTTATTCACTGCCACATTCCCGAGTTCCGCTCATTCTCTACCAGCTCCCCGGTTCCCTTCAATCTCACTGGACCCCTCTCGTTTCCTGCCAGCTCCCAGTCCCCGCATTCTCTGCTAGCTCCCCGAGTACCCCACATTCTTTGCCAGCTCCACGCACCTCTACCCTCAGTTATCTCCCCGCCCCTCTTCTCCCTGTTAGCTCCCCGCCCCTCTCCCCTCTCTTATCTCCCTGCCCCTCTCCTCTCTGTTATCTCCTCGCCCCTCTCCTCTCTGTTATCTCCTCGCCCCTCTCCTCTCTATTATCTCCCTGCCCCTCTCCTCTCTGTTAGCTCCCCGCCCCTCTCCTCCCTGCCCCTCTCCTCTCTGTTATCTCCTCGCCCCTCTCCTCTCTGTTATCTCCTCGCCCCTCTCCTCTCTATTATCTCCCTGCCCCTCTCCTCTCTGTTAGCTCCCCGCCCCTCTCCTCCCTGCCCCTCTCCTCTCTGTTATCTCCTCGCCCCTCTCCTCTCTGTTATCTCCTCGCCCCTCTCCTCTCTATTATCTCCCTGCTCCTCTCCTCTCTGTTAGCTCCCCGCCCCTCTCCTCCCTGCCCCTCTCCTCTCTGTTATCTCCTCGCCCCTCTCCTCTCTGTTAGCTCCCCGCCCCTCTCCTCTTTGTTAGCTCCCCGCCCCTCTCCTCTCTGTTATTCCCCGCCCCACTCCACTCTATTATCTCCCTGCCCCTCTTCGCTCCGTTATCTCCCTGCCCCTCTCCTCTCTGTTAGCTCCCCGCCCCTCTCCTCTCCTTTCGCTCCCGCCTCTCTCCTTTCTGTTAGCTTCCCGCTTCTCCATATCTTTGTGATCTACTCACCTGCTGCATCCTTTTTCATTTTGCTGTGGACAGATTATTCCCCGCAGGAGCATTGAATGGTACAGGTCAGAAAATAACCCCATGTGGTCCCATCTGATGGGAAATTGTGTCTGTAAAATCCCATCTCCCTCCTCACCCATCATTCTCCTGTATTCAATTTCTACCCAGAGATTTATCCAACTGTTGAATTTGTTCATAAAGCGCCCACCTGCCGCCCTCCATTCCATACACTCACCGACCGCAGTATAAAGTAGTTAAATATAGGAGATTAAACAGATTCCCTTGAAGTTTGTGACCAGTTTTGTCCTACCCTCTTGACAGGTTGCCCTCCCAGCACTGCGCCCAACTGCCCATTCTCGGGGTGAGATTTCAGGCAATTAGTGTGAACATCATTTGATCTGATCCTCTCGTTACCCGAAATACACCTAGCGGCAATCATCCGATACCCGTGAGCAACATGAACTCCTGGGCAATTCTCCACAGTTTTGGGCTCCAAGGCCAATAGCATCAGTCCCTGCTCCCATCCATGGCTGAGATCAATTAATTCAGCACAGCGGTGGAACAGAGCCAAGAGTTTAGAGTTCACGTGGCTGAGTTTGCAGTCGCCTTCATCATCTGATCTGTTAATAATATATTCCTGCAAAAATCAGGCACTTACATATAATATAATGAAAATCAAACTTCATTGACTGCTAAATGGAGAACTACATTCGGTGTGAGGATTGAATTAAATGGCGCTCCCATTGTCCCATCACCTTCGAGATGGAAACTGTTCTAACCGAGTTCTGAAATGACTGTGAATCATTGTAAAACTCAGTAAGCTCACTGTAGTTTGCATCCATTCTGGTGGGATGTACATTTGCATTGCTGGTGGCCAGACACCAATCATTACTGATCCTCTATCCCCACACCCAGAGGCAGAAGCATTGCACGTGTAAGCCTGGGCAGACCCTTGGTTCTGAAAAATGAGAGTAAACCTTATGTCATTTATCATGCCTAAGGCAAGTCGTTATACAGAAAAATAATATTTCTGGATAGAGTATATGAATTTTTTGAGACAGGACATGTGGTAAGTGTAACATGCTTGGGAGGGAGAGGTGACGTTTGACCGATGGTTCCCAATGTTTTTCACCACTGGGGTTTTCCTCGTCTCATGTCTGGGTCTGTTGTAAACTAATTGATAGAGAATGATTGCCATGATTAGTAAACAACTCCATTATCGATGTATGATACGGCGACCAGGATGGAAGAAGACCAACCAGATGGACTTTGGTCTTTTTTTCGTCCAGCAATTCCTATGTTCCTATGTTATCTCCATGAATAATAGAAACTAAACTGCATTTTGTAACCAAAACTGCTCTCTGTTACAGAACTGTAGTTGCAGAATTGAGCCACGCTCTTAACAGAAGTAAACCAAACACTATCACCAGAATTGAATCATATTCTATTACCTGCGGCGAGTTGCAGCCGTCTTACCAGACCTGAGCAATCCACTATTAAAGAACTACACTGCAATGTTAAGAGAATCGAACTGTATTCTGTTACTAGTACTAACCACGCTTTGTTACCAGAATATAGCATTAGTTCTTTTCCCCAGAACTGTGTCACACTCTTATCAGAACCGAACCAAACTGTTACCGGAACTAACCACACTTTGTTACCAGAACTAAGCAGCACGCAGTTATAAAATGCATTTTTTTGGAAATAGGCGCCTCTTCATGTCTGAATACATGTGGTGCAGGTGTTATTATCTGGGAACATGGTAACATAGGAACATAGGAACAGGAGTAGGCCATTCAGCCCCTCGTGCCTGCTCCGCCATTTGAGAAGATCATGGCTGATCTGTGATCTAACTCCATATACCTGCCTTTGGCCCATATCCCTTAATACCTTTGGTTGCCAAAAAGCTATCGATCTCAGATTTAAATTTAGCAATTGAGCTAGTATCAATTGCCGATTGTGGAAGAGAGTTCCAAACTTAAACGACCCTTTGGGTGTAGAAATGTTTTCTAATCTCGCTCCTGAAAGGCCTGGCTCTAATTTATAGACTGTGCCCCCTACTCCTAGAATCCCCAACCAGCGGAAATAGTTTCTCTCCATCCACCCTTTCTGTTCCCCTTAATATCTTATAAACTTCGATCAGATCACCCCTTAACATTCGAAACTCCAGAGAATACAACCCCAATTTGTGTAATCTCTCCTCGTAACTTAACCCTTGAAGTCCAGGTATCATTCTAGTAAACCTACGGTGCACTCCCTCCAAAGCCAATATGTCCTTCCAAAGGTGCGGTGCCCAGAACTGCTCACAGTACTCCAGGTGCGGTCTAACCAGGGTTTTGTATAGCTGCACCATAACTTGTGCCCCCTTATACTCCAGTCCTTTAGATATATAGGCCAGCATTCCATTAGCCTTCTTGATTATTTTCTGCACCTGTTCATGACACGTCAATGATCTATGTACCTGAACCCCAAGTCCCTTTGGACATCCACTGTTTTTAACTTTTTACCATTTAGAAAGTACCCTGTTCTATTCTTTTTTGATCTGAAGTGGATGATCTCACATTTGTGTACATTGAATTCAATTTGCCACAGTTAAAAGCACATCTCATCATTATACTTCCTCAGAAAGACTGTTTGAATCCCGATTTAATTCAGCGAGTTTAGGCGACTGAATGAGAAATTATAATTAATCAGAATAATGTTCTTCCTTTCAGAACCAACAAAACAAATGGTCCACATTAATGTGTGGACAATGACCAGGGAATCCGAGATGAATGATTCCCAGGGTTTGAGATTACGTGACTGAAACATGTGCTTAGCTGTCGATACGGGGGTTTTGCAACACAAGGCCCAAGTAATCTGCTGAGTATCCTGAGATGACATTTCTGACCGATATAAAGCAAGACACTACATAGCTATCAAAAGGTGAGAAAATGAGACCATGAATCAAGATGTAGTAATTGGATGAGGCCAATGTTTTATTTTACATATATAGATTGATGGAGGCAGGGATTGAACGAACGCGGTAAAGAGTCCCACAGTTTTCAGTATCTGAGACCAATGAATTGGAACTTGGAGACAGTACGACGATTCATGAGTCCAAAGCAATGGGGATACAGGGAGGAGGAAGAGTGTGTCGGATGGAGCATTAGAAGCACACTAAGGGAAGGCTGGGTGTAACTCATACAACAGATAGGTAGATATGTGGGAACTTGCTCCATAGGTTGTCCTAGGCAGCTGCAAGTAGCTGCTTCAGTCCTGCTGGAAGCTTAATTAGTCACAGGTGGTCACGGGAACGCAGCGTTAGAAATCTCACCATATTATTATCTCAAGGGAGGCTCTTTCCAAAGTTCTAATGCTGATCAGTTTTAGCTCATGTCCTGTTCGGAGACGCACTGATGGAGATACATCTCATAGAGCTGTGTCTGCAACAGGGAAAAGAGAGCCCTCCGTTTTAATAAAGGAGATCCAGTAGTGAATTTATATCAAACACTGGACTGCCTAGTTGCAATCATTGTCGAGATACAGAGATGTACATACAGAAGGTAAATACAGGACCTGCAAAGGCCAATGCAATGCAAATGTAGATGTACAAATAAACGCTGATCGAGTTTTAAAACCAGTTAACGGGCGGGGAGACAGATGAATTTTACCTTTTTCTGAACCACAACACGTTGGACGTAATCAAGTTTTGCCTCTAGTTTCTTTTTATCCTTCCTCGATAGGGTAGTTTTGGTGCTGAAAAATAGAGACAGCAATTCAGCAGAGCCCAAGATGCAATTTGTGGAAGAGCAGTTTCCATTTCTCCTCAATTGTAAACTACCTTTTTTTAACATGTGCAAACTGCAACTACAGAATTCTTCCTAAGAAAACATCAGAGGTATATTGTGTCTCATAATCTTGTGTAATCACCTTAAGCAAATACTTGCATTTACATCCCATCTCTCGGCAGAACATTAGAAGTGAGATTTTTTTTGTGATTAGATCCCAGAAATAACAATCACCAATTGGTATGTTTGCAGTGGTGTTGGGTGACTGTGCAATGTTGGCAATGACGGGAGAACCCGTTGGTCATCTTCGAATAGGGTCATGGGGTCTTCAACGTCCACCTGAATCCACTGGGACAGGTCGATGGCTCTCACTGAAGGCCCGAATTTCTCAGCTGAGATTATGGGCTTCAGCAATAGGACTTCAACAAAGGCCATCTGGTTTGGAGCTGAGGTTATTTCCAACGGAACCACACTGGCTGAGTATAAACGCTTTCCTTTCAGGTGAGGCCCATAAAACTGTTCGGTTTATGACAACTGTCCTCTAAAAATCAACAATATGTATATTTAGAGTGACCAATAAAATGTATAATGTACATAGGAACAGGAGTAGGCCATTCAACCCCTCGTGCTTGCTCCGCCATTTGATAAGATCATGGCTGATCTGTGATCGAACTCCATATACCTGCCTTTGGCCCATATCCCTTAATACCTTTGGTTGCCAAAAAGCGATCCATCTCACATTTAAATTTAGCAATTGAGCTAGTATCATTGTATGTAGAAATGTTTTCTAATCTCGCTCCTGAAAGGTCTGGCTCTAATTTTTAGACTGTGACCCTACTCCTAGAATCCCCAACCAGCGGAAATAGTTTCTCTCTATCCACCCTATCTGTTCCCCTTAATATCTTATAAACTTCGATCAGATCACCCCTTAACATTCGAAACTCCAGAGAATACAACCACAATTTGTGTAATCTCTCCTCGTAACTTAACCCTTGAAGTCCGGGTATCATTCTAGTAAACCTACGCTGCACTCCCTCCAAGGCCAATATGTCCTTCCGAAGGTGCGGTGCCCAGAATTGCTCACAGTACTCCAGGTGCGGTCTAACCAGGGTTTTGTATAGCTGCAGCATAACTTCTGCCCCCTTGTACTCTAGTCCTCCAGATATAAAGGCCAGCATTCCATTAGCCTTCTTGATTATTTTCTGCACCTGTTCATGACACTTCAATGATCTATGTACACGACCCCGAAGTCCCTTTGGACATCCACTGTTTTTAACTTTTTACCATTTAGAAAGTACCCTGTTGCATACTTTTTTGATCAAAAGTGGATGACCTCATATTTGTCGACACTGAATTCCATTTGCCACAGTTTTGCCCATTCACCTAATCTATCAATATCGCTTTGTAATTTTATGTTTTCATCTACACTGCTTACAATGCCACCAATCTTTGTGTCATCGGCAAACTTAGATATGAGACTTTCTATGCCTTAATCTAAGTCGTTAATAAATATTGTGAATAATTTTGGCCCCAAGATAGATCCCTGCGGGACTCCACTAGTCACATCCTGCCAATGTGAGTACCTTCCCATTATCCCTACTCTCTGTGTCCTTTCGCTCAGCCAACTTCCTAACCAAGTCCGTACTTTTCCCTCGATTGCATGAGCTTCTATCTTAGCTAACAGTCTCTTATACTTACAGTGACCCTTAAACGTTAAATATATATACCTTTGAGTGATCCTTAAACTGTGTTTTGCATTTACATAAAACGACACTTAAAATGTAGAATGTTTTACCGCACTGTGAATCTTAACCTGTCCAATGTACATATGGTAGAATGATCCATAAAGCGTACAATGTAAATTCTTATACTGAGCATTAAACTGTATACAGTTATGCCATAATATAATCTCCAAACGCTGCAATGTATTTACTTAGAAGCAACCTTAAACTGTAAAATATATATACCTGGGGGTGATCTCTAAACTTCACAATGAATATATCATAAGCTTACCCATAAACTGTACAGTGTATGTAGAGTTGCCCATCAACTGTACAGAGTATATATAGATATACCCATAAACGGTACAGTGTTTATAAAGTTACCCATGAACTGTACAATACATATAGAGTTACCCATAAACTGTATCGTGTATGTAGAGTAACCCATCAATAGTACAATGTATATATAGTTACCCATAAACTCTACAGTATGTATAGTGTTACCCATAAACTGTACAGTACGTATAGAGTTACCCCTTAAGTGCACAATGTACAGAGTTAGCCAAAGGAGTAGTGTTTATAGATTTACCCATAAAGTGTACAATGTGTATAGAGTTACCCAGGAACTGTAGAGTGTAAATAGATTTACCCATCAACTGGAAAGTGTATATAGAGTTACCCATAATCTGTACAGTGTATATAGAGTTACATATGAACTGTACAGTGTATCTGGATGCCATATCTGAAAAGTGATGAGTGGCCGAGTTGTTAGCAAGGATACACAGAAATCTGCCCCTCTGTAGCATGAGGAGCGAAGGTTCGACTTGTGAGAACAACTGATGTACGGAGCAAGGCAGAATTTGGAGAGGGGAGATGTTAATCTAAAGGCGAGGGAGTCGGAAAATTGTCAGGAAGTTTGTGAGGAAACTAGTCAAGAGTTTCTTTTTCCTCATGGATGGATGGTGAGAATGGGAATGTTGACAGCGGATCAGGGGTGAGTACGGCAAATGAGACTAGAAAGTGTTCAGACTTAACCTTGTTGGTCAGATGTTGAGAGGTCATGAAGGATGTCTCTGTCTCCTTCGGTCTCTTTAAATATATCTCTTTATCTTTCTCTGTGTCTTTTCTGTCTTTCTGTTTCGACCCCTGCCTCTGACTCCCCATCTCTCTCTGAGTGTCTCTGATTCTATACCTGTCTTTCTATTTCTGTTTTTCTCTCCTAGCTTACATAGTTTATGTTTGAGTGACACGGTATGTTTCTCACAGGGTGGAAATCTCATTCCTAAGTGTGTAACAGTTGTCAGGAGTCAGGAGTAAGAATAATGTTCATATTACCTGGAGTAGGATTTTGAAAGGAACAGCGAAACGAACGTGAATCCAATCAGCAGGATCAGGGCCAGAAGATAGCTGTCCCCAGTTAGCCAGTTCCAGGTTGTAGATACGCACGACTAGCCAGAAGAGAATAAAAAAAAAGTATATTGACCGGGTTGCATACAGAGTAAAGCTCCATCTCCAGTGTGCCATCTAAAAGTCCCAGGACAGGTACAGTACGGGTTAGATACAGAGTAAATCTCCCTCTAAACTGTCCTATCAAGCACACCCTGGGCAAGTACAGCACCGTTAAATTCAGAGTTAAGCTCCCTCTTCACTGTCCCATCAAACACTCCCAGGGTAGGTACAGTACGGGTTAGGTACAGAGTAAAGCGACCTCCACACTGTCCCATCAAACAGTCCAAGGTTAGATAGAGAGTAAAACTCCCTCTACACTGTCCCATCAAATACTGAGAGGACAGGTGCAGCACATATTAGCTATAAAGTAAAGCTCCTATATTGTCCCATCAAACAGTCAGAGGACAGGTACAACACTGGTCAGGTAAAGGGTAGTGCACCTTCCACACTGTCCCATCAAACAGATAGGCCGCTAGCACTGACGGACTCTGACTGTTTATACTCAGGATATTAAAAGAGAGCCATACCGCCCAGATCTGCGAAATGTTGGCCATGTCCTCTCCCATAATATCGTTGAGGCTTTCTCTTGATGTGTTGGAAATGATGAAACTTGTCAGCAGTGAGAGTGGTACGAGGTATGCCAAGGAGCTGAAGAACATTCGCTTGATCCAGGCTGACCTGTTCTTAGATGCTTGTTCGCTGAAATGAAAGCTGCAATCACTGTCTTAAGTAACTGGCGGCAAACAGCTTCCTAACCTCCACCAAATTACTGTAATAATGGTCACTTAGCACCGCATGACAGCAGAAATCAACACCAGTGATCCGAAACTGGAACATTTCTTAATATCTGAGTTCATCTGCCCATACTACACCTTCATCTCATTTACACTCAATGGAAGTGGAATTGGACATGGGCAGGGATACAAAACAGGTGGAAACGAATTTTCCGCCCATTATATTCCCCGCGCGATTTTGCCTTTCATTGACTTCCTGGTGTTTAATAGACGGCAAATTCAATATCGTTCATTTTACGCCATCGCCAGAGTTAAAATTATCCAACGCCACACCCACCCTGAATTCTTAATTACTTAGCAGTCCTACCCTCTCTAACTATTTGTTTATACTTTATATATACATAAAACCCCTTACTATTTGCGTTCCAATTATCTGCTATCCTTTTTGTAATATTCCATTTTCGCCTTTCCAATCTCCCTTTAAAATCCCACACTAGCCTTTCTATAATTCCTTATTTTTAATATCGTTAGCCCAAACTTTATTGGATGTCTCTGTTTTAAGTTTCAGTTGACTTTTAATGGGGGATAATTTTAATTTTGGCCAATAGTGCAAAATGGGGGCTAACGAAGCGACCGCCCGTTTTCCATCTCTCCCGATTGACTTCAATAGGAATGGAAATAGGGCGGGGCGTAAAACAGGCGGCCGAAACAAACTCACCAGTTTACACTAATGCTCACGGTAAAATTACTCCCTATCTTGATGCACCCCTTTCTCCTTTTAGTAATGTATTTATTTGAACTCTCTACCTCATATTTCAATATTCTCACTGCTGACCGATTTACCCTTTTGTCAACTTTCTTGCTCAGGTAGTTTTGGACAGATCCATTTTTATTGATCTGTTGCTGCAGTTCCAAGAAGTTTTCTCTACTTTGACCAGGTGTATTACGTTTATTCCCGTCTACCTTGGGATTGCTAAAACGTCCCAATATTAATGACTGGTTGTTATTACATTATCGCTCTGAACTGGTTGCTGTTCCCCCCCTCTATCTCATAGGTTTGATGTTTTGTAATTCACATCGAGAATTGTACCATAGCCCTTCATATTCCTTAAATTTATCCACTTAAATTCTGTCTCATTGCATCGTCTAGGATATCACTACGTTCTATCGTTATTACAGAATCGTTCGCTAGCACTGCCTCACCACCACCTTTCCCCCTCCATTTCTCAAACTTTAACCATATAGCGCCTTTAACCCAGTAAAATGTCCCAGGGCGCTGCACAGGAGCGTAATCAGACGAAAATTGGCAACGAGCCAAAGAAGGAAATATTAGGATAGCTGATCAAAAGTGGTAGCTTTTAAGGAGTGGCTTAAAGGAAGAGAGAGGTGGAGAGGCGGCGAGGATTAGGGAGGGAATTCCAGAGCTTAGGATCTTCACAGCTGAAGACACGGCCGACAATGGTGCGGCGAAGGAGGTGGGAGATGCGCAAAAGTGGCAAGTAACATTCACGCCAGGAAAGTGCCAGGCAATGACCATCTCCAACAAGAGAGAGTCTAACCACGTCCCCTTGACATTCAACGGCATTACCATCGCTGAATCCCCCACCATCAACATCCCAGGGGTCACCATTGACCAGAAACTTAACTGGACCAGCCATATAAACACTGTGACCACAAGAGCATGCCAAAGGCTGGGTATTCTGCGGAGAGTGACTCACCTCCTCACTCCCCAAAGCCTTTCCACCATTAACAAGGCACAAGTCAGGAGTGTGATGGAATACTCTCCACTTGCCTGGATGAGTGCAGCTCCAACAACACTCAAGAAGCTCGACACCACCCAGGACAAAGCAGCCTGCTTGATTGGCACCCCATCCACCACCCGAAGCATTCACTCCCTTCACCACCTGCGCACCGTGGCTGCAGTGTGTACCATCCACAGGATGCGATGCAGCAACTCGCCAAGGCTTCTTCGACAGCACCTCCCAAACCCACGACCTCTACTACCTAGAAGGACAAGAGCAGCAGGCACATGGGAACAACACCACCTGGACGTTCCCCTCCAAGTCACACACCATCCCTACTTGGAAATATATCGCCGTTCCTTCATCGTCGCTGGGTCAAAATCCTGGAACTCCCTTCCTAACAGCACTGTGGGAGAACCTTCACCACACGGACTGCAGCGATTCAAGAAGGCGGCTCACCACCACCTTCTCAAGGGCAATTAGGGATGGGCAATAAATGCCGGCCTCGCCAGCGACGCCCACATCCCATGAACGAATAAAAAAAAGGGGCCAGAAGGAGGAACACAGAGATCTCGGGGGGTTATAGCGCTGAACGAGGTTACAGAGATAAGGATGAGCGAGGCCATGGAGGGATTTGAACATGAGGATGATAATATTAAAATCGAAGTATTGCTGGACCGGGAGCGAGCACAGGTATAATGCGTCAACGGAACTTGTTACGAGTTAGGATATGGGCAGCAGCGTTTTGCATGAGCTGAAGTGCATAGACTGTGGAAGATCAGAGACCGGCCAGGAGAGCGTTCGAATCGTCGAACCTGGAGGTAAGAAAAGCACTGATGAAGATTTAAGCAGTAGATGGGTGAGTCAGGGGCGAAACCTGGAATATTCAGCAATCTGTCCGGTCCAAATCTAAGATATGCTCGCGTAACATTTACATCCAATCCCTCCATAGTTATTAATGCTTCAAAGTCCAATTTTGTTTTGAAAGCTTTGTACATCCACTTACACATAACTCAAACCTGACTCCAGGTTTTACGTCCTCCATGCTTCAATTCTCTTCTTTGGTAACTGAGTTACGTTCTCAGTACATTTTGGATAAAAAGTGTCATCCGATTGCTCTTCTTGCTCCTAATTCCCCGATTCTACCTCGTGTGCCTTGGTATATGAACAGTTCACAATAATCTCTGTCACCTCCCCACATAAACTTGAAATCTTCGATTAAATCACCTTGAAGTATCATATTTTCTGAAGAAAACAAACCCAACTTTCCGAACATGATAAAGAACCCCATGCCGTCCTCAATTATAATATCATTTTTTTGTAACTGTTCCTGACAATGTTGTTTATCCCCATCATTGTTTCCCCAGTCTTACTGCAATTGTCCTGAACACAACACACACTAAAGCCTCACCTGCTCTCTTCGAGTTTGCACCTGCTTGAGTGGATGATCAGCTCGCAGTCCTTCTCCAGCTGGTTCAGCGTGTTCTGAACTCTCTGGTTTATCGCCTTTTCTATTGTCGTGCACACCTCTTGGATCTGATTCACACAACGTGCTGGCTGCCAATCCAATGGACATAAGAGAATCAACTGATTCATTAGTGGCATCTCATACCCAAAGCTACTCTGAGCATTCTCTTATCCACGTTGATGATTGAACTGATAATTCGGCGAGCTCCCTTCCTCCTGACTGTATTGAACTGATGATTAATGGCATTGTTTTCTACTCTAACTGAATGGGGGTAATTTGAACTTTTGGCAATTGTGTGAAAATGGCGACATTGGTTAGATATTGGATGGCTGCCATGGAAAGGAAAGTCAGGAGAGTTGTGCAACGAGCTGCCGATCAGTCATCGCCCGTTCTACACTAACGCTCAAATTTAAAATTACCCCAATCTTTCTATGGACGCCAGAATACAAAGGTTCCCGGCCGACATGACCATCCCTTTCGTCCCAGTATCCACTGTTTTTTCAAACCCAAATTTGACGATGTTTGACCATTCCTTATTCTGCTCTACCGCTCTTTTCAACCTCCGTATAATCCTTGTGCCCTCGCCTAGGCTTTTCAATAAAAGCGGAGTTATTTGACATTCTCAATTAGGATACACATACGAATATACCTAAAAGTTGTTTAAAGGTCCTTAGATTGATAAAGCCCACCCCACAGACACATTGCAGCCAACGGACAATATCGACCTCCTCCTAGTCATAGTCTCCTGGGAAAGGCAAAACACAGAAAAAGAACTGATATCAATTTCGGAAAACTCAGTGAAATTCTTCTCTGACCCTCTAAGGTAATCAAGGAAAGCTCCAGGATACCACAACAATCAATGCGACCCCGTAAATACTCCAGGGGTTGAGAACTCTGAGCCCGAATATCTAAAATAAACACTTTGCTGACGTTTTTTATACTCACGATCCATACAACTGAGCAGAATTGAATCTCTTCATCGTTTTAATACCCTCAGTTGTATCTCTACCGAGCTAACATTCCTCTTATGAAAGTCTCTCAAACTTATCTAGCCTACCCCAATAAAAAAGAAGCCCAAGAATGGGTATTGCTTTTATCGCTCTCCTCTGTAACTTCTCCCGGCCTCGACATCCCTCACCATGTGTGGCGAAAAAAACTGGGCACAATATTCCAGGTATCAATGTCTCGGTATAGTGTCCTTAGTTCTATATTGCACTGTTGTAGCAATATAACCTAAATCTCTATTTACCTTCACAATGTCCTTGCAACACTGCTTTTGGACGTTCAATGATTTATTAGTTACGATCCCCACGTTTCCTCCCAACTTCTTAACCGTTCACGTAATCTTGCATTGTATGCACATCTCTGGAGTTTCCCAGGCCCAAATGCCTCACCCCACACTTATCCAAAATCAAGAATATCCGCGACAACGGGACCCAACCCCTCAATCGGCCTGTATTCGACCTAATACCCACCCCTCCACTTTCGGCACAATGCGGCTACTTTATGATCTGCAGGATGTATTGCAGCAACTCAACCAGGAACTTCATCAACACGTTTCTCCTCTGCGAACTCTACCACCAAGAAGGACAAGCACAGCAAAATCATGGGAACTCCATCACCTCCAAGTTCCCGTTCATGTCACACATCAGGCTCACAGGGACCTACATCACGATTCCTTCATCTTATTGGGTCAGTATCCCGTAATGGCTCACCTGAAGCCATCTTGGGAGCACCAGTATCACAAGACTTCAAAGAATCAAAGAGATGGCCCACCATCACCTTTCAGGTTAGCTTGGGAGGGACAATGAATACGACCTAGGCAGCACTACCTCCATGTAGAGAATAACTAAAGGAAAATGATTTAAATTCCCAACTCCCACGCGCAAATGTGTGATATGGAACCTTGTTAACACTCCATCAGGTCTCTCTTTCAAATCATTTATGAATTTGGTTTACAGCAGTCAACCAACATCGTGCCCTACAGGACTGAAATTGTGATCTGGCTTTATGTGGATCAACCCCTACCTCTGCCTACGAGATTGCAATCAGTTTCTTATCCAGCATGCACATTGCAAACACACGGTTAACCTTCATAGACCGTTGCGTCTGTTAGGTCAGTATATTTCTGATTAACATTCCTAAAAGACGGCCCTACCCTATTTGGATCTGGGATGTAGATGGTCGGCATATCAAAGCCACACTTGTTCAGCCCGGGTCTCTTGCACAGCTCTTGTACTATCTGCATCATCACTCTCTGAAGAAGAACACAAACATATCCCACTGTAAATTTGAGCACACGTCCGGCCTTTAGGAAACAACATTGGATTAGAAATAAAGAATTGCCATTTTTATAGAGCTTTTCCTATCATCAAAATGCCCAATGTGCTTCACAACCAATGAAACATATCTAATGTACAGTCACTTTTATTTTACAGGCTAATGCGGTGGAGTATTTGCGCACAGCAAGGTCCTGTAAACAGTATTGAGAAAAATGACAGTTATTTTGTCTTATCGTCGTTCTGGTTAAGGAATTAATGTTGGCCAACATTTCCCTCTTCTTCAAATAGTGCCAGGGGATCTGTTACATCCACCTGAACAGGCGGGCGAGGCGTCAGTTTAACTTCTGATCCAAAAGGCGGTACCTCCGACAGTGCCGCACTCCCCCAGCACTGCACTGCAGTGTCAGCCTAGATTATGGGTCCAAATTATAGAATGGGGCATGAACCTATGACCTCCTGATTCAGAGGCGAGTGTGCTACTATTTACATTAGGAATAAATGGGAGCCATCTGTGCAATCAGTGTGAAGCTGGTGAAAGCCAATCAGTGCTGCATCCTCTTATATATCTTGTAACGTTAGTGTTGATCTGCAAAATATCAATTATATCTGAATTAATATGGTTTACAAAGACTGCACTTGAAACCTGAAACACAGCAGAGGACTCTGGAGATTCACTGCAGCTCAGTACGTACCTGAATTAAGGGAAGACAGTTTACTGTTTTAGATATTTAGGCACTGAATCCAAAATAGTTTTTCACTTTTCTCTTTTAGATCCTGCTGGGAATGAGATTATCTGCTGCTTTATTGTGATGAGATGGAGGGATGAATGGATGATCAAACTGCCGGAGAAGGAGCACGAATGCAACGAAGTGGCATTAATAGCTTGTATCACATCAATTCCCCACCCTCTTTTCACGTTTTTGTACTGCCCTTACAAGCATTTTATTAAATTTGCTCTTGGGACGTAGCTGGAATTATTGCCCATCGTTAGTTACCTTGGGAGCAGTAAGGGTTCAACTCGTCGTGTGGAACTGGAGTTATGTGTTGGAACACACCAGGTAGTAGTGGCAAGCTCCCTTTCCTGAACGACATTAGGAAACATGTTGGAATTTCAGGACAAACGCCGCATTGAGATAAATGACTAGTTAATCTCTCCATTTGTGCTGTTGGTTCAGGAATGAATGTTAGCCGATTCCGCTATCCTCTTCAAACCCTGAACCCTGCCTGGGGATCATATATGTCCTCTTGAACTTCAGTAACATTCTCGGTCATTTCTTCTGGTGCAAGTCCACAAATTATCAGATTTTATTGAATTAAATTTCACACTTTCCTGTGGTGGGTTTTGAACTCACGACATCTGGGGTGCTAACCTTTGAATACCCGACCACACATGGAGTCCAGCCTGGTATCTGTTTTGCGCGACATTCCTCTAGTACCATCAAAACATTATTTTAAATGGATTTACTGTGCTGTTAATCTGATCCCAGATCTCTTTTACGTTACTTTGTGTTTGTGCCACTCGACAGATGCTGCTGATGTCGTCAATCTAGACCCGATGCACAGAGTCAGGATTGGAGTACAGTTCGCAATATGGAGCACTTTGTCTGCTATTGCAACAGACTGCAATTGTCAACTGTTAATCATTTTATTACCTACAGTATACTAAAATCTAATGTCTGCGCGTACGTCGTGTGTACAACGCCTAACATCCTGTTGTCACATTTCCGTGTCAATCTTTTTCCTGTTATGAATTCCTTTATCACGTTTATAATGGAAACTACTTAACTATCCTGTAACTATATCCCGCCAGTGTGGTGGCGCTGGACCGTAATCAGGTTTACGTCTCCCCACTCCTGAGCAGAGAAAGTCCAACAAGCTTCAACAAAATCGACTTCCCAAATTGCAGTGAGCTTTGCTACTTAATTATAAGTAACAATATGAAATCAAAGTAGCATATAAAAACAAGGACAGAATATATGACTTTTAAATGGGAATCCATTTGCACACCCTCTTATTTAATTAATGAGTTGGCTTGGGACTTTTAATGGCATAACGCTCTCATTCAAATGGAGTACCTTACTATATGTGTGCGAGGACAAATTGAAGGCGGTGTGAATACAGAATCTCATTGTGCACATGGATTCCACATTGCATCTACCTTTTATTGTCCTTAATTGGTCATTCTTTTCATAGAGCACCGTGATAAAATCTCAGAATTTGGAAATTCATCCAGGAAGGGGATTCTCGGATGCAATAAAATGAATTGTGTCTGTACCTGTCTGTCACTCTCAAGACCAGCTTCATCGGCTTTGCTCAGATAGAACTTGAGTCTATCGCCGTGTTTTTCGTTGAGCTTTTCCACCACGTTCAGTGTCCGCTTGCACAGGGCCTGGCCCATCGGGTCAAAGAAAACAAAGATCAGATCGGCCTGCTCACCTGCAGACAGAAAACAATTGAAAATTTCGATTATGCACGAAGAGGTATCTCCACGTTCGAAGTAATATGTCCAAAGTGTATCTTAATAATGTACAATGACGTAACACACCGGGTGGGTAAGTACACTGAAAGGTGTCGGACTGAGGCACCAGAAAAATGACTATGAAAACTGCTGGATTGTCATAAAAAACATCAACTAACATTCACTCGCATCCCTTCGGAGAAAGGAACCTGCCAGCCCAACCCGGTCTGCCCTATATGTGACTCCACTCCCGTACTATGTGATTGTTACTTAATGTCATCTGCAGTGATGTAGAAAGACACCCAGTTGTACAATTGCTTCAAAGAGATCCACTTTCTTCGGGCAACTACGGATGGTCGACAAATGTAGTACGGCCCTCATCCTCAGAATAATTGAAACAATTGATCATTTTACACATGAAATTCTGGATTGGAACTCAACCAAACTCTACGACAGACTGAGTAAATCTAATTCCTGAGCCAAGCAAGTTCCGTTCTACTCTAGGATACGCTGAGTGACCAGCCATCTCATTCTTTAATTGGAAGATATGGGGTAGACTGTCGCTGGTGGGCGGTATTTCTCCTACTTCATTTCAGAGGGCCCTGCAGGACAACACAACCTTACCACCGGGTGAACAATCAGTGGGACGTTTACCAGTAATTGGTGTTGGTTTTACCCCAGCATGTGTGGACTTTCTTAGTGGATGTGAACAATGGAGAGTGAATCTGATTGTACAACAGGCAAACTGAAACTCTACCTGAGTGGAATTTCAATTCCTGAAATGATGAAATGTAACGCTGCCAACACTCGTTTAACACATTCATTTTAAATTCCTTCCGCAGCCTCCCATATCCTGTCACACTGTGTCCTGGTCGCCCATCACTCCCATCCTCACTCCCTACGTTGTATCCTTATTCTCCAGGTTCCTTGAATTGAAAACCCTCATGCAGCCTTCAGTTCTCTTTGCAGCTCTTACCCCACCCTATTTCGGGAACCTCCTCCAGTCTCAAATTCCACCCCCACCACGTACTATTCACTTCCCCTTCCGTATACTTCACCCCCTCCCATACTCTTAACACCCTCCCATACTCTTCACCCCCTCCCATACTCTTCACTTCCCCTCCCATAGACTTCACATTCCCCCATACTCTTCACTTCCCCTCCCATACTCTTCACACCCTCCCATACACTTCACATTCCCCCATACTCTTCGCTTCCCCTCCAATACCCTTCACCCCCTCCCATACTCTTCACTTCCCCTCCCATACACTTCACATTCCCCCATACTCTTCGCTTCCCCTCCAATTCCCTTCACCCCCTCCCACACTCTTCACTTCCCCTCCAATTCCCTTCACCCCCTCCCATACTCTTCACTTCCCCTCCAATACACGTCACCCCCTCCCATTCTCTTACCTTCCCCTTCCACACCCTTCACCCCCTCCCATATTCTTCACATCCCCTTCCATAGCATTCACCTCCTCCCATACACTTCACTTCTTCTTCCATACTCATAAATTCCCCTCCCATATCCATCACTTCCACTTTCATTCACTTCAGCCCCTCCCATAACCCACACTTCAACTCCCAATCCCTTTACTTCCCCTTCTATAAAGCTCCACCCCCTCCCATACTCTTCACTTCCCCACCCATACCGTTCACCCCCTCCCATATCCTTCACTTTTCCTCCCATACCGTTCATTTATCCTCCCAAATCATTCATCCCCTCCCATACCTTTCAACCCCTCCCTTATCCTTCACCCCTCCCATATCCTTCACTTCCCCTCCCATATCCTTCACTTCCCCTCCCATATCCTTCACTTCCCCTCCCATATCCTTCACTTCCCCTCCCATACCATTCACTTTTACTCCACACACTTCTGCCCTCTGACTTTGACTATCTGTGCATTCCACTTCCTCAGTCCTATCACCAACTTCATTCTCACTCGCTCAAACTCTTTCCTTAAACCTATCACTTTTCTTTCCACATTTAAACAGCGAATTTAATTCAGTTTTTCAACCAAGCCTTCATTCAGTTTCTGAACCCTAAAACCATGGCTCCGAAGGCTGTACTTAGATCTGAACTTAGATTAATTTCTAAAAACTGATGCAAGGTAATAATTTAGAGCAAGAGAATCCCTTGCTCATTTTTGAACAGCTCCCAGGTCTCCCTCAGGTCTCCCTGTTTCCTTTGGCACCTGATTTCCCGATATCTTGGATTAGATACGGTAGTGTAGTGGATATGTTACGGGGCTAATAATCCAGTACACGATAGTGTAGTGGTTATGTTACAAGACTAGTAATCCAGGGTACGATAATGTACTGGTTATGTTATAGAGCTAGTAATACAGGACACAGAAATGCAGTGGTTATGTTACTGGACTAGTAATCGACGGTACGCTAATGTTGAGTCTGTGACTGAACTAGTAATCCAGAGGCCTATGCTAATACGCGAGATAAAGTATAATCTGGAAATAAAACGTTGTTATCAGTAAACGTGACCATGAAGCTGTCGGATTTTCATTTAAAAAAATAATTGGTTTATTAATGGTCTTTTCGGGAAGGGAAACTGCCATCCTTACTCTGTCTAGCATATATGTGACTCCAGCCCCACAACAACATGGTTAACAACTCCCCTCTGAAGTAGCCTAGCAAGCTAGCAAGCCACTCAGTCAAAGGAAAGGAATCAGCAGTTCAAGAACAACATCCCCTATCACCTTCTCAGGGCAACGAGGGATTGGCGATAAATGCCAAGGTTCCCAGCGACGCCCAGATCCCAAGAATGAATATAAAACAAAATTATAGCAATCTGCCACATCTGAATATTAAAATGTGCTGACGGCAATTTCCAAGTGATAGTGGAGCACTGATGTGTGTCTCACGGTGCGGGTTGATCTCTTACCCATCCAGATCAGCGCTTTATCCACATCAAATTCATAGGTCATATCTCCATCCACAAGCCCTGGGGTATCGATAAAGGTCACCAGGCTAAACTTCTTCTGTTTGGAGCTGCTGATCTCGGTGGCCAAGTAGTCTGCTATTCCTGTGGGAGCACAGAACGAGCAGTGAGCAGAAGCAGAAGTAAAGGTTCAGCTGCCGGAATGGGACTTTCATTTCATGTCTTTTAAATTGCGAAATGCTTTCGTTGTAGATCAGACTCCTTTTATATTAGATTGTTTTAAATCAAAAGTGATCCCACTATAATATCCTGCATAGAAAATAAGGGCTAGCTATATTATATAAATATAGGAAAAATAATTCTCATGTCTGTACACAGTTCCTGCCTGAATTTTTTCCCCAAGTCAGGTTTCTGTCACACATTTTTGTCAACTTTTTCTGCATTATAAATTCCGATATTCATTTTCATAACAGAAACTGTCTTTGTAAACATCACACTGTAATTGCATCTTCTGTCAGTGGCGGTGCTGTAGTACCTCAGTTTCCTATCACCCAGCTCCTCAACCTTCATTGCACAGAAACGTCCATGCTCCACCCAACTCTAATTCTCTGCTTTGCAAATTGCTCTAAGTTTCGATTCTACTAGTTTCTATTCTCGCTATTTATATTTCATTTGGTTTTTATTCCCCTTGTTTATTCCCCATTTAGTTTCTATTCCCTTGTGTATTTCCCATTTACTTTCTAATCCCCCTATTTATTCACCATTTAACTTTTATTCCCCGTTTATCTCCCATTTAGTTTCTATTTTCCCTGTATATTGCCCATTTAGTTTCTATTCTCCCTGTATATTCCACATTTAGTTTCTATTCTCCTTGTATATTCCCCATTTAATTTCTATTCTCCCTGCATATTCCCCATTTAGTTTCTATTGTCACTGTATATTCCCCATTTAGTTTCTGTTCTCCTTGTATATTAACGATTTAGTTTCTATTCTCCCTGTGTATTCCCCATTTAGTTTCTATTCTCCCTGTATATTCGCCATTTAATTTCTATTCTCCCTGTATATTCCCAATTTAATTTCTATTCTCCTTGTATATTCGCCATTTAGTTTATATTGTCCTTGTATATTCCCCATTTAATTTCTATTCTCCCTGTATATTCCACGTTTAGTTTCCATTCTCCCTGTATATTCCCCATTTAATTTCTATTCTCCTTGTATATTCCCCATTTAGATTCTATTCTCCCTGTATATTCCCCATTTAGTTTCTATTCTCCCTGTATATTCCCCGTTTAGTTTCCATTCTCCCTGTATATTCCCCATTTAATTTCTATTCTCCCTGTATATTCCCCATTTAGTCTCTATCCTCCCTGTATATTCCCCATTTAGTCTCTATCCTCCCTGTATATTCCCGATATAATTTCCATTCTCCCTGTATATTCCACGTTTAATTTCTATTCCTTCTGTTTATAGCCCATTTAATTTCTATTCCCCGTTTATTCCCCATTTACTTTCTATTCCCCTGCTTGTTCCCCATTTAGTTTCTGTTCCCAGTGTATTATCCATTTAGTTTCTATTCCCTTGTTTGTTCTCCATTTAGTTTATATTCCTCGTTTATTTCCCATTTAGTTTCTATTCCCCTGTTTATTTCCCATTTAGTTTCTATTCCCCGTGTATTCCCCACTTAGTTCCTAATCTCCCTGTTAATTTCCAATTTAACTTCTATTCCCCCTGTTTATTCCCAATTTAATTTCTATTCCCGTTTTATTCCCCATTTAGTTTATATTTCACTTGCTGATTTCCCATTTAATTTCAATCCCGGTTCTTTATTCACCATTTAGTCCAAATCCCCACTATTCATTTCACTTTTCCGCTTTCATTACCTTGAAACTGCCCACATTAAATGCCATTTGTCATTCTTCAGCCCACCTTCCCAACCCACACAGACCCATTTTATTTGGTTTGTCTTGTCTCTGCTATTTCACACCACTCCATCAGATTTGGCATCATCGTCAAACTCAGACCTATCTGACTCCCATTCATAATTATTCCATGGCCCGTAAACAGAAATTGTACTGGCACTGAGCTATGTAACACCCGCTAGTGAACTCTCACCTTGTCCACAAATATCCCATCACAACCGTGCTTTGCTTTCTTTAGAGCGGACAGTTTTCAATCTCCTACAGAAACCTCCCTTCTATTTCCATCCCTTCCTGTCTTGTGGAATAATCTCTTGTGTGTTGTAGGATCACAATCCTGGTTCAAATCAAAATAATTGCAAGTAAAAAAATTCCAATCACTAATCTCAAAACATGTATCCTTGAAAACGATGTTCTGCTGTGAAATTTTTAGAGACGGCGAAATTCGCATCACCAGAGAATAAAAGAGAAACATCAACAGATTGGGTGGTTAAATGGAAAACAGAAAACAGCGGAAATACCGAGCAGATCAGTCACCGTTTAGAATAGAAAAGGGAGGTTAAGGTTTCAGCTGGGATACTTCATCAGAACGAGGAGATCCACGTGTATCGATGGGGAGAACAGAAAAACCTTCAGGAAGAGACAGCTAGTGGTCGGTTTAATAGTTGATACATAGAAATAACTCCCATTTATAGAAAGCCATTCACTTCCTCACAGTGTCCCAAAGTGTTTCACGGCCAAGAAGGATCAGTCATTATGCACAGCAAGGTCCTTCCCAAGGGCAATTAGGGATGGGTAATAAATGCCGGCCTCGCCAGCGACGCCCACATCCCATTAGCGAATGAAAAAAAGCAATGAGATAAATGACCAGATAATCTGTGTTGTTGGTGTTGGTTGAGGGAGCAATATAGAAACATAGAAACATAGAAAATAGGAGCAAGAGTAGGCCATTCGGCCCTTCGGGCCTGCTCGGCCATTCAAAAAGATCATGGCTGATCGTTTAGCTCAGTATCCCGTTATCGCTTTTACCCCATATCCCTTGATCCCTTTAGCATTAAGAAATATATCTATCTCCTTCTTGAATACATCTAATGAATTGGCCTCCAGTGCCTTCTGTGGTAGAGAACTGCACAGGTTCACCACCCTCTGAGTGAAGAAATTTCTCCTCATCTCGGTTCTAAATGGCATACTCCGTATCCTGAAACTGTGACCCCTGGTTCTGGACTCCCCAGCCATCGGGAACATCCTCCCTGCATCTAGTCTGTTTAGTCCTGTTAGAATTTTATATGTTTCGATGAGATCACCTCTCATTCTTCTAAACTCTAGTGAATATAGGCATAGTCGACCCAAACTCTCCCCACACGTCAGTCCTGCCATCCCAGGAATCAGTCTGGTAAACCTTCGTTGCATTCCATCCATGGCAAGGAAATCCTTCCTCAGATAAGGAGACCGAAACTGCACACAATACTCCAGATGTGGTCTCAAAAAGGCCCTGTATAAGTGCAGTAGGACATCCCTGTTCCTGTACTCAAATCCTCTTGCAATGAAGACCAACATACCATTCGCCTTTCCAACTGCTTGCTGCACCTGAATGCTCGCTTTCAGCGACTGGTGTACAAGGACACCCAGGTCTCGTTGCACCTTCCCTTTTCCCAATCTATCACCATTCAGATAAAAATCTGCTTTTCTGTTTTTACAACAAACACATTTATCCACGTTGTACTGCATCTGCCATGTTCCTGCCCACTCACTCAACTTGTCTAAATCAAATTCGAGCCTCTTTGCATCCTCCTCACATCTCACATTCCACCCCAGTTTTGTGTCGTCTGCAAACTTGGAAATGTTACATTTAGTTCCTCATCCAAATCATTGATATATATTGTGAATGGCTGGGGCCCAAGCACTGATCCCTGCGGTACCCACCAGTCAGTGCCTGCCACCCGCAAAAAGACCCGTTTATTCCTACTCTCTGTTTCCTGTCTGTCAACCAATTCTCAATCCATTCAATCCCAATCCCATGTGCTTAAATTTTGCACACTAACCTCTTGTGTGGGACCTTATCAAAAGCCTTCTGAAAATCCAAATACACCATATCCACTGGTTCTCCCCGAATTATTCTACTAGTTACCTCCTCAAAAAACTCCAGTAGATTTGTTAAGCCTGATTACCATTTTTAAATCCATTCTGACTTTGTCCAATCCCGTTAATGCGCTCCAAGTGTTCTGTTATCACATCTTTGATAATAGACTCTAGCATTTTCCCCACTACTGAAGTTAGGCTAACTGGCCTGTATTTCCCTGTTTTTTCTCTCCCTCGCTTTAACCATTCAAAATATGGCACCTCCCTGAATACTGCACTGAAATGTCAGCCTGGAATATGTGCTCGAGTTCTGGAAACCTTTAACCTCCTGTATTCTGACTCAGGTGAGAATGCTACCACTGAGCTACGGCTGACACAATCGGCTCTTTTATTCAAACCAACCTTTTTGATGCGTGCTCCAAGCCTTCCAATGCCTTTGTATTACTTGTCTCATGAACACTAACATAATAAAGGTTAAACTACAAATAAAATCCTCAGCATCCCATGTACGTGGAAATAGATACATCCTGACAACAAATAAAGAGAATTGCAGAATTTTACAAAGCAGGAGGAGGCCATTCGGCGCATTGCTCTTGTGCTAGCTCTCTGACAGAATTATCCCATTTCTTCCTTTTCCCCGTAATCTTTAATTTTTTTGTTCCTTTGTTAATTATTTATCCCCGTCCCTTTTAAAAGCTATTCTGGATCTGTGTCCCCCACCAGCAGGACTTTCCATATTCCAACAACCAACCGCATGAAAAAACTCTCCTAACCTCTCTATTTAGGTGATAATTTGAAACTTATTCCCTTTAGTTATCGATTCAGCGATCAGTGGCAATGTTCTCGATTCTCCTTCTCAAAACCCCTCATAATTCTGAGCCGCTATCAGATCGTCTGTTAACCTTCTTTGTTCTAATGGAAAATATGTCTCATATGTCTGCTTCTATCTTTCTCTCTCTCACTTCTTACTATCTCTCTTGCTTCCTCTCTATCTCTCTTTCTCACTCGCTTATCTCTTCATCACTGCCAAAAGACCAATATCAAAACTTACTCTGGGAAGCGCAATTGGATAACCTGCCTATCAACCCACAATTTCCAACATGACGCAGCCCACACAAAATGACGATCAACTCCCGAGGATGTATTCGAACGGTTTCCCGGCCAATGGAGCACGTTCTCACTGTTTAATGCTGCGTTGCTTTAACACGTCACCTCCTATTTTCAATTCCCAATCCCTCCTCGTAACATATAGGAATCATCGATTATTCTCGGAGGCATGCTGCTTGTGGAAGGCTCACAGTTCAACAGTTGAAACTTTATTGGATTACGGTGACTGACAAAGTGAGCATTTCCCTTCCTGTTGTCTCTAACTCTGAGAGTCACTGTGTATTTACCTTCGATCTGTTCGAGGGCTTGGAAGTGCGGGTAAAGGTCGAGTGTAGCATAGCCCTGTGAAAATTTTAAAAAAGATTAGAGGCAAAAAACGCTCAATCCTCGTAGCTTGTTTATTTTTTTCATTTTAGAGCACCTATTAGACGAGTATTTCACAGTGTGATAACGAGATATACAAGTAACGCGCCAGTTTCTCTCACTGGTCCGTGCGACGTTTGCTCATCTCAACCAGTGATCACAGCAGACTAACCAAATCCATTTGCGCTAGACAGGTATACACTGTTCAGGTTTCCTATCAATTCAGCTATGCTGGAAAATCCATGATTGCGGACGTTGGATGGGGCACCATAAAGGTGATGCCTCACAAGGTATAATAGCACATTGGCACTAAGCGGGTGACATCCCTCTTTTGGATAATCTTCCCAAAAACATAGACGTGAATAAAAGTATTTGAAATACAGTTTACTACAGAACACAAGTGTTGGGGACTGGAGTGAAACCCACTGTAAAGCATAAGTGGTGATCAAATAGATATTAGCGTCACTTTCTTTTCGAGGGGAGGGAGTGCACTAACTTAATGTTCCTTGAAGGAGAGGTCAGCAGGTGGCGGTAGAGAGGGCACTGTGGATGTCCTGGGTTTGACAGGTCAAATGAGTCATTGAATGTACATTGCTGCAGAGTGGAAACTACTTTTGGACCAAGAGTCAACATCAAACGTTCTTGGATAAAGTAAAAGATGAAATGGACTCACGCTGATTCCATATAAAATTCGACGGTAGGATAATAGCAATTAAATGCAGAATAATGCTACGTGTCTCCAGAACACTGTTCCATGTATTAGTTTTTCCTGCTCAATGAGTGTCAAGGTCACCTGGTAGGATCCCGAATTCTTGCTGGTTTTGTGGAGCCAACTCAGTCCGGAGTAGGGATTGACCCATGGAGCTCCCTGGTCTGTATGGCGCAGTAGCTGATTGGGTATTTTAAGCGCCAGTTCGTGGGTGAGGAGCCTCATGGAGTAGATGTTCCTCTGCACTGCCTGAGCGTTAAGCCTCGCCTGGACGTAGCGCAGAGAGGAAAATCGGGCGCGAAGGATCACACGTCAAACAGATCCCGCCTGAGTTTCCTTTCAATTGATCCTTAAAGCCTAGGCTGTCAAGGCGAAAATATCTTCCCCTTTCTTAGTCATTAAATGAATCAATTGGTCATAAATGACAGGTCGATAAGAGCTGACATATTTATTAAATAAGAGTTAATTCATTTAATGCGGTTACTTATTCAGAGGTCACCACAATAGAATGAATTATCTTGCAGTGTTGGATTGGAAAAAAGGCATAGGAAACGCAGCGACGTACGAGGTCTTTCAGCCATCACACCGGTGTCACTGTTGTCTCTTCAACTGGAGGTGCTTAATGTAATTCCATTGGTCCACTTCCGCCCTGCGTGCTTTTATGTTCTTCCATTTCAAATACGAACCCAATTCCCTTTTATAAGATATTACAGTTTATTCAACTAAAAGATCCCAGGACAGATTGTTTCCTGCAGTCCTCAATCCGGAGAAGCAGCGTGACAAATCAGAGGCAGTGGAGGGGTTGAGAGAGGTGATATATAAATGCGAATTGTTGTTGCTGGGTATTCTCCGAAGTTACGGAGGAAACTCTACCGGAGTGATTCCTCTGTGTGAAAACAAAAGCGTCTAACTCCCCCATCTAGTGACAATGCTCTGTGTCTGCCTTCATGTTACCGATTCGCCAACTGACGCATCACTTCTAACCCTCTGTAATGCTGTCTGAGGGATGGTTTCCTCTCCTAGTTATAAAACTGCGATAAAGGTTTAGGTTCCCATCGCACCGGGTTTACGCACCCTTTTGGAATTCCCATGGGATTTCCAGCGATTCGGAGCGTTTGGGGAGCGGGAGGATGTCCGAGCCCTCACACTTTGGCGCGGGAGTAGATATCCTCTACTCTAGTGTTTGCTGAGAGTCCCACTGTGTTGTACCGAGGGTGCTGTCGTGTTTACTGAAGTTCCTTCTCAGACAGTCAATCAGGAGCACAGAATGAGTCGGAGTTCGGGGTTAATTTGTGGAATTACTCACCGTGAGGCATTCCCTTCTCTTGCCACTGGTGACGAAGGTAAATCCTTGTGTTTCTGTTGCAACTCCTGTTTTCTGTATATGTTCTTCAACGTACCTACAAAACGCAATGAACAGTGGAATAAAACTTAGAGGTTCTGTCTGACTTGATGCTCTCAAAAACTCCCAACAGATAGCCGGATGGGCGACAAGGCGTCTGAGTGGACAGATAAAGAGACAGATTGCTTCTTAAGGACAGAGAAACGAGTAAGAAATGCTTCTCCTAAAATAACAGGGAGGTGAAATGAAGAGGAAGGCTGAAGGCATTTGTACCTATTATCCCACAACAACATTCCAAGCCCTTGTATCTTGCTTTGGCTCTCTTTTCCATTAAATTCAGTTGGAATGGCAAATCGGGCAGTGTATATATTGGGCGCCTGACTCACTATGGGTCAGTTTCAGAAAGGAAAATTGGGCTTTGAAAAATTGGGCTCGTGATTCACTATGAGTCAGTTTCAGAAAGGTAAATTGGGCGGTGTATGAATTGGATCCTGATTCACTATGGGTCAGTTTTGGAAAAGGAAATCGGGCGGTGTATAAATTGGATCCTGATTCACTATGGGTCAGTTTCGGAAAGGTAAATCGGGCGGTGTATTTATTGGATCCTGATTCACTATGGGTCAGTTTTGGAAAAGGAAATCGGGCGGTGTATCAATTGGGCTCATGATTCACTATGGGTCAGTTTCGGAAAGGTAAATCGGGCGGTGTATTAATTGGATCCTGATTCACTATGGGTCAGTTTCGGAAAGGTAAATCGGGCGGTGTATAAACTGGATCCTGATTCACTATGGTTCAGTTTTGCCACACACTGTGGGATTATTCAACTTCCTAGTGTCTCATTACTGCTTCATGTCTGATCACAGGAACTGACGGCAAGCCATTCAGTCATGGGGGGCATCATAATGAATCCCCATCCTATCTCCATGCAACATGTATGTAAGCGCACTTTTAGATCAGGAGTCTCTGGACCAGGAACAGAGACCCGGCTCATTTTCCCTTGTCTAGTCGACGCGGACCTACTGGTTATGGACCGAGCTGAGATCATGTACTTGAGCACAAACAGCCGATGAATCCAAACTGAGACCATTTTGGTTTGATTGACTCAGTGTTTGAATGAATTCCCATAGCAACACAAATAGGAATCTCACAACTCATTCTGAAATGTGAGCCGTGGAAGAGCCGCAATGCAGGAATGCTGAGTTATGTGCGCTGTGATGCCGCATAAATCAGATATATCAGGATTGGTAATTTATTGAAAATAGAAGCTCTCTGATAATTTAGTCATGGAATGCTTCAAACTTGTAATGCCGGTGTCATTTGGTTTTTTCAATCCATGCAGCAGATTCGGGCCATTGGTAGATCCTTCCCAGGCTCAGTGCCATCAGTGGGCCGAATGTTTCACTTTGATGGGTGTTGACTCACACTGTTCGATATCTACTTGTACGATACCAGAACCCATGGGAGTAACAATAGAACCCAACCACGATATGAGCTGAGTAATCGTGTGATTTGGTTGGTTCGAATTGTAAACTGTTTTACTCCAAAGCAAGGTGAAGCATACAGAGCAACGAGGATGTTCAGAGCCCTTTAGCTCAATCGATACAACTTCATGGAACAATGCAAAATAAAGAATAGACCAAACTATCCCACTTTGGTGGGTTGTCTTACATAATGTACAGAATAAGCCCTCTCCATTCCGCCTGTCTCCATTCCCAGCCTTCTCTTGCTTTACTATCCACTCACGTCTTCTTTCCAAAAAACAGACTGCCATTTTGTTCTCTGTATTCTGATTTTTAAAAGCCAATCTCATTGTGTAAAAAGCCCGCCCGTTTCTGATGGTGATCAAAGGGTTTTCTAACACATTGGGTGAGAGGCCGCTTTCCAAATACCCAGACAAACTAGAGATGTGCTTATTGTTTGGTTTATGGAAGAAGTATTTTTTATTCGTTCATGGGATGTGGCCTCACAGGCGAGGCCGGCATTTATTGCCCATCCCTAATTGCCCTCGAGAAGGTGGTGGTGAGCCGCCTTCTTGAACCGCTGCAGTCCGTGTGGTGAAGGTTCTCCCACAGTGCTGTTAGGAAGGGAGTTCCAGGATTTTGACCCAGCGACGATGAAGGAACCGCAACATATTTCCAAGTCGGGATGGTGTGTGACTTGGAGGGGAACGTGCAGGTGGTTTTGTTCCCATGTACCTGCTGCTCTTGTCCTTCTGGTTGGTAGAGGTTGTGGGTTTGGGAGATGCTGTCGAAGAAGCCTTGGCGAGTTGCTGCAGTGCATCCGATGGATGGTACACACTGCAGCCACAGTGCGCCGGTGATGAAGGGAGTGAATGTTTCGGGTGCCAATCAAGCGGGCTGCTTTGTCCTGGATGGTGTCGAGCTTCTTGGGTGTTGTTGGAGCTGCACTCATGAAGGCAAGTGGAGAATATTCCATCATACTCCTGAATTGTGCCTTGTAGATGGTAGAAATGCTTTGGGAGTCAGGAAGTGAGTCACTCATCGCGGAATACCAAGACTCTGACCTGCTTTTGTAGCCACAGTATTTATATGGCTGGTCCAGTTAAGATTCTGGTCAATGTTGACCCCCAGGATGTTGATGGTGGGGGATTCGGCGATGGTAATGCCGTTGAATGTCAAGGGGAGGTGGTTCGACAATCTCTTGTTGGAGATGGTCATTGCCTGGCAATTGTCTGGTGCGAATGTTACTTGCCACTTATGAGCCCAAGCCTGGAGGTTGTCCAGGTCTTGCTGCATGCGGGCTCGGACTGCTTCATTATTTGAGGGGTTGCGAATGGAACTGAACATTGTGCAATCATCAGCGAACATCCCCATTTCTGAACTTAAGATGGAGGGAAGCTCATTGATGAAGCAGCTGAAGATGGTTGGGCCTCGGACACTGCCCTGAGGAACTCCTGCAGCAATGTCCTGAGGCTGAGATGATTGGTCTCCAACAACACTACCATCTTCCTTTGTGCTAGGTATGACTCCAGCCACTGGAGAGTTTCCCCCCTGATTCCCATTGACTTCAATTTTACTCGGGCACCTTGGTGCCACGCTCGGTCAAATGTTGCCTTGATGTCATGGGCAGTCACTCTCACCTCACCTCTGGAATTTAGCTCTTTTGTGCATGTTTGGACCAAGGCTGTGATGAGGTCTGGAGCCGAGTGGTCCAGGCGGAACCCAAACTGAGCATCGGTAACAGGTTATTGGTGAGTAAGTGCCGCTTGATAGCACTGTCAACGACACGTTCCATTACTTTGCTGATGAATGAGAGTAGTCTGATGGGGCGGTAATTGGCCGGATTGGATTTGTCCTGCTTTTTGTGGAGAGGACATACCGGGGCAATTTTCCACATTGAAATTAAGTTCCAATGAGCACATCATCCATCTTTCGTCAACCCTTTCTCTTCTTAACAAAAATCTAGTGATAATATGCAATGCTTTTAAAGCCCCCAAGCCCAAGACGTAACTTATTTTCCAAGTCATTTCTGGTGGATAACATGGTTAAACAAAACAGGAATATGACTGTCCCAAACGTTCATCTTTTATTCATTCCCTTTGTTATTCAATCCATGTTGATAATCGTGCCATTATTGAAAGGGCATTTGAACAGTTTCCACACTGGGGCACTGTGACCACAGGGAAAGACGAGGGTATTGGCAAAACAAATTGTAATGCACAGTGAGTATTGCTCCACAGGGCTGTGTGCTGGGACTGCTCGTATTGTCCATATATAGAAATGCACGTTGGGAGGCGCTATACAGTTCTATGTGGTGGGACTGTTCGTATTGCCCATATGCAAAATGACCTGGCTGTCTGAATCAAGGGAACAATATTACAATTTGCTGATGGCGACAAATTGGCTGTAAGTAAAATTGTTCTGAGAACTGTGAAAAGCTGCAGGCATAAATAGATAGTCAGATCGGATGGGTAGGGAGGTGCCAGATAAAGCCTAATGTAGCAAAATGCAAAATTTTGGCAATCGGGGGATAGGAAGCCCGATTCAAGGGAGGTCCAAGATTTCCTTGTCAAGCACGGAAGAGCACTTCTGCTCCTCTTGGCCCACAAAGAAACCAAAACAAACATCAAAAAACTTACATTGGGCCTCTTCTGGCCCTTGATCCAGCTCCCAGTACGTTTGGCCTTGCAGAGAATCTACCACTACTCCTCCGCTTAGGCCATTGGTTAAAATAGCAGACCGGGCTCCGATGGCGTCATCGGAGCCTTGTCCGCATGTTTAAGTGGACCCCACCATTTTGGAATGGTTGTCATTGCGGCCTGCAATTTAAAATTTCAGGCAGTCAGATCGGGGCAGGAAAGGATTCGGTAAGTCCCCCATTCTACTGAACTGCCCACTGTCTGGTTTCCGCCAGTGGGTGGGAAGTTATAATCGAGGTCTGTGTTTCTCCAATTTTATTATAAGGTGGTTCTGTGATTCTTCAATTCCGTTACTAAGTGACTCAATAATTCTGTGCTTACATGAATCTCTGGTTCTATGACTCTAATTGAACTACACCATTATTGTACTAATATGGCACTAATACATTCTGTCACCAGCTCATTTGGTAAAAGAAAGAAAGACTTGCATTGATAGAGCACCTTTTACTGCGTTCCATAGCACTTCAGAGCCAATGAAGCAATTTTGAATTGTCGCGCACAGTAATGTCCCACAAACAGTATGTGGCCAGATAACCTGTTTTAGTGATGTTGGTTGAGGGATGAATATTGTCCAGGACAACCGGGAGAATTCCAGTGCTTGTTTTCTAAATAGCGCCAAGGGATGTTTTACGTCCACCTGAGAGCTCAGAAGAAGCCTCCGTTTAACTTCTCACCCGAAAAGCGGCACCTCCGACTGTGCAGCTCTCCCTCAGTACTGCACTGAAGTGTCAGCCTGGATTGTGTGCTCATGTTTCTGGAGTGAAATTTAATCCCACAACCATCTGAATCAGAGGCGAAAGTGCTACCCACTGAGCCACAGCTAACACCTGCAGCTAGGCATTTCCTAATGTATTAAAGCACCTGGTTCTGTTTCCGTTATTGCAAAGTTAAATACGGTGTTGGACTTGTAACTGAGGATGCTCCACGAATTCAAATCCCACTGTAGCATATTGGGAAATTGTTGAATTCATTTTCTCTGGTAAAGTATAGGAATGCAGCAGGAAAAAATAACAATAATAAAAGTTACAGTACAGTTCAAAAACTCAATTAGTTCACAGAAGGCCTTCAGGGCAGGGAATCTATCACCTCGACCTGATCTGGCCCACACATGACTTCTGCCTCAGTGGTTAACTCTGAACGCTCTCTGAAACAGCAAAACATAATTACTTCGGGGTGAAGGCATCACCCTGGTGAATCTATGCTTTAATGCATTTCTCTGATGGGGTGCCCAAAATTTCGTTCCTGTACTCCACGCCCTCTCTGTTTCCCAAATCGCTGCTTTGTCTCATGAGCAAATTTTGAGACTCTGCTCCCTATGCTCAATTCAAAATCATTTCTATGCACCGAAAGCAAAAACGCACCCAGTGCTGGCGTCTGGAGTATAACATTTATACCCCTTCTCCAAGCCAAGCTATCCCCATTTGCCTTAACTCCTTGTTTCCCCTGCGGCAACCAACTGTCTCAATGTTGTGCGATATTTCCTCGAATATCGTTTTCCTTTATTTTCTAACAAGCTTCCTGTCAGACAACTTATCAAACGCCTTCGGAAAATTCATATATATTACATTTACAGAATAAGAACATAAGGACATAAGAAGTAGGAGCAGGAGTAGGCCAATCGGCCCTCGAGCCTGCTTCGCCATTCAATAAGATCATGGCTGAACTGATCCTAACCTCAAATCTAAATTCATGTCCAATTTCCTGCCCGCTCACCGTAACCCCAAATTCCCTTTACTTCTAGGAAACTGTCGATTTCTTTTTAAAATTTATTTAATGATGTAGCTTCCACAGCTTCCTGGGGCAGCAAATTCCACAGACCCACTACCCTCTGAATGAAGAAGTTTCTCCTCATCTCAGTTTTGAAAGAGCAGCCCCTTATTCAAACATTATGCCCCCTAGTTCTAGTTTCACCCATCCTTGGGAACAACCTTACCGCATCCACCCGATCAAGCCCCTTCACAATCTTATATGTTTCATAAGAATGACCTTTTATCAATCGAATTGTTCACTTCTTTTTTGATAAAAAAGGCTACATTTTTAAATATAACTTTCCTTTAACAAATCCGTGCTGCTTGTCTTTGATTAACCGCTACCTGTTTTGGCCTAAACTTGACTCCAGTCCCACACCCCGTGAGTGTTAATGCCAGCTGGACAACCAGAGATGGGAATAAGTGTGGCCTTTCTAGCGTTGTCAACGTCCCGGGAGAAATGAACAAAACGACATACTCACCAGTTGATAAAGGAGCTCTTGCCAGCCGAATGGTTTCCCATCAGCATCACCGTGACCTTCTTCCTTGGAGCCAAGAGGCCGAGACCCAACCGGTTGGCAATGCCCAACAGGCCTGTCAACAACAAAATGGTCTCTCGTCATCTCATTCAAAACAGCAAAGTTGTCGGTTCGGTGTGTGTAGAAATCACACAGAGGGGCGAATTTAACTGTGGGCGATGGTGTAAAACGGGCGAGATCGAATTAGCCGCCTATTTTATACGTGACCTCATTTTCCTTTCGACTGAAGTCAATGGAAGGCCAATTATATATTCTCAATTTTACATTATTAACAGAAGTTAAAGCTCCCCCCCCACCCAGAGAACGATAGCCGGATGGAGAAAGTAACTACGTTAAATAGAGGAAGTTAATGCCTGTTTAATGTACATGCAAATTGTTTGTAAGAAAAACACAGAGGCGGTAATTTTAACTCTGGGCAATGGTGTAAAATGGACGATGTATCATTGACCGCCCAAAGTACACCCACCGATTTCCCTGTCTATTGACTTCAGTACAAAGGAAATTCGGGCGTATTGCATAATGGGCGTCTAATTCAATATCACTCGTTCTACACCATCGCCCAAAATTATAATTACTCCCAGAGAGAGAAGGGGGGCGGAAGTGGGGTTATATGGATTTATCTTCGGCAGCGATAGTGAATTGACAGCCCGCTTCGCTCTCCATCCGATTTACCGTTCCATTCAAGTTAATTTTGAACTAAGGAGACGATAGGTGGACTGGTCTATTGTTAAATGGTTTATCCCTCTCACACTTCTTGCACAAAGGCTAACCTTCAGGCCCACAAACTTATAAATGTAATTTCCATTCTCAAATTCTGTCCATCTCAGTCCGATACCCATCCTATCACTCTGTAAATCACACTCCCATCCTATCACTCTGTAAATCTCACTCCCGTTAATTCACCACGTAAATCTCATTCCCATTCCCTCACTGTGTAAATCTCACTCTCATTCCCTCTCTCTGTAAATGTCACTCCCAACCCTTCACTCTGTAAATCTCACTCCCATTCCCTCACTCTGTAAATCTCACTCCCATTCGCTCACTCTGTCCATCGCACTCCTATTCCCAGACTCTGTAAATCACACTCCCATTCGCTCACTCTGCAAATCTCACTCCCATGATCTCACCCTGTAAATTTCACTCTCATTCCCGCACTCTGTAAATCTCACTCCCATTCCTGCACACTGCAAATCTCACTCCTATTCCCACACTCTGTAAATCTCACTCCCATTATCTCATTCTGTAAATGTCATTCCCATTCCTGCACACTTTCAAGTTCACTCCCATCCCTGCACGGTGTAAATCTCATTTCCATTGACTGAATCTGCAAATCTCACTCACATTCCTGCAATCTGTAAATCTCACTCCCATTCCCTCACTCCGTAAATCTCACTCCCATTCCCACAATCTATCAATCTCACTCCCAATCTCCCAGTCTGCAAATCACCCTCCCATTCCCGGACACTGTAATTCTCACTCCCATTATCTCACTCTGGAAATCTCACTCCCATTCCCGCACTCTGTAAATCTCACCCTCATTTCCGCACTCTGTAAATCTCACTCCCATTCCGGGACTCTCTAAATTTCATTCACAATCCTGCACTCTGCAAATCTCACTCCAATTCCCGCACTCCGTAAATCTCATTCCCATTCCCTCATTCTGTAAATCTTAATCCCATTCCCGCACTCTGTAAATTTCACTCACATTTCTGCACTCTTTAAATCTCACTCCCATTCCTGCACACTGCAAACCTCACTCCCATTCCCACATTCTGTAAATGTCGCTCTCATTATCTCAATTTTTTAATGTTATTCCAATTCCTGCAAGCTTTCAATCTCGCTCCCATTATCTGAATCTGCACATCTCACTGGCATTCTTGCAATCTGTAAATCTCACTCCAATTCCTGAACTCTGTAAATCTCACTCCCATTCCCGCAATCTATCAATCTCACACCCATTATATCAGTCTGCAAATCACACTCCCATTCCCACACACTGTAAATCTCCCTCCCATTATCTCACTCTGTGAATCTCACTCCCATCCCCACATTCTGTAAATTACGCTCCCATTCCCGCAATCTGCAATTCTCACTCCCATTCCCGCCCTCTGTAAACCTCACTCCCATTATCTCACACTGTAAATCTCACTCCCATTCCCGCACAATGCTAATTTCACTCCAATTATCTCATTCTGCAAATGTCACTCCCAATCCTGCGCACTGTAAATCTCACTCCCATTCCGGCACACTGTAAATCTCGCTCCCATTATCTCACTGTGCAATTCCCACTCCCATTCCAGCACAACGTAAATCTCACTCCTATTCAATCACTCTGCAAATCTCACTCCAATTCCCTTAGTCTGCAAATCTCACTCTGCAAATCTCAATTCCATTCTCCCACTCCTTAAATCCTGCACACTATAAGTCTCACTCGAATTATCTCACTCTGCAATTCTCACTCCCAATCCATCACAATGTAATTCTCACTCCCATTTCCTCACTCTGTAAATCTCACTCCCATTCCGGCAAACTGTAAATCTCACTCCCATTATCTCACTCTCCAATTCTCACTCCCATTCCAGCACAATGTAAATCTCACTCCCATTCCCGCACTCTGTAAATCTCACTCCTATTCCCTCATTCTGCAACTCACACTCTGCAAATCGCAATCTTTAAATCTCTCTCCCATTCCCGCACTCTATAAATCTCACTCCCATTCTCTCACTCTCCAAATCTTTCTCCCTTTCCCTCGGTCTGCAAATCTCACTCTCATTCCGCACTCTATAAATCTCACTCCCATTCTCTCCCTCTCTAAATCTCACTCCCATTCTCTCACTCTCTAAATCTCACTCCCATTCTCTCACTCTATAAATCTCACTCCCATTCTCTCACTCTCTAAATCTCAATCCCATTCTCTCACTCTCTAAATCTCACTCCCATTCCTGCGCACCGTAAAACTCACTCCCATTCCGCACTCTATAAATCTCACTCCCATTCTCTCACTCTCTAAATCTCACTCCCATTCTCTCACTCTCTAAATCTCACTACCATTCTCTCACTCTGCAAATCTCACTCTGCAAATCTCACTCCAATTCCCTCACTCCGTAAATCTCACTCCCATTCCCTCACTCTCTAAATCTTACTCCCTTCCCTCACTCTGTAAATCTCAGTCCCATTCCCTCACTCTGTAAATCTCACTACCATTCCCGCTCTCCATAAATCTCACTCCCAATGCTCTCAGTCTGCAAATCACACTCCAATTCCCGCACACAATAAATCTCACTCATATTATCTAACTCTGTAAATCTCACTCCCATCTCCTCACTCTGTAAGTCTCACTCCCATTCCCGCACTCTGTAAATCGCTCTCCCATTCCTGCACTATGGAAACTCACTCCCATTCCCACACTCTGTAAATCTCACTCCCATTCCTGCACTCTGTTTAAATCTCGCTCCTATTCCCGCATTATGTAAATCTCACTCTTATTATCTCACTCTGCAAATTTCATTCCCATTCCTGCACACTGTAAATCTCATTCCCATTCTCTCACTCTGTAAATCTCACTCCTATTTTCTCACTCTGCAAATCTCACTCCCACTCCCTCACTTTTCAAATCTCACTATGCAAATCTCATACCCATTCTCTTGCTCTGCAAACCTCACTCCCATTCTCACGGTCTGCAAATCTCACTTCTATTCCTGCTTAGTCTAAATCGCACTCCCATTCCCTCACTCTGTCAATCTCACTCCCATTCTCTCACTCTGCAAATCTCACTCCCATTCACTCACACTGTAAATCGCACTCCCATTCTCTCGCTCTGTAAATCTCAATCCCATTCCATCACTCTGTAAATCTCACTCTGTAAATCTCGCTCCCTTTCAGTCACACTGTAAATCGCATTCCCTTTCTCTCACTCTGAAAATCTCACTCTGCAAATCTCACTCCCATTCCTTCACAATGTAAATCTCCCTCCCATCCTCTCACTCTGAAAATCTCACTCTGCAAATCTCACTCCCATTCTCTCACTCTGTCAATCACACCCCCATTTCCTCACTCTGCAAATCTCACTCCAATTCCCTCACCTTGTAAATCTCACTCCCATTCACTCGCAATACAAATTTCACTCCGATCCTTCCTCTTTCTACTGCCCTGCAGTACCTGTACCATTGGAGCCAGCGCATTGTAAGCAAAAATAATCCTTAAAGCTGGAGTAAACCACTGAGCTTGCGTTTCCAATATATATTATGGATATATTTAAAACTTGATGTATATATATATATATATATATACACACACATCTATAGATATAAATATATATAAAACTAAAGCATTATAGATATTTTAAATATGTTTGAAAGAAAAATGTTTCACCCAAACAGATCTCTGAGAGATAGATCTGACAAAGTCACGCTGAAAGTAACATCACAAAGTGAAATCGGTGCCAACTCAGGCTGAGTGAAACCCGAGAGTCAAATGACTCAGAAGCACCGAAATAAACTTGTCAGTTGCTGCCTTTCACATACGCGGGGAGGGACTGGGCTGTGTGCTGTAAACATGTGTAGAAAATACAGCTCAATACCATCCCTAAAACGCTTACCGTGCTTCGAGTCCGTGTAGAGCAAGTGACATTCCCTGAGGATCTTCTCATTAATGGAGAGGCTCAGACTTTCCAAGGGATTCGTAGAGGATCGTACCTTCAGGCTTCCTGACATTGCTGGGGGCACCACAGATTCCTTCAGCCTGACCTGAGACGGGCAAGCTCAGAGCTGACCAGACCAAAATACTGACACGTTTGGTGAAGCAGGAGGAGCTTTAAGTCCATGTGTGAGTGACAGAGCATGTGTGCGAGCCTGCTCACATCATCTGTTTAATCGCTCAGGGCATCTGTCCAACAGGATCATTAACCCCCGCGCTCCAATCCAGCAGCTGACTGGGGTCAACAGCCTTGGTGTTCTGTCTCATTGAATTTGGTAAAACGAAAGCTGTGGTTGAGCTCTCAATGTTCTGTTTAATACTTGTTGTAACCAAACATTTATTAACCCCTTACTGTCATGTTGAATTCAGTAATTAGGTACATTTGAAGGCTTTGTTAATTTCTCGGTGTCTAATGAAATAACTAAAATAAATTCCAGGATTAACCCTTCAATGCCCAGTCTCACTAACTATAACAAATATCTTACTAATCTCTTAATGTAGCTCAGTCCTCTGTCTAAAACAGTAACTAGTTATGATCAAACTATAATCAAAATTATGGATAATCCTTAGATGTGCTGGTTTATTCATTTACTAGTTTTAATCAAGCCCCTTGTTGGCCGCTTAATGCTATGTTCAGTGCAATAACTAGTGATCCTCTGTTTAACGTTCCGACTCTTCCTTGTGTGCTCCGAGCTCTGGTGTTGCCCGAATTTACTCAGGTAAGTAAAGATAAGGCAGGACATTCGGTCTATCGAGCGTATCAATCCATTGGGATCCACAATTCCATTACCGTCTGTAACTGTTCCTTCAATGATTCAACAGTCTCCCCCTACCCCGTACCCAAAATACAACTTCAAGTTTCAGTCAACCAAGTGTGAAGAATTGCCTCCTGGTCCAAGATCTGGCCCTTTACTCCTCTTTATCGTTTATCCTGCTTCCGATCAACCTTGTGTACCCCCGCCCCCTCCCCCCCACCCCCAGTGCCTTGACTAAGTCCACAGGGTCCACACTCTTAGAGGCCACCTTGATGAGGTATATAAAACAACGAAGAGCGTGCCTGTTGAGAAATTATTTCAGTTTGACAGATTGGGATGGATCAGGGGACTTGGATTTACATTATGCTTAAGTAGGAATAGGCTAGATAGTAGGGGGCTCTACTTTTCCCAGAGGGTAGTGAGCCTGGGGAATGTGTTGCCAGTTTGAGCGGTGTGTGCTGATTCTCTGCACGCCTTCAATAGGGAGCTGGACTGGTTCTTGACCTGGACAGAGATTGCATCATTTAGAAGGTAAATGGATTAATAGTTGATGTACGCTTGGTCCATGTAATCTATTGGACTGTTTTCCATTGCTTGAGGGGTTATGGGAGGAATTTTGCAGCTTTTTCCCCTGAGTGGCCCTTTATTTTTTCTGCTATTGAGCTGTCCCAGGAAATGACAAGGTTGCGGAGAGGTAGAAAGTGTTTGGTCGCGATGCTCCTGATAACATGAATGTGGAGCAGGCTTGATGAACCAGCTGGTCTTTTCCTGTCGCAATTTTCCTGTGCTTATATGTTCTTGCGCCGCCTTTCACGGTTGAACAATGTGACATTTCCCTTCACTTCCCTGGTGGACGAGATCTCTTGCACTGGACCTCTGTCTAGTGGCTCCTTCCTACCCCGCTCTCAGCGGTGGAATCTAGCCTTGTACAAGGGTGACCAGAAGTAAGGCCAGTGCCCAGGGTCAGTCCTGACTGGAGCACTTCACAGCTGCAGTATGAGAGCCTGTAACATCACATTGATTGGGTGATGTAGATCAGTCTTCTGTTTGTTTGGTTGCTCCTCCACAGTGCTCAGTGTACCAGGTCTCCTCATTCACATCACCATTCGTTAAATGCTCACTGTAAGGAGTGACCGTCCTGCACATTTCTACAGCAGTTTATGCTTACCTAAGAAAAAATTCCAATATAGCGCCTTTCATGACCTCCAGACGTCCAAAGCGCTTTACAGCCATTTAAGTACTTTTGAAGTGTAGTCACTGTTATAATGTGGGAAACGTGGCTACCAATTTGCACACAGTAAACTCCCACAAACTGCAATGTGATAATGACCAGATAATCTGTTTTAATGATGTTCGTTGAGGGATAAATATTGGCCGGGATGTAGGTGAGAACACCCTTTGCCTTCTTCCACACAGTGCTATGGGATCTTTTACATCCTCCCGGGAGGTCAGACGTCTTAACGTCGGTTTAAGGGCTTTCCAAGATACGGCACCTCCAACAGCCGAGATTCTGTGCTCAAGTCTCTGTAGTGGGACTTGAATCCACAACTTTCTGAGTTAGAGGCGAAAGGTCTACACTGAGCCAAGCCTGACACTGCATTTACTCCAATCATCACGGTGTGAAAGGGCTACATTGAGCCCGGGATGACACTGTATTTACTCCTATCATCAGTCACCATCAGTAACGTTAGATTAGGTTCACCGTGAGAAAGTTTAGAGTAGGATCACCACCAATAATGTTGGAGTCGGGTCATCACCAGTAATGTTAGACTAAGGTTACCACAAGTAATGTTACAGTCGGGTCACCGCCAGTCATGTTAGAGTGGAATAACCACCATTAATGTTGGAGTAGGATCACCACCAGTAATGTCAGTGTGGAATCTGTACAAGTAATTTTAGAGTGGATCACCACCACTAATGTTAGAATATTGTCACCACCAGTAATATTTGATTTCGTTCGCCACCAGTGATTTTAGAGTACTATCACCAAAAGCAATGTTAGAGTAGGGTAACCACCAGTAATGTTAGAATAGGGTCACCACCAGTGATGTTAGAGTACAGTCAACACCAGTAATATTAGAGTAGGGACAACGCCAGTAATATTAGAGTAGATTCACCTCCTGTAACGAAACAGTAGAGTCACCATCATTAAGGTTCGAGCAGGGTCACCATCATTAATGTTAGAGTAGGGTCACCACCTGTAATGTTCGATTAGGATCACCGCCCTTAATGTTAGATCAGAGTCACTACCAGTAATGTCAGAGTTTTGTCATCACCAGTAATGTTAGAGTAGGGTCACCACCAATAATGTTAGTGTAGGGTCACCACCAATAATGTTAGTGTAGGGTCACCACCAATAATGTTAGTGTAGGGTCACCACCAATAATATTAGAATAGGGTCACCACCAATAATGTTAGAGCAGGGTCACCACCAATAATGTTAGTGTAGGGTCACCACCAATAATGTTAGAGCAGGGTCACCACCAATAATGTTGGTGTAGGGTCACCACCAATACTGTTAGAGCAGGGTCACCACCAATAATGTTAGTGTAGGGTCACCACCAATAATGTTAGAGCAGGGTCACCACCAATAATGTTAGTGTAGGGTCACCACCAATAATGTTAGAGCAGGGTCACCACCAATAATGTTAGAGTAGGGTCACCACCAATAATGTTAGAGCAGGGTCACCACCAATAATGTTAGAGTAGGGTCACCACCAATAGAGTAGGGTCACCACCAATAATGTTAGAGTAGGGTCACCACCAATAGAGTAGGGTCACCACCAATAATGTTAGAGCAGGGTCACCACCAATAATGTTAGTGTAGGGTCGCCACCTGTAATGTTTGATTATAATTGCCAATTGTAATGTTGTAGTAAGGTCACCTAATGTTCGAGCCGAGTCATCATCAGTGATCACGATACAAAACACATTTCAATTGTGGAATCGATGAGTGACGATTTTACTGAATTAATATGAGCCATCAATAACATAACGCGGTGTCCAGGAGGGATGTTCCCTTCACAGTTCACGGGGCGTGCACAGAGCACATTCACTCGGGGATTACTTTCCGTTCATTGATGTTAATGGACGGAGTTTCATGGACTGAGCTGTAGAATTTCCCCATTGGCGCACTCAAGCGAAAAATCTCTCATTGTTTGTTAAGCGACTGTAACTAACGCCAATTATTTTCTCACCGGGGCGCCCATTGTTCTATAAAGGGGGAGTATTTACGGATCTCAGATGTTCTCCAGTCGGAACCCTGAGGCCGGACAGAATTCACACATTCTTCGAAAAAATGGAACGGCCAACAATTCTCCGGATAAAGGACATTTATTACCCTGTCCTCGCATCCTTTGGTTTTCCTGGTAAGTCAGTTAATCCTGTTATTTAATAGCTGTTCACGATCTCATTGTTAATGATTATGTAACAGATTCCGAGAATATCCTCATTACCGAGTCACTTATCCACCGGAATAATTTGGTTAATATCAGCGGGAATCCTCGCAGTCTGAGCCGCCGGTGAGGCGCTGCTCTGATCGGTAGATCGTGGGCACCGGGCGATCAACTTTCCTCCCTATACTGAGGGAGGGCGAGACTGATTCCCCAACCCAATTAATAGTACATAGATCACTAAAGGATGTATTGCCCAGTGTCCCTGGTAATCCTTTTAATTGTACCGATGTTCGCTGTCTACTTTCAGTTGATAATTCCTCGGTCTGCAGCCACCTCCACCCAACAGAAGGCTTTGAACGATAATTTGCGAATCAATTGCTGTTCAGCGAAGTGCTCCCCTCCCCTCAGCTGCAAATAACTTTCGCGGTTCCACCAATAGCCTCTTTCTTACCGAGCAGCTCCCTCGGGGCGATTATAAATAGAAAAAGCCCAGAGTTTCCACCTAAATTGAAGCTTCTGTCTCAGCTGAATATTTTATTTGAATTCATATCTTTCCAGAAATTATATTTAGTACTGCTGACATCTGATGCAGCTCCCGAGACCCCGCTCGCCAAAGAAACTGAAGGAACGAAATATAAATTTCGATCAATTGTCACATGGGGCCGCAGCAGTAAAGTATAAAATTTAGTCGGTGCATCACATGGGTACAAACCTCATGGCCGGATGGTTTTAGCGCTCAACACTGCATTGAAATATATGTTTGGACGTATGTAAGGAAATCCGTTTATAGAACCATTCAATGTTTCCCTTTTAGGCGCTTTTATCTGCACCTGTACCGTCCCTGCGAGGTGCTCCAGCTTAGCCTGGACCGCACAGTTATAGTGTGAGTGGAACCTCAATCTAGTGTTAGTGGCGATAGAGATGGAAATGAAATTCGGGACAGATGTATGACGGACGGATGGTCCGATGTCGCCTGTTTCACATTATCGCCCAAAGTCAAAATCCCCCGTTGACTCATAAGTACCTGGGGTGTCGGTAGTCATGGGGTCGCTCTCCGTTACCATTCCCAAGACTGATTCCGAGCGACCCTACCCCCGCTGCATTGACCCGTCTGACTGAAGTAAGCAGGAAGGACGGCGGATTTTCAGTCCCTCTGTTTTGAGTGTTTAATGTTTTGTTTCTTTTAAATGAAGCGTCGTCATCGCTTGCCTATATTAAATAAGAACCCTAAGTCGGAAAATAATGGAACATTTCCCCACAATATGCTGTGAGATTTATCTGAATATCCCCGTTACTTACCTCTTGTCCCTCTTTCTTACAGCGAACTTGGTGACAATTGTGATTCTCTTCAGAGGAAATTGCGGCCTTTCCAAATGTATCTCTATCTATATGGTGGCCATGGCAACAGCAGATCTGCTTGTCATCATCTTCAATGTAATAGAGTATCAAATTTTCAGTAAAATATTCCCACTTTCATTCTTGTCCTACACTGCCGTTTGTAAGTTGATGATGTACATTAATTGTACCAACCTGGATATGTCGGTGTGGTTTACAGTCTCCTTCACATTTGACAGATTTGTATCTATATGTTGTCAGAAGTTTAAAACAAGATATTGCACAGTGAGAACTGCGGCCGCGGTTATAATGACGGTTTCTGTGCTGATCTATTTGGAAAACTTCCCCTATTGGTTTGCATTTGAACATAAACAAATAATTAACAATGTTCAGTGGGGTTCCCGCCCCAGATTGGCCTTTTTTTCATCGCCTGCAGGTATATTGTACACATGGTTAGAAAGTATTTTAATTACATGGATTCCTTTTCTTTTAATATTACTGTTTAATTGTTTGACAGTCAGACGCATTTTAATGGCCAGCAGAGCCCGCAGTGGCCTCTGTCGTCACAGCAGTGAGAATCAGAGCGATCCAGAGATGGAGAACCGAAGGAAATCTATTATTTTACTGTTCACTGTATCGGGCTGTTTTATAATCTTGTGGCTGACAGCTGCCGTGAATTCTTTAGCTAGCAGTCTGACCGTGTATTACCGACCCAATTATACAGCTCCTGCATTTATCGCCTATGAAATTGGAAACATGCTTATGTATTTGAGTTCCTGTACAAACACGTGCATTTATGCAGTTACCCAAACGAAATTCAGGAACGAGCTGAAAAAGGTGGTGAAATCTCCTTTGACATTTATTCTGATTTTGGTTAAAGAAATGAAAAATCAAACCAAAGCTTCCTGTCCTAACCAGAGCTCAATTACAGTCCGTGTTCCATTTTAAAATGTCCGTCTTTCTGTTACGACGAAAATGGATTGTTATTATGGAAATGAACAGGGATCAGAAAATATTTCTTCCATTGCGTGCCCTGTGTTTGATGTCTGTTGCTTTCCCAGGTGAACAGAATCGTTTCCTGCTAAAACAGCGCACTTCCCGCTCAAAATTCAAAGCCAACAGTCATGATTGAGATTCAGCAGTGGAGTAGAACATGTGGCTTCAGCGTCAACTGTTTTACATCATAGTTACTGGAATGAGACGCGCTAGTTGAATTAATGGATAAAGTTTTCTTTAGTATAGAAACAATGAAGTGTGTTACAATCATGGCTATTTGTAATTATTCTGTAATCTTGGTGTGAATGTTGCAGGCGCTGGTCTCCCCATCAGACACCGCTCCCCATTGTCTCCTGGCCTAATAGAACGAGGCTCTGTCTCCTGATAAGTGACTAATGATGGAGACCGTAGGAACTTGACCGTCGATATGACGTTAGGTATCCCTGTTATCAAATATTTATTAAAATATCAAGTGATCATCAAAATGTCGGTATGTTATAACAGACCATTCGGCCCAACCAGTCGTGGTCGGCGTTTTCCCTCCACTCGAGACAATAGTTCCAATCACTTAACCCGAGCAGTCTCAAAATCCCTTCAAACAATTTTATTCACACATCTGTACAATTTCATCTTGAATATTGACATGATTTCTTCCTCTATATGTTCAAAACTCTCCATGTAAAGATGTTTCTCCTACTCTCCGTTCCAAACCTCTTACATTTATTCTATAATCTATGGCCGTTATTTCTTGATCCATCAAATAAAGGAAGCAGTCTGCTTCTTTCTATCCTGTCCCGTCCCTTCTTATCTTAAATCACCCGGACACGACTAACTAAAAGATATCAATCTGGTATCAGTAAACAATCCAGTGAAAGTCAGGAAAGTGTAGTTAAGATAGTTAATTGATATCTTTCTATTCTGGATGGTTGAGTCCTTTGCTTATACTGAGCAATGGGAAAAATTTATTTGATGCTTGGCCACTACCCGAAACATCGGGACCGTGCAGGGGGAGATTCTAATCAAACACCCCCCGAGCTCACGATCATTTGAGAGAGATCCAGAAAGGGCAGGAATGGCTTGTATCGGATGTCTCGTGCTGCATGATCTTGGGATATCGCTGTGTTTGCAGAAGTGACGTTTTGCCCTTGAAGCAACCAGCATGCGATATGCATGGATGCATTTAAGGGGGTGCTGGATAAACACGTCAGGGAGAAAGAATAGAAAGTAATGCTGATAGTGGTAGATGAAGAGGGTGGAAGGAGTGTCTTGCGAAGCATAAAGAGCGGCATGTGTCATTTGGGTCGAATGGCCTGTTTCTGTGCTGTATATTCTATATAATTCTATATAATTCTGTGATGAAGCTGCGCTGAACAACCGGTCCAAGACAAAGTCAGTCACGCTGACACCACCACTACATGAAATGTTTAATGTGGCACTGGACAGTATGTAAAACCAATGGGTAGAGATCTGTGCAATAGAATAGACAGAGACAGATATATAATGCTGATGAGACATTGTTCAATGTTGGCCTTAAATATTCAAACGCCAACAAAAGGGGCACTGTAAGGAAATGGTAAATCATACTGTCCTGAAGAGTGCTAATGTGATACTGTATTGGTTTCTCCTTACATTGTAGTAATGATAACATTTAGCCTTTGCCTATTAAACAGGGAAGTATACGTCAATTTGAGGTCCCACTGGGCTGTTGGGTCAGGGCTGACCTTTCAGCAATGATCAATTACAGGATGAAGTAATAAGAAACTTAATTAAAGACGGACCATTATATGCTGATTCATAAATTTCAGAGAACTTTAATGATTTGTTAACAGTGTGGGAAAACAGGTAGTTCTTCAAAGGAAAACATTTGGGCTTATATAACCAATTTAATTGGTACGAGTGATACAGAAACAAGAATGGACTTATTGTTCGAGGTAGAATTGCAAGTGTATGGATCAAAGGAGAAACTATCGATGAAACAACGAAGCATGGGAATTAAACGTCTTAGCCCAATAGAAAAAGAGCTCGTTTTGTAAGGAAACTTATCCTTATTGATAAAGGATAAGTCAATTCCATTCTCCTTTTGTGGAGTTGTATTATAACTTCCATATAATTATGTGATCCATAATTGTGTTTATTTCCAGGTACAGAGAGTGAGAAAAATGAATAAAAACTGTCTATTTGTAATAAGTATTCGGATTCGTAAAGTGCTAAGATACTGAGCTCAAAACTGTTAAACGGTTCATTCCCCAACTAACCATCATCAGGTGTGGTTGTAAGTACAACCTTTTAAGTGTATGTTTAAGTACTATTGTATGTATTGTGTGCTTAATAAACTCATGACAACTCACTTCAATGTTCAAGAACCTTATTGAAAATCTTTCGCGAACAATACCCTTAGTACTTTAATTGTGAATGGCCTTCATGTATTAATTGTGATTAAGTGGCCTCTTTGCCCGTCTTTAACGTTCCACTTAATCATGACGTTCTCCAAAAAAACAAACTCCAAATGGGTGCAGGTCTCCGTGGATCACAGGCTGTGCCTATCCGGCTGGCATCGATCTTCTGGGGAAATGGTGGTGGGTTGTGGGCAGTTCCGTATAATACGCACATTCCCATTTAACTGCATTCAGACGACCAACTGTATTTACGGCACGAGTGCAGCAGCAGGCAGAGTTTTTAATTTAATCGGTCAGCGATGTATCTGCACCCAGCTACAATCGGGGGAGGCCGATGTGAAATCCACCACATCATCCAAAATCAACAGGTTAAATAGAAAGCAAAGTCATGATCAAGTAAACCATTGTATTAACGTGTCAAATTCAATCCCACATGGTTGTGATTCGCCGGGGCGGGGAGCGGGGAATCGCAACCTTATGGCTTTGAATCACAAACTGTTGTTTACTTAGAAACTTATTTTCCCTTGAGTTCCGCTATTTCTAATTGAACAGAGCCTGTGTCTCCTCTATATCTAATTCAAGAGATTCAGTTTTCCCGTGTCGCCTACTTCTAAATAAACGGTAGTTGTATTCCGCTGGTCTCCATTGCTAATTGAAGAGTTGATGTATTCTCCTAATCTTCCCTGTTCTCAACCTTTAATTAAACAGTTACTCATGTCCCCCTATATTCCACTTTGTTCTGTTTCTAATTGAACAATTACTGTCTTCCCCTAAATTCCTCTTTCCTCTAATTCTAATTAAACAGTTGCTAATCACTGAAATTCCACAGTCCTCTATTTCTAATGAAATGGCCACTGCAGTCCCCTAAATTCCCTTGCTGTCCTTAACTAATTTAACAGTTATTCTATTCCCCTAAATTCCCATGAATGTTATTTATAATTAATCAGTTACTGTGTTCACCTAAATTCCCCCTTTTCTATTCATAATTAAAGTTACCCTAACCGCTTAAATGCCCCTTTATTTTATTTCTAATTAAGCAGCTCATGTTCTTCTAATTTACTTCATCCTCTATTTCTAATTAAGCAGTTACTGCGTTGCTCTAAATTCCCATATCCTCTAATTTTAATTATACTGATTGGGAAAGGAGCCTGTTGCATCGATCGATCACTCGTTCACTGAAATAATGTTTCTGCAGATTGGTTTTGAATTTAACCCCTTCAAGCCCAGGCCGTGTCCTCTGGTTCTACTGTTCTGGAAAAGGTGAAACAGCTTGTCATTTTTTACATTTTCTGGTGGAGTGACCGTACTGTCTCGCACACACTCAGGTCCTGGATGTTCCTGGGGCATCTCTATGTTAGTTAGAGGATTGTTAACACGAAAAGGGGAATTAAACTGCTGGTGCTAAGGCCAGCTACAATTCAACAGTTTCAGTGCTTTCGATAATATTTTAATTCAGAAACTTTCAGTCACTATCTTAGGCCTGTATATAATAAAAAACAGACTTGACCTGTTAGTGAAATCTCACCATGGAAATCTCACTCACTAACACACTCTACTTCACTACAAGTCACTAAAAATAAATGAAATGCTGCAGGATCCCATTCGATTTAATGTTTGTTGAGTAACTTGTTAGTGGCCCATTCAAATAAGCTAATAGAATGTTGGCCTTTATCTCAAGCGGTCTGGAATACAATGGGAAGCAGTTATGCTTCAGTTGTAGAAAGCCTGGGTCAGACCCCATCAGGAGTACTTCATTCGGTTTTGGGCACTGCACTCAGAAAGGATATATTGGCCTCGGAGGGGGTGCAGCGTGATCATCGCCTTAAATATTCAAAACTAAGGCACTACCAGGAGTAGAACCCGCGCTCTTTGTTGCATAATATTTCGGCTTCCCTGCTTGGCCACTGCGCTGCTTCCATGCACCCTTAGTGACTCTGGACATGATACTCCAGATGTCACACACCAGCTGTCCATCATTTTTCAATGTTAATATCTGAATTGACCTTACTTTCCAGCTTCTCCTTAAATGTATCGATGCTATTCGCCTGAACTACGCCATGTGGTGGAACGTTCCATATTCAGACTTCTGAAGAAGTTTCTCCTCAATTCCCTATTGGATTTATTCGTGACTATCTTATATTTATGGCCCCTAGTTTTGGATGCCCCCCAATCTGAAAGATTTGCTCTTTGTTTACCCAATCGAGCCCCTTCATGATTTTAAAGAGCTCGATTAGTTCACTCCTCAGGCTTCTCTTTTCCAGAGTAAAGCGCCCAAGCCTGTTCAATCTTTCGTCATTGTTATATCCTCTCAGTTCTGGTATCATCCACCTAAATCTTTTTTGCACCTTATCCAGTGTCTCTACATACTTTTTGTAATATGGAGATCAGAACTCTGCGCAGTATTCTAAGTGCGGTCTGACCAATGTTCTATACAAGTTTATCGTCATTTCTATTTAGGAGTAGGTGGCCTCCTAATCCCTCCACCAAAATACAACACCTCGTACTTATTTATGTTGAAATTCATTGTCCATTTTCATTACCATTCTGCAAGTTTGTTAAATTCTTTTTGTATTTTGTGGCAGTCTTCCTTAGTATTAATTATCCCACAATTTGGTGTCAGCCACAACTTTTGATATTGTACTTCTGATTATCGAGCCGAAATAAGTTGTGTAAATGGTGAACAACAGTGGTCCAAGTACGGATCCTTGTGGAACACCATTTTCCATCTTCCGCCAGTTTGAGTAACGACCTTTAACCCCTACTCTGCTTTCTGTTTTGTAGCCAGTTTGCTATCCATGCTGTTACTTGCCCTCTGACTCCACATGCACTGACCTTAGTCACGAGTCTACTACGTGTTATCTTATCAAAGCCCTTTGGAAGGTTCAATGCATTGGGAGAGTCAGTGGATTAGGACAGGCCAGTTATTTGGGAAAGCTAATGGTCAGTTCATATTAAAAGATTTGGAAACTCAGTGGACTGGGATATATCAATTGATTGGGAAACTCAGTGGACTGTGATATCTCAATGGATTGGGAAAATCAATTAACTGGGACATATAAATGGATTAGGAAAGTCAGGGATTGCAAACACCAGTTTCAGAAACAGCAACGGATGGAGAATGTCAATTGACGGAGATATGTAAAAGGATGGAATGATGTCAATGAACTGGGAATGCCAATGGTTTGCAAATTGTCACGAGTTGGGTAAACCGATCGCTGATTTTAACTGACTCTGCCTCTGTCATTGTGTCCTTCATTATATCTGCCTGCCTCTATATCCATCCTTCTCAGCCTCTTTTGTCTGTTGTAAAGTCTGGGTCCTTTGACCCCTCTTTACGTGACGCTGATGCAGGAGATGAGACTATAGGTTGAGGATCAAGGGACACAGGGTCTCCGAGTGAACTTAAGACACACACTGTCTCTATCTCTCTAATACCCGAACATTTGCGAGTCAGACTATCAAAAGAGCATAAGAACACAAGAAAAAGGAGCAGGAGTAGACCATACCGTCCCTCGAGCCTGCTCCGCCATTCAATAAGATCATGGCTGATCTTCAACCTCAACTCTACTTTCCTGCTCGATCCCCATATTCCTTCATTCCCTTAGTGTCCAAAAATCTCTCGATCTCAGTTTTGAATATACTCAACGACTCAGAATCCACAGTCCTCTGGAGTAAAGAATTCCAAAGATTCACAACCCACTGAGTGAAGAAATTCCTCCTAATTTCGGTCCTAAATAGCCGATCTCCTATCCTGAGACTATGACCCCTGGTTCTGGACTCTTCAGCCAGAGGGAAGCAACCTCTCTGCATTAACCCTGTTAAGCTCTCTAAGAATTTTATTCGTTTCAATGAGATCATCTCTCATTCTTCTAAACAGTTCTGAATAGATTTGTGCCTCTGTCTTGTTTCAAAACCACAAAATGAAGGAATTGCAACCCCGGGGAAAACGGCCTGCAGAATTGTTAAATATTCTAAGTTTGTACGGGAATTTTGATATTGCAACTGAAACGTCTAGAGACAAGGACACGCGCTCTTAAGTTGATCGGGAAAATCATTTCATTTAAGATTTGCGCTCGTAAAGTTGTTCCATAAAGGGGTCAAACCCGAGCTTTTCGGTTGAGAAGGTTTACCCCTTGGCTATCGCATCACATGCCAGCATTGCTAACGACAACTGACTTACTCTTCTTGCAACAGTGCCACTGGGCTCGGTACAACTTTGCATCCGAAGAAACGACACCCCGAAGAGCGCGCCACTGGAGTTCCAGCCAGGATTGTGTGTTCGGTCCTTGGAGTGGGGCTTGAACACTTGGCCTCGTGACTCAAAGGGGAGAGAGTTCCACCACAAAGTTCACCTCAAATGCCTAACATCTTCCTTTACCCACGATTCCCCACCCTGACGGACATATGAGGAGAGGTTGAGTAGATTGGGACTCTACTCATTGGAGTTCAGAAGAATGAGAGGCGATCTTATTGAAACATATAAGATTGTGAAGGGGCTTGATCGGGTGGATGCGGTAAGGATGTTCCCAAGGATGGGTGAAACTAGAACGAGGGGGCATAATCTTAGAATAAGTGGCTGCTCTTTCAAAACTGAGATGAGGAGAAACTTCTTCACTCAGAGTGTAGTAGGTCTGTGGAATTTGCTGCCCCAGGAAGCTGTGGAAGCGACATCATTAAATAAATTTAAAACAGAAATAGAAAGTTTCCTAGAAGTAAAGGGAATTAGGGGTTACGGGGAGCGGGCAGGAAATTGGACATGATTTTAGATTTGAGGTTAGGACCAGATCAGCCATGATCTTATTGAATGGCGGAGCAGGCTCGAGGGGCCGATTGGCCTACTCCAGCTCCTATTTCTTATGTTCTTATGACCCTGCAGAGGCACTTTGAACCTGCAATCTCACAAAAAGTGCCCCCACAGCCCAAATATCTCCTCCTTCTGCTGCTCGTATATTGCCTCTCAGACCCAAATGCGACCGAGTGCTGCAGAACATGCGCCTCCTATCTGCTTATGCCGGTTCTGTATCCTGGGACCCTCCCCTACCCCAGTGAGGAACTGGGGCAGAGAGCGCTGCTTGGACCATTTTCTGTTTGGAGTCAGTTCACTGATACTGTCCCGTCGGTGAGTTCTGCGGCCAGGAGGAACCCGTGTATCACAGATATCTGAAGTGTTAGAGGTTTGAAGCCCCAATTCTGTTATTTTAAGGGACTGCTCCTACATTCTTGGCTCCACTTCAGCCCAACACTACTGATCCTGGGACACCCGGTACATGGAGCAGATCGGAGGAGATCCTCGTGGGTCAAAAACCCCATCGACAGGATATGGGGGGGTCCGTGGTGGTTGAGGTTCGCTCCGACTGCCCGCCTCTCTTCCGCTTTATCAAACAGAACAGCACCTCGCGCGTCTGCTTGGGCATTTACTGGTGGGAAATCCGCATTTATCAGCTTCAATTCGACCTTTTTACAATTAGGTTTATATTTGTGCTGTCAAGCGGCAATTACTCACCAATAACCTGCTCACCGATGCTCAGTTTGGGTTCCGCCAGGACCACTCGGCTCCAGACCTCATTACAGCCCTGGTCCAAACATGGACAAAGGAGCTGAATTCCGGAGGTGAGGTGAGAGTGACTGCCCTTGATATCAAGGCAGCATTTGACCGAGTGTGGCACCAAGGAACCCTCGTAAAATTAAAGTCAATGGGAATCAGGGGGAAAACTCTCCAGTGGCTGGAGTCATACCAAGCGCAAAGGAAGATGGCCGTGGTTGTTGGAGGCCAATCATCTCAGCCCGAGGACATTGCTGCAGGAGTTCCTCAGGGCAGTGTCCGAGGCCCAACCATCTTCACCTGCTTCATCAGTGACCTTCCCTCCATCATAAGGTCAGAAATGGGGATGTTCGCTGATGACTGCACAGTGTTCAGTTCCATTCGCAACCCCTCAAGTAATGAAGCAATCCGAGCCCGCATGCAGCAAGACCTGGACAACATCCAGGCTTGGGCTCATAAATGGCAAGTAACATTCGTGCCGGACAAGTGCTAGGCAATGACCATCTCCAACAAGAGAGAGTCTAACCACCTCCCCTTGACATTCAACGGCATTACCATCGCTGAATCCCCCACCATCAACATCCTGAGGGTCACCATTGACCAGAAACTTAACTGGACCAGCCATATAAATACTGTGGCTACGAGAGCAGATCAGAGGCCGGGTATTCTGTGGCGAGTGACTCACCGACTGACTTCCCAAAGCCTTTTCACCATCTACAAGGCACAAGTCAGGAGTGTGATGGAATACTCTCCACTTGCTTGGATGAGTGCAGCTCCAACAACACTCAAGAAGCTCGACACTATCCAGGACAAAGCAGCCCGCTTGATTGGCACCCCATCCACCACGCTAAACATTCGCTCCCTTCACCACCGGCGCACTGTGGCTGCAGTGTGTACCATCCACGGGATGCACTGCAGTAACTCGCCAAGGCTTCTTCGACAGCACCTCCTAAACCCGCGACCTCTACCACTAAGAAGGACAAGAGCAGCAGGTACATGGCAACAACACCACCTGCGCGTTCCACTCCAAGTCACACACCATACCGACTTGGAAATATATCGCCGTTCCTTCATCGTCGATGGGTCAAAATCCTGGAACTCCCTTCCTAACTGCACTGTGAGAGAACCGTCACCACACGGACTGCAGCGGTTCAAGAAGGCGGCTCACCACCACCTTCTCAAGGGCAATTAGGGATGGGCAATACATGCCAGCCTCGCCAGCGACGCCCATATCCCATGAACGAATAAGAAAAAAAAATCCCTAAAATAATATGGAACTTTTCCTGATCCCTGTATTTAAAATTTTAAGAAAGATATGAAAGGAAACAGAGAAGGAAATGGACACGTACACAATTTCTCACTCTCTGTCCCTCCCTCCTTCACTCACATATTCCTTTTTTTAGCCAGGGATGGAATATAAGAGTCGGGAGGTTATGCAAGAACTGTATAAAACACTAGTTAGGCCACAGCTTGAGTACTGCGTACAGTTCTGGTCGCCAAATTACAGGAAAGATCTAATTGCACTAGAGAGGGTACAGGGAGGATTACGACGACGCTCCCAGCACTGGAGAATTTTAACTATGAGGAAAGATTGGATAGGCTGGGTTTGTTTTCTTTGGAACAGAGGAGGCTGAGTGGTGATTTAATTGTGGTGCACTAAATTATAAAGGGCCTATATATGGTGGATAGGAAGTATCACATTATAGAAGACTTTTGGACGACCAGGCCGAATATCGAAAGTTCAGAACGGAATGGAAAAAGGAAATAAAAGGAGAATATTGCAGTACCAGAGAAAGAGGATGTCATGTAGGGGTCAAAGACCGAATTTATTTGTTTAGAGTTAAGAAATAAAAGAGGTGCCATTACACTACTGGGTGTATTCTACAGGCCACCAACTAGTGGGAAGGATATAGAGGAGCAAATTTGTAGGGAAATGGCAGAGAGCTGCAAAAGCCATAGAGTAGCGATAACTGGGGACTTCAACTATCCGGGTATGGTAAAATAATGGTTATGTTCCTGGCACAAGCAATCCAGAAGCCCAGACTAATAATCCGTGAATTATGAGTTCAAATCCTGCCACGGCAGGTGGGGAATTTAAATTCCATTAATTAAATAAAATCCAGCATTAAAAAAGTAGTATCAGTAATGGGGGCTATGAACCTACCAGATGCGTGTTAAAAACCAATCTGGTTCACTAATGTCCTTTAGGGAAGGAAAACTGCCGTCCTTACCCGGCCTGGTCAATATGTGATTCCAGACCCACAGCAATGTGATTGATTCTTAATCGCCCTCTGAAATGGCCAAGCCAGCCACTCAGTTGTACAATCTCCGTACAGAGAATCACCATAAGAATAAAACCAGATGGACCACCGCACACGACAAAGACCAACCAAGCCCAGTCAACCCTGCAAATTCCTCCTCACTGACATCTGGGGACTTGTGCAAAATTGGCAGAGCTGCCCACAGATTAGTCAAGCAACAGCCTGACATAGCCATACTCACAGAATCATACTTTTCAGCCTCCGTCCCAGACTGTTCCATCACGATCCCAGGGTATGTCCTGTCCCACCGGCAGCACAGACCCACCAGAGGTGCCGGTACAGTGATATACAGTCAGGAGGGAGTGACACTGGGAGTCCTCAACATTGACGCCCGACCCCATGAAATTTCATGACATCAGGTCAAATATGGGCAAGGAAACCTCCTGCTCATTGCCACCTACCGCCCTCCCTCAGCTCATGGATCAGACCAGCTCCATGTTGGTAAACACTGAGGGTAGCAAGGGCACAGAATGTACTCTGGGTGGGGGACTTCAATGTCCATAACCAAGAGTGGCTCGGTAACATCACTACTGAGCGAGCTGGCCGAGTCCTGAAAGACACAGCTGACAGACTGGGCCATGTGGCAAGTGGTGAGCCAACCAACAAGAGGGAAAACCTATTTGCCCTCGTCCTCACAAATATAACTGTCATAAATGCATCTCTTCAAGACAGTATTGGTCGAAGTGACCATCACACAGTCCTTGTGGAGACGAAATCCCGTCTTCACACTGAGCATACCATCCAACGTGTTTTGTGGCACCACCACCGTGCTAAATGGGATAGATTCAGAACATATCCAGCAGCTCAAAACTGCTGTGGACCATCAGCAGCAGCAGAATTGTATTCCAGCACAATCTGTAACCTCAAGGCCCGGCATATTCCTCACTCTACCATTACCAACAAGACAGGGGATCAACCCTCGTTCAATAAGGATTGCAGAAGAGCATGCCAGGAGCAGCATCAAGCATATCTAAAAATGAGGTGCCAACCTGGTGAAGCTATAATACAGGACTACATGCATGCTGAAGAGCGGAAGCAACATGCCATGGACAGAGCTACGCGATTCCACAACCAACGGATCAGATCAAGCTCTGCAGTCCTGCCACATCCAGTCGTGAATGGTGGTGGACAATTAAACAACTAACTGGAGGAGGAGGCTCAATGAACATCCCCATCCTCGATGATAGCAGAGTCCAAAATGTGAGTGAAAAAGACAAGGCTGAAGCGTTTGCAACCATCTTCAGCCAGAAGTGCCAAGTTGATACATCTCGGCCTCCTCCCGACATCCCCAACATCACAGAACCAGTCTTCAGCCAATTCGATTCACTCGACGTGATATCAAGAAACGGCTGAATGCACTGGATACAGCAAAGGCTATAGGCCCCGACAAAATCCCGGCTGCAGTGCTGAAGACTTGTGCTAAAGAACTAGCCGGGCCTTTAGCCAAGCTGTTCCAGTACAGCTACAACACTGGCATCTACCCGACAATGTGGAAAATTGCCCAGGTATGTCCTGTCCACAAAAAACAGGACAAATCCAATCCGGCCAATTACCACACCATCAATCTACTCTCAATCATCAGCACAGTGATGGAAGGTCTCGTCGACAGTGCTATCAGGCGGCACTTACTCACCAATATCCGAATCACTGATGCTCAATTTGGGTTCCGCCAGGACCACTCGCCTCCAGACCTCATTACAGCCTTGGTCCAAAAGTGGACAAAAGAGCTGAATTCCAGAGATGAGGTGAGAGTGACTGCCCTTGACATCAAGGCAGCATTTGATCGAGTGTGGCACCAAGGAGCCCCAGTAAAATTGAAGTTGATTGGAATCAGGGGGAAAACCCTCCAGTGGAGCCATACCTATCGCAAAGGAAGATGGTAGTAGTTTTTGGAGGCCAATCAACTCAGCCCAGGATGCCGCTGCAGGAGTTCCTCAGGGCAGTGTCCTAGGCCCAACCAACTTCAGCTACTTCATCAATGACCTTCACTCCATCATAAGGTCAGAAATGGGGATGTTCGCTGATGACTGCACAGCGTTCAGTTCCATTCGCAACCCCTCAGATAATGAAGCAGTCGATGCCCGCATGCAGTAAGATCAGGACAACATCCAGGCTTAGGATGATAAGTGACAAGTATCTTTCACGGCAATCAAGTGCCAGGCAATGAAAATCTCCAACAAGAGAGAGTCTAACCACCTCCCCTTGACATTCAGCGGCATTACCATCGCCGAATCCCCCACCATCAACATCCTGGGGGTCACCATTGGCAAGAAACTGAACTGGACCAGCCACATAAATACTGTGGTTACAAGAGCAGGCCAGAGGCTCGGTATTCTGCGGCGAGGGACTCACTTCCTGACTCCCCAAAGTCTTTACAACATCTAAAAGGCACAATTCTGGAGTGTGATGGAATACTCTCCACTTGCTTTCATGAGTGCAGCTCCAACAACACTCGAAGCTCGGCACCATCCAGGAGAAAGCAGCCCGGTTGATTTGTACCACATCCACCACCCGAAACATTCATTCCATTAACCACCGGCGCACCGTGGCTGCAGCTGTTCAAGAAGACGGCTCACCACCAACTTCTCAAGGGTAATTAGGGACCGGTAATAAATGCTGGCCTTGCCAGCGACGCCCACATCCCATGAACGAATATAAAAACGTCGCAGAACCACGTAATAATTAAATTGGAGAAACATGGACCTCGATTATAACTCCCCACCCACCTGGCGGAAACCAGACAGGGGGCAGTTAAGTCGAGTGGGGGACTTGCCGACTCCTTTCCTGCCCCGATCTGACTGCCTGAAATTTTAAGGACAACCTTTCCAAACCAGTGGGATCAACTTAAACATGCGGAACAGGCTCCGATGACGTCATCGGTGCCCGTTCTGCAATTTTAACCCAATGCCTAAATGGAGGAGTATTGGAAGATTCTCTTCAAAGCCAAACGTCTGGCAGCTGGATCAAGGGCTCCAAGAGGCCCAAGGTAAGTTTGTTAATGTTTGTTTTGGTTTCTATGTGGGCCAAGAGGAGCAAAAGTGCTCCTTCGTGCTCGACAAGGAAATCTTGGACCTCCCTTGAACCATGCTTCCCGTCCTCAAATTGCCGAAATATAACATTTTTCCACATTAAACTGCATCTGCCACCTCCCTACCCATCCTACCTGACTATCTACTTCTGCCAACAGTTTTTCACATTTCTCAGAACAATTTTACTTACTGTCCAATTTGGTGTCATCAGCAAATTGTAATATTGCTCCCTCGATTCAGACAACCAGGTCATTCTGCATATGGGCATTATGAGCAGTTCCAGCGCACAACACTGTGGAACACCACGAACCGTAAATTTCTACATATGGGCAATACGAGCAGTCCCAACATTCAGCACTGTGGAGCACCACCCACTGTGCATTTCTACATATGGGCAATACGAGCAGTCCCAGCACTCATTTCAGTCTCAAATGGCCGGTCACTTTTCCTGAGACTATGCCCCCTAGTTCTAGACTCCCCGGCCAGGTGAAACCACCTCTCAGCCTCTACCCTGTCAAGCCCTCTCAGAACATAGAAACATAGAAAATAGGAGCAGGAGTAGGCCATTCGGCCCTTCGAGCCTACTCCGCCATTCAATATGATCATGGCTGATCCTCTTTCTCAATACCATATTCTCGCGCTCTCCCCATACCCCTTGATGCCTTTTGTATCTAAAAATCTATCTAACTCCCTCTTAAATATGTTCAGTGATTGGCCTCCGCAGCCCTCTGTGGTAGAGAATTCCACAGGTTCACCACCCCCTGAGTGAAGAAATTTCAACTCATCTCAGTCCTAAATGTCCTACCCCGTGTCGTGAGACTGTGACGCCTCGTTCCGGGCCTCCCAAACAGGGGAAGCATCCTCCCTGCATCCAGTCTGTCTAGCCCTATCAGAATTTGATACCATTAAATGAGATTCCCTCTCATTCTTCTAAACTCGAGTGAATACAGGCCGAGTCCACCCAATCTCTCCTCATAGACAATCCTGCCATCCCACGCATCAGTCTGGTGAACGTTCGCTGCACTCCCTCTATGGCAAGTATATTCTTTCTTAGTTAAGGAGACCAAAACTGCACACAATATTCCAGGTGTGGTCTCACCAAGGCCCTGTATAACTGCAGTAAGACATCCTTGCTCCTATACTGAAATCCTCTTGCAATTATGGCCAATATACCATTTGCCTTCCTAACCGCTTGCTGCACCTGCATGTTTGCTTTCAGTGACTGGTGTACAAGGACACCCAGGACCCTTTGTACATCAACATTTCCCAATCTATCACCATTTAAATAATATTCTGCCTTTCTGTTTTTCCTTCCGAAGTGCATAACTTCACATTTATCCACATTATCCTGCATCTGCATGTATTTGCCCACTCATTCAACTTGTCTAAATCACCTTGAAGCCTTTTTGTATCCTCCTCACAACTTACGATCCCACCTATTTTTGTGTGGTCAACAAACTTGGAAATATTATATTTGGTTCCCTAATCCAAATCATTGATATACATTTTGAATAGTTGGGGCCCAAGCACTGATTCCTGCGGTACCCCACAAGTCGCAGGTGGTGATTTTATTGAAACCATCTCATCCCAGGAATTAATCTAGTGTACCTTCGTTGCACCACCTCTAAGGCAAGTATATCTTTCCTTCGATAAGGAGACCAAAACTGTACACGATACTCCAGGTGAGATCTCACCAAAGCCCTGTACAATTATAGTAATATTTCCTTACTCTTGCAGTCCGACCCCCTTGCAATAAAGGCCAACGTGTTATTTGCGTTCTTAAATGCTTGCCGTACCTGCATGCTAATTTTTTTTGTGTTTCTTGTACCAAGACACCCAAATCTCTCTGGACACCAACATCTAATAGTTTCTCAGCATTTAAAAAATGTTCTGGTTTTCTATTCTTCCTGCCAAATTACACTCCATCTGCCAACTTCTTGCCCACTCACTTAACCTGTCTATATCCCTTTGTAACCTCTTTGTGTCCTCCTCAAAACTTACTTTCCCAATTAGCTTTGTATCATCATCAAACTTGGATACATTACAGTCGGCCCCTTCTTCCAAGTCGTTAATATAGATTGTAAACAGCTGAGGCCCAAGCACCGATCCTTATGGTACCCCACCAGTTATAACCTGCCAACATGAAAATGACCCGTTTATCGCGACTCCGCTATTTGTCCGTTAACCAGTCCTCTATCCATGCTAATGTGTTACCACGAAGCCCATGAGCCTTTTGAAAATCCAAGTATACTGCACCCACTGGTTCCCCTTTAACTGCCTGCTAGTTATGTCCTCAAAAAACGATCATAAATTTGTCAATCATGATTTCCCATTCATAAAACCATGTTGACTTTGCTTGATCATATTATGATATTCTAAGTGCCCATTACCACTTCCTTAATAATGGATTCCAGCATTTTCCCGACGACTGGTGTCAGGCTAATTGGTCTATATCTCCCTGTTATCTCTCTCCCTCCTTTCTTGAAGAGCGGGGTTCCATTTGCTGCCTTCCAATCCATTGGGACCGTTCTAGAATCTAGGGAATTTTGGAAGATCATAACCAATTAATCCACTATCTCTGCAGCCACCTCTTTTAGAACCCTCGAATGTAAGCCATCAGGTCCAGGAGCTTTCTTGTTTTTTAGTCCCATTAGTTTCTCAAATATTTTTTCTCTACTGATAATAATTACTTCAGGTTCCTCACTCTCATTAGCCCCCTGGTTCCCCACTATTTCTGATAAGCTTTTTGCGTCTTCTTCTGTGAAGGGAACGAGCAATGGTATTACCACTATCACAAGAATCGGTCCCCAAATAATGCCTCTCTGCTTGCAGGCTTCCTGGTGTAATACACCGATCCAAATCTTCGCACCTTATACCAATCCATATTCCCACCTGATTTCCAAATTTTCAGTTGCCTATGTAATATAAAATTTGGGATCCCCTTGTTTTCAATGGAAGTTAACTACTTTTGAAGCTGTTTCAGCGCATATCCTCCACACATATTACAAGTGATTGCTTTTGTGATCAGCTGTTCGTTGTAAACTTTGTTGTTCTGAATGATTACCATATTAACTTCATCCCCAACCCTTATGTCAGATCTTGTATTCAAACCATGGACTCTCCTTTTTCTGACATACCATCCCCTGTCTGCCTCTTTATTCCTCTAAGCGATCCCTTTAGTTTTTGTGCACTACTTCTTCGTGTTCCCACATCGTCTCTATATTAATCAATCTAAACATCGTCCCGAATTGTGCTTCGTATAATCGTGTAGCATTTCTCTAACATGACATGTTAAAAGTCTACATACGCTTGATTGCATAAATCGGAAGTCACAGATACATAAGACAAACTTAACAGAGTAACTAGAACTGGGAATTGAAATTCACTATATCAAGTATCACGACAAGTCCGTTCACAGGTCCTTCCAGAAGACTGGGGCACTTAGCTTGCCTTCTCTCTAGTATCGCAGTTCACAGTTTGCAGGTTAGTTCTGCAGGCTCTAAAAGTATTTTCACAGTCGCCAAAGCAGTGCAGGGACGAGAAAGAATAGCATGGACCCACGTCGTGTCGGAACCAACAATTACTAAAGGGTATTTATTTGCCTTTGCCATCTGAGGCTGCTCGCCTGTGTAGTCAATTTGCAATCGTTCCCAAGGTCACTTAGGGAGTTCGGTCAGAAGCAAGGCCCGCTTCTTTCGGGAGGGAGGATTGTATTGTGCACAGGGAGGCAATTAATAAGGTGGGCCTTGATATGGTATTTCCACTGCGGCCACCACCATTGACACGGTCTCGGGGTATGATTCTCGCTTCGAGGGCTGCATTGATTAATATGCGAGAGGCCCAGGATTCCAATCCCCGATGAGCCCTGCTGTCTTACTGCTTTTCGTGAAAAGTCACCAATTGGCTTCTGACATCATTTCGGTGTTGCTGCTGGTAGAATTACATTATCTCCAGAGCATGTTTGATCTCCAGAGGACAGAGTGCGGAAGTTTCCAAGGAGCAACACACGTGAAGTAAATCAAATCCTTCAAGATGATGAGGAGATTGAAGTTGAATGTGAATTTGCCCCAATCCAGGAGGTCTCATTGATATTAGATGATGGGATAGAGAGCGACATATCCAAGTTCGCCCGTGACAGCAGGATGGGCAGCATTGCAAGCAGTGTAGATGGAAGCGCAAAATTACAGTGAGACATTAATATAATCAATGAATGGGCAAAACTGTGGCAAATGGATTTCAATTTAAACAAATGTTAGGCCATCAACTTTGGACCTAAAAGGATGGATCAGAATATGTTCTAAATGGTGAAAAGCACGAAACTGTGGTGTTCCAAAGGGACTTAGGGGTCCATGTACATAAATCATTAAAATGTCATGGACAGGTACAGAAAATAATCAAAATGGTTAATGGAATGCTGGCCTTTCTATCTAGAGGACTAGAATACCAGGGGATAGATTTAAGCTACAACTATACGAAGCTCTGGTTAGACTACACCTGAAGTACTGTGTTCAGTTCTGGGCACAGCACCTTAGGAAGGATACATTGGCCGTGGAGGGAGTGCAGTTTAAATTTATTAGAATGATACCTGGACTTCAAGGTTTAAATTACGACGAGAGATTACACAAATTACCGTTATATTCACTGGAATTTAGCGGATAAAGGGCTAATTTGATCGAAGTTTTCAAGGTATTAAGGGGCAGGCAGAGAGAAACTATTCCCGCTCGTTGGGGTGTCTAGGACTAGGGGACATAGCCTAGACATTAGAGTCAAGACATTCAGTAGTGAAGTCAGGAAACACTTCGACAAGCAAAGGGAGATTGAAGTTTGGAACTCTCTTCCGCAAACGGCAGTTGATTGTTAATCTTAAACCTGAGATTGATAGTTTTTTATTAAACAAAGGTATTAAGGGACAAGGGCCTAAGGCGGTTATTTGGAGTTAGGTCACAGATGAGCCATGATCTCATTGAATTGCGGAAAAGTCTCGACGGGATAAATGGCCTTCTCCAGTTCTTAAGTTGCTTATTGGTGCAGAATGCAAAACGATCTTGCTTTGGACAGGAATCAAAACCAAATCACACGCATGGCAGCATTCTACCCCTGAACCACCAATGCTAGCACTCCTAAAATTTTCATATGTCCATTTACTCCACTTCACTCTCATAGTGAATGAAAGCACTAATTTGTCTAAAGTGTACTTATGCTAGATTGTAAACCATGACGATGCTGAGACCGACGACAATGTCGTTTCAGAGCAATTCATCCTGCAAAGTGTTACAAGTCGTACATTCAAAATTTGATAAAGAGAAATTAATATTGTTGATATGAAATAATTAGTGTAGAACCTGATATTGCTCCACCTCATACATCGGACAAGCAAGCGAGATTGGATGGACATAGTGTTCTGAAAGGATGGCGGATCGGCTGCGTGGCAGCGAAATTTTACATTGGCTGCACGGCTCTGTTGCCAGTTGGTCTTTGGATCTGATTCGCGCTCAGGGAATTTCACTGGTTCAAATCCCGGATGAGCCCCGTTGTCTCCCCATTTTTAGTCAAAAATCTACTATTGGCTTCGGCGGTGCAGAAGACAAGTTTGACTTCTCTCCGGCAGAGCATGTTTGAGCACCAGAGGACAGAATGCAGAGGGTTTGTCCACGCAGCAAACGGAGACGAAATGAAGATAATCTTTCAAGAAGTTGTACAGATTGAACCCGGCACATGAATTTATCCCAATTCAGGCAATCTCATAGGTACAGAATACAAAAGGTAAAGGATGCTGCATTGATCTGGAATCAATCCCCTGGTTTCCCGCCAGTAGGCGAGGATTCTACCATTGAACCACCAATGCACACACCGCCACATGCTGCATGTGTAGCGGTGGATACATGTCTAGAGCATGTAGTCCGAGAGACTTACTGTGCTAACGCTACGCAGTCTGCACTCCAGCCGTATAGTACCTGTGGGTTACCGAACGAGTGGGTCAAGCATGGTTTTGAAATTCACTGGGTGTTCGAAATCAGCTCACACCGCTATTGTGAAATGTTCAAATAAATAAGAACTGTTGTTACCAGGCAGTGTTTACTTCTCTCGGAGCTTAAGGGATAATCCAGCCCAATGTTAACCTGTAGGATTTCACGACATGAGGCGGAATTTCCTTTCAGCTGCACCTTAAATTCTGCTTAATCACAGAATTTGGAGGTTTGTACTATTTTCTTCTTTGCATGTATCTCTCTATCTCTGTCTGGATTTCTTCTCTCTCTGTGTTTCCCCTGATGGACTTATCAGGCTTCCTTGAAGGACCAGGTCTGGAAACCCGGGATGGGACAAGACTGTCGGGCCTTCAGTCCAATTGTTGGATTTCGACGGAATGAGCTTTGCTGTCGTCCGTCACCGTTTTCGGAAATTATAAACCTAGATGGGATTTCCCCTCCTTGGGTCCTGTCACCTCTGGGTAATGGAAATGAACCCGATCTAGCACTCGGTCTAAATATGTGCATTCTCATTGCTTAAGAATAAAATTATGGGGTTACAGCAATTTTCAGGACACATTTTAGAAATTAACACGTTACAGACTAATTCGAAAACTAGAAGCACGTGAGATTAAATGAACGCTGGTAACGTGGGCACGTAATTGGCTAAGGGATAGGAGGCAGAGAGTAGCAGTGAAGGGATGTTTTTTCTGACTGGCGAGAAATATGCAGTTGAATCGCCCAGGGGTAGCTTTAAGGCTATTGCTTTTCTTGTTATATAAAAATGACTTGGATGTGGGAATAGGGATACAATTTCGAGGTTTGCGGATGATACAAAACTTGACAACGTAGCAAATAGCGAGGAAGGTAGTGGCAGATTTCTGGAGGACATGGACAGACTGGTGAAATGGGCAGTCACGTGACAAATTTAATGCAGATCAGTGTGAAGTGACGCACATTTGGGAGAAGGACATGGGGAGGCAGTATAATCCAAATGGAACAATTAATGGGGTTTGCAAGAGCAGAGGGACCTGGGGGAGCTGGGGGAGGTGGGGGATGGGGTTGAGGCTGTGTGTGGGGGGTGCATATACGCAAAACAGTGCAAGTTGATAGAGTGGTTAAGAAAGCGTATTGGATAATTGGTTTCGTAAATAGGGGCATCGAATACAAAAGCAATGAAGTCACACTAAACCTTTACAAATCACTGGTTAGGTGTCAGCTGGAGTATCTTGTATACAGTTCTGGGCAGTACACCTTAGGAAGGATGGAGAGGCATAGAACGGGATTCAGAGAAGGTTGACCTGGATGATACCAGGGATGAGGACTTCAGTTTTGTGGAGAGATTGGAGAAGCTGGGATTATTCTCCTGACAGCAGAGATGGTTAACTGCAGACCTAATAGAGGTATTCAAAATAATGAGGGGTTTTGAAAGAGCAAGTAGGGAGAAACTGTTTTCTCTGGTAAGTTGGTCGGTAACCAGAGGTCATAGATTTAAAATAATTGCTAAAAGAACGAGAGGGGAATTGAGGAGAATTTTTTTCACACAGAGGTTTTGTTAAGATCAGGAACGCACTTCCTGAAACGGTGGTGGAAGCAGATTCCACAGGATCATTCAAAAAGCAATTGGACATGTACTTGAAGAGGACTAATTTGCAGGGTTATGGGGAAAAATCTGGGGTGTGGGTCCAATTTGGACAGGGATTCGAAAGAGCCAGCACAGGTACGACGGCCGAATGGCCTCCTTCTGTGCGGTAAGATTCTATGATTCTATGATTATCTTCTGAATCATTGCAATTGATGCTATTCAGTGTTGACGAAACAAGAAAGTTATAACCGTGATATTCGGCTTCTCCATTCCCTTATGGATATCGCAGATTATAATGTCCAGGCGGGGGTGGGTCTGAATGGGGGATAGAGTGCGGAGATTGGAATGGAAGCCCAGCAGAATGAACTTGGTCTCATCAGTTTTTGTTATTTTTCCGACCAGTTGCCCGAAGCAGGCGGTGAACCTTCTTCGCGAGAGAGGATGGTCATTTCAGTTCAGAAGGAAAAAGGTATCGAGAAAATCGGGTGACACAGGCACGAAATGATCCGGGTCTTACAGCACATCCCTTTTAAACAGACAGACACGGAATGATCCGGGACTTACAGCACATCCCTTTTAAACAGACACAGACACGGAATGATCCCGGACTTACAGCACATCCCTTTTGAACAGACACAGACACGGAATGATCCGGGACTTACAGCACATCCCCTTTAAACAGACACAGACACGGAATGATCCGGGACTTACAGCACATCCCTTTTAAACAGGCAGACACGGAATGATCCGGGACTTACAGCACATCCCTTTTGAACAGACACAGACACGGAATGATCCGGGACTTACAGCACATCCCCTTTAAACAGACACAGACACGGAATGATCCGGGCCTTACAGCACATCACTTTTAAACAGGCAGACACGGAATGATCCGGGACTTACAGCACATCCCTTTTAAACAGACACAGACACGGAATGATCCGGGACTTACAGCACATCCCTTTTAAACAGACACAGACACGGAATGATCCGGACATAAATCATAATTATGACCGATAAGTTTCTCTTACGTTGACCATAAGATAGACTCTTTTTACAAAGACACCACTGTACACTTTGATACTTCGTGATCTGACAATCTCAACACCTTCGTGGAAGGAACTGTTGCTGATTCCAGCAAACAACCCAAAAACCTCTCTCTGCCGTTTCGAGTAGCATGGGACTGACAACCACAACTTCTGGATGGACTGAATGAGAGAAACAAGAATTGAACACAAAAATAGACGAAGATGGGATCCGAAGCCACGCGTGTAAAGCACAATACATTAATAATCCATCGCCTTAAACTCTCGACCACTTCGTCACATAAGCAACTAATGGAAAGCCCTTTTATTCAAAATGAAAATATTGGCTATGTTGCCAATCTGAAACAATAATAGTAAATGCTGGAAATCCTCAGCAGGTCAGGCAGAATCTTCAGATATTGAAACAGAGTTAATGTTTCAGGTCGATGACCTTTCGTCTGAGCTGAATCAGAATAAAAGCGCTTTTATGTTCTTTTTTGAATGTAAAGCCCTGGACTCCGAGGACAAGAAAGTCTGACCGTACAATATGACCTGCCCACGCACCTAAATCGAGAATGTTGAAAATGTCCAGTCAGCTGCTGAAAGCAAACTTCGGTGGAAGAACAGCTTTTGCCAATGGATGCAGCGATGTTAGAAGGACCTAAGACTGTAATGGAGAGCGTGGAGAATTGCCAGGATACCAAGCAAAACGATTCACTCGATATTTTGGCGGAGAGGCCGTTGATGAATTTTAGATGGAACAGCAACATGCTGAAATCCAGTGGGTGTGTGAAAGAAAGTTAGTGCTGATGGAAGGGGCTAGGAGTTCAGCAGTGTGGGACCGTGTGCCGAACCACAGCAGTTAAATCCGATTCCCAATTAGTGAACCGATCCAAATGGTTTGTTTGTTTATTCGTCCATGGGATGTGGGCGTCGCTGGCAAGGCCATCATTTAATGCCCATCCCTAATTGCCCTTGAGAAGGTGGCGGTGAGCCGCCTTCTTCAACCGCTGCAGTCCGTGTGGTGACGGTTCTCCTACAATGCTGTTAGGTAGGGAGCTCCAGGATTTTGACCCAGCGACAATGAAGGAACGGGGATATATTTCCAAGTCGGAATGTGGTGTGACTTGGAGGTGGACGTACAGGTGGTGTTGTTCCCATGTGCCTGCTGCCCTTGTCTTTCAAGGTGGTAGAGTTCGCGGGTTTGGGAGGTGCTGCAGTGCATCCTATGGATGGTGCACACTGCAGCCACTGTGCGCCGGTGGTGAAGGGAGTGAATGTTTAGGGTGGTGGATGGGGTGCCAATCAAGCGGGCTGCTTTGTCCTGGATGGTGTTGAGCTTCTTGAGTATTGTTGGAGCTGAACTCATCCAGGCAAGTGGAGAGTATTCCATCACACTCCTGACTTGTGCCTTGTCGATGGTGGAAAGGCCTTGGGGGAGTCAGGAGGTGAGTCACTCGCCGGAGAATATCCAGCCTCTGACCTGCTCTTGTATCCTTAATATTTATATGGCTGGTCCAGTTAAGTTTCTGTTGAATGGTGACACCCAGGATGTTGATGGTGGGGGATTCGGCGATGGTGATGCCGAATCACTCACAGAAGAGATTTACTGGAAAGATTCCAGGGATGAGGGGCTTTAGTTACATGGATAGACTGGAGAAGCTCGGTCTGTTCTTTTTGAAACAGAAACGGTTGCGAGGAGATTAGATGGAGGTGATCGAAATCATGAATGGTCTAGACAGAGTACATAGAGAGAAACTGTTTCCATTGGTGGAAGGGTCAAGGACCAGAGGACAAAGATTTTTAAGGTGCTTGGCAAAAAAAATTATACGGTGACATGAGGAAAAACTTTTTCACACAGCGAGAGGTTGGGATGTGGAATGCACTGCCCGAGGGGGTGGTGGAGGCAGATTCAATCATGTGCTTCAACAGGGAAGTGGATAACTACTTGAAACGAAAATAAATGCAGGGCTGCATGGAAGGGGCGCAGGAATGGGTCTAGCTGGATTGCTCTTGCAGAGAGCCGGCACAGACTCGATGTGCTGATTGGCCTCTTTCCTTGCTGTAACCTTTATATGATTCTGTTCTATGTGTAGGAGGCGATGCAAAGCGACAGGAGCGTGACGTATATCGACCAGCTCATGTACTTTCCCTGATAATAAATCCGAGTATGAGGCAAAGATGAAATACATAACTATGGTACATATTTTTTATCTTATGCTCACCATAAGAGATACCCGCTTTACCAGGGGGCCATTGTGCACTTTGATTGATACTTCACCGAGATCACACCTTACACTCCCAAAACCTCCGTGCAAGAAACAGTTTGGGTGGTAATCAAGACTTTGCTGATTTGAGCAAACAGATGTAAGCCAGCAATGCGGAAAGGCACTTCTGAGGAAAGAAGGGTTTTTGGTGAAGAGGCCAAAATAAGCAGCGCCATTAATTCTTACAGCGGTGGGATTTGAACCAATATAATGCAGAGATCAAAATCCAACATTTTCGAAAACTAAGCTGCTCTCCCACATGGCAGTCGATTCATTTCGGATGAAAGATGTCATAGAGCTGAAACGTTACCTCTGGTTCTTTCTCCACAGGTGCTGTCTGACCTGCTGAGTGTTTCCAGCATTTTCTGTTTTCATTTTTGTGATTTCACAATGGCTGTTTTCCTGAAAACACCCAATTTGACTCAAGGACGCAGCTCGCACTTCACTTTCCTCACGCGCTTTAAAGTCTGTCGTTTCGGAACAAAATCCCCTCCGTGCCGAACATTCAAAGGACCTTTCGCTCACGGCCAACCTCCTGTAATCGACACTTTTTCGCCAATGCCGCTCTTTGCATTTCTCCTTTTCAATCGGACATTTCAACAGGCCTATTAAGATCAAGCGGAACATTTCCGACCTGACTGCACCGCCCAGATTGCCAAAAGTGCACCTTTCAGCCGTCATTCGCAGCTATGTAGCGCCGCCCGTCTCTCCCGCACATCAACTGCTCGGGGAAAAGCGCCAACGACCATGAAAACAAAACCCAGTTCTTCAGTTAACATCCCCCGTATCACAAGATATCCCATTGAAATTTCACAGAAAAGTCTGCCGCGGTCCTTCCGAATGCCCGCCCTGCTTTCTTAGTGCTTGTCTCTGGAGCAGACACGCAGATCCAAATGTATCGATTGGTTTCAAGGCACAAATGTACATTGATGCGAACGGGACATGTGTCCCCGAGAAACAGCGGTCGATGTAGAGCAAACTTAAAAGCGTAAGAATGTGAAAGTGAGTGTTAGAGTAGGCAAGGCCGCAGTAAAGTCTCAATAAAATGGACCATGTTTGTGGAAGGAAAAAAAAGCTGGAAGAAGCGGCGGGTCTGAATTTTGGATCACCCAGCAGGGACACACGAGAGAACAAAGACAGGATACAGACAAAGGTGCAGAAAGAAAAAGAACGAAATAAGAGGAATGAAAAGAGAGTGAAAGAAAGGATGGGAGAGAAGGCGGTGAAAGAAAGAAAGAAAGAGAGAAAGAAAGAAAGGAGTGAGAAAGTGAACCCTGCAATTGGGCGCTGCTCCCAATCAGCTGCACTTCGCTCCACAGACCCTCGTCCCATTCACACCATCCTACAATACACTTTCAATGCTGTGCAGTGAAACAGAGAATTTAAAGGTATATATATATATATTTTTTATTCGTTCACGAGATGTGGGCGTCGCTGGCAAGGCCGGCATTTATTGCGCATCCCTAATTGCCCTCGAGAAGGTGGTGCTGAGCCGCATTCTTGAACCGCTGCAGTCCGTGTGGTGACGGTTCTCCCACAGTGCTGTTCGGAAGGGAGTTCCAGGATTTTGACCCAGCGACAATGAAGGAACGGCGATATATTTCCAAGTCGGGATGGTGTGTAACTTGGAGGGGAACGTGCAGGTGGTGTTGTTCCCATGCGCCTGCTGCCCTTGTCCTTCTAGGTGGTAGAGGTCGCGGGTTTGGGAGGTGCTGTCGAAGAAGCCTTGGCGAGTTGCTGCAGTGCATCCTGTGGATGGTGCACACTGCAGCCACAGTGGGGCGGTGGTGAAGGGAGTGAATGTTTAGGGTGGTGGATGGGGTGCCAATCAAGCGGGCTGCTTTATCTTGGATGGTGTCGAGCTTCTTGAGTGTTGTTGGAGCTGCACTCATCCAGGCAAGTGGAGAGTATTCCATCACACTCCTGACTTGTGCCTTGTAGATGGTGGAAAGGCTTTGGGGAGTCAGGAGGTGAGTCACTCGCCGCAGAATACCCAGCCTCTGAACTGCTCTCGTAGCCACAGTATTTATATGGCTGGTCCAGTTAAGTTTCTGGTCAATGGTGACCCCCAGGATGTTGATGGTGGGGGATTCGGCGATGATAATGCCGTTGAATGTCAAGGGGAGGTGGTTAAACTCTCTCTTGTTGGAGATGGTCATTGCCTGGCACTTATCTGGCGCGAATGTTACTTGCCACTTATGAGCCCAAGCCTGGATGTTGTCCAGGTCTTGCTGCATGCAGGCTCGGACTGCTTCATTATCTGAGGGGTTGCGAATGGAACTGAACACTGTGCAGTCATCAGCGAACATCCCCATTTCTGACCTTATGATGGAGGGAAGGTCATTGATGAAGCAGCTGAAGATGGTTGGGCCTAGGACACTGCCCTGAGGAACTCCTACAGCAATGCCTTGGGGCTGAGATGATTGGCCTCCAACAACCACTACCATCTTCCTTTGTGCTAGGTATGACTCCAGCCACTGGAGAGTTTTCCCCCTGATTCCCATTGACTTCAATTTTACTAGGGCTCCTTGGTGCCACACTCGGTCAAATGCTGCCTTGATGTGAAGGGCAGTCACTCTCACCTCACCTCTGGAATTCAGCTCTTTTGTCCATGTTTGGACCAAGGCTGTGATGAGGTCTGGAGCCGAGTGGTCCTGGCGGAACTCAAACTGAGCATCGGTGAGCAGGTTATTGGTGAGTAAGTGCCGCTTGATAGCACTGTCGACGACACCTTCCATCACTTTGCTGATGATTGAGAGTAGACTGATGGGGCGGTAATTGGCCGGATTGGATTTGTCCTGCTTTTTGTGGACAGGACATACCTGGGCAATTTTCCACATTGTCGGGTGGATGCCAGTGTTGTAGCTGTACTGGAACAGCTTGGCTAGAGGCGCAGCTAGTTCTGGAGCACAAGTCTTCAGCACGACAGCTGGGATGTTGTCAGGGCCCATAGCCTTTGCTGTATCCAGTGCACTCAGCCGTTTCTTGATATCACGTGGAGTGAATCGAATTGGCCGAAGACTGGCTTCCGTGATGGTGGGGATATCGGGAGGAGGCTGAGATGGATTATCCACTCGGCACTTCTGGCTTAAGATGGTTGCAAACGCTTCAGCCTTGTCTTTTGCACTCACGTGCTGGACTCCGCCATCATTGAGAATGGGGATGTTTGCAGAGCCTCCTCCTCCCGTTAGTTGTTTAATTGTCCACCACCATTCACGACTGGATGTGGCAGGACTGCAGAGCTTTGATCTGATCCGTTGGTTGTGGAATCGCTTAGCTCTGTCTATAGCATGTTGCTTCCGCTGTTTAGCATGCATGTAGTCCTGAGTTGTAGCTTCACCAGGTTGGTACTTCATTTTTCGGTACACCTGGTGCTGCTCCTGGCATGCTCTTCCACACTCCTCATTGAGCCAGGGTTGATCCCCTGGCTTGTTGGATAATGGTAGAGTGAGGAATATGCCGGGCCATGAGGTTACAGATTGTGCTGGAATACAATTCTGCTGCTGATGATGGCCCACAGCGCCTCATGGATGCCCAGTTTTGAGCTGCGCGATCGATTCTGAATCTATCCCATTCAGCACGGTGGTCCTGCCACACAACACGTTGGATGGTGTCCTCAGTGCGAAGACGGGATTTCATCTCCACGAGGACTGTGCAGTGGTCACTCCTACCAATACTGTCATGGACAGATGCATTTGCGACAGGTCGATTGGTGAGGACGAGGTCAAGCAAGTTTTTTCCCTCGTGTTGGTTCGCTCACCACCTGCCGCAGGCCCAGTCTTGCAGCTATGTCCTTCAGGACTCGGCCAGCTCGGTCAGTAGTGGTGCTCCCGAGCCACTCTTGGTGATGGACATTGAAGTCCCCCACCCAGAGTTCATTTTGTGCCCTTGATGCCCTCAGTGCTTCCTCCAAGTGGTGTTCAACATGGAGGAGGACTGATTCATCAGCTGAGGGAGGGAGGTCGGTGGTAATCAGCAGGAGGTTTCCTTGCCCATGTTTGACCTGATGCCATGAGATTTCATGGGGTCCAGAGTCAATGTTGAGGACTCCCAGGGCCACTCCCTCCTGACTGTATATCACTGTACCGCCACCTCTGGTGGGTCTGTCCTGCCGGTGGGACAGGACATACCCAGGGATGGTGATGGAAGAGTCTGGGACGTTGGCTGAAAGGTATGATTCTGTGAGCATGGCGATGTCAGGCTGTTGCTTGACTGGTCTGTGGGACAGCTCTCCCAATTTTGGCCCAAGTCCCCAGATGTTCGTGAGGAGGACCTTGCAGGGTCGACTGGGCTTGGAGTTTTGCCGTTGTCGTGTCCGGTGCCTCGTGGTCTGTCCGGTTTTATTCTTGTTGTGACTTTTCGTAGCGAGATTTTACAACTGAGTGGCTTGCTCGGCCATTTCAGAGGGCAATTAAGAATCAACCACATTGCTGTGGGTCTGGAGTCACATTTAGGCCAGACCGGGTAAGGACGGCAGGCTTCCTTCCCTGAAGGACATGAGTGAACCAGATGGGTTTTTACGACAATCCGGTGGTTTCATGGCTATCATTACTGAGACTAGTATTTTAATTCCAGATTTTATTTTAATTAATTGAATTTAATTACGCCAGCTGCCGTGGCGGGATTTTAACTCATGACTCTGGATTTTTTTAGTCCAGGCCTCTGGATTACTAGCCCAGTAACATAACCACTATGCTACCGTACCGTCCTACAGTGCACTTTCAAAACCTGTGCATAGAGACAGAGAGTTTACAGGTACAGAGACACTCACACACCGTCCTGCGATACACTTTAAATGCACGTGCAGTGAGACAGAAAGTTTAAAGGTATCGTGACGCTTACCTTTTATTTCAAAAGTAGCACAGTGTTGATTTAATGGAATACCTCCAGCCTGACCGAGGTTAGGCTGACTGGCCAGTAATTACTCGATCTACCCCTTTCTCCCTTTTTAAACAACGGTACATCTTTAGCAGTCCTCCAATCCTCCGGCATCACACCTGTAACCAGGGAGGATTAGAAAATGATGGTCAGAGCCTCCGCTATTTCCTTCCTTGCTTCTATTAACAGCATGGGATATATTTCATCCGGGCCTGGGGATTCAGGTGGAGTGATTTGGGGACTTTCTTTTTCCTCTTTGCGAAAGCTTGCACCGCAGGTCAAGATCACAAGTCCAGATCCAAATTCGGACTACTTCCGGGTTTGAACCTCAAATCGTGAATTATACCACAACCCCAACAACAAATAAATTAACGCGTTGCAGACACATTCTGTGAGAGGTCTGTCTGTGCAATGAAAGGGCGTTTTTGATCAGTCATTCTGATATCCGTTTCCTCCTGAAACTTGAACTAATCCAAATACCACACTGTTCTTTTGTCATTCAATTCCACAAATTAGGTGAAAATAACAAATTACGGAAGGCACTGCTGGGAGTTGAACCCAGGATCTCCTGTTTACTAGACAGATGCTTTAACCAACTAAGCCACAGCGCCAATTGATAGCATCGTTTACCCACCTCCTCTCACTAATATCTAACAGCGACACGTTACTGTCGGTTTGGGGTTCAGACCGTTTTATCTTTGTCCATTTCGCTTGTCCGTTTCCCTGTGCATCCCAATTTCGCCTGCATTTCTCTCTGTGTTTAACTTTGTGTATCCCTCAGTGCGTTGATACACGGATGATTATGTGTGCTTGTGTTTGTTACATTAAATAAATTAGGGGTTCAGACAATTCTCGCTCTGACATTGGACAACTATTGAGCCAAACTTTACAGCGAAGTGTTGTTTATTATGGTACCGAAACTAAAAAATCGTAAGAGGTCCAAAAAGGGAAAAGGAGAAAAACTTGTGAGGGAAAATATTGACAACAATCTAGGTTTTTACACGTATATTAAGAGAAAGAAGGGTGACTAAGAGTAACGTGGGCCCCTTAAAGACAGATGGGGGTGATATTGTAATTGAAAATCAGGAAATGCCAGAGTTGCTAAATATTTACTTTTCATCGGTCTTCACAGAAATGGATGGAGCTAACATACCAGAGACACGAGGAAAACTGAAAATAAATCAAGGGGATTCGTATAAGTAAAATAATGGTAATGGAGAACATAATGAGACGAAAGATAGACAAATCTCCAGGACCTGATGGTTACCATCCCAGGGGACGAAGAGGAATAGGCGAGGAAATGGTACATGTTTTAGTCATGATCGTTCAAAAGTCTCTTGATTCAGGAATTGTTCCTTTCATTGAAACATTGTCACTCTCACTCCATTATTTAGGATGGGTAGGAGAGATAAAGTTAGAAATTAAAGACCCATTAGTCTGAAGTCTGTTGTGGGGGATTGACCATTATCTGTTATTAGGGAAATAATGACTGAACACTTGGATAAATATGAAGTCATCAGCGAGAGCCAGCATGGATTTGTAAAGGGTAAGTCAAGTCTAACAAAACTAGTTGAACTTTTTGAAGGTGTAACTAACGTGGTAGATAATGGAGTTTCCTTGGGTGTTATATAATATTCACTTCCAGATGCATTCGATAAGGTACCACATAAGAAGCTGTCAACAACAATAGAGTGCGTAGAATTTAAGGCAACCTAATGAAATGGGTTCGGAGTTGGTTAGAAGGTGGGAGACAGAGAGCCAGAATAATAAGGTATGTACTCAAATTGGCAGGATGTGATCAGTGCTGGGACATTAGCTTTTGACTATATGTATAAATAACGTAGGTGAAGGTATAGGAAGCCGTATCGCCACGTTTGTCGCTAGCATCAAATTCGATATCACAGTGAGTAGCGTTTCTGGGTGTATAAGGTTGTGGTGCAATCGGTCAGCCTGCGGTAATTAGAGGGTTCTAGAAATACCCAGGTTATGAATTCAAGTCGCACCTTGGATAGACAAACCTTCCAATCCGAGCATTTTGACCGGAGTTCAAGGTGCAACTGGCATGTTCCATAAGGCATCTAATTCTTAGTGTTCCTATGTAGGCACTTGTGGGTACTTGAGTTCCTCTGGCCGACCGCCTTGCAATAGCAGGTGCGAGTTTACTTGTTTATAAGGGAAGAGGGGGCGATTAGCGACAGCTGATAAAGCAAAGCGGCCGACACGAGGTCTTTAAATCTGAAGAACCAAACACACAATCCTTCTTTTCGTTGAGTGGATATTCGTCGATTGGAAGTTTCGTGTGAGGAAAATTTGGAAGGGAAATCTGCTGCCTGGTGTCACTGTGTAACGGGTGAAACTATTCAGTTTACAGATGTTAATACGCTGAAAGGTCGAGAGGTTTATTCCAACTCCCGTGTGGGACAAGTTTAGCTTTTGAGCCACTATATAAAGTGTTATTTTAATTGGTGCTAACGATTGACAAGACATTTGGCACAAACAAACAGAATTGTAAACTCACGAGTTCACTGTCCATGTTTCTCACATCATGTTCAACAGAAACAAGGATTCTCCTCAACACGTCACTGAGAATTTTCAAAAAGGGATCCTCATCATGGTTCGACGTCAACGATGGATAATTCATAGTGCAGGAATCTGCATAATGGAAACTTTTCTAATCGCGAGTCCGGGTAGCTCAATCGGAAGAACATCGGACTTTAAAAACCGATAATGATCTGAAGGTTCAAAGTCTGGTTCAGGCTGTAAATTTTGAAACAGCTGGCAAGTTCTGTCTTTGCAGCGGAGCAACAACTGCGGGAAAGACGAGGCCTGCGATGTGCTGTCAAAGCTTCGGTGGTATCCTGTTTCCCAAGGATGGACAGAAATGCGCTTTCTTCGGCGGCATTCGCTTCTTTCCGCCAGCAACGTGTGATTGGAGAGAGCGGGGCCGGACAGGCGGCCTGAATGTTGTTGCTGTCGTGGCTTCACTCAATCCGGGAGCCGGGGAACATCGAAATCGAAAAACTGATGGATGCAGTGCTGTTTCGAACTGCAGTTATTAACCGAGGCAGCGCTGCAGGATTCTTTAATGATCTCTCACAAATCAACTGAAAACAGTCGCAATGTGCAGCTTTGAGAGGGGCTTTCTGCACCGTTAGGGCAGGAAACGGGAGTGAGGGAGAGACACTGTCGGTATCTCTGTAATGCTTGAGTTTGTGTAGAACTGTGCAGAGGTTCTATGAGGTGTTGTGTTTTTTTCATATTTAACTACAGAGTGAATTCTTGCTTCATTTATATTCACTAATTGTTGGTGGATAACGTTTTCAAAATGTTTCCGCTCGGTTTCGAACCGGAGTTATTTAGTGCGTGATAATTACTGCACGACGAAAAGTTCACTGTGTAAATGCATATTGGCATAACTCAGATGATAGCTGCCGTCTACAAATGCTCTCAGTGCGAGAGCCGGGTCAGATTCCCGTTCAGGGAATTAAGTTTTACAAAATAGTTTATTGTATTAATTTCGCAAAACTCATTAAACTCTGTAAAAAAAGACGAATACTCGTTCTAATCGCAATTAATCAACCAGCAACATTCTGTTTCAGACTGAAGGAAATCCTAACATTTTTTTCATCATTCATGGGATGTCAGCGTCGGTGGAAAGGCCAGCACTTATTGCCCAATCCTAATTGCCCTTGAGAAGATGGAGGTGATCCGTCTTCTTGAACCGCTGCAGTCCGTGTGGTGAACGTTCTCCCACGGTGCTGCAATGTAGGGAATTCCAGGATTTTGACCCAGTGACGATGAAGGAACGGCGATATATTTCCAAGTAACGATGGTGTGTGACTTGGAGGGGGCGTGCAGGTTGCGGTGTTCATATGTGCCTTCTGCCCTTGTCCTTCCAGGTGGTAGAGGTCGCGGGTTTGGGAGGTGCTTCTTGTGGATGGTACACACTGCAGCCACGGTGCGCTGGTGGTGGAGGGAGTGAATGTTTAAGGTGGTGGATGATGTGCCAATCAAGTGGGCTGCTTTTTCCTGGGTTGTGTCGAGCCTCCTGAGTGTTGTTGGAGTTGCACACATCCAGGCAAGTGGAGAGCATTCCATCACACTCCTGACTTATGCCTTGTAGATGTTAGAAAGGTTTCGGGGAGGCACGAGTCTCCAGTGCAATCACATCTTTCATGTAATTTGATGACCAGAACTGCACGCAGTACTCAAGTTGTGGCCTAACTAATGTTATGTACAGTTCGAGCATAACCTCACTGCTATTACAGTCTATGCCTCGGCTAATTGAGGAAAGTATCCGGTATGCCTTTTAACCACCTGATCTACCTGTCCATCTACCTTCAGCGATCTGTGGACATGCACTTCAAACGTCCCTGTGTTCATCTACACCTCTCAGTATCCTCCCAAGCAATGTAGTTTCAGAGCAACTAATTCTGAAACGTCTTACTTGATAATACAGGTCGTACAGTCAAAACCATTTGGTAAAGGGAGACTAATATTAGTGACTGAAAATAGTAAGTGCACAAGTTGATATTGCTGTACACCAGAATAGAATACGAGATGGGATGGACAGAAACGGTCTGAAAGATGGCTGATCGGCTATGGGAGGCAGCGGACATTTATACTGGCTGTCCGACAGCCAGTGGTTTGTTTTTCTCGGGGTATGTTTCTCACTTGGGGGATTATATTGATTAATGATACGAACGGTCCCGGGTTCGAATCCACGACGAACCTGACAACCACAAGGCTTTTTGTGAAAAGTCACCAATTGGCTTCTGATACATTTTCAGTGTTGCTGTTGGTCGAAGTGAATTATATCGAGAGCATTTTTAAGATCCAGAGGAGAGAGTGCGGAACTTTCCAAGGCGAAACGCATGTGAAGTAAATAAATGTCTCAAGCTGATGAGGAGATTGAAGCTCGATGTGAATTTACCTTCAGGCGGCCTCATTGACATTAGATGACAGGATAGAACGCCACATATCCAAGTTAGCCGATAACACCAAGATGGGCAGCATTGTACGCAGTGCAGATGGAAGAACAATATTACAGAGACATTAATATAATAAATGAATGGGCAAAACTGACAAATGGATTTCAATTTAGTCCAGTGTGAGGTCATCCACTTTGGACCTGAGGAGGATATTTCAGAATACTTTCTAAATGATGAAATGCTCGAAACTGTGGAGGTCCAAAGGGACTCAGGTGTCCAGCTACATAGTCATTAGAATGTCATGGACAGGTGCAGAAAATAATCAAAAAGGTTAATGTAATGCTGGCCTTTTTTATTTAGAGGAATAGAATACTAGAGAATAGACATTATGCTACAGCTAATCAAAGCTCTGGTTTGACAACACCTGGAGTACTGTGTTCAGTTTTGGGCACCGCACCTGAGGAAGGATATATTGTCTGTGGAGGGAGTGCAGTGTGGATTTACTACAATGATACCTGGACTCCAAGGGTTAAATTCCAAGGAGAGATTACACAAACTCGGGTTGTTTACCCTGGAATTTGGTAGGTTAAGGGCTGATTTTATCGAAGTTTTCAAGATATTAAGGGGAATTGTTGTGGTAGTTCGAAAGAAACTATTTCTGCTCGTTGGGTGCCTGGGACGAGGGGACATCGCTGAACCATTAGAGTCAGCAATTTCAGGAATGAAGTTGGGAAACACTTCCACAAGCAAAGGGAGGTAGAAGTTTGGAAATCTCTTTCGCAAACAGCAGTTGATGCGAGCTTAATTGTTAATTTTAAACCTGAGATTGATAGGTTTTTTTGAACCAAAGGAATTGAGGTATATGATGCTCAGGCGGTTTTATGGAGGGAGGTCACAGAACAGCCATAATCTCATTGAATTGCGGAACAGTCTCGAGGTGCAAAATGGCCGACTCCAGTTCCCAAGTTGCTCATTGGTGCAGAATGCAAAACGATTCTGCATTGGCCGGGAATCGAACCCGAGTCCCTCGCGTGGGAGGCGAGAATTCTACCACTGAACCACCAATGCTGGCACATCTGCTATCTGCAAATGCCCACTTAGGTCTCTTCGCTCACATAGTGAATGAAAGCAGCAATTTGAGTAAAGTTCACTGATGGTCAAGTGTGCGTTGTGACGATATCGAGACAGTCGACAATATTCAGCGCAGTTGATTCTGCAAATTGTTGCTTGATATTACAAGTCGTACATTCAAAACCATTTTGATAAAGACACTCTAATATTGTTGATTTGAAATAATTGGTGTAGAACCTGATATTGCTCGACATCGTATTTGGTACAAGAAAGAGAGATTGGATGGACAGAGCGTTCTGAAAGGATGGCGGATCGGGTATATGGGAGCGGAATTTTACCCTGGCTGAACATCTCCGTTGCCTTTGGGTCTGATTTTTGCTCAGGGAGTTTCATTGGTTCAAACCGGATCAGCCCCGTTGTGTCCCCATTTTTAATCAAAAATCACCAATTGGTTTCTCACATCTTTTCAGCGGTGCAGAAGGCAGGTTTGACTTATCTCCAGCAGAGCATGTTTGAACACCAGAGGACAGAATGCAGAGGGTTTGTCCACGTAACACACGTAGACGAAATGAAGATAATCTTTCAAGAAGTTTTACAGATTGAAGCCGGCACGTGAATTTATCCCAATTCAGTCGATCTCATGTGCGCAGAATGAAAAGGTAAAGAATGCTGCATTGGCCTGGAACCAAACCCCTGGTTTCCCACAGGCAGACGAGGGTTCCACCACTGAACCGCTAATGCACACACAGGGGCAGGTTGCACGTGTAGCGTTGGATATATGTCTTGAATATGCAGTCAGCAAAGCTCCTGTGCAGCCTGCTTTTGCAGCCGCGCGAGCGAACGAGGCAAGGCATGGACTTTGAAATTCACTGTGCTTTCGAAACCAACTGACAATCATGGTGCAAAATGCTCAAATAAATAAGAGCTTTAATTACCAGGCAGTGCTTCTCTCAGAGATAAAGAGATAATCCAGCCAAATGTTTACCTATAAGATTTCACGATATGGGATTTAATTTAAGTTGCACCTTAAATTCAGTTTGATCACCGAATGTGGAGATTTATGCTATTATTTTCTTTGCGTGCTTCTCTCTATCTCTGTCTGCATTTCTTCTCTCTCTGTGTTTTCCCCTACTGGACTTATCAGGCTTCCTTGAACGGCCAGGTCTGGATGGGATATGCCTGTCGGATCTTCAGTCAAATGTTGTATTTCGACGGGATGATCTTTGCGATTTTCCGTCTCTGTTTTCGGAAAATATAAACCCAGATGGGATTCCCCCTCCTCAGGTCCCGTCACCTGCGGGTAATGAGAATGAGCCTGATCTATCACTCGGTCTTAATATCTGTATTCTCATTGCTTAAGAATAAGATAACGGGGTTACAGTTATTTTCAGGTCACATTTTAGAAATTAACACATGACAGATTTATTCGAAAACTAGAAGCACGTGGGGTTAAAGGACCAGTGGTAATGCGGGCACGTAATTGGCTGAGGGATAGGAGACAGAGAGCAGTGGTGAACGTATGTTTTTCTGACTGGAGGGAAATATGCAATGGGATCCCCCAGGGGTCGGTACTGGGACTATTGCTTTTCTAGTTACGTATAAATGACTTGGATGTGGGAATAGGGAGTACAATTTCGAAGTTTGCGGATGTTACAAAACTTGACAAAGTAGTAAATAGTGAGGAAGATAGTAGCAGACTTCAGGAGGACATGGACAGAATGGTGAAATGGGCAGTCACGTGACAGATTTAATGCAGATCAGTGTGAAGTGATGCACTTTTGGAAGACGAACATGGAGAGGCAGTATAATCTAAATGGAACAATTTATGGGGGTGGGGGGGGTGGGGGGTGGGGTGGGATGCAATAGTAAAGGGACCTGGGCGTGCATGTTTTGAAATCAGGGCAAGTTGATAAGGCGGTTTACAAATCATAAAGGATACTTTGCTTTGCAAATAGGGGCATTGAATACAAAAAAAAGGAAGTCATACTAATCCTTACAAATTTGTGTTTAGGCCTCAGCTGGAGTATATTGTAGGGTTCTGGGCACCACACTTTAGGATGAAAAGGCATTGAAGAGGATCCAGAGCAGGTTGGCCTGGATGATACCAGGGATGAGGGACTTCAGTTATTTGGAGAGATTGGAGAAGCTGGGATTATTCTCCTTACAGCAGAGATGGTTAACCGGAGACCTAATAGAGATATTCAAAATAATGAGGGGTTTTGAAAGTACAAGTAGGGAGAAACTGTTTCCTCCGGCAAGTGGGTCGGTAAACAGAGATCATAGATTTAAAATAATTGGGAAAAGAACGAGAGCGGAATTGAGGAGAATTTTTTCACAGGGAGGGTTTGTTAAGATCAGGAACTCACTCCCTGAAAGGGTGGTGGAAGCAGATTCCACAGGATCATTCAAAAGGCAATTGGACATGTACATGAAGAGAACTAATTTGCAGGGAAAAATCTGGGGTGTGGGTCTAATTGGACAGTTCTTCGAAAGATCCAGCACAGGTACCACGGCGGAATGGCCTCCTTCTGTGCTGTAAGCTTCTGTGATTCTATGATTACCTCCTGAATCATTACAATTGATGCTATTCAGTGTTGAGGAACCAAAAAAATTATTAACGTGATATTCGTCATCTCCATTCCCTTACCAATATCGCAGATTATAATGTACAGGCGGGGGTGGGACTGAATGGGGGATAGACTGCGGAGATTGGAATGGAAGCCCAGCAGAATGAACTTGGTCTCATCAGTTTTGTTAATTTTCCTACCAGTTGCCCGACGCAGGCGGTGAATCTTCTTCTCGAGAGAGGCTCGTCATTTCAGTTCAGAAGGAAAAAGGTATCAAGAAAATCGGGTGACACAGGCACGGAATGATCCGGGACTTGGAGCACATCCCTTTTAAACAAACACAAACACGGAATAATCCGGGACTTACGGCACATCCCTTTTAAACAGACACAGACACGGAATGATCCGGGATATAAATCACAATTGTGGTCGATTAGTTTCTCTTCCGCTGATCACAAGATCAACTATTTTCACCAGGACACCGCTGTCCGTTTGATGCGTCGCGATCTCCCAATCTCTGCACCTTCGTGGAAGGAACTGTTGCTGATTGCAGCAAACAACCCAAAAAGCTCGGTCTGCCGTTTCGGGAAGCACGGGACTCACATCCACACCTTCTGGATGGAGTGAATGAGAAAAACAAGACTTGAACACAATCACGACGAGTATGGATTCGAACCCACGCGTGCGAAACACAATAGATTAATAATCCGTTGCCTTAACATCTCCGCCATCGCATCACAAGAGTAACACTCCGAAAGTCCTTTTATTCAAAATGAAAATACTGGCTAAGTTGCCAATCTGAAATAATAACAGTCGATGCTGGAAATCGTCAGCAGGTCAGACAGAATCTTTCGATACAGAAACAGAGTTAATGTTTCAGTTCGATGATCTTTCGTCTGAGCTGAGTCAGAATAAAAGCGCTTTCATTTTCTTTTTTTGAATGCAAAGCCCTGGACTCTGAGGACAAGAAAGTCGGACCATACAATGTGACCTGCCCATGCACCCAAATCGAGAATGTTGAAAATACCCAGTCAGCAGAAAACTTCGGTGGAAGAACAGATTTTGTCACTGCATGCAGCGTGGGGAATTGCCAGGATGCCAAGCATTAGGATTCACTCGATATTTTGTCAGAGAGGCCGTTGATGAATTTCAGATGGAACAGCAACATGTTGAAATCCAGTCGGTGTGTGAAAGAAAGCGAGTGCTGATGGAAGGCGCTGGGAGTTCAGCAGTGTGGGGCCGTGTGCCCAAACACAGCAATTAAATCCGATTCTTAATTAGTGAACCCATCCAAAAGATCTGTTTGTTTGGTTGAGGTTTTTTCTTATTCGTTCATGGGATGTGACCGTCGGTGGCGAGGCCGGCATTTATTGCCTATCGCAAATTGCCCTTGAGAAGGTGGTGGTGAGCCGTCTTGTTGAACCGCTGCAGTCCGTGTGGTGAAGGTTCTCCCACAGTGCTGTTCGGTAGTGAGTTCCAGGATTTTGACCCATCGACGATGAAGGAACGGCGATATAATGTCGATGAAAACATAAATTACAAAGGGAGATTGATAGATTAGGTGAATGGGCAAAATTGTGGCAAATGGAATTCAATGCAGACAAATGTGAGGTCATCCACTTTGGATCAAAAAAGGATAGAACAGGGTACTTTCAAAATGGGAAAATGTTAAAAACAGTGGATGTCCAAAGGGACTTAGGGGTTCAGTTACATAGTTCATTGAAGTGTCATGAACAGGTGCAGAAAATAGTCAATAAGGCTAATGGAATGCTCGCCTTTATATCGAGAGGACTAGAGTACAAGGGGGCAGAAGCTATGCTGCAGCTATACAAAACCCTGGTTAGACCGCACCTGGAGTACAGTGAGCAGTTCTGGGCACCGCACCTTCGGAAGGACATATTGGCTTTGGAGGGAGTGCAGCGTAGGTTTACTAGAATGATACCCGGACTTCAAGGGTTAAGTTACGAGGAGAGATCACACAAATTGGGGTTGCATTCTCTTGAGTTTCGAAGGTTAAGGGGTGATCTGATCGAAGTTTATAAGATATTAAGGGGAACGGATAGGGTGGAGAGAGAGAAATTATATCCGCTGGTTGGGGATTCTAGGAGTAGGGGGCGCAGTCTAAAAATTAGAGCCAGACCTTTCATGAGCGAGATTCGAAAACATTTCTACACACAAAGGGCGGTAGAAATTTGGAACTCTCTTCCGCAAACGGCAATTGATACGAGCTCAATTGCTAAATTTAAAGGAGCGATCGATAGCTTTTTAGCAACTGAAGGTATTAAGGGATATGGTCCAAAGGCAGATATATGGAGCGAGATAACAGATCAGCCATGGTCTTATCAAATGGCGGAGCAGACACGAGGGGCTGAATGGCCTACTCCTGTTCCTTTGTCCTATGTTCCTATATTTCCAAGTCGGGATGGTGTGTGACTTGGAGGGGAATGTGCCGGTGGTATTGTTCCCATGTGCCTGCTGCCCTTGTCCTGCGAGCTGGTAGAGTTCGTGGGTTTGGGAGGTGCTGTCGAAGAAGCCTTGGCGAGTTGCTGCAGTGCATCCTGTGGATGGTACACACTGCAGCTACAGTGTGCCGGTGGTGGAGGGAGCGAATGTTTAGGGTGGTGGATGGGGTGCCAATCAAGCGGGCTGCTTTGTTCTGGATGGTGTCGAGCACTCATCCAGGCAAGTGGAGAGTATTCTATCACACTTCTCACTAGCGCCTTTTCGATGGTGGAAAGGCTTAGGGGAGTCAGGAGGTGAGTCACTCGCTGCAGAATATCCAGCGTCTGACCTGCTCTTGTAGCCACAGTATTTATGTGGCTGGTCCAGTTAAGTTTCTGGTCAATTGTGACCCCAAGGATGTTGATGGTTGGGGATTCGGCGATGGTAATGCCGTTGAATGTCAAGGGGACATGGTTAGATTCTCTCTTGTTGGAGACAGCCATTGCCTGGCATTTGTCTGGCGCGAATGTTACTTGCCACTTATCAGCCCAAGCCTGGATGTTGTCCAGGTCTTGCTGCATGCGGGCACGGACTGCTTCTTTATCTGAGGGGTTGTGAATGGAACTGAGAACCGTGCAATCATCAGCGAACATCCCCATTTATGTCCTTAGGATGGAGGGAAGGTCATTGATGAAGCAGCTGAAGACCATTGGGCCTAGGACACTGCCCTGTACTGTACACTACTTTTTAAAATATTACAGATAAGCAGAGCACTTGAGCAGTCACAGCTGTGACTTTGACTTTTCTCCCTCTCCTCCAGATCTCCCCCGCAACTGCCACTAACCAACCGCAATCTTCTGTCACACTTCTCCACGAGAAATTTCCGTGCCTCAGTTTTCAGATGAAATAACGTCCATCTCTTCAGTCACGGACAGCCCAGAGAAAGTTTCTGAGTTTCAGGTCCCACTTTGCCTCAATCCTCCTTGAGGTACCATGAAAAAATGTCCTTCAGTGAATAATAATACAAATAAAAGTTCTTATCTTTTGGGGTTTTGTTTAGATTCCACGGCTTTTAAAGATCATTGCGGATATTTGACGAAGCGCCTCTTGATTGGCGGCTTCTCTTTGACAAAAATCCCGAAGCGATCATTGAGAGGCTGAAAATCAAGCTGTTTGATAAAAGCACTGATACTTCGGTATTCATGTAAGCAGTATGGGTTCTGGAAGTGCTCAGGTTGTGAGTTCAAGTTTCACCTTCAACAATCAAACCTTTCACTCCGGGCATTTTGACTGGAGTTCAAAGTGCAACTGGTAGGTTCCATGATGCATCTACTTCTTAGTGTTCCCATGTGGGCACTTGGGTTCCTCTGGCCTTCCGTCTTGCTTGAGCAGATGCGAGTTTCGTTGTTTTCGATGGAGAGGGAGATCTCAGCGTCAGCTGATATGGCAAAGGGGCCGGGATGAGATCTTTAAATCGAAGGAACCAAACATACGATTATTCTTTTCGTTAAGCGGATATTCATCGGTTGCAAATTTCGTGTGGGGAAAATTTGGAAGGGAAATATGCTGCCTGGTGTCACTGTGTAACGGGAGAAATTATTCAGCTTACAGATGTTAATACGCTGAAAGGTCGAGAGGCCTTTTCCAGCTCCCGTGTGGGACAAGTTCAGCTTTTGGGCCACTGGGTAAAGTGTTATTTTAATTCGTGCCAACGAATGACAAGACATTTGGCACAAACACGAAGAATTTTAAACTCACGAGTTCGCTGTCCATGTTTCTTAGATCATGTTCAATAAAATCAAGGATACCCCTCAACACGTGACTGAGAATTTTATAACAGGGACCCTCACCCCCGTTCGACGTCTTAGAGGGATGATTCAGAGTCCTCTTATGAATATTTAAGATGGGAACTTAAGGACGAGCGTGCCTGGGTAGCTCAGTCGTTAAAGCATTAAACTTTTAAAGCGGGTAGTGACATCAGAGTCCAGTGTTCAAGCTATAAATTTTGAAACAGCTGGTAAGTTCTGCCTTTGTTGCGGAGCAACAGCTCCGGGACAGACGATGCCTGTGATTTGTTGTCAAAGCTTCGGTGGTGCCTTGTTTCCCAGGGATGGGCAGTAATGCGTTGTCTGTAGCGGGAATTGCAGCTTCCCGCCAGCAACGTGTGATTGGAGAGAGCGGGGCCGAAAGAGGGGCTTAATGTTGTTTCTGTCGTGGCCTCAATCAATCCGGGAGCTGGGGGACATCAAACATCGAAAAACTGATGTTTGTTGCCGCGGCCGCAAAGCTGTCAAGAACTGTGGTTATTAACCGAAGCTGCACTTCAGGAGCCTTTAATGATCTCTCACAGATCAGCTGAAATTATTCGCAATGTGCAGCTTTGAGAGGGGCTTTCTGCACCGTCAGTTCAGGAAACGTGAGTGAGTGTAGAACACTGTCTGTATATGTGTAGTGTTTGAGTTTGTATTGAACTATACAGAGAATGGAAAATATACCTGTTCTGTGAGGTGTGGTATTTCATTCACATTTAACGACAGACTGAATTCTTGCTTTTTTCACACTCATTGATTTTTAGTGGGTAACGTTTTCAAAATATTTCTGCCCGGTTTCGGGCCGAGGACGTTTCGCGTGTTAGGCGAACGTGATAACCACTACACTACAGAAACTCTGCTACACAGGAGCTTATAGGAAACCCTCAGAAGATAGCTGCCGTCTGCAAATGCTCTCTGTGGGAGACGGGTCCCTTTCCCGTTTTGGGAATTAACTTCTGCAAAATAGTTCACTGTATTAATTTCGCAATACTCATTAAACTCTGAAAAAAGTCGAATAGTTGTTCAAATCGCCATTAATCAACTAATAACTTTTTGTTTCAGGCTGACGGAAATCCTAACTTTTTTTGATGTATTCATTCACCAGGCAGAATATAGAAAGTTCAGAGGGGTTGTGAAAAGGGAAATAAGAGGGTCAAAGAGAGAGTATAAGAATAGACTGGAGGCCAACATAAAAGGGAATCCAAGTCTTCCACAGGCCTGTAAACATTAAACGGGTCGTAAGAGCGTTACTCTGATTAGGGACCATAAAGGAGATCTGCACATGGAGGCAGAGGAGTTGGCACGAAATGAAAACTCTGCATATGTCTTTACCAAGGATGAAGATGCTGCCAGAGTCTCAGTATAGGAAGATATAGTTGAGATACCAGATGGGCTAAACATTGATAAAGAAGAGGTACTTGAAAGTCTATCTGCACTTAAAGTAGATAAGTCACCCGATCCGGATGGGATGCATCTTAGGTTGCTGATATAAGTAAGAGGGGAAATTGCAGAGGTACTGGCCATAATCATCCAAATATCCAAAGATACGGCAGTGGTGCAGAGGACCGGAGAATTGCAAATGTTACACCCTTGTTCAAGAAAGAGTGCAAGGGTGAACCCAGCAACAAGAGGCCAGTCAGGTAATCTCAGTGGTGGGGAAACGTTTAGAAACGATAATCCGGGACAGAATTAACAGTCACTTGGACGAGTGTCGATTGATTAGGTAAAGCCAGCGCGGATTAGTTAAAGGCAAAACGAGTTTAACTAACCTGATGGAATATTTTGATGAGATAACAGAGAGGGTAGATGAAGGCAATGCAGTTGATGCAGTGTATATGGACTTTAAAAAGGCATTTCATAAAGTGCCCCACTGTCGGCTTATCAGTAACATTGCGGCCCATGGATAAAGGGGGCAGTAGAAACATGGATATAGAATTGGCTAAGGAACAGGAAACAGAGAGTAGTGGTGAGCGGTTGTTTTGTGGACTTGAGGGAGGTGTACAATGGTGTTCCCCAGGGTTTAGTGATGGGACCACTGCGTTTCTTGATATATATTAATGAATTGGACTTGGGTGTACTGGGCACAACTTCAAAATTTGCAGTTGACACAAAATTTGGAATGGCAGTAAACACTGTGGAAGATAGTGATAAACTTCAAGAGGTGATAGACAGGCTGGCTGCATGGCGGACACATGGCAGATGAAATTTAAAGCAGAAACATGCATAGTGATACATTTCGGTAGGAAGAACGAGGAAAGGCAATATAAACTAGAGGGCACAAATCTAAAAGGGGCACAGGTTCAGAAGACCTGGGGGTTCATGTGCACAAATCTTTGAAGGTGGCAGAGTAGGTTGAGAAAGCCGTTAAAAATCCGACGAGATCCTGGGCTTTATAAATGGAGGCATAGAGTAAAAAAGTATAGACGTTATGATGAACCTTTATCAAACACTGGTTTGGCCACAACTGGAGTATTGTGTCCAGTTCTGTGCACCGCACTTTAGGAAAAATGTGAAGGCCTTAGAGAGGGTGCAGAAGAGATTTACTAGAATGATTCCAGGGATGAGAGACTTTAGTTACTTGGATAGACTGGAGAAGTTGCGTTGTTCTCCTTGGAACAGAGACGGTTGCGAGTAGAATTAAACAGGTTATTCAAAATGATGATGAGTCGAGAAACTGTTCCCATTGGCAGAAGGGTCAAGAACCAGAGGACATAGATTTCAGGTGACTGGCAAAAGAACCAAAGGTGACATGAGGAAAAACTTCTTTACACAGCGAATGGGTAGGACTTGGAATGCACTGCCCGAGGGGGTGGTGGAGGCAGATTCAATTATGGTCTTCAAAAGGGAACCAGATAATTATTTGAAAGGAAAAGAATTGCACGACTACGGGGAAACGGTGGGGGAGTGGGACGAGCTGGATTGCTGTTATATAGAGCCGAATCGCCTCCTTCCGTGCTGCAACCTTTCTCCGAAATCTATGATTTCATGGGATGTGGGCCGTCGCTGGCAATGCCAGCATTTATTGTTTATCCCTAATTGCCCTTGAGAAGGTGGTGGTGAGCCCCCTTCCTGAACCGCTGAAGTCCGTGTGCTGAAGGTGCTCCCACAGTGCTGTTAAGCAGGGAGTTCTAGGATTTTGACCCAGCAGTGATGAAGGAACGACGATATATTTCCAAGTCGGGATGGTGTGTGACTTGGAATGGAACGTGCAGGTGGTGTTGATCCCATGAGCCTGCTGCTCTTGTCCTTCTATCTGGTAGAGGTCGCGGGTTTGGGTGGTGCTGACGAAGAAGCTTGGCGAATTGCATTGCTGCAGTGCATCTTGTAGATGGTACACACTGCAGCCACGGTGCGCTGGTCGTGGAGGGAGTGAATGGTAAAGAAGGTGGATGGGGTGACCAATCAATTGGGCTGCTTTGTCCTGGATGCTGCCGAGCTTCTTGATTGTTGTTGAAGAGGCATTCGTCCAGGCATGTGGAGGGTATTCCATCACACTCCTGACTTGTGCCTTTTAGATGGTAGAAATACTTTGGGGAGTCAGGAGGTGAGTCACTCGCCGTAGAATTCCCGGCCTCTGACGTGCTATTGTAGCCACAGTATTTATGGTCTTTATATATAGATATATATATATTCGTTCATAGGACGTGGGCGTCGCTGGCGAGGCCGACATTTATTGCCCATCCCTAATTGCCCTTGAGAAGGTGGTGGTGAGCCGCCTTCTTGAACCGCTGCAGTCCGTGTGGTGAAGGTTCTCCCACAGTGCTGTAAGGAAGGGAGTTCCAGGATTTTCACCCAGCAGTGATGAAGGAACGGCGATATATTTCCAAGACGGGATGGTGTGTGACTTGGAGGGGAACGTGCAGATGGTGTTGCTCCCATGTGCCTGCTGCCCTCGTCATCCTAGGTGGTAAAGGTCGCAGGTTTGCGAGGTGCTTTCGAAGAAGCCTTGGCGAGTTGCTGCAGTGCATCCTGTGGATGGTACACACTGCAGCCACAGTGCGCCGGTGGTGAAGGGAGTGAATGTTTAGGGTGGTGGATGGGGTGCCAATCAAGCGGGCTGCTTTGTTCCGGATGGTGTAGAGCTTCTTGAGTGTTGTTGGAGCTCCACTCATCCAGGCCAGTGGAGAGTATTCCATCACACTCCTGACTTGTGCCTTGGAGATGGGGAAAGGCTTTGGGCAGTCAGGAGGTCAGTCACTCGCCGCAGAATACTCAACCCCTGACCAGCTCTTTTAACCACACTATTTATATGGCTGGTCCAGTTAAGTTTCTGGTCAATGGTGACCCCCAGGATGTTGATGGTGGGGGATTCGGCGATGGTAATGCCGTTGAATGTCAAGGGGAGGTGGTTAGACTCTCTCTTGTTGGAGATGGTCATTGCCTGGCACTTGTCTGGCGCCAATGGTACTTGGCACTTATCAGCCCAAGCCTGGATGTTGTCGAGGTCTTGCTGAATGCGGGCTCGGACTGCTTCATTATCTGAGGGATTGCGAATGGAACTGAACACTGTGCAATCATCAGCGAACATCCTCATTTCTGACCTTATGATGGAGGGAAGGTCATTGATGAAGCAGCTGAAGATGGTTGGGCCTAGGACACTGCCCTGAAGAACTCCTGCAGCAATGTCTTGGGGCTGAGATGATTGGCCTCCAACAACCACTACCATCCTCCTTTGTGCAAAGTATGACTCCAGCCACTGGAGAGTTTTCCCCTGATTCCCATTGACTTCAATTTTACGAGGGCTCCTTGATGCCAAACTCGATCAAATGCTGCCTTGGTGTCGAGGGCAGTCACTCTCCCTCACCTCTGGAATTCAGCTCTTTTGTCCATGTTTGGACCAAGACTGTAATGAGGTCTGGAGCTGAGTTGTCCTGGCGGAACCTAAACTGAGCATCGGTGAGCAGGTTATTGGTGAGTAAGTGCCGCTTGATAGCACTGTCGACGACACCTTCCATCACTTTGCTGATGATTGAGAGTAGACTGATGGGGCGGTAATTGGCCGGATTGGATTTGTCCTGCTTTCTGTGGACACGACATACCTGGGCAATTCTCCACATTGTCGCATAGATGCTAGTACTGTAGCTGTACTGGAACAGCTTCGCTAGAGGTGCGGCTAGTTCTGGAGCACATGACCTCAGCACGACAGGCGGGATGTTGTCCGGGCCCACAGCCTTTGCTGTATCCAGTGCACTCAGCCGTTTCTTGATATCACGTGGAGTGAATCGAGTTGGCTGAAGACTGGCTTCTGTGATTTTGGGGATATCGGAACGAGGCCGAGATGGATCATCCACTCGGCACTTCTGGCTGAAGATGGTTGCAAACGCTTCTGCCTTGTCTTTTGCACTCTCGTGTTGGGCTCTGCCATCATTGAGGATGGGGATGTTTACAGAGCCTCCTCCTCCCCTTACTTCTTTAATTGTCCACCAGCATTAACGACTGGATGTGGCAGGACTGCAGAGCTTTGATCTGATCCGTTGGTTGTGGAATCGCTTAACTCTGTCTATAGCATGTTGCTTCCACTGTTTAGCATGAATGTAGTCCTGAGTTGTAGCTTTACCAGGTTGGCACCTCATTATTTGGTATGCCTGGTGCTGCTCCTGGCATGCTCTTCTCCACTCCTCATTGAACCAGGTTGATCCCCTGGCTTGTTGGTAATGGTAGAGTGCGGGATATGCCGTTCCATGAGATTACAGATTGTGCTGCTGCTGATGGCCCACAGTCACCTCATGGGTGCCCAGATTTGAGCTGCTAGATCTGTTCTGAATTTATCCCATTTAGCACGGTGGTAGTGCCACACAACACGTTGGATGGTATCCTCAGTACGAAGATGGGACTTCGACTCCACGAGGACTGTGCAGTGGTCACTCCTACCAATACTGTCATGGAACAGATGCATTTGCGACAGGTAGATTGCTCAGGACGAGGTCAAGTAAGTTTTTCCCTCGTGTTGGTTCGCTCACCACCTGCCGCAGGCCCAGTCTCGCAGCTATATCCTTCAGGACTCGGCCAGCTCGGTCAGTAGTGGACATTGAAGTCCCCCACCCAGAGTACATTCTGTGCCCTTGCTACCCTCAGTGCTTCCTCCAAGTGGTGCTCAACATGGAGAAAGACTGATATCATCAGCTGAGGGAGGAGAGTGAGCGGTAATCAGAAGGAGGTTTCCTTGTCCATGTTTGACCTTATGCCATGAGATTTCATGGGGTCCAGAGTCAATGTTGAGGACTCCCAGGGCCACTCCCTCCTGACTGTATATCACTGTACCGCCACCTCTGGTCGGATCTGTCTGCCGGTGGGACACGACATACCCAGGGATGGTGATGGAAGCCGTCTGGGACGTTGGCTGAAAGGTTTGATTCTGTGAGCATGGCTATGTGTCAGGCTGTTGCTCGACTCGTCTGTGGGACAGCTCCCCCAATTTTGCACAAGTCTCCAGATGTTAGTGAGGAGGACTTTGCAGGTTCAATTGGGCTTTGTTTGACCTTTGTCGTGTCCCGTGCCGAGTGGTCCGTCCGGTTTTATTTTTATTATGACTTTTTTTGAGCGAGATTTTTACAACTGAGTTGCTTGCTAAGCCATTTCAGAGGACAATTACAAATCAATCACATTGCTGTGGGTCAGGAGTCACATATAGGCCAGGCCGGGTAAGGACGGCAGGTTTCTTTCTCTAAAGGATATTAGCGAACGAGATGGGTTTTCACGACAATCCGGTAATTTCATGGCAATCCATTATTGATACTAGTATTTTAATCCCAGATTTTATTCAATGAATTGAAATTAAATTCCTCAGCTGCGTGGCGGGATTTAAACTTATGACTTGGAGATTATTCATCCAGGCCTGCTGGATTACTAGTTCAGTAACATAACCGCTATGTTACCATTCCATATCTGGACACTAACATAGTGATTTGACTCTGTTTATTAAATGGTGTTTAAAAAACCCGCATTCCCACGGGTCACACGGAGATGGGGCCTATTTTTAATAAACTATTAAAGGTGACGTTGGGTCTAAAAATATAAATGTGACGACAAAAGCAAAAAAGAAACAAATAATGCGATTTGGTTCCAATTTCGTTTAATTTTGTGATGAAGAAATAAAGGTGTCAAGGGAAAAAAACAAAAATTCCAATGCAACCAAACAAAAAGTCCTGGAGCTGTCCTTGGACCCAGTCTCACTTTTATTCTTCCATTAAAAACAGGCCCATCTCCGTGTGAGCCGTGCGAATGCGGGTTGATGTTCCGGAGCCCGTGGGCCTCGGACTATGCCTCAGGCTGATTGGAACAGACAATTACTGCCAATTAAGCAGCGCTGCGATAAAAAGGGGGAGTCGGGTCTTTATTCTCACTTATCTGGGGTGGTTCGCTTTATATAATGGAGGAGTTGGGGATTTTTGGTTTATTATTTGTTGTAGTCTGTTCAGCTCAGCCGCCCTCTCTCCTTTTCCCCGCCAATAAATGTTGGCTGTCTCCCAAAAACCGTAAAGACTGCGGATTTCCAGGAATTGAAGCTAGTGAGTGTGTGCGGAGAGGCTGCTGCTTTGATGCGGGGAACCAGGATGTGCCGCCGTGTTTCTATTCACTGGACAACCTGCCAGGTGGGTGTATTCTCGGTCCGTCTATATTCTGGGCCAGGACTTTCTAGGGTCACCCGCAATCCAGTTGCTCTGTTTCCCTGGACAGTTTCATTTCTCTCCTTCCTGTCCTACAACGTCAGTTGGAATTTCAATCCTTTCCAGTCTGGGAAGTGGAACCGGTGGTGGGATTGAGAGCCTCTAATCCCACAGAGTATAATTGATGGTGGGATTGGGAGCTGTTAATCAGATACAGAAAGGACAATAGTTATTCGGCCTTTGACACAGTATCTGTAGTTCGAACCGTTGCTCGGTGACCTGGGACTCTCTCTCGTTGAATTCTGCCCGGTGTAATTGCCCAGGTTGCGGGAGGGGGAGGGGGAGGGGGAGGGGGAGGGGGGGGGGCAGAGTGAATGAGCCCCGGCCCCTGTTGTCACTGACCATTCGGATTTGATGTTTAACTTCTATCGGATATTCTGGTACTTTAAATCCAAGCAGCGCGGTGATGAACTGTAGTTGGTCCACTGGTCTCCATTAGAAAGATAATGGGACGGGATAGAAACTGACACATGGATAGGGTATGTCCCACTCCGGTTAACGGTTCTCTTTGCCCTCCCCGTGGGACAACTAACCGCCTTTCATTGACTATGTTGCAGTCTGCACCAAAGATGGGCGGGTGCTGATCGCGATTTCCAAAGATTTGACGCTGCCTCCTGTAAACCTGACAACCCTCCATCTGAAGGATGGAGACGGAGCTGAGTGCAGTCCGACCGTGGCCTCTGCAGACACTGTGCTCTTTCAGTTCGCAGTCACTGAATGTGGCGCTACTCAGCGGGTAGGTATTGCGGGCTGGGAGTCCCATCAATGGCTCAGCTCGGGACTGATTGTCTTCTGTCTCTTGTAGCTGGACGGCGTGAACATCCTTTATGAAACGGATGTGTTGGGTGAGTTTGAGATCTTGGATGGCGCTTTGGGATCAGTGACCCGGGACAGCACTTTCAGGTGAGAATAAGAGAACATTCAGCGGGTAGAGACAGTGAGGAGCTGAATTCTCCAGCCGTGTCCGTTCTGTTGCAGGCTCCATGTCCAGTGCAGTTACAAGGGAAGCCAGGAGTCTGATCTGCAGGTGAAGCCCAGAGTTTACACCCTTTCTCCACCACTGCCTGCCACTGAGGCCGGGATCCTGCTTCTGGAGCTGAGAATAGCGAGAGGTAACGAGTGCTCGCTGATAGTAGTGTCCAAATTCAGGCTCTCTCCAAATAGTGCCCGCCCTTCATCTTTCTCTTTTCAGATGGTGGCTACCGGAGCTGGTACGTGGCCAGTGACTACCCGATCCTGAGTGTGCTCCGGGACCCCGTGTTTGTGGAGGTTCGTGTTCTGAACCGGAACGATCCGTCCCTTGTGCTGGTGCTCAATGACTGCTGGGCGACCCCCACCCCCGAGCCGTATTCGGGGCTCCGATGGGACCTCCTGGTGGACAGGTAAGGGAGCGAGTGAGGGAGCTTGGGGTAGTGTGGGGATTGGCGAGGGGGGCGAAATGGGCGGGGATTAATACAGAAATCCTTACTGGAGTCCGAGTTAGTGACTGGGGAAATATTCCTCCGAAGTTGAGATTTTGTTCTGGACTCTGGTTTAATTGGTTTGATGTAAACCTATAACCGTGCGGCCATCTGTTCGAGGTGTTCTCTCTCCGTGTGACCCCCGCTGTCTTTCAGGTGTCCCTTTGCTGGTGATAACTACAAAACCCGCCTCCTCCCGGTAAACGCTGCTTCCCATTTGCGGTTCCCAACTCACCATAATCGTTTTGTCGTCAGCACATTCGCCTTCTGGGACCGAGTTTCGGGCCGGGCTCTGATCGGGGAGGTGAGTTTCCTTCACTGCTTCTTTCCCGGTCACTTGTTCCCTGGGCTTAATAAGTGAGCAGGCCCCTGTTGGTCGGTTGACTGTAGAAGCATTAATCTCCTGACTGGGAGCTGTGGGATTGACCATACCGCACTGTCCCTTTGCAGGTTTATTTTCACTGCAGTGCTGAGGTTTGCTACCCTTCCACCCGAGAGAACTGCACTGCACCCTGCAGCTCCAGTAAGTACCTGTGACCTGATTAGAAACTAAACCCTGATGGGGAGGGGTGGGTGTGGGACATCTGGACACGTGCCTCCCTCAGCAAGGGGCCGAACACTGGGCGCAGGGTGAGTGTCCCGAATCTGGCGGATCTGGGAACTTGCCCAGTTCCATTCGGTGCAGGTTTCCATTAGAATAGCAATCTAGGGCAGCGGGTCTGAGCACATCTTGCACCAGGTCAGTAATTGTGAAGGATGCTCTGATCCTTGAGCTGGGATGAATGAGTTATTTTTGGCTCCTTGCTACTTGCCCGGATGCTGAGCTGCCCTACTTGCCGACCCCTGAGGAGCAGAATCCTCCAATTGTTGGCACGGGTGTGTTCCACATCCGGTTCGGAATCGTCCACCCTTGGCCTTGGAGAACATTAAACCAGCATCTAACTATCATCATTCTGACATTGGGAATTCAGGGTGGAACCGAACGGATGTCCCGGGGCCGGACACCTGGCCAATTATGAATGTCTCATGAAACTGCGGGTCAAAGTAGTGCATCAAATAGTGTCTCCTTCACCAGCAGACCAGACTGGCCATTGTGGCAGCAGCAATTGCTTCATCTGCTCAGTTTGCGCGTCCTTCTGAGAATCGGTTTGGTGAGAACCGGATGGAACTATAGCCGGAACTGCAATCTACAAAAGCTGTCCGGTACCCAGGGCCCTGATGTGTTTTGCATGAGGCCATCTGATTCAGGATTTCCAGACAGATGAAGATTTAATCATTCACCATGAACTCTTGTGTCTTTCTCTCCTTCGCCACAGAGAGGCGAAGAAGCGCCGATGACCAGTCTGGGGTATTGGTGACCGCTGATGGACCCATCCTTTTCCTGGAAGGTGAGGCGAGATTGGCTGCTCTGATCCACCAGGACGAGAAAGGTAAAGCAGGGAGCTCCACCTGTGTCTCGTGATGGAGTAACTGGTGCCCATGTAACCCTGGCTTCTCCCCACAGATACTGCTGTTGATTCCCCCTTCCGTGTTCCTGGATTAGCGGTTGGGGTAGCGCTGCTCTCCGTGGCCCTGTTGGTCGGGACTGTTGCTATATGGAAAATGGAGCAGGGCCGCAGGCTAGGCTCCGAGTGCAGCTCCATGGACCTGTAGATGTGTCTGTTGGATAATAAAATCCTGTTATTGATGATTGCTGGTCTCGTGTTATCTTCCAAATGCTCGCTGGATTGTACTCTTTGCAGTGAGTTAACTTGATGTCTGCTTTGAGAATTGTTTTTGCTGCAGCCAACAATTGCAACATCCCCAATTCGGAATGAGATCCGTGTCAAAGCTGTGGTGGGTTTGTCGTAAAATGGTGTCGGGAAGGAATGACTAGTTCCCTTGCCTCCAACTCTGATCCTGTGTGCTGGTCCTGGGCCCATATCTCTGGAATTGCCTCTTCCCTGAAGGCATCCATTGACCAGTTTGCCAAGCCGGGAGAATTTTGGGCTCTCTCCTTCCACGACCACTGGCTGCTGGTCTCTCCGGCTAAAGGAACAGGAGAATCGACGAGATCATTGCGTGACTACAGGGATGGTATAGGAGGGAGGGATTTAAATTCCTGAGACTTTGGGACCGGTTCTGCGGAAAATGGGACGGGTAACACCGGACCAGGACCGATGTCCTCATGGGGGCTGTTTGCTAGTGCTGTTGGGGAAGGTTAAAACTAGAATGGCAGGGGGATGTGAACTCAAGCAGGAAGACGGAGGAGGGGGAAAGAATGATAGAAACAGAACGGGAAGAAGCAATAGTGGCAGGCAGAGAAAACATGGTGATAAACAAATAGGTCCATAGTGCAAAATAATACTAAGATGGCAAGCAATCTTTAAAAGTCTAAAGGTGTTAATGTGCGGATCATTTGCAATAAGGTCGATGAATTTACGGATCAGATAGATATTAACGGGTATGATATAATTGCGCTTAGAGACATTGCTGCAGGGTGACCAAGGATGGGAAATGAACGGCCAGGGGTATTCAATATTTAGGAAAGACAGGTAAAAATGGAAAGGAGGTGGGTAGCGTTGTTAGTAAAAGAAGAAATCAAAGCAATCGTGAGCAAGGATATTGGCTCGGAAAATCACGATGTGGAATCTGTATGGATAGAGTTAGCACCAAGTGGCAGAAAACGTTGGTTGGGGTTGTCTATTGGCCCCAAACAGTAGTGGAGATGTAGGGGAGGGCATTAAACAGGAAATTAGAGACACAGGCAAGAAAGGTAAACCATAATCAGACTTAAATTTACATACAGCTTGGTCAAACCAAATTAGCAATAATACAGTGGGGGAGGAATTCCTGGAGTCTAGAAATAAATCATGTACACTCACACATTGAGGAACTAACTAGCGAAAAGGCGATCCTCGATTGGGTATCGTGCGATGAGAAAGGATTGATTAATAATCTTGTGCGGGCTCCCAGAGGGAAGAGCGACCATTACATGATAGAATTCCTCATTAAGATGGAGAGTGAAGTAGTTAAATCCGAAACGAGGGTGCTGAATCTAAATGAAGGAAATTACGAAAGTGAGTTGGCTAGGATACATTGGAGAACTTGACAAAAAGGGATGACGGTGGATAGGCAATGGCTAATATATAAAGAACATGTGGAGAAATTATAACAATTATTAATTCCTGTCTGGCACAAAAATAAAACAGGAAATGTGGCTTACGAAAGAAATTAGCCATTGGTATTAGTTCCAAAGAGGAGACATATAAAATTGCCAGAAAAAGCTGCAGGACTGAGGATTGGGAGCAGTTTAGAATTCAGCAAAGGAGGACGAAGAGGGGGAAAAAGTAGAGTATGAGTAAACTAGCCAGCAACACAAAAACTGACTGTGTAAGTTTTTATAAATGTCAAGAGAAAAAGATTAGTGAAGACAAATGTAGGTCCCTTACAGTCAAATGCGGAACAAAGAAATGGGAGAACAATTAAACACATACTTTGGTTCTGTCTTCAAAGGAGGACACAAACAACTTTCCAGAAATGTTAGGGAAGTAAGGGTCGACTGAGGGAGAAACTGAAGGAAACCAGTATTAGTTTTAAAGAAAAAGTGCTCGGGAAATTAATGGGGCTAAAGGCTGACAAATCCCCAGGGCCTGATAATCTACATCCCAGAGTACGAAACGAAGTGGCCCTGGAACTAGTGCATGCATTGGTGATCATCTTCCAAAATTCTACAGACTCGAACAGTTCCTACAGATTGGAGGGCGGCAAATGTAACCCCACTATTTAAAAAACAGGGAATTAAAGACCAGTTAGCCTAACATCAGTCGTGGGGAAAATGCTCGAGTCTATTTTAAAAGATGCGATAACAGAACGCTTGGAAGGCATTAACGGGATTGGACAAAGTCAGCATAGGTTTATGAAAGGGAAATTATGCTTCACAAATCTACTGGAGTTTTTTGAGGAGGGAACTTGTAGAATAGATAGGGGTGAACCAGTGGATGTGGTGCACTGGGACTTTCAGAAGGCTTCTGATAAGGTCCCACACAAGAGGTTAGTGTGCAAAATTAAAGCACATGGGATTGGGGGAATATACTGGCATGGATTGAGAAGTGGTTGACAGACAGAAAAGAGTAGGAATAAACGGGTCTTTTCCCGGGTGGCAGGCAGTGACAGTGGGGTACCGCAGGGATCAGTGCTTGGGCCCCAGCTATTCACAATATATATCAATGATTTGGATGAGGGAACGTAATGTAACATTTCCAAGTTTGCAGATGACACAAAGCTGGGGTGGAATGTGAGCTGTGAGGAGGATGCAGAGAGGGTCCAATGTGATTTCGACAAGTTGAGTGAGTGGGCAAGAACATGGCAGATGCAGTATAACGTGGATAAATGAGGTTATCCACTTTGGTTGTAAAAACAGAAATGCAGATTATTATCTGAATGGTGATAGATTGGGAAAATGGGGAGGTGCAACGAGACCTGGGTGTCCTTGTACACCAGTCGCTGAAAGCGAGCATTCAGATGCAGCAAGCAGTTATGATGGCGAATGGTATGTTGGCGTTCATTGCAAGAGGATTTGAGTACAGGAGTAGGAATGTCTTACTGCAGTTGTACAGGACCTTGGTGAGACCACATCTGGAGTATTGTGTGCAGTTTTGGTCTCCATATCTGAGGAAGGATGTCCTTGCCATGGAGGGAGTGCAACGAAGGTTTACCAGACTGATTCCTGGGATGGCAGGATGATGTATGACTAGGCCTGTATTCACTAGAGTTTAGAAGAATGAGGGGTGATCTCATCGAAACATATAAAATTCCAACAGGACTAGACCGACTAGATGCAGGGAGGATGTTCCCGTTGGTTGGGGAGTCCAGAACCAGGGGTCAGAGTCTCAGGATAGGGGGTATGTCATTCAGAACCGAGATGAGGAGAAATTTCTTCACTGAGGTTGGTGAACCTGTGGAAATCTCTACCATAGAAGACAGTGGAGGCCAAGTCATTAGACGTGTTCAAGAAGGAGATAGATATATTTCTTAATGCTCAAGGGATCTGGGGAAAAAGCGGGTTCAGGGTACTGAGTTAGACATCAGCCATGATCATTTTGAATGGCGGAGCAGGCCCGAAGGGACGAATGATCTATTCTTGCTCTTATTTACTATCTTTCTATGAAATTGATAAAGAAAAAACAGTCTGAACCCCCAACAGAATATGACGTGCAGCATAGATATTAATGAGAGGAAGTGAGAAGCGTTCCCGTGGATTGGCTCCGTGGCTCAGTTGGTTGAAGAACTCCGGTCCTGGATTCAACTCCCCGTGGTGCTTTTGTGGAATTTATGATGTGTCGTGAATTTGACCAGCAAAAACATCGTTCGGTGTTTGTATTTTGTTCAGGGTCCAATACGGAACTTCTCAGAATATCTCTTCAAAATGCCCTTTTATTTTACAGACTGACCTCTCATAGAATGTGAGCGTAACATCTTAATATAAGGACACGTTCTTGTTTCTGGGCTCGTTGAAGTCGGGGTATAATTTACGATTCGAGGTTCATATTCTGGAGAATCCCCAATTTAGCCTTAGAATTTTTATCTTGAGCTGCGGTTCAGACTTTTGCAAAGAGGGAAAAAAAGTCCCCAAATCACTCCACCTCTATCTCAAACGCTTTCGGAAGATGTTCAGTTCAAACAATCACTACCTTTCAAGGCACGTCAATAACCTACACTTTCATTGAACGAGCTTTGCTTTCAATTGCATTCGACCTTGAAACCGCTCTGGGCTTTCATCTCACTGAAGCAGAGTCTGGCCGCTTTGTATCTGTGAGCATGCCACTGACCAGGTTTGCATTGATATTGGTCTCTTTCAATTTTAAAAATTTCACCAAGCCTCAGGGAAAAGAAACCGATAATCGAATTGTCCCTGCAAGTGAAGAATTGAAGGGATTGGTGCACCAAGCAGATCTGGAAAATGCACAGTGCAGTCGCTCAGGAATTTCAAATCCACCCTCTCGCCACTCAGCGATCATATTAACTGACCTTTACACTGGCCTTCTGTCACCGCGCTGAAATCGAGTATTTCTCCGGCACGTTTCTCTTAACTTCACAGTTGCTGGTTTAAGTGTGAAGACCGGCTCGTTGGATTTTCACTCCTGCAAGCTTCAACCATTCATTTTGGAGAAGTAAACTAACAGTAGACAGCTGTTTTATTGGTGGCTGCAATCATAAAGTTTAGCTCATTGAATTACTGGTTTAGCAGGTGATCTCTTCGTCTGTTTCGGTGGTGCTATCACTTAGTGAGAAAGTGTGATGGTTCGAACCCTTATTTCATTTTCCCGAAGGATTCATCGCCTCAAAGTTCCAGGGTTTCAATGTGTGTTTGGTCTGCAAGAAAATGTATCGTGATCATAGCCGGCTGCGCAGGGCTGATATTCCACCATTTACCCTGTGGTCGGAAATCAGGCACATGAAACATATAAAGGAATGGAACAGTTGCTTCACGGAAATCACAATTCAGAACCCATTTCTTTTAATCGGGTTTATTTTAAATCAGTTAACGCCTGCCTTAAATAGTAGACTCAGGACTGTCTCACAAACAGGTTAAATCATCATCGAATAATTACCACAGTCATTTTTAGACTGGACGCCGCACGGCGACTTTGCTGTCAGTGAAGAGAGACGGGAAAGACCAAAGTGCCGTTTGCCCCTCTCACTGTGGCCGTGAAGGACTGTGTTCAGGCAGAAGTTCTGTTCCCACCGGACGATCCTCCCCAGATTGTCCTTTCTGAGCTCTCGCCAGGTGATGCTAAACACTCAGGTGGGAAAAAACAAAATCTACAACAAGGTGTTTAAAACAAAGCTGATTTATTTAACACATATCCAGAATATTGAACTCCAGCTCAGTTATGGGGGTTATTAATATCAGCAGTTCTGCATGCGATTAACAGCAGAATCCAAGCCCTGCAATCAGATGTGAACTCGCTGGTGTCTCAGCACGTCTGATGATTGAGCGAATCCCTCCACACACGGATCACAGAATGATAGAAAGTTACAGAACAGAAGGAAGCCATTCAGCCCATCGTGTCTGTACCGACCGAAAAAGAGCTATCCAACATAATCACACTTTCCAACACTTGGTCCATAGCCCTGTAGATTACGGCACTTCAGATGCACATCCAAGTACTTTTTAAATGAGTTGAGGTTTTCTGCCTCGACCACCCTTTCAGACAGTGAGTTCCAGACCCCTAACACTCTCTCCGCTTCTGTGTATCCTGTTACTTTTTCACTGCTGTCCGGAAGTCTATGAACAACTCCCACCAAACTCTTGCATTCTATTCTGTTGCTAATTTCTACGCAAAGCCTTTCCACTGCGTGCTCACCTTTACTGATATGTCTTCTTTCTAATGCAGTAATAGTATCACTCCTCAATATCGCTGCTCCACCGCCATTTGCAATGTCCCTATCCTTTCTAAACGGCATATAACTTGAAATATTTATCTGCCAGTCATGCCACGTTTGTAGTCAGGTCTCAGTGATGAGCACTACGTCATGCACTATAAGCTGAATTTACGCTTCTAATTCACTTGTTTTATTTCTTATGCTACGTACATTAATGCATAGAACATTTAATTGGGCAATAGAACTTGTAATACTCTTATGCCCTGATGCTGTGTTTAACACACTTGGTAAATAATGTTGGTGAGCTGCAGACACAAGTGGTAACATCGGATTATGTTATAGTGTCAGTAATGGAGACCTGGCTCAAACAAGCGGAGGAATGGCCACTTAAATATTCCTGGCTACAACGTATTCAGGAAAGGCAGGGAAAAAAATGGGTGGAGGTGGTAGAGGGGAGCAGCCACTATTGATCAAAAATACTGTTACAGCGGTAGAAAGGGTCGCCATGATTAAGGGTTCAAAGGCAGAATCTTTTTGGTTAGAATTAAGGAACAATTGAGGAGCTATTACGCTGCTGGATGCATTCTACAGGCGACCAAATAGTGGGAAGGAGATAGAGGAGCAAATTGGCAGGTAAATTGCAGAAAGATGCAATAATTTTAGAGTGGTGATAAAAGGGAACTTCATTTATCCGAATATAGACTGGGATATAGCAGTGTAAAAGTCAAAGAGGGCGAGCAATTCCTGAAATGTGTACAAGAGAAATTTCTTAATCCGTATGTTTTCAGCCCAACGAGGAAGGAAGCAGTGCTGGATTTATTTAGGGGAAAGAAATGGGGCAAGTGGAGCATGATTCAGTGGGGGAACATTTGCAGCAGGTTTAGTGTAGTTATGGACAATGCAAGGAAAAATCAAGTATGAAAATACTCAACTGGGAAGAGCGAATTTCAGCGAGTTGAAAAGAGATCGGGTCCAGGTGGATTGGAATCAAAGATTGGCAGGTAAAACAGTAAATGAGCAATGGGAGGCTTTGAGTGAGGAGATAGTTCGGGTACAGACTGGACACATTCTTACTCGGGGAAAGGTTGGGCACGCAAAACTAGAGCTCCCTGGATGACAACAGAGTATTTGCGACAACATTTTGTACATTCTGAATACCAATATCCGGACAGGTGTGCCCACGGTTATCAACCACAATCTCGTCACTTCCACGCTGACAGATAAAAAGCGGCCACATTCTGCTTGAGTGAGATTAAATCCGAGAGCGGTTTCAAGGTCAATTGCAATTGCGAGCAGAATGCATTCAGAAGACGTGAGATCATTGAGATACCTCCAAACACCTTGCCAGTTTGAATAGCAGCTCAAGATCACAGGTCGGGGGGAAAAATGAGGGCTCGTCCGGGATCTCTCACATATTTCAAACAACACACCCGAAGCGAGAATCATACCCCTCGACCAACGAGCCCGCTGGAATAAAAAACGCAACAAGCAGTAGTTTCTGAGTATCAGCGGCCACTTTCCCCACATATCCCTTGAAGCACCATAAATAAAAATGTGTCCGTACATTAGTGAAGAATCATAAAGCCAATTTCTGCTCTGTTGGGTTTTGTTTCGGGCTCCTGACGCTGATAAAGATGATTGGGGACAGTTGATGAGTTAATGGTTGTAAGGGCGCAGATCCTCCGGTGTGAGGGTGCAGATCCTCCGGTGTGAGGGTGCAGATCCTCCGGTGTGAGGGTGCAGATACTCCGGTGTAAGGGTGCAGATACTCGGATTTAAGGTTGCAGACACTAGGATGTAAGGATTTGTTGCCACGACTGAAATGCGGCTTAGAACTGTTGTTATTATCCAAGGCAGCGCTGCAGGATCCTTTCATGATCTCTCATAAATCAACTGAAACCCATCGGAATGTGAACACAATTTTACGTTTCCAAAATAAAAGGGAGTGACATTCATTGTGGAAACAGTCTGGTGTCGCTCACTGCAGAAATATCCATGTCAGAGTGAAGCGGCTCTCCTGCAACCTTCGGACCTTGTCTGTCAAGAAGAATTCAGATTTCCGCGAAGCCAATCAGAGGTTAAATGGTGGAAGATCGGCCGTGCTCAGCTGGCCATCGAAACCGGGCATTTGTTTTGCAGCCAAAACAAACATCAAAAACCAGGAAATGCGAGACCATGAAGATAAAAAATACCCTACCGTCCCTGGGTGGGCTCGAACCACCAACCTTTCGGTTAACAGCCGAACGCGCTAACCGATTGCGCCACAGAGACAGCACACGTTTGATTCTGAACCACTGATTCAACGAGCTAAAAATTCAGGTTGCAGCGATCACTCTGACCTCTCTCTTCGATCAGTTTCCTTTTCCAAAATGAAGTGTGTGAAGTTTGCACGAGTGAAAATCTGCGCTCTATCATTCCTGAACATTAAACTCACTTTGTCATTGAACACTGTATGTTGGAGGACTCAGTCCCCTCGTGGTCGAGAGGATTGATTATTCGAGCTGTGATTCGCCATTCTCAATTCCAGTAATATTCAGGTTTGCTGAAAATGAGATGAGATGAAATGAGCAGGTCCGACGAGCAGGTCTGTGACACGACTCGGTGTCTACAAACTTGTCCCGTGCACTTACAGTGAAGCGGACGGCAGTTTTCACTCAAACAAGTAACTATGATGTTAAGAAAAAGTGTCGATGGTAGCATGATGTGGAGATGCCGGTGATGGACTGGGGTTGACAATTGTAAACAATTTTACAACACCAAGTTATGGTCCAACAATTTTATTTTAAAATTCACAAGCTTTCGGAGGCTTCCTCCTTCCTCAGGTGAATGTCAAGAAATCCTCGAACCTCTCGCATTTATAAATCACAGAACAATACCTGGTGATTACAGACAGTCTTTGCAACTGCCCGTTGCCAAGGCAACCAAAGTGTTCAGACAGATAGGTGTTACCAACAAGGCCACCGAATATACAAACGGCCAGAACAAAAAAAAAAACAGAGAGAGAGAGGCCGAAACATCCGGAAGGAAAAGACAGCAATTGACCCGTTATATTAAAAATAGATAACTTTTGTTCACTGGTGGGGCTACGTGTAGCGTGACATGAACCCAAGATCCCGGTTGAGGCCGTCCTCATGGGTGCGGAACTTGGCTATCAATTTCTGCTCGATGATTTTGCGTTGTCGTGTGTCTCGAAGGCCGCCTTGTAGTACGCTTACCCGAAGGTCGGTGGCTGAATGTCCATGACTGCTGAAGTGTTCCCCGACTGGGAGGGAACTCTCCTGTCTGGCGATTGTTGCGCGGTATCCGTTCATCCGTTGTCGCAGCGTCTGCATGGTCTCGCCAATGTACCATGCTTTGGGGCATCCTTTCCTGCAACGTATGAGGTAGACAACGTTGGCCGAGTCACAGGAGTATAAACCATGCACCTGGTGGGTGGTGTCCTCTCGTGTGATGGTGGTATCTGTGTCGATGATCTGGCATGTCTTGCAGAGGTTACCGTGGTAGGGTTGTGTGCTGTCGTGGACGCTGTTCTCCTGAAAGCTGGGTAATTTGTTGCGAACTATGGTCTGTTTGAGGTTGGGTGGCTGTTTAAAGGCGAGTAGTGGAGGTGTGGGGATGGCCATAGCGAGGTGCTCGTCGTCATTGATGACATGTTGCAGGCTGCGGAGAACATGGCGTAGTTTCTCCGCTCCGGGGAAGTACTGGAAGACGAAGGGTACTCTGTTGGTTGCGTCCTGTGTTAGTCTTCTGAGGAGGTCTATGCGATTTTTCGCTGTGGCCCGTCGGAAGTGTCGATCGATGAGTCGAGCGTCATATCCCGTTCTTACTAGGGCGTCTTTCAGCGTCTGTAGATGTCCTTCGCGTTCCTCCTCGTCTGAGCAGACCTTGTGTATTCGCAGGGCCTGTCCATAGGGGATGGCCTCTTTGACGTGGTTAGGGTGGAAGCTGGAAAAGTGGAGCATCGTGAGGTTGTCCGTGGGCTTGCGGTAGAGTGAGGTGCTGAGGTGTCCGTCTTTGATGGAGATTCGTGTGTCCAAGAAAGAAACTGATTCCGAGGAGTAGTCCATGGTGAGCTTGATGGTGGGATGGAACTTTTTAATATTATTGTGTAGTCTCTTTAGTGATTCTTCGCCGTGGGTCCATAGAAAGAAAATGTCGTCGATGTATCTGGTGTATAGTGGTGGTTGGAGGTCTTGTGCAGTGAAGAAGTCCTGCTCGAACTTGTGCATGAAAATGTTGACGTATTGGGGTGCAAATTTGGTCCCCATGGCTGTTCCATGTGTTTGGGTAAAGAACTGGTTATCGAAGGTGAAGACATTGTTATCCAGGATGAAGCGGATGAGTTGTAGGATGCCGTCTGGCGATTGGCTGTTGTTGGTGTTGAGCATTGATGCTGACGCAGCGATGCCGTCATCGTGGGGGATACTGGTGTATAGTGCCGAGACGTCCATCGTGGTGAGAAGTGATCCTGGTTCAACTGGTCCGTGGGTACTGAGTTTTTGTAGGAAGTCTGTAGTGTCGCGACAGAAGCTGGGGGTTCCCTGTACGATGGGTTTCAGGATGCCCTCGATGTATCCGGAGAGGTTCTCACACAGGGTTCCGTTGCCTGATACGACAGGACGTCCGGGTGTGTTGGCTTTGTGTATCTTTGGGAGGCAGCAGAAGTCTCCCACGCGGGGAGAACGTGCGATGAGAGCGCGTAGGATGCTTTGAAGGTCTGGATCGAAGGTCTTGATCAGTTTGTTGAGCTGGTGTGTGTGTTCTTTGGTCGGATCTGCGGGTAACCGTCTGTAGTGTTCCTGGTTGAACAGCTGTCGGTATGCTTCTTTGCAATAGTCCGTTTTGTTCTCTATGACGATGGCTCCTCCTTTGTCCGCTGGTTTGATGACGATGTTGCGGTTGGTCTTGAGAGCGTTGATGGATTTGCGTTGTGCTCGGGTGACATTCTGGACTGTCTTCTGAGTGCGGCTGATGAATCTGTCATTGACGCATTTCCTGACAGCTTGAGCATACATGTCAAGCTGAGGGCAGCGATCTTCCGGAGTCGTCCAGTTTGACTCTTTCCTCTGCTGTTCCGGATCGTTGATTGTCTCATTGGGTTCGCTGCTATAATCTTCGGGTTTGTAGAAGTATTCCCGGAGCCTCATTCTCCTGATGAATTCCTCTGTGTCCGGCGCGAGACTAGTGGGGTCGATTTTGGTGGTGGGGCAGAAATTGAGCCCTCGGCTGAGAACTTCGATTTCGTCTGGTTGAAGGGTGTGGTCGGACAAATTGACGATAGCTTTCCCTGTGGTTGCAACCGTGGTACCAGGGGAAGCTTGGTCGATGCTGGTGGTGATGCCGAGTTTTTCAAGCTTCCTGCTCTTGGTTTGCATGCAGGAAGCGTAGTTCTGTTGCCTTGTCTGTTTGGCGGTGTCTCGTCGCTGGTCTGCTGTGTCCTGAGCACAGCTTGACAGTATGGACTCTATCTTGGTTTCGAGGTTGCGGCGTCTGTTGTTGAGCTGGTGTATGAGATGGTTGTGGAGTGTGCGAGAGGTACGAAGGCAGAGTCTCTCAGCGTAGTCTGTGTTGTATATCGACTTGAGTGGTTTCGTGATCTGCAGTCCTTTCGGGATCTTGTCTGCTTTCTTTCAGCTCTGTCGAAACTTGATGTCTGTGTCGATATGCGCAATCTTCTTGGAGATTCTCTCCACTTTTAGCCGGCAGTTTGTGGTGTCGATAGTGGCCACGATGTGGAAATGCCGGTGATGGACTGGGGTGGACAAATGTGAGGAGATGCACAACACCCGGTTATAGTCCAACAAAGAAAGTCAAGGCTAAACCTTTACCAATTACTCGTTAGGCCTCAGCTGGAGTAGGTTGTTCAATTCTAGGCACCACCATTGAGGACGGATCAAATTGCTTTGGAGACGGTACAAAGGCAGTTTACCAGGATGATACCAGGGATGAGGGACTTCAGTTATGTGGAGAGATCGGAGAAGCTGTGATTGTTCTCCTTAGAGCAGAGAAGGTTAAGTGGAGACCTAATAGAGGCATTCAATATCATGAGGGGTTGTGATAGAGCAAGGAGGGCGAGACTGTTTCCTCTGGCAAGCGGGCCGGTAACCAGAGGTCTTAGATTGAAAATAGTTGTCAAAAGGGGAATTGAGGAGAATTTCTTTCCACACAGAGGGTTCTTAAGAGATGGAACGCACTACCTGATAGGGCGGTGGAAGCAGATTGCACATGATCTTTCAAACGGGAATTGAAAAGTTATGTGAAGAGGACTAAATTGAAGAGCTATCGGGGTAAAGTGGGACTAAATTGGACTAAACTTTCGAAGAGCCAGCACAGGCACGACGTGCCGAATGGCCTCCTTCCGTGCTGTAAAATTCTATGATTCTATGGTTCCACAAACCTAAAACTTCTCTCATCTAGAAGATGTCACCAGGCGGTGGCTATATTTTTCGTGTTTCTGTCCTTCTGAAGTGTGATCGAACCGTACCAGAAGTTTCCTTCAATGAGTAAGGAAGGAAGGTGTCTGTGTAAATATCAGATATACACGTGGATGGTACCGTGGGAACCAGATACAATGCTCATTCCAGTTACTTGTTTAGCAGGAAACAGCGATCATTCTCTTCATCTGCACTTGCCTGAAGGAAAAGGAAACAAACGAAACTACTCAGTTCTTTGTTATCGCTTCTTCTACTCGTTTACGTCGACTCACCGAGAATGTGACGGAGAGATTGAGAGATTGCATTGGCTTTTTACTTTGTAATCTATTATCCTTTGTAATTATTGTAAGAGACGGATCC